>NC_066314.1:25823179-26434012 GCF_022539315.1 Serinus canaria | reverse complement strand
GAAAGCAGGGATTTACCCTCCCACCTGCATGCCAAATCTCCTCTGCACCAAGGAAAAAGAAACCTTTTCCAGCAAGCATTTTCTTCAAAGTAATACTGTTCCCACAAAAACTTTTTATTTACACTTAGTGGTAATTTATTTCCACCCAGCGCCAGTAGGAAGCTCTATCTGTCAAAGTTATCCAAGTCTTGAAGTACTCTAGAGTCTACTCTTGCTACAATGGTTTTTTTTTTCTGATAGAATAATTTACTCAAAATCAGTTGCACCATATTCCCTAAAGATCCCTACAAACTGCAGTGAAGACAGTAATCTATGACAGTTCTTTTTTCAATAAAATAAAAATAAAATATCAAAGATGAGATCCTGAAACAAACAAGCAGAAGCCTAAAACCAACCTACTTGCCCATGCCAGTGCAAAACAGCAGCTGGAGTTCTAAATGAAAAAAATCACAGCCCTATAATCTCATTGAAAACTGCTGTACAATTACGTGCCTTGATTTGTGGCACAGATATTCTCAGAAACAAGCATTATTTGTACCCATGTACATTTCACAACAGAGTGAGTGGTTTTGTGTAACATTTCTCTTCTCATTAAAAAACAGACAGGTACAATGCTGACACCCTTGTTAATACCAGACAGAAAATGCTAGAAATTACTCGTTGTCTAGGATACTGACTTAAAATACATTCAAAGGCTGCACTATTCCTATAAAGACTCTGAGATTAAGGCTTAAAATACTTACTTAATAATGTCTCCTTCAAGAGCAATCACTCGTTTAATGATCTTCTGTTCAGGATTTCTAGGAGACCTGAGACAGGAGAAAAAGTTACACAATCAGTACCATTCCCATTGTTTTAGGAAAAGGAAAGAAATAGACACTGTGGAAATCATTAGAAGATTCCATGTTCTCCTTGAGTTAGCATCAGTCACAATGTTCCAGGGGAAGTGAAGCTACTGCAATCCTTGTCACTGCAAAGCACCACTGACAGCAGCTGATGACCTGCTTACAAACAGCACAATAATCAACATACCTTTTATCATGAAAAATACACTCCACAACACTAAAAGTAAAGCATCCCATGAACCAATGAGGAAGATACCTTTGCAAATAGATTAAAACCTGAATCCCCCATCATTTATTGGGAAAATGTGTTAAACATTTATGTCATTCAATCAATTTGGGAGAAAAAAATCTTCCTATGTTATATTAATATCTATCACTAATTTAGGTAAGCCTTGCCTAGGGAATTGTGGGAGTTTAAAAATAAAAGTTGCAAAATTTTCTTAAAGTTGCAGCTTCTGAATGCATTGTTTTCCATTAAAGTTATTTTCCCACAACATCTTTAACTGAATAGAATCTGATCCTACATTACATAATAATATGAGAAAGCAAAGATGAACTTGCATGCTCAGCCTGAATATCCCAACTTCCTTGATGCATTTTATTACCTAGACTATCAAATGTTATTCTGCTGTAGTTTGATTAATGTAGATATATATTCGCCACAAATTTTCATTTTTTTATACTTTACCTTTTTTCTTTTACTCTACACTTTTAATTATCTAACTATGCAAACTTAGAAGAATATCTTCATGTTTTTAAAAACAATTCTTTTTATTTGCTGCTTGTACACAGAAAAGTCAGGGAAGGAACAAACTTTTTTTTTTCCTGTTGATGCTTGGGTTCTCCCTATTAAGGTTTCAAGTACAATCTGCTAGACACACCACTGACAGAGGGGTATATTACAGTTTTCATGGCTAAAACCATCTTTGAGCTCATCTCAGGTCAAATGGTAAGATTACACTTCCTTAAAAAGCAAAGCTAAGTCTGGATAAAAAGCTTGCCCACACTGCTGCATGACTAAAGGCATTTGAGGTTAATTTCCAGTTCTAATAGTTAAAATGAAAAATGGGCTCAGATTTATTTGATTAAATTATTTAAATGTTATTCCAAAAAATCCAAACATTTTAAATTTAGTTTGAGTTTTTAATATTTTTTCTTGTGTGTGCATGTCAATACATTTGAAATAAATTTCTCTTTCAAAGTAATGAAATAAAATTTGAGAAGCCTAATTTTTTATTTCAAAATATCAAAGTTTTCCTTTCCAGTTTACCAAGCCCAGAAACCTATTTTCAACAAGCAATGAGGAACACTGAACGTGAATAAAGACCATATATTTATTTCTTAGTCATCACTCACATATTCAAATCGTTGTGTAATTTACAGTAATATTTAATTTATCATTAATTTTGCATGAATAGTTGTATATTCCAGCTCAGCCTTGCATTTCATGTTCCTTCTTAAGGTAGGAACACACAGTTTCAGCATATTTATATGTTCATCTTGGGAGGAATTAATCAAGTTTTAGATGTTAGTATGATTTAAATATATGGAATATCCACAGCACATTCTGATGCTGCTCCTTGCAAGCAACACTTACTTTGTTGAGCACTCATTCGAGCATTGACCATATCCTATTCTCAACCAAAGCACAGTCTATGAAAAGACAACACACCTTTATTATGCACTGTTATAAACTTAAAATATTTTTTTAATTACTTTACTGCTAATTGATTTAAATTTTAATCCATCTAAGCTGAGGCTGTAATATTTTCATGTAAAATTTAAGCAGTGGAAATGATAATACATAATGTATGTGATGAAATTTCTTAAAGATTGAATGAAAACAAATTTTATGTTTGCCTTCACAAAATTCTGTTCTGGTGACAAAAGTAAGGTTCTCAGCAACTTCCCAGCAGGCATTTCCATTTGATTAGAATATATTTATTGTAGTGAAATTATTGACCTCTCCCTTAATTTTCTTGTGCAAAAATTTCTACTGACCTTGCAAAAACATCTCTCAAAATTTGAGGTATGAGTAGTTATTCCAAGAGTAGTTACTTTGTTGCTAGCAATGATATATTTAAATCAAGCATAAATTAGCAGAAAAACGTCAATAATTTCTTGCAAATATTATTATAAAAGAGCAATATTTTTGATATTGGAAGGCAAAATATTTTTTTACATAAACTTCATACTAACATTCTGATTATAATTCATTAAAATGGCAAAGGACTGGTAAAAGATTAGCAGGCTCAAAGTGGCCAATAATACAGGCACTTTTGGACCAAGAATTTTCAGGAGCTGAGCAGAATGGGTTTTTTTCAAGAGCCAGTGTGCAACCAGGACTGGTTCTGAAGTGATGGATGTTGATGCCTTCCTGAATGGTGCATAGCATAACACTGGGGTTTCTTTGATTATTTCTTTGATTATTGAAATCACAAAATCATACAGGCCATTTCTATCTTCTACATTCAATCCTGCAGAGAACAGTGTGGGATCACACAGCCACAAAGCACAGTACCCAGGAAAAATAAGAAAAAATTATATAGCCAGCAGAAAAATCCACTTTTTAGCAAGTGATTGTCAGATAGAAACGGTGACAATTCCCTGATAGTTTTCTCTTTACATATTTATCAACTGAGTATTTCAGTCAATATTACTCCTGAACATCTCCCTTTCAACCACTTGGATTATTTATTTATATATTTATTTATAATTTCTCCATGAGTTAATTAACATTTGATCAAACAAAAAATTCTCATAACATTTCGTGGTTTTGTATGTGTCATTTGAGTCTTCTTTAATTCTTTGAATTTTCTGAGTACAATCTTCTTAAGAGCCTTCACAGCAAATCATTCTAAACTTCCATTTCTACTGGCTTTTCTAGAGAGAAAGTTTTGAGAAATGTCCTAAGATCCTAGCAAAATAACTGAAGCACTGTCCAACTAAATAAAAACAACATACAAAAATACTTTTTTTCCTTGAATAAACACTCAGATTTTTTGGTACCTGCATTAGAAAGAGACCTGATTCTGTGAACTCAATGAAAAAGCAGACAATATATTTCAAAGGGATAGCTTCAATTAGATACTTTAATGATCTACATTTGTTTAATATTACCCATCCATTATCACAGAGAACCTGGAAAAATCCTGTGCTCACTCTGAAAATTGTTGTTTTCATACCAACTTAGCATCTTCTAGAACAGAAAAAATAGCAGGCATTTATTAAAAAGTTGTAGAGAAAAGAGCCTAAAGTTTTCAATTTTTATGTGTATATATCTATTTATAGCATAAGTACGTATATTACTGTTAAAAAAACTGCTTAACTTATAAGATAGAAGTAAGGTGTTTAGGTAGCAGCCTTAAAGTTTGTCTTCAGATTATTCTCAGTTTACTTCAGATTGAGTTTTATGTGATTTGATCATCATTTACATGGTGGCAATGGAAGAAATTAGGACTGTGTTGTAGTATAAACAGACTGAAATAATGAAGACCATCTTCTTCAAAATTAAATTTCTGCTTCTATTTATGCTTTTAATGACAGAGACATAAATGGACTTAACTCCATAAAATAGGATAAGAAAGAATTTTTGAGATCTCAGCCTAACATTGTGATCCAAAGCCATTCACTCTATGAGCTCTTCATTTCTCAAAACTAATTCCTCTCTCATCAAAAACTCTAGCATAGCTGGAGTCTACGCTTCTAGAAATTTCCAGGATTGATGCAGGAGGAAAAATATGCTGTTTGTCTCCTCAACCCATTTGGGGATCCAATAAATAGCTAGAGGAGTAACTAAAATGTAGATGGAGTCCAGAATAAGCAGCATTAATACATTGAAAGAACTGAGTAGCTCACAGAATAGTTTTGGTGGCTTTACCTAAAAACATGCTTGAAGGAAGAGGAAAGAGAAGCAGTGGAGCTACCTCATCCTTATTTTCTGTGGTTCAGCCTTGCTTCCTGTTGCCAGCATAGTAGCTGATGCTCAAACTCTGCACAGAAGAAAATATGTAGAAATACCCATCCTTTCATTCCTTCTAGCCCTTAACAGTGAAGGAAACCTCTGAGGTTATGACACAATATTGTGGCAAATAACATGCAATGTAACAGTGATGGAAAAAAATTTTATTCTTGGGGTTTTTTTCATTCATGTTATCAATTTCTTTTGTACAGAATTACTGCAATAAATGTATCCAGCACAAGGTTTAGAATTTGTGTTCAGTTTGGACCCACCAGAAAAAGAAAGACATTCACAACTGGAAAAAGTGACACCAAAAAAATAGTAACAGAAGAGCAATGTAACAGCAGTGGCTAAGGAAATCAGGTTTGTGCAGATCAGAGATTAGGCAAAGGCTTCAGTTGCTATTATTATCTATCTCATTGTTGATGACGAGTTCAGAATTTTTGGAAAGATACACAGCAAAAGAGATTAGCAAACAATATGAGTTGCAGCAAGGGAAATTCTTGTGGTGAAGTTTGACCTGAGAGGCTGAGAACCACAGACATACTCAGAGCTCAGTGGGACACAGGTCTGTGCAGTCTGACCCAAATTCAGTGTCTAACCTGCCTTGAGTGCTTGGTAAGATTAGATAGTCACCAGAGGTGCCTTAAGACACAAATTACTTCTCACTTCTACAGCCTTTAGTCTTATTCAAGTGTGTGAAGAATCAGGATGTAATATCTTAAAATACAAAATATTTTGTCATGAATGCAAGTTTTAATGCTAGAAGAGACCACACTGATCACTTTATTTATCTGCTGTAGCCCACAGATCTTTTTTTGTGTGTGTGTGTTTTTCTTGCAGTACCTATTTCTATTAGAAAGCATTTTAAAGAACATTATGATATCATATCTCAGCATTCTGGGTTGCAATGAGACTAACACCCAGAGAAATTACTCTGCAGTTTAATTATCCTTGCTATTAGGAAATTGCATCTGCATTAAAAATTGAATTTATCCTAGTTCAATTTCAATTTCATGTCTTCTCCTCCAAGGCAGAAAACCCCTCAATATCTTATTTCTTCTTTATGAAGAAAGATTTGGGTACATCAGTTCTTAAATTTCTCTTGGATTCATCAGCTAGATTTGCCTAAAATTCTTAGCATACAATTTTCAAATTCTGAGACCCCTTTTTGTTACCATTTTTCAAACTCCTCCAACATTTTCATTTTCTTCTTAGCACATATGGGAATCTAGCATTATTCATCTTGGATTGTTATTATGATTAGTAATCAATTAAGTGGAGCAACATGGCCTTATTTGCCAGCTCAATCAAAAAACTTCTTTCCTGTTTCTTAACATTCCATTTATTTTTGTATAGTCAGGCAAAAAGCTCATCCTTTTCATCCTAAGAGCTGGGGTTGAAAAAACACCAAAAATGGCGATTAAGCCTTCTCTGAGTAAACTGCTTGCTAAAACAATGAAACAAATTTTAGATCACTACTTGCACTTCATATTCTATAGAGCATGTTTGTGAACACCAGCCATGTGATTCACATCATGCTCCTCTGTCTTTCCCTGCACTGCTTGCACACTTGGCCAATGATCACAAAGACAATTGACAAAACCAGCACCTGCCTTTGGATGGCATAGCAATCTGCTGGGAATATTATTGTTCACAAATGTGCCTCCAACCATATCTACACCTTCACAGCTGAACAGAGCCTGTTTGCGACTGTCTAATGTCCCCCATTAACCCCACAAAAGGAAAATTTCTTGATCAAAATATAATGTGGCAGTAAAAAGAATGTTTGAAGAAACTAAATATCTATGTTATAGCTTGTATCAAAATTATATTTATTGAGCTGTTTTATAATTTTACTGATGAAACATACCAGGTTTCCTTGACAAAACCTATTCCTGAATTAACGCCTTTAAGAGTATTTTAGCTTCTAATAGAATAAGAAATAAACCATGTGATTATTTTGCTCAGATAAGACAATCCTAAGGGCCTTCTCTTTGTCTGAATGTTGGAAATTTGCAGGTCATGAAGTCATTTGCATTTTCTCCTTTGTCTTTCAGCCTCTTCAAAAGAGGCATTTTTCAATTGGTATTCCATACTACAAAAACTGTTTGAGACCGTTCTTGCCTGTCAGTATCAATGTTTGAAGCTCTTTCTGGTCTAAAACTGTGTCATGTTTTTAGAGGAAGTGAAAGAGATTAGATTAGCATTTTTTTCAAACAGAAATATTATGCAGAACTTATATGCAATTTTGAGAATGTTAGCAGAAAACAGGAGCATCAAAAACAGTTCCTCACATTCTCCTGGACTTCCTTTGTGCTAAATTTGAGGAAGCAGGACCAGTCTTAATAAATACTAGTTCAGTGAAACATTTTGAATATTAGTACTCATTTTTCACTCATAATTTACAAAGTACTTAAAGACAGCAGTCACACCAAATGGTTAGGCATAAGTTCTGGTAATGCTTGATTTGTTCAGCATCTCCAATGCAAAACATGTATAAAAATATGATTAAAAATATGAGAGAAACAGCTTCTAGGAACATCCTGTAATTCCTAACTCCATACTATATCAACAATTCTTAGTCATACCTCTGTTAAAGCAAAATCATTCACTGACAAAAAAACATTTTGTTTTAACTGAAAGTAGTTTCTTATAATAATTATAGATTCTAAGCATGCACTGGTGGAAAGGCAGTGTTTTATTTTTCTTACATTTCAAACTATTTATGTATAACCCAGAACAATGCTTACTTGAAATTTCTTGGTGAATTCTGAGCAACCACTAAACAAAAATAACAATCTGAATAGAACACCTGCATGAAGCCTCAGAAAAGGAGTCATACACTTTTTTGCCATAGTTAGAGCAAGTAAACAATTCTCTCAAGCTCTGCACTTAATAGGAGTTCAAGAACCAAGTGGATGTGGCACCTGGTGCTATGGCCTAGCCAGTAAGTGGTGTTCAGCCAAGGGTTGGACTCAATGATCTTGGAGGTCTTTTCCAATCTTGATGTTTCTATGATTCTTGCAGGCTTGTTGCTCCTTTCTCTTTCTAATTCCAAGGAATGGAAATTCCTTTCCTTCTCTCTGCATTCTGATTTAGTCTTGAGCTTTCAAGCAGAGCAGCAAGTAACACTCTAAAGTGAAAAAGTAGCTTCCATGGAAATAAACATCCACAATGTTATCTCCCAGTACCAGAACAATTTTAGCAGAGATCTCCTACACTAAGGATGGAGTTGGAGGGAAATTAATAAAGGTCTGCATGATTTCAAAACAACTGAGTTATCCCTGCTGTATCTACAGCATGCCATAGAATTGCAGCCTCGCTGTTTGATGAGACATCAGCAGCAGCAGCTTTTCAGTGTTTTTTGTAGGTGTTAGAAGGATATTGCAAATAATTTAGTCTTCATCAGCAGATAACTATGGATTCTCTCCAGTATTAACTAGATGTGTGATTCCTACATGACAAAATTAAGCAATCTTTTCTACACATATATTTAGCTACAGTAAGGCAAGGAAAAAAAAAGGAGGACAACTAAAAGCTCTAAATTAAATGCTTCACAGCAATAAAAGTAATTGGTACTGCAAAACAACATGACAAGGGACTCTGAAGGAAACCTCAAAATACTGCAGTAACTTGGAAGTATAGCTGCTAATTTGAAGTAAAATCACATTTAATTGTTCCTCAGCCTTCCAATCTAACCACTTTCAGGTTACATGACTCAGCTGCTTGTAATGCAGGCTGCGTAATCACAATAGTTATGTGCACTCGACCTTCTTCCTGTTAACAGGGAGACTCAATTAATTACTTGCTGTTTTAACTGGCCATTTCACCTCATCTTCACCTTTTTCAAAAGGGTTGAGTAACTCTAACTTAACCTTTGACATTGGCAGCAAACATAGAAATATTTATCTACCAAATAGGAAGTTAGGTTGATCTAGGAAGGAGAATACCTGGGTTTCTCTGCTTAAGAAAAAACAATAATATATGCACTGTTACATTAACCACTATGCTGTAATATAGGAGCCACATTTCATCTTTACCACAGCTGCCCAAACATTCTACTCTGTAATGGAAATAAAATATTACTTACTTCCATTGCAACAGACAACAGAGGGAAATGCACAGAAAACTGCAAAATGTAATCAATTGCTTGTAATTATTACATTGCCATATGGGATATTAGCTAGAAATAACCTAAATAATCGACACATTACCTATTAAAATTATCAAAAAATTATGCTGTAATATGCACTTCTATACCTTCTTCCATTCTGGGTTTAGCCCCCTTCCATGCATACAAAATCAAGTAATCAGTTGCTCACCCTAAAATGGCAATTATATCTACACACCACACATTGTGCAGCGATTTCCCATCATTATTCCTTTTTAATGGGGTGCCAGAAAACTTCTCTAGTTATAGAACAGCTATTAAAAAAAGTACTAGATGCACATTTAGGTGACCTAGGAACCAAAGTGCATCAGCGACCTAGGAACCAAAACAGTATTTCTGAGATAAAAAACATTAAGAAGTCTGGTCCTCATATTGTCTCTCCTGGAGACTAATTTTAGCATGTCAGATAGGATTAACATTATATTTAGTTAAAAAAAATTATAACTCTAAAGAAGCCGAAGTTTTTATCTATTTTGAAATCACAAACTCCATCAACACACTGCTTTTTAAATTTTTCTAATGCTGTTTCAAGCACCTGTTGTGAAAATCTCTTTCTTGATAATTCTAAGTAGCTGGATATATTTTCTCAAATGCAATCTCAGCTACAGTCAAGAAACTAAGCCTTTCAGATGAGTTAAGTCTGTTATAGTCAGTGCTCAGAGTGGAACAATTAAAGTGGGATGAATCAGTCTTTGGAGGAGTATCTTTCTCCTCAATGACTACAAAAGAAGACAGACATCAGCTTAGTCTAGCCATCTTGACAGTAAATGATTAAAGATAAACTGCTTAAAAATATTGTTTAATACACCTTAGAAGTATCTGTAGCAGATTTTGTTTTTCAAATAACACAAGAAAGCAAGTATTACAGTGAGGTAAAGGAAAGACTAATAACAATATAATGTATACTTTTTATATAGTTGTAATTTACCTCCTTAGTAAAAAATAGTTTAAGAGTAGAGACATTTCAATGTCAATTCACAGAAAACCAAAAAAACCACCAATTTAAAGTTCCCTACAGGGGTAAATAGAAGTCCTGACTTCAGGATTATTTATCTTTTTTTCTTTATTTAAATAGTGCAGCATGAAATACAAATACTTTTTTTTCCATATTTATGAAAAATAAAATGAAAATCAATTATATTCTAACTAGTAAAACATAAACACAGAAGTTTAAATAAGAAAAAAATCTGTATCTCTATTCATGGTCATTAAAAAAACCTGTCCATAAGATAGAATACTGAATATCTCTATGTTCTCACTAAGCACATGAATATATAAATTATTTTCAGAGTGTGCAACGTTAACTTCACTGGAACTTACATACAGTTATATCATAAAATAACATTTCAGAAATAGAGAGTACTGCTAAGGGTTACTGATTTTTATAGCTGAAAATTTAGGTTTTTTTGCAATAGAATACAGAAGAAAAAGTGAGAACCAGCAAAACACAACCACAGTTACAAAAAGTCATTTGCAGAAGTTACAAGACATGCTTTAAAAAAGGAACAGTCATAAGATTACTGGACACAGGTAAAACCTCTCACAATAAAAAGAAACCAACCTAAAGTTGGATTTTTTTTTGCTTCACAGCTTCCACTTTTATGTTAGATACAGAATTAACTGCAGGTGTCCATGCTGCAGATGACGTCAAGCTGAATTAACCTTAGATTGGCTGCTGTGAAAGAAATCCTTGTAGTAATAGAATTTATGACCTGCTTATGAGGATTAAGTAAAAAGAGACAATGTCAAATTGAATGGGGAGTGTTTTTCCACATTACATTCTGTCCCAAAACGTGATCTTCTGTGTCAGCAGGTCATCAAACATTTTGCTCCATTTGGTAATAATTGCATTATCCTCTACTTATGTGCTACCCCAGAAAGAAGAAGGGACCCTTCACAACAACTAAGGATATTGTTTTTAAGAGACTTTGATCACTTGAACATGCTTAAAGAACTTTGAGGACTTTGTCAAGAATAAAACTGTGCCCCATGTTGGTTTTCGCCATGAGATTTTTAGGATTCTGAGTTGTAAGAGATTTCTTCTCTTGTATGATGAAAAATATATTTATTTAAAATATTAAGGGAGGAAGACTAAAGAGATAAGAACTATTATCAATAGTGAACAGCATAAATGAGTAAAATATTTTTATCCACAGATGCTTTATTCCCTTCATCCATAGTAGTTTACAAGCTTCTAAGACAGTGGTCCCCTTTGCTGGGAAGGCCAATCTGCTCTCTCTCTCCCCAGCTGTGCACACAGCCCCAGGGTTTGGTCTGCACACTTGCTTCCCAGCTCTTCCCACGCTTCAGTCTGCTCTGGTTATTCCACCCAACATGAATTCTTCAGTCTCAAGCAGCAGCAAACCCCATCCTAGCCCCATCCAGCCTGTCAAACCCAAACCTATGCGACAGTTTCCCACAGAAGGTCCCTGTCACCATCCTCTCTAAGGAAGTGACATGCTGCTCAGAATAGTGCTAGATAAAGGAGAGACTGGCAGAAGAGATAAGAAGGGAAAGGGAAAGAACAGACTAAATTTCATAGAAACCTTTTTCACATTCTGAGGACTAATTCCTCTTCACCATTTATCCATGGGTGGATGGAAATATATACATATTTCAAACAAATAATTTATTTCTTTTTATCTTCACCTTTTTTAACTGGATCCATGAAGAACAAGGCAAATTCCAGTTTTACTAAAATTTGAACATTTTGGGCCACTCTTAAGTTTGGGGTTTTTTGAAAGAAAATTTCTTATTTCTGAAAGTTTTATAGAACAAAAAAAAAAAAAAAAAGGAGAAAGTCTTCTGACAGAAAACAATCAGAAAGCAAAGAAAAATGCAAGCAAAGTAAAATGCAGAATGCAAAGTAAAATGCAAGCCAGAAGGACTAATGATACAAACTTGTATGAGAAATTATTGTGGAAGAATAATTATTTACTTTTTAGTGACTGGAAGTATTGGCAGTATTAGCAGCATGAAAACTTGGGAGGAAAAAATGTAAGATAAAGCTTGGGATTACCTAAACTTTTCAGAAATTCTACTGGCTCTACTGCAGAATATTTAAAATATGTAGTTTACATATTATTCTGTATATTTCAGACAGTCTTAACATAGTCTTAAATGTGTCACCTGTCTGTTGACAGAGAATATCAATTAGAAACACAAAAAGGTTAATTCAGCCAATTCAAACTTGGCATTGTTGCCTTTGCCATTCTAATTTTAGGCCTTTACCTTTTCATTAAAGATGAATATTGGCAACAAGCTTGAATCACAGTTTTCATGCATCTGGGGTTGAGAGAAGCTCCTTATTGTAAGGAAGCAAGAACAGCAATACAAATTCTTTGGGTTACAAGCAGCTAAAAAGTAAGAGTAAAAATTGGGAAATCATAGTTCTTTTCAACACTGGTGACTACTGCATCACAAAATTAATTATTTAGAAAAGCCTAACATTATCTTTTTTATTCTCCAAAGATTATTCTACCACACATTCCTGATCAGTATTTGTTGCAGTTAAAAAGCATAAAATATATACTGGAACATATTTAAGCTGTATGATGTAGTGTTTTGAGACACTAGCTGTATACTTCTGGCTCAAAATCTAAAGATAGCTTTTGCATATGTGCTTCAAATGACGCATCACTACTGAAATGGTTACTAACACAGTTGCTTAAAATTCAAGCTGGCAATATGTTTAGAAAGTAGGATAATGGTAAGGCTGTCAGAGGCATAATGTTAGAAGTATAACCTTACTTCTCTGAAAGAAGCTGTGCAAGAGTATAAAAAAGGATCTATGAGATTTGTTTGAAGGATTTTTATAATTCAAAACCAGTTAGGTTAAGTTTCTTTTTAACTAAATAGCAATGCTAAAAGACATCCTACTTATGTAACTCTTTGTACATTCAAAGCACTGACTGACATTCTTGATTTATGGTGTTTGATAAAAAGCTACCAGGATACTCATCTATGCTATTCAAGTTTGCTGTGCAGACAGTATGCAATGGAACTAAGCTTTACAAATGATTAATTGGAACATAATCAAAATGTTATTAAAAATAGTTGTCACATTTGAAACACTAGATGTTTCTATGCTTTGTGATCAGTTCAAGTTGTCAAGATGAGTCACCAGCAGCAAAACAACTAGTGACAGGCAAGGAGTTCTCAGCAGGCAAGGATGTTTGTGGTACAAATCTGTCATATAAAACATAATGGGAATCCCTCAAATTCCTGACTGTTTGTCAGCTTGGAGGAGGTAAAAAAATGAAATCTGTTCTTCCATTAGATGTTCACAAGCATGTCTGTGCTAGGATTAGGCAGCATTAACTCTTTGAATGTAGTGAGGATCAAATGTCCTACATCTCCCACAAAGACAAGCCAATTCACTCATGGGGATGGGGGATTCTGTACCTCTGGAGCACTCGCATGGGAGTTTCCACAATGGGCAACAGAGGGGTCACTCCAGTCAATGAAATCACTGAAATAATACATATTTGTTTGAACTAACTTTATTACACTCCTGTTTCATAAAAAAATTATGGAGAATTATACATAAAATAAATAGTTGAAATATCTCCCCATCATTATTATATGTTGTCTTTACTTGAGAGAGAAATCTACATTATACAACATTCTATACAGACCTCTTTGACCTATTGATAATTAGATAACAGATTAACTGTGACTGTAACAAAGTCACTGTTGGATGAAAAAATTTGGAGAATGATGTGGCTAACTTGTGCTCTCTTTCAGTTCCTATGCTTTAGAAAGAAAACTCTGCATCATTTCAGGGTTTTCATGTGGTATCCACAGTGGTATAAAATACAGCATGAATACCTGTCCTGAATCTGAAGGCAAGATCTAAAGTAGATTTGAGGACAGGCATCTCAAAGAAACCTGACACAGCCTGGACTGAACTTCTGAAATGCAAACAAGCTGCTAGTGGCTAAACTTCAACATTATGATAACACATGTGGCATCACCTTGGCTCCAAGGGATGACTTCATAGCTAATTCACCAGAGTTCATTCATTTCTTTGTTCCATACACTTTAGGGTTAATAAGGAAGGGAAAAAAAACTTGAGCCTGACTTCTTACATGTGCAGGGTTAGTGTGTGCATGCTAGCAATGCCCCCATCATAAGAAGGTTCTTCTTACATCCCTACAAAAATGGGATATGCACAAAAGTCTGTAACCTGGTTGATAGAAATTATCCTTAAAATTGCTACTAGTCAGTACCAACTATAAGACAAAGTCACTGACTTCCAGAAATAGAAGGATTAAATTGTTTTCTCTGTCAGGAGCTAAAAAGAAAACATGGGTAGCCACCATGAAGCAGTTATGTTTATAATGTATATGTAGGCCTGAGATTTCAGGTCATGAGATTTCACTCATGTAACTTGATATTGATCCTAATAACTTGTGAGTGATTAAAACACAATTTGGCATCCTACTTTCATTTGAAGATTCTGATAAATGGTCACTTCTATTGCATTTTTGTTCCTCTGCTTAACCACATTTATCCTCTGAGTGTTAATTACATTTTTATATTTGAAGTTGTCCAACATTTAATTTTTTTCTCAAAATTAAGTTTGATGCACAGAATAGGGTCAAACAGAAACTTCCAATGCCCATCTTTATGCATGATAAACTCTGTACATTTTTAGAAGAGCTTCTCTCTCTCAAGACACACATGAGAAACATTTAAAACTATTTTACATCCTGAGAGTTGTTAGCCAATTCAAAGAGAGATTCAAGATCCTTTTTCTTTCATAAACTTACTCTGCTTTTGCCATTACTTCTTTATGAATAATTTAATGCTGCCTGTTTGAAAACAATTAAACAGGGGAAAATAAGCATTGCAGTCCCCTCACATTATTTCCCATAGTCATTCACCTTCATTTCTTTAAACATTGTCACCACTTCTGCTCCCCTGGCTTACATTAGCTGGTGGAAACTTTGGATGAACTAGAAGGAATGGAGCCAAAGGAAAACCTCATTCAAAAAATAAACTTTTTTAGAAGTGCAAAAAACAAATCAGAGTGTAACCTAAAAAAGTGGTGTGGCTTCTGTTTGTGTCAGTGAAAGTGGGAAATTGAGGAATAAGTAACAGATTCCTCTCCTCTTGACTTTCATGTTTTGGTGCATTGAAATGGTTAACTTGTTTGAATTAAGAACATAGACATCTATGCAGAAAAATTTTAAAAGGTCAGATAGACTAATAGGAAGCCTGACTAACAGCAAAAAAAACAAAGTAAACAAGCATAAAGTAAAAACTTTTGTTTGTCTCATTGGAACAGTCACATGAAAGGAGATACATAAAAATAGTTTTTAGACCCCTAACAGCTGAGTTCTGGTCCACCCAGCAGACAGCTGGTTGAGTAAATCAATAACTGCAACATTCAGTTTGCCAGATCTGAGATCACATTGACTCTTTTAAACAGATTCTCTACTTTGGCTAGATGATCTGTAGTCCACTGTTTGCAAAAGTCAATAGAATTGTAACTATACTCAAAAAAGTTAACAAATATTTCAGATCTTATGGAAAGTCACAATCTACCTTCAAAAAACTCTAGATATAAAGAAGCAGAAAGTTAATGGATTACATTCAACAGTTTCTTCAAGAACAATTTTGTAAGCAACAGTAACAGCTCCTAATCATATTCTGAACAAAAATCCATTATTTCTTTTCTTAAAAAATTAATGATTTCAAGACATTGGTTTTGAAGATAAGGTGAAAAGAGAGAATAAAAACTTGTGTAAACTAGAATTTTTACCACTAAGTTCATTTGTGAATGAACTGTATATTGCTTGCAGCAGTTCAATGAGATTGCACATATTCCAGAAAAATTTTAGACTGTAAGTATCTTAATGAAACAGATGCAGTCTTCTCCACAACTGTTGAATAACAATTTCATCACTCATGTAGTGGAGCAGAAAATGTACAAATCAAATTAGAAAAACCTTCTCCATTTGAATATAACAAGCCCTTAAATGCATAATAAATTTTGGAAAGAAAATTAGCCATATAAACACTAATGTGCACTGTGTATTTAATGGTTTTTATCATGTGTGGAAATGCAGTGCTCTACTCAATTGATCAGTTTATAATCATACAGAAATTAGAAAGTACTAGCATAGTTCAAGTGAAATGTTATAAAAGGAGCAGTGGTACTAGATGCCCAATTTAAGATGCCTGAGGGCCTTGTTTTTTGGGGTTTTTTTTTTTTGGTTAAGAGCTTGTTTTACTTGCTTTAAAGTGGCACCAAAATCATAGGATATATAGAAAAAAAATTTTTTGTCAACTGGTCCCTATCTGAAGGATCACCAACAGTGAGTTATTTATAACTTGTAGGAGCCTATATCACTCAGTCTTGCATTGGTGAATTAGCATAATCTGTGAATTTGTGCATTCAACATCAAAACAAGGATGAGATAATTACTAGACCTCCATTTACCCAGAGATATCATCACTTTTGCCCTCTACAAAAGGCAGAGCCTTCTTGTAACACATAACAAACAAATACATTATTTTCTTACAGGATGTTGCTAGTCCTGATCCACAAATTTGACTCCCTAGTTTGACCTTAAAGGACTTTCAGGCTTCATTCCTGAAGACTTGTTGGCAGGCTGGACATCCAGCTGCCCCAACCACATCACTGGCCTTGTCCCACACTGCTTTTCATAAAATCTCAAGTTGGAAGGGATCCATAAAGATCATCTAGTCCAAATCCCTGCTCCTTTCAGGAGCATCTAAAACTAAGTTATATGACTGAGTCCTGCCCTGCTGCTCCTTGAACTCTCTCAGGCTTGCTGCTATGACCACTTCCTTAGGTAGCCTGTTCCAGTGCCCAAGCACCCTCTGAGTGAAAAACCTTTTCCTAATCAATCAATCAGTTCAATCTGAACTTCCCCTGATAGAACTTCATTCCATATCCTTGGATCCTGTCACAGGTGACCAGAGAGATCAGCACCAACCCCTCTGCTGCCCACCTTGAGGGAGTTGCAGACTGCAATGACTCCCCTCTGCCTTCCCTGTTCCCTTCTCCAGGCTGAACAGACCTCAGCCATTCCTCACACAGCTTCCCCTCAAGGCCCTTCACCATCTTGGTTGCCCTCCTTTGGACACTCTCCCATAGCTTTATATTTCTTACATTGTGGTACCCAAACCACCCCCAGCACTTGAGGTGAGGCTGCCCCAGCTCAGAGCAGAGCAGGACAATCCCCTCCCTTGCCTGGCTGGTGATGCTGTGCCTGATGCCCCCAGGACACAGGTGGTTCTCCTGGCTGCCAGGGCACTGCTGGCTCATATCCAACTTGCCACTCACCAGGAGCCACAGGTCTCTTTCTGTGTGCTTCTCTCCAGCTCCTTGTTTGTACAAGTACCAGGATTACCCTGTCCCAGGTGGTAAGGCTGTGAGTTACCACCTTGCTCCCTGGCTATCCAGATGTCTCTGTAAGGCCTCCCTAACCCAAAGAGAGCCCACAGCTCTTCCAGGTTGCACCACTACATATTCCTGGACAAGAAATTTAGTCATTGGTTTGAGGGGACAGAGAAGGGCCTTACATCCCTTTTAAAAGGAGCAGCTGTAACAAAATTTTTTTTGCAGGAGCTGCAGATCTGCCCCCAAGGTCTGAGGGACTGCACTGCCACCCAGCTGTCCACTGCTCCCTGTGCCCCTTCTGTTCTTGCCTATTTCTGTTTCCCTGAGAGCTTGCAGTTCCAGCTCTATGCTGTCAGGCCACCCACTAAGCCAGAATGCATTTGTCTTAATTCATATATCTCTAAAGCACTACAAGGACCTGATTAGCCATGACAAAGTGGCTGCAACATAACTGAAATAAATTCTTAATTACTTTAATTAAACAAATGCAAATTCCCCAATGCAGATGAGTTTAAACCAGTTTAACAATGATCTAGTTCATTTCCACACATGTTCTCGATTCTTCTTCTTCTTTGCCATCCCTTGAGGATGGCAAAAAAATGAAAGCTTCCATGTGTTGAGTAAAACAATTGCTTCTGTAATATCATTCCAAAAACTAGATGAGCAGCTCAGGCAAGAAAGAAAATTGCTACTTTGAGCAGAAAAGAGGGAGTTTCACAGGTTTTGACATCTCTTCAGAGCAATGAGCAACCACATGCTATAAAATCTAGACTGTCATTGAGCAGGAGACTAAGCTTCACAAAACTGTGGGATGGAATGGATGGATGATGAGCAGGACAGAAGAGCAGAAATAGTTTTATCTTGCAGAAACTGGGAATGGCATGGCTAGACAATTACAACAGGAGTGGCTTATGAAGTCACCAAATTCTGGGAGAATTTACAAGCTTAGGGTGGAAATCAGTAACTAACGACATTCACAAAACTAGTAACAAAGATTTTGGGGGCGAGGGGTGGGTTGTGTTTTGTTTTGACTATTAGTGTTTTGTTTTGTCCTTAATTAATGCTGAGAACAGCAACTACTGTAGAGCAGTAGTCATGTTTTTAATTGCTATAACTAAAATCCTTGTATCTTTCTGATTCCATTGAGACAAACAGTCTTTGGTTAAATCAGTTTAAGCAATTCTGAGGCTTGGTTTACTTTAGTTGGTGAGCAAAGTTAAAAGTGAACAACTTTACCAGTACCATTACAGACCAAGTGTAATTTCCTACATGATCATCACAAAGCATGGTAATTTTGGTAACAGCAGGGGAAAGAATGGGTCCAGATAGCCTTCTGCACCAATGCCTTCATTGTCATTGGTAGAACTTAACAACACTTTTCATTGTCATATGGGTAGAACTTAACAGCACTGTCTCAGATCACCAGCCCACTCACTCCCTCAGCTACATACCTACTATTTTCAAGTACTCTGCTTCATTAAACCTTAAAAGGACTCTGATTGCAGGCCACAGTTTGGAAGTGGTCACACTTTTATTTTTCCCCCTCTGTAATTAATATAGGTCTGGAGAATCTTACTCTCACATTTCCAAAGTAGTTCAATTTTGATTTACATTTTTTCTAAGAGGAAGAGCAATTCATGTCTTCTTGAACTTAAGCAGACATTCAGATTGGGTTCCATCTGCCCTTATAAGTAGGAGTGGGAATATTTTTACAGTATTTACTGCACCACTAAATGGCTAGCATGGCCACAGGTGATTTAGCAGATTACAGAAGGCAATGAGACACTTCTAAATACATTTTCTCACTTGGAATTATAGTTGCTGAAATAAAATCCTGCAGAAACAAACAGTTTTGACAGATAACATATATACAATATCCTACTGCACAAACCTGTTGTTTACAGAAGTAACTTCACAATGGATTTTTTGAAAGTTGAAAAATCACAAAGATATTTACTGCTTTCAAGTTCTTGTAAAATACAGGTAATCAAGCTATATTAAAATACTTAAAGTAATCACTCCATTTAAAAAATTATGTATCATTGAAATGGAAATGTCAGACATGTTGACAGTTAATCACTGTTTACACAGGAGCTCACTTGTCAAAGTGACTTGCCAGGTATTATAGACCAAGGTATTATAGACACTTTTCACATCGTGTTCAACTGTGCAAGTGCCAATAACTCTGTCTCTCTTCCAGAAAAGGTACAACCATGTAAACAGGCCCACCAACATCTAAGGCAGAGGAATGATCTCTCTAGTCAAGAACACATTATACCTGTCCTGCCAATTGTCTTTCTGGGAATTACCTGTGTGATCCCCAAAGCAAGCATAAAGCTAGGAGTACCAGCACACCAACCCATTCCTACTCTGGAGTGATGAAAATATGGTATTCTAACCAAGTAAGTCTTTAAAGAAAAAGGGTGAAGTGATATCTCAAAAGAAGTCATATCACCTCTCCTTTCTCACTGAGGCTTATTACAAATGCTTCAAAATATTTTTCTTTTTCAATGTAATTTTTTGTTTCTCTAGTTTCACTGCGGTAAGTCTAATTCTTTTTCCACATCCTGGCAACTGCCTGTATTTTTCCTCTTTGCAAAGATGCTATTTACTGAGAACCTACATCCAATTTAGCTTTTTTCTAATTTTGAGGTACAATGAGATTCTGTTAAGCAGGATGGGAACAAAAGGACATGCTAGAAATTAACAGACACCAAAAAATTATTTTGTACTACTGAAAATATTAAAAACTGATTTTTCAACTTGAAAATATTTTCAACAGCATATAAATTTACTAGAATGAACAGAAAAACATATTTAGCAATAATAAAAAGAAAAATTCATGTATTCTGTTTTGTTAATTATAAAGGGATCAAGAAGAATGACAATTTTCCTTCTATTCCTGAGAATTTTGCTTCTATTCCTGAGAAATTAGCTACTCTTAAAAAAACAAAAAAAAAAGTCAAACAGCATGAAATTGCAGACTCCTTACCTATTGTGAGCTCTGGCTACTCAATTCTAAATAAGCAGGTTTTTTACTGTTAATGTTCTGTATCAAGGACAATTTGTTTGCTTCTACCAAAAAAGAAAATCAAACTGAGATGGTATTCCTTTCTAGGACAGAGCAAGCTAATACAAAATAAGTTCAAGTACTTGGTGTAGCTCCCATGGAAATAAATGTTAGAAAAACTTCCACTCATTAAGCCAAGCCAAAACTAAGCCTGTAGTTCTCATTTGAAATCCTAATGACTATAACAAGAAAAACTGTAAATAACTATTGAACTATTATAAACTATAGCCTTGTCTTCAAATGAGGCTCAAGATTTGAAGTTTAACCAATCAACTCATGAATTTTAAAGATTATGGTACAGGGATTTTGTTTTCCTAGGATGTTTACCTTTGTATTCAGAAACTGAAAGGCGTCTTTCAAGACAAATTTTGAGAAAAATAAATCTTATCAGTCCTGATGCAGACCTCCATGAAAGGCCATAGAGATACTTTTAAATGCTGTCTATTCCAAAAAAAGAAAGATTTAGACCTTGTGAGGATCTACCTGAAAAATCCATGAACAAGCAAATGACAACTGATTAATTTTTGAAACATAATTGAAATACAGCAATATGTCATAGCATTTGATACCACAGACTTGCATGTTAGTAATAAGTAGAGGAATTATTTCTTCACTATTATTAAGTGTGGTGTGGATGTTTTGGATGATTGTTGAACAGCATATCAAGTAAAACATCTTAAAGAAAACCTGTTTTCACCAATGCCTTTAAGCATGAATTTGAATAAAAGAAATATATTCTTCTTCTGCACAATAACTTCTGTCATTACACCTTTCTATTAGTTAATTGAATTTCTAAATGTCAGAAAGAATTTTATACTATACAGCAGATTCATTAGGCAGCCCTAATAGCATCAGTCATGCATTTGTTTATATGAAAAGTTCATTCAAAAGCATCAAAATTCTAAGACAACATCAAGAGACTTATGATTAAGTCATACATTCAGGCTTACTACTACTTTTTCTATTTATTCAGATTACCAGTTTCACAGTGAATATATTGGTATTGTCCTTATATATCACTTGCATACAATGCCCAGAGTAAACTAATTTGGATAACATCCAGCTACATATCACATAGTTTAAATTATCACTCTTTTGGTGAATATTCAACAGATCAGAAAGGAAACAAAAAATGAAAGATAATTATAAGAAATTTGTTGCTGCTTGAGCTTTAACCTAACCTTGGTGTTATCCAAAAATTACTGCTTTTTTTCTATTCACAGGTAATAACTACTGCACTAAAAGCAATTAATACATAAATAAAATAACAAAAAACCAAACAAATCATAGATTGCAGGCCCTAACCACTAAAAGCTGTAAGTGAATTTTTAAGATTAAATCAATAAAAAATCATTGAATTAATTTTTTAAACAATCAAAAAACAAGGTGAAAACACTGTGACCAGGAAGAAGAAAGTAAGAACAAAGAAACAGCCTCTCAAACTCTGAGGAAAACCAAAATGGTTTTCAGTAAATACTTTGTCAGTTAAATGTATAATATAAATAATAGTGAGCAAGGAAAACAACAATAAGCTCTGTTACCCTACTCTGTATTTAATTCAAATCCTTGAAATGTGTTAATGTGTGAATTTACTAAAAAGAATAAATATTAGTGACATTCAGACAGAGAAGTAAAGGAAGTGTGACTTCTTATTTGTTTTTTGGATACCCTTGAGACTAGGTACATGGCAGAAGCTAGAATTTTGAATACAAGATTGTCAAATACAGTGTCTGTTTCAGATAAAATCAGATTAAAGGGTCTGATAGAATACCATCACCTCAACTGGTAAGACATTTGATTCCTGCAGCATATTAACTGTGAGTTGCTTTGGGGTCAGGCCTAAGGCCATCTCCTACAAAACACAACCCAAAGAAAGAGAATGCTATCAATTTTTCCTATATTTAATCTTCTTAAACAAAGGGTTCAAAACCAATTTTTATCCTGAATATCTCTGGTGACTTTTATATGTAGTACTATTCTGGTGAAAGAAATGTAAGGACTGCTACAACTCAGAAACATCACCAGTGCTTTCATCATTTCACCAACTTTAAAATATCACCTTTAGCAGACTAAACCTCTGCACATATCCCTTTATTGTTTATAGCTAGTATTTCTGCATTGTTCGTTGTGTTGGTTTATTTTTTATTATTTTAATAACTATATACTTCTGAAGGATTGAAGAAAACATATGGTTTTTTCAGTTTACTCATCTAATTTCTGATAATTAATTTAATGTAAGTCTCTATTAATCATAGTGGTGATTAGGGAATAAACACTTAAAGGCTGCAAATAAAGAAAAATAATTCTGATTTTTTTAACCACAGTGTATAATATTTCTGGATGTTTTCAAAGGCTTGTATTTAATAAAGTAAAAATAAGTGAAAAAACTAAAAGTGGTATCTATGCACAGAACCAACATCTTTATCAAAACAAGACAGTGATGACTCAAGGATTACCTCCTACACAATTTAAATTAATTTTCTTGAGTAATTATATGTAAGTACTATTCTTCCCTTTCTCAGCATCTCGATCTCTTTGCCTTGTAAAAGAAGTAAAAAAGGATTAAGTCCTAAATACCAAAACACTAGCATTTTAATCAGGAAACCCACACTTGTGATACTGTGATGTTCAAGGGAACAAATGAGTTGGCCTTTGATGATTCTTGTGGGTCCCTTCTGACTCAGGATATTCTAAGATGCCATAAAAAAAATAGTCTGTCATAAACATTCTAACAAAAATCTACTTGGCTTGAGACTCAGCATTTATCATTATTATAGGTTTGTAAAGGGAGTATTATTGTCTTTTTCTCTAATTTGCTTCATTTACTACTTTTTCTTCCACTTGTGATTCTTTAGGAATATTCACCATTAATACCATATTAGCTATTACAATGCCATTTATTACCTGAACTGCTCATCATATTTAGTAAGTACATCAGTTCACAAGCAGCATTTACCCGTTCCAATTCTGATAGATATCATCTAATACTACATATTTCATATAGTAGAACTGTCAAATTAGTGGGCACTCAGAAGTAAAGGGCATACAGCTTACAAAGTGATTCTAGTAGTGCTATTTCAGATGTAGCCCTCATAAGAGGAGTCCAAATGTACTAAATATATCTATTCATAACAATCTTCTGTTTTTAACATTTTTTAAGTATAACTCTGACTGCCATTTAGAGATGATTACAGGTTTAAATATACTTTTGTTAAATTCTCTGATGGTTAATCAAGGAAATTGAGTTGGCCACATTTAATTTGGGTTCAATCAGTTTGGCTTCATGTGTTACTGATTCGTCAGTCTCTTTATTTACACAGGAACTCCATTTTATTCCGGTATCTAAAATCCCTTTGTCTAAGTTTTCATTCTGACTCCTTATGTGAATGAAGAGGTACCTTTTGTGGATACAGGTCACCAACTTTCCTATGTCATCTGCCAGGCTAGGAGATAGCCTGAGTGTCCTTTGGAATCTCTTTCAGAGGCAGCCAGAAGTTAGATTACACCAACCTACAACACACAAGCCCCCACATTTGTGTATATAGCTCAACAGAAATACCACATTCTAATGAAACATCTATTTTTTCTGTTGATAAGAACAAAAAATTCTGCTTGTCTTGCTAACACAGGGAGGAAAATCTTCCATCTCTTTTTCAATCATACCCTGATTGCTACATATCTCTCAGGAAATGTCTTTTTTTAAAAGATGAAAATTGAAAGGTAGTAGCATTTATAAATATTTTGGCACACAAATATGTTAAAGGTCTTGTTCTTTCAGGATTTTGCAAAGGTAACATGAATGAATGAATGAACAAATGCAAAAGATGAACACATAATACTGACCAAAGGTAATAATGCAATTATACAATCAGAAATACTGAAATTAGGTTTGCTTAAAATGAAGAAAACGATATATTTTATTATCAATTTTGGAAAACTGATCTGACTTCTTAATCAATGTTCCCAAACAGGTTTGAAATAATTCATATTTTTTTTAGCAATAAACCTACTCCAAGAGCACAAAATAAAGATAGCATCAAATTTCACACTTTCATAGGGCAGGGAGCATGCTGACATTATTAAAACAATGCATAATGCTCATTTTACATATTATTTTATACCTTACATTATTATGTTAAATCTTATATGCAAATATGATGGAATGTCACTGTTTTCTGGAAACTTCAAACTATCTACAAGTTTCTTGCTAAACAGAACATACAACAACTCA
Source organism: Serinus canaria (assembly GCF_022539315.1). Lineage (NCBI taxonomy): Eukaryota > Metazoa > Chordata > Aves > Passeriformes > Fringillidae > Serinus > Serinus canaria. The sequence continues at coordinate 26,409,354 of NC_066314.1, read as the reverse complement.
GCAAAAAGCACAAATCACATGCCTTTACTGAGACTCACTCTGTATTCTCCTTTCTAGTTCTTTATATTCTCCTTTCTACCCATTGACCCTCTGTTTCACCAAAGTACCCTCACATGTCCATGGTTTCCACCATGACACTGTAAACCATTCTGTTAATCTTCCTTCAGAACTCATCTAGAACTCTCATTCTCCTTCAAGCTCCACTAACACCTCCTCTAAACATGCCTTTCTTCACCCAACTTATTCCTGATACCATAATACCTCTGAATAACACCTCTGCTGCAGTTGTGCTACCTGACAGCTATCCAGAGTATTTACATATTTTATTTTTTCCTAATCCTTCCCAATTATAGAGACATGGACCTTACACTGAGATAGAACTTCTTAACTTGCCTTACTGCTGTCAGAACAGATGGTGAGGAAGATATGCTGATCTTCTCTAAATCACTTCTTGTACCCATTATCTCTTCTTCTGGAATGGCAGAGCAGTAACTTCCTTTCTTTTTCCTGTCTCATCCATGTACTTATGTTCAACTGTTCACTATCAGCTCTGTCTTCAGTTCTATGCCTTAGCTTTAATTTCTATGTTAATTGAATAATCTTCATCCTAACCACCTCACATGTTTGCCATTTCCTTGCTGACCCACACTGCAGCTCCTCTCCAAATCTACCACTTTCCCAAAAATGTTCAACAGACTTGATCTTCTCATGACACTCTTGCTTCTCCAGTTATGCTGCTGTGCCCTGTTTGCTTGTTTCAACACAAGATCATACAGCCCTTGTCTATTACCTCCTTGTCCCTCAAGTGGGATAAAGTTAGGGTATTTTCCTCAAAACAACCTCTCTTTTTGAGATATTCTGTTCTCTACTTCTGTGATCTTGGGAAATTCACACATTTAAAACTCCCAACTGCACACTCAGCATCACGTCTCATTTGCTGCAGCATCAGTTTCTCCACCCTTAGCAAATGCAATCTTGTTCCTCTCATACCCACTCAGAATGTTGCTCCAAAAATGATTGTCCTACTTTGTCACTTGGATCATGTCAATGCTGTCCTTGCTATATTGCAGCAAGCAGACTACTTCTCCTCATTTTAAAACTCCTCAAAACAGATACAAGAACCACCAGGTTAGCATGTTTGTAGTATTAAGGGGTATAGGCTGAACAGCAGGGGAAAAGAAAACCTGAGTTTTGTGACCTTGGTGGTTGCATGCTGACTCAGTTTGAATTCTCTGAAACTCAAAGATTTTCCTCCCTAAAAACAACTGATATGCCAAGAAGAGAAACGTCTGGAATCCCGGATGGGATCCTTCCTACAGCCACTCTCTAACACACAGACCTCAGGTACAAACTATAAGAAATGAAACTTTTTTTAAAGATACAGGGGGCACATGCAAGTCACTTATGAAACCTTGGGGGGCTCAGCTGGGGCAGCAACAGGGTGCAGGAACTGAGAGGGAGAGGAGTTAGGGCTGCAGGTTACTTTGAGGAGCCTGCACAAGGTGATGGTAAAATGCAAGACTATTTTCAATAGACTGAGAGCACTATTGCAGCATCTGCATGTCATCAGAAAACTGTAAAATGCTATCACATTTTTAAAAAGCAGGAAGTTACTGAGCTAACCAATTCCAAGATGAGTCATGAGTTTCAGTCCGGGTGCGACATCTAAGCGTTCCGGTTGCAGTTGACAGGGTGCAAGTGAACATATGAAGGAAAAGAGCATTGTTCAATCAAACAACCTTCAAAAATAACTTAAGGAAAATCTGTTCTACATACATAGAGCATTCTCAGTGCAAGCTGAAAATTATGTCATTTGTGTAAAAGTCAACAGGCACTGAAGAGTTATTAAAAATAATTTCTGGGCTACATTTGTGTACTGTGTTACTGCCTTAAGACAATACTTATTTTTTTAAAATATTCTTTTACTTGTGCAGAAAATTAAGAAATAAAATCTCTGTATCATCATGCCCTTTATTAAGCCAACCTAGCCACAGACTTACTGTCAATTTATCTCTAATTGGTCAGTTATAGATTTAACCATATTGTCATGGCTCTAGCTCCTATAGATGAGCATTCAACACATTTTCCATAGATGTGAGCGGCAAAGAGAAAAACTATATATACTTTTGTAGGAAGGCCAGATCCAGAACAATATAAAATAATTCATATAAAAACAAGAGCCTAATCACAAGTGTTTCTTTCAATAGAGAAAAAAAGTACACATGTGCCCTCAAGATTTTTTCAGTAGAAAAATTACTACTGTTAAAAGTCCACATTGCTAAAATACATGTCCTTAAAAATAATATACAAATTCTTAAAATAGTTTGGTTTAAAACCTCATCAGTAATCACCAGCTTGTTTGCATTTTAAGATGTACCAGGCTTTTTTATTATAGTTTATAAACTACAGCAAAAAATTAAACTCTTCCTTTCACACCTATGCTAGATGAACATACATCCCACAAGAATGAAAAAACAGCAGAATAAAATGTGGCATAATTGTCTGTCAAGGTGACTACAAGTCATCACCATGCTGCAGCTGTGAAAGACACCTGTGTAACCTACTTGCAGTAAAGAACAGAAACCACTTTGATACCACATACACATCCAGCCATCCATTCTGAGGCAATTCAGAACACAAGGCAAGGAAGAGTAATAGTGAGACTGAAAATTGCACTAATTTCACAAAAAAACAACCAACAGAATTAGGTTTGTCAGACAAAGCAAACTCAGAAGACTATATGACATTACATACACTAGGGGGCAGAAATTGAAGCAAAAAGTGGAAAGTGTTTATTATTTTATTTCAGCACTGTGAGGATAGAAAATGTTAGAAATTACAGAAAAGATATTTAGCCTAGGATTAGACAAACATTGCACTAATTTCTAAAGAACAGTCCTCATACACAACAAGACAAAACCCCCCCAAAAACCTAACCTAGTACAGGAGAAAACTTGAAAATTTTTTGAAGTATATGATGTTGATCCTAGACATAGCCAGAGACAGATTTTTGGGTTTATTTAGCTTCCTTTTCCTACATGTGTGGGGAGCAAACATTGTAATATTGCCCTAGAAATGCCAGAACATTACTGATCAACATACTTTGTGATAGTACCAAATAGTACTCATTCTCATCACTTCCTCAGAAATGCAGATAGTGTTATTTGATGAGCACAATTTCAGCTTCTCTAAATGCTCTATTCAGACAGGAACTTAAGGAAGAATATCTGGTTATTTCATCAAATAGTAGTTCATCTGCTAGATTGTCAGATAAGAGAAAAATCAGCTGAAATATTCTCCATTTTGAGAAGTGGAAGTGAGTTTTATACAGCTGGCATTTCATGTAGCAAACACACTAATTATGAACTAGATACAACTGTCACTCCTGAGTCACCACTGAACACTTCCCATGTATTTTTAGACACTTACATACTGCAAGTCACAGAGGTAGCTGTAGTATCTTCCTGTAATCTAATCACATTGCAAACTGCAAAACCTTTATCATCACTGATGAGCAGTGATACTTGTGTGACCAGTAAAATCAATCTCTGCTGTGAATGAGCACTCACCAGTAGTATAAACACTGTACATCTGAATGTGGTCCTGCAAAAGCAGTACTAACCTGTCCTGTGCTTTCAAGCAAACAAATCAACAGCAATATAATAATAACAACTTTCACTGAACCTCTAATGTTTTTTGCCTTTTTTTAAATTTTAATTAACATCAATTGAAGAAAAAATTACATGGTGTGTGACAGCAGGGGTGCTCTTCTGCTCCTGACTTTGAACTTAGACTTGTAGAAAAAAAAATAGTTTATAGTCATATATCTACTGCAAAAACAGACTGTTAACCCAGTACTTTCATTAGAGACAGTTTCCTCTTGCAATCAGTCATTTTTAAATCAGTGAGGACATCCCTTTGGAGTTTGTCAAGGAAAGTCACAATTCCTGCTGATTTCTTGACAAGTAAGCATTTATGATTATGACTCTTCTAAAGGAAACCAGTAACATTATTTAAAATAATGTTTTTAGTGACCTAGCAGAGACAATTTCTAAAACGACATTGATTTAAACAGGTTTCTTTTTGATACTATCTTCACTGTGATTTGGCTGGATATTGAAGAGTCTAATGTTCAATATTAATGTTGAAATGTCCATACTTCAGCATGTGCCATTTCAGTTTTCAATCTGAAGGAAGTGGACATGACTTATACAAATGTAATATATACAGACATCAATCTCACAGTGCACATTGTTTATTCTAATCAACATCACCCATTGATATTCTCACACTTGTCAGTGTAGATATTTTTTACTGTGTTTAACCCTATGCCAGCTACATCTTTATTTTTTGGGGTATGTTTATTGGGGTATACCCTGTTCTTTTTCTACAGTGTATACCCCAATTAACATAATTTTCTTTCCAGGATTAGGAAAATGTTGCATGTATTATGTGGAGTCACACATGTGCTACCATAGGTCAGCTATTTTAATTCAGTCTATCACAAATTAATGGGACACACAAAACTGACAACAATTATTCCTTGGCCAGCACCACACAAGGGTTACAAAAGTTTAAATCTCACAATAACAATGGGATGACACATGGACACATCCTTTGCCATTATGTTCTCTTTGGCAAGTTGTTACTAACTGAAAGATGCCCACTGATTGCATAAGGGACTGAAGTTGTTATTAATGCATATGGTTCCTCATCAAGATCAGGCAATATCTGGGCTCTTTGCTCTATCAGAGAGGCTACTGATAAAGCACTTGCAAAAATTAAACCTCCCTCAAGAATGCACCCAATGGATCAAGGCAAATACACACGATCTAACACTGGTGATGCTGTGAATAAATAAATACAGCCTCCAGTGACATCAGTATTCCTTTACAAATATTACATTTACATTCACACCAAAATGTTGAAAAAAAGTATGTATAAATAGTTAAAGGGTAAAATATGAGTTGCACTTTTCAACTAGATTAATGCAACAAACTGAAAGCATAACCAACCTCAACATACAAAAGTGTTTTGCATTGTCGCACTTTGCTGTGGTATAGCCCCCACCTTGAATGCTGTTTGCAGTTTTGGGAGCCACAACATAAGACATTAAGCTATTGGAGAGTCCAAAGGAGAGCTACAAAGATAGTGAAGGGCTCTGAGAGTAAGATGTAGGAGGAGCAGCTGAGGTCACTTGGTCTGTTCAGCCTGGAGAAGAGGAGACTGAGGGGAGACCTCACTGCAGGAGGGGAACAGGAGGGGCAGGTACTGAACTCTTCTCTGTGGTTGTCAGTGACAGGACCCAAGGGAATGGCCTGAAGTTGTGTCAGGGAAGGCTCAGGTGGGATATTAAGAAAATTATTTTCCCCCAGAGGATGGGTGGGCACTGGAGCAGGCTCCCCAGGGAAGTGGTCACAGCACCAGCCTGACAGAGCTCAAGAAGTGTTTGGGCAAGGCCATCAGGCACACGGGGTGACTCTTGAGGTGTCTTGTGCAGAACCAGGAGTTGGATTTAATGATACTTGTGGATCCCTTCCAGCTCAGGATATTCCATACTTCTACAGTTCTAAGTGACTGCAATTGTTACAAGACTGCTTTGCATCCAAATATAAAAATAACAACCATTCCTACTTATAGACGTAATCTATTTTTACACTTTTCAGGTCCATGTTTGATCAAAATAGCTGCAAATAAAAGACTAGTAAATCCATGGTGCATTTGGACAGTTATTGAAATGTCATTTTTCACTTGCTTAGTTCTATTAATTATAGTCATATACCAATAAGGAATACTAAGTGCTTTTCTTGAGATAACTTGTTATGTTTTTCTAAGTGAATGTCTGTATAAGATTAAAAAAACTTCATTGAAGTTTATTTAATTTTTGCTAGATTTTACATAAAGGGCAATAAAGAACTTGACTCTTCTATCTGCATGTTAACTACTCTTCCCAAAGCTTTGGAAAATAAGAATATAGCATATTACCCCACTGCATCATTATAGCACTACAACAATTTTAGTAGCTTGAAGTACTGAGATAAATATAACATATTCCAGTAGTGACAGCATTTGAGTGGTTTCCAGAATCATTCCCCCATTTATAAACAGATCTTGTAGATGACTTGCAGGATATTTTATTTAACACAATAGACTCAATACCCAGCTATACCTAAATCAATGGCTCTATGTCACATTCTCCTTTTCTCTAAACATTCAGGAAGTCATGGATTCAACTACCTCACCAAGAGGTCAACCAATCTGCTTTTATAACCCACAAAGATTTTTAAATGGGTTTTTAGATGAGCAAAAAAAACCCTAGCATGTTGGTACTTCTCTAGTCAGCTCTTAACAGACACCCTTGGCTAAGGGAAAGGGAATAATGATACTGGCCTCACCTCTCTGGAAAAGATCCCTGACCCAGGCAAAATCTGAGCTGTTCTGTTTGGGCAGCTGTAGGCTGCACTGAGCAAAACCACAGGGTGACCTGAGAGATATACCCCACTATTCCTAGAAATGTTCAGCAAATGTGTGAATGCCATATCACATTACATATACGTGTATATGTACATATTACATTAGTTTAATAAATATATAGATACAGATATAAAGACAATTGTATTTCAGTTTCTGTTTGAATTCCTTTTGAGATGGCAAACTTGTATAGGAAAGTAGAACCTTCTCAGGATCATATAAAGCTCCTATTAAATTTCAGGCTAAACTGAATAGTTTGCATGTGAAAGAAAATAAGCTTAAAGATGCTTTGTCATCTCATGTGACAAGGAAAGGATAACGGCAAGGGCAAGGAAGAGAAAAAGAAAACAAGGAAAAAAAAGGTAAAAAGAAAAATCAGGAATTTGCTGCAGCCATGCAAACAGACAAAAAAGCTGATGATTCAAGAAGGCCAGCTCACAGAAGTGTTCAGCCAAACAAATTACAATTCCTTTCAAATAACAGGACCAAAACTGGTGGGCATTTTTCCTCTCATCACCGCTATGAATAAGAGTTAGGTATTAAACTGCTAGTAATGATATATAATAAGAGTCAGATAGTGACTGAATGTTTTGTTCAACTGTAATTGCAGGATTCCCAAGATATATTAAAGACTTCTTAGGACTAAAATAGACAAAATATTATTCACCAAAGAACTTAAAAATAAATTATTAAGATTTAGTTTCTATTACTTCTGTGGTTTAGCACTTTGTAATCTTTAAACTCCATATATATTTTTTCTTCTTTAGTATTATTCTAAAGAGAAAATAGCTTCTCTATTTTTATTCTGACATACCTTTTATACATTTTCTCGACTGGACTGACTTACACCCAGTTAGCCACTTCTGTATTGCCCGTGTAAAATTAAATTTCCACAAAAATCCATTTGCTTTTTATAATGTCCTTGGTTATTCCTTATTTGCAATTTTTGCCAACACTGTATAAACCATTCAACACAGAAAACAAAGACTTTTACCTGCATGAAGGACTTATAGTCCCTGACTAGAGTGACTTGACTGTGCAGGACACGAAAAGAAAATTGAACAATGATTAAAACCACCACACCAACACAGACACACACATTTCTTGTGAATACTGTAAAACCAATTTTTTTTTGTGCCAGGAACACAGAAAAAGGACAGGATGCTTTTTACTTAAAGAAACCACTGGGGAAAATGCTTTCTGCTTCAAGCAGAGTAGTTATGCCTACTACCATACAGAATTCCAGACAATGCTGGAAGAAGGAATTGAGGGCATCTTTGAGTATAATAATCTACTTTCTTTTTTCCTAAGATCAGGTAGGGAAACAATCTTCTCAGCCTACACTAGAGATGTAGATCCATATGCATCCTATTTCTAGTCAGTATTTGAATAGTTTTTATTAACTGGTTTATTATCAGACACAGAGACATATTTGCTGTGCTCATTTTGCCTTCTTGTATTCTGATTAAGACTGACTCAACCTGACCACCACATCTAGAACAGAAGAGGTGGCCTCTGCAATGGTCCTGAAGTTCTGCTCTCCTGACCATCTACAGTTGGCAACATGCAGCTGTCTTCTCTGGCACAGGCACCCAGGTTTCCTTTCTAGGGCAATTAGGACTAGAATAGAATGGGGATGTGACTGGAGTGTGTCTGTATTCCACAGTGGAGACAGTCCCCATAGCTCTAGTCAAAGAACAAGGCTGGACTAGGAGCACAGCACGTGGAAAGTAGGACAGTTTGTGACTACACACATAGTGAGCTTACAGCAAGAAATTGATTTTGAAATATGATTTTGGCCCTGAGAAAAATTGTGCTTATTGGCATTAAGAGTAGCATATGACAGAAACTGTGGCAAATAAAAGGGTAAAAATATTTCACTAGGAAGAAGAAAATATTTACTTGCAGTGAAGAATTCTAACAATAGTTTTATGGGTTTGCCTACCTTCAAGGCACCAAATGCATTTATTTTAAGGAAGTAATGAAAACATTTATTTCAGTGCACTGAAAGAGCAATCTCATACCATTACTATACTGTAGTGAAGTTTAATCCATACTGACCTCAGCTGTGGCAGTTCTGATAATACATGGAAGTGTATTATCAATGCCCAGAAAGCAGCAGGGAAGCAGCTAGTCAAAATAAACCGTGTCAGTTCTGCAGTTTACATACAAATATGATTGAATTTCTTTTCCTGTGCTATTATAACTGCTCTGCTACAGCAATTGCTTGGGTCTGACAATGACAACACGGGCAAGCAAAGTGAAAGGAAATGAAATAAAGGCAAGATGACCTAGTAACAAGAAACAAGAAACATTCCTTTTCCCCATAATGAAAAGATTATATTTAATCAGTAACTGTGTGCTTTGAATTTGATTCAAACTACCTCAAAAGACCCTTGACCAAAGACATTTACAGTCAGTGAATGGTAGCTATTTTACGCAATTTACTATTTTTGAATTTGAATCACTTTTCTCTTCACCCAGAGTCTAACAATTCTCCATTAAGATAAAGTGTTAATAACATCATGCTAAGTAAAGGCTTAAGGACAGAGCAGGTCAAGAGTAAGAAATGTTCCTGTTTTCCTATTTACCTATCACTTAAGTTAAAAGCTCTGCGTTGTGTGTGCTATTCAGTTCAGAAAACACATTACAACTGCACACTAAACAAACAGTTCTGTTCTTAGTTTCCATTAAAATTCTCTACTATGAAGAGGTTCAAAACTCACCCATGAAAATATATTCCTAGGAGGCATTTGATGTTATGTCAAGAATGGATATTTTGATTTTTTTCACAGCAAGTACCTGAGGACAAATTTTTTAAAAATCATTTTCTGACAACACAGAGTGAACTAAACATGGATTTGAAGGTCGGTGTGACAAAGAAGCCCTCAAGGGGGTGCAGAAGCCTCACTCACTCCAAGCCCCAGCTGGGAGGAGGCTGGAGCCCCTGACAGCAGCAGCAGCCTTGGCTCCTGCCCAGTGCAGTCACAGAGCCCTGATAACACGTCTGCATGGAGTACAGATGGATCCCCTTCAAGCATATGTCCCTCATGTGAAAGGCTCAGTCCTCTTACACTCCACCATAAGCTTTCCACATCCTGTTCCGTTCTACAAAGAGGAACCAGATTTATTTTGCTTCCTTCTGCCATATGTGCATCTATAGAGAAAAGAGGATTTGTCCTAGTAAATGAGCACATCATACAAAATGAAAAATATTAGTTCCATTTCTCTGCAATTCACAGACTTGACAGAAAAAACCAAAATCATCTAATATCAAGTGTTTAATTCAGAATTCTGCTTCTGATAGTCTAAATGCATATTTATGCTTAAACGTCCCAAACATTTAACACAATCAATAGAATTCTGTAAGGTTTGTTTGTCCACTTCACAGCCATCTTAAGCAATACAGTGAAAGAAAATAAAAGATTTCTCATCCATGTTCTTACGACATGTTCTAGCAGCTTTTTCTTTAAGGTACCATTTGAAACCATGTTGTCATTTCTCTTTAAGGTTTATCAAGCATTGCAAGTCTCCCTTTGGAATTTAAACATCATTGGAGGAGAAGTAATTACAGAAAATGCCTCCAACTGCTGCTATAATGAACCAAATTTTCCTAGTGAGAATAATGTTTTCAAGATTGTTTTGGCAAATAGTTGCATGTGAACTGCTGGTATAATGACACATCTTTGAGACAAGTGATTTTGATAGATCCTTATAATAATAATAATATCACAATAACCTGTACATAAGCTCAGTTTTCATTTAATTTCTTATGGAAAGGGTAAGCTAAAATGTGAGAAAATTGAAATGCAGAAAATTTGCTTTGCATTCTCTTCATCAGCCCATGCAGCTTTAATTTATTTTATACAACAAAAATATCTGAATTTGAAAAATAGCGTCAGAGCATTTTCTACTCTTCTTGATGGCATTACTTTCTTATTAAACAAAAAAAAATAGTGACAATTTCAGGGCAACAGATTTTTATACCATGATAAAATCACTTCTTGACCTAAAAGATCTTTTTGTACTGATTAACCAGCTTTAGGGCCCCACTGTACAGGTGTTTGGCACAAAACAGTTACTCCACAGGATCTAGCTAAGAAGGCTTCTGAGGGAAAAAGAACAGGAGGTAATTACCAGATTGATGACAAAAAAAAAATTCCCACGGATGAGTCTAAAGAAATTTTGGCTGTGCATTATTGAGTGGAGCATGCATTTTTGTGCATTGCAAACATAAAGTATCCTACCCAGCCTCCAGAACTGTCTTCTGTGCAAGTCTCTCTGACTGCCAAATCTTACACAATTTGTTTCACAAGTATGGGAGCTAGAATGTACAAATTGCCAAAAGAGGAAGATACCTTTGGGAGTAGTTATTAAATATGCATGTATATTCATGAATACTTCACACTTCTCCACTGACCACACTACATGAACATTCACTAGAATATGTAAGAGTTCATGAAAGAGTTCATCAAAATTGCATGAATGACAATGAACATCAGATGAGACATTGTGTATCACTTTTTGATATGTGACATCTAGACCTTCAGAGATAGTCTCTCACTGTCAGATTCTTCAATATCAAAGTTCTGAATCACCCTCTGCAGGAATTGTATTGTGTTTTAACAGGATGTAAAGTCAGCATGCAATATCAGTGTTAAAAGCTCACAATAGGTTGACCTCAACAGATATTAATCTACCTGCACTGGCACTTGGTATCATCCTTCTATTTAACCTTCAGGAAATCATTCTTCAAAAACACTCCCATTCTCTCCCATGCTTTTTTGTCAAAGAACACTCTCAGTATTCTGTGAAAAATTCAACTTTCCCACATTTCAAAATGTAACTAAGGCTCCATATTAGGAATTATGTGCTAGTCCCACCCTGTTATAGCATATACATAGAATGAAAGAATAGTTAAGGTTGGAAAAGACCTTTAAAATCATCAAGCCCAGCCATCAATGTAGTATCACCACCATGTTCAACATTAAACCATGTCCTCAAGTGCCCTATCCTCTTGATTTTTTAACACTTCCAGGGATGGTGGCTCTACCACTTCTCTAAACAGCCTGTTGCAGTGCTTAAAAATTTTTCAAATAAAGAAATTTTTCCCAATATCTAATCTAAAGCTCCCTGATGCAACTTGAGGTCATTTCCTCTTGTCCTGTCACTTGCTACCTGGGGAAGAGGCTGACCCCCACCTCACTACAGCCTCCTTTCAGGTAGTTGTAGAGAGCAATCAGATTTCTGCCTTTACCCCCGGCTAAACAATCCAAATTCCCTCAGTCTTCATAAGACTTTTGCTCCCTCCACCTCAGCCTCTTCCTTGCTGCTGATTTTTTGCAGGCTGCTTCCTCAATCCAGCACTCCCTCCTCTTAGGACACTGAAAAGCACCAAATCCAGTAACACTTCTAAGTGAGAGTTACTAGACACAACCAATAAGACAACTTGAATCTACCGTCTGAAAATTATTTTTCATGTTTCCTACACCCTCTTCCTAGAGGAGTATAATAGACTTGTCTATCACTTCCTCACTGTACACACAAAATCACATTGTGGTGTGTACGAATAAATGGCATGAAATCAGCAAGTGACCACATTGTAAACTTATTTCCTCTAGATCAGTTGCAATAGATTAGAATGTATACACGGAGAAACTTGCACCAATCTAACTAAATTGATTTAAATATCAATGCAATTTAGATCAGTATCACTTCTTTTTCAGTAAGAGCCTTAAATAGGCATTTCTTTCCATTCAATATAGGAATTCTCTGGATGGAACATATGACTTTCCTGTTGGTAGCAGCACAGATAACCTCAGGTTTTGTTTAACTCATTCAAAATGGTTGAAGCTGTCCACTAACTCTGAACAGTTCTAAATTAATTCTGTGGTGGAACATATGCCTTTAAGAATTAAATTTAAAAATATCACATTCTGAAGTTACTTATCTGCCTGATGTACAAGCCCCATTCTTGGTCTCTCAGCTCAAATAAATTCCACAAATCTTTCTTTCCACTTCCCATGCCTGTTTGAAGGAAACTATTTAAAGCTTCTTTTTTACCTTTGCACTTGTTATTTTCTGCTCCCAGTTCAGTTGTGCCACATCTAACACTGTATGCTTTTAAAAAACAGCTTCATCTCGTCCTCAAAACAAAGTTTCTTCTCTAATCCATAATTATATAAGAAAGTAATGTTGACAAGTGTATCAAACTGTTTATCCCCAAATGCCATTTTGAGTGGGTCATGTAAAAAAAAAAAAAACAAGAAAAACTGAAACCTAGACTAGATTACAGGGCTGAAAGCAGACTATTGTAGTGGCAATTGCAGAAAAGTTACTAACTTGTTTAAAAATAGCCAAGAAATTTCAAAAGAAGATCTGCCTTAAGACATAGAATTAGAAGGTCAGTAAAACAAGGCTTAAGTGTAGCTCAGTCTTAGTAAAGTAATTACCACAGCCATACATGTAAGAAATGAAAGATAGATAGAAAGTCATTATAAAGTGAAGAGAAAGAACCATGGATTTTTTAAAATATAACTCCTACAACTACCAGAGCTCCACTACCATGAACATCTGACTTTTGATTCAAATGGGGTTTGTTTTTGTTGGTTTTTTTTTAAGTTCATTTTCAATGTCAGACAATCATTCTTATATAAAGAACAATACTGAGAACATAGGTTGAACACACTGCATCTCTCCTTCTGCCTAGGACTACTTTAATTATAGCCCAGGGCTCAGTCAGTTGGGTACCTATGAGTTAAGGCTGTTAATCCCTAACTTTTTGTATATTCTCTTGAGAAAGATGGCAATAATCTGAACCTCACCAGAATCAGCTTATTTCCTTTTTGTTGACAGTTCCTGCTGCTGCCTTGGTTCCTCTTGATCCCAGCACAAGGAGTACCATACACAGGGTAAAAACCAGCAGTATTTATCTATGTGGCATTCACATTGTTTCATGGATTTGTTCCATGCCATTAAGATGAACCCACCACCAACTACTGAGCTCACATGAACTGTATGTAAATGCTAAATATATTTAACAGTGCTATGTGAGAAAGGGCTAAGATATGATATTTTGCTTTACATATGAAAAATGACTCAAAGATTCTCATCTCAATCAGAAATAAAACACTAATGCTGCCATTATGGTATTGCTGTTTGTGTATTTTCTTTTAATTTTATTAAAACTGGAGTAATTTTTCAAGATACAAATTGTGGTTTTCATTGTGCCTACTGAATTCTGAGATTTGTGGTTTTAGAAATAATACTTCTGTCCTATAAAAAAATTGTCCTGAGACAAGGAAAAAGCATTTGGGGCGCATGTTCTATGAACAATCAGATTGAACATTTCCTCACAAAGCCAGGAAGAAAAATGTTTTCAAAGTGAGTGAATTTGGATTAAAAAAAAAAAATCCACATCCTGTTCTCCAGTTTTGTATAGCAGGTAATTACACCACAGCTTTTAGTCAAACAGCATCACTTCACAGTTTTCCTGAAGCCATTGTAGTTGAAATAGGAAAAAAAAAAAGGGTCTTGAAGCATTCTGCCATATCTGGATTCCTTTAACCAATTTTGGAATGCATAAAATAGCAATAATTCTTATGGACATGTTTTTTTCAGTGACCTCTTGCTGCCAAAGAAAAGTAGTCCTACTGGCAATGGTGAATAATGGCAATAATGTCATTTGGCAACAAGGGTTTGATCCACAGCTGATTCTGCCACGTGATTCTCTCACTCACTGATCAAGACCACTGAGCTGTCAGAGACAACCCTAACTTCAGACATGACCAGATGCCAGCTCGTAGCTGGTGTTTAATTACTTTGAACAAGAGTCTCTAAAGGATGCTGAATTCTGTCATTAGCAAGAGGGTGACCTCTCCTTAGAAGGCATAAATACATTAATGGTGACAACAATTTGAAAAACAACAGAAAAGGTCACAAATGCAAATGAGTGGAATATAAGGAAGAAAAAGAAAGGCTGAGTCTCTTGAAAGGAAAGATTTCTGCAACTAAGCTGCCTTAAAAAAAAAGTCTGAGAAGAAAAAGAAAAAAGTTTTTTCTATAAATGTAACATTTTTATTCATTGTAACAAAACTCTAGGGAGACCTATTGAGATGAACTTTGCAGAGTGTCAGGCTACATATGCTGTGCAAAACATTTCTTCTAATCTTGAGCAGCTTCTGTGCTTTTAATAAATCCTAGTTTTAATTAGACCACTTGAGTCTCAGACTTTTTAGGGAAAATTTCATCCAGGTTGTCCCACAGACACAAAACTTTCAATCACAAAATTGTAGTGTAAGAAAAGTGTCCAACGGGGATTCCCAGACAAAGAGGGCAATTTTGCACTTCTTTTACAGAGCTATATTACTACAGCTAGACTAAGGTCACAGGCATTCTCCCACTGAACAAGTACAGGAAGCAAATTCAAAAGAAATAGCAAAGAACAGAACATCTGTGCTCTTTTTCCTTCCCCTAACTTCAAATACCTAGTCAGATAAAAGGATTGGTAAGTACTTGCACTATTACCAAATGACAAAACTCCAAATACAAGATGGTAATTTCAGAGACTAAAATTGCAAGAAGATTTTTAAATGCAGCTTCTGATTTTATCAGCCTTTTCTTTTCTCCCAATATGAAATGAATTAAATGGATCATCTCTTTTGAAAGCATTGAGAATGCTTATTTAGATTACATTAAGTGTCAGTTCACATAGCAGACCTGTAACAAATAGAGAAAGTACAGAGCCCTTCAGTCAATGGAATGCTTAAAGACATCTTCTTTAATAGCTAATGAAATTTAAATTGAGAAAAAATTGAGAGATCAGGAATTTTAAAACTTTGACAAATCATATGACAAAAAACAAATAGCTACTAGTATGAAATAGCAAATACCTGACAAAGTACTCTGTTCAGCCACTCTCTAATCTCCTATAATCTTCTTTCATTCATGACTGGACAAATACAAAGGGAAAAAAATAATCTTGAATATTATTAGATGATAAATCACTGAATATGACTCTTGAAGTACATCTTATACACATTAAAAATTGCTTTGCCAGCTATAATACATGTGGTATTTCTACTATTACAATAGTTGCTTTCTAGTCACTCCCTACTTTGCATACAGTTCCAAATAACAAATACTAGCAGCAAGTTATATTGCAGCAAGCAAACAATATTTTCAGGACATATTTGGTCTGCAAATTCCACACACTATCTGTTGCAATCAGCAGAGAGGCAATGCAGCTGTCATCACCTTTGAATCTGCTTAATAATTATCCTCTAAAGAATACACAAACCAACACAAGAAATTAACCATAAAATCCACATAGAAAGAGAATATTGCAGTATGAAGCTAGCATGTTCTGCAAGCATGGCAGTAACTGACTGAACAGACATTCTTCCAAAAGGAAAACAGCATTAAATAATTATCTCAAATCACCCACATGAATCTCATCCTCTTAGAAAATTTTCCTCAGGTTTCTTCCCTTTTAAGGGAAAGATTGTAAAATTATATATATATCAGTAATATAATTCTTTCCTTTTCTCAATTTAGAAATATTTCTTTTTCTTTAGTTTTGAACTGCACCTGTTATATGACACACTGCTGTGGCAAAAGCTGTGCATACAAAGGTTGTAAAAGCAATGTCCAACATGAAAGACAAAGAATGGTCTAAAATGGGATGTCAGTGACAATAGCCTGACTCAGTGAAAACTAATTTTGGGTTGAGGTGGGGAAGGAGGGAGAAAAATCAAAGCTTTTCATGTATTTTTCTCTTGACCTGAGAAAGAACATGTGGGACACTTAAAAAAATCTTGACAGATAATGAAGACCTTCATGAAGACTCTCAGGTTCTACTGAAATAGCAACCTGCTCAAAAGGAAGAAGCCCTTGTCTCCCTTTTTCTCTCATTCTATATATACTCTATGGATCTAAAGACTGTTTCTGCTGTCTATGTTTTACCAGGAAAGAATTATATGTAAATATATTCAACAAGTGATAATGAAACAGCTAAAAATAGAAAGTAGGGTACCATGTCATGGAGCTACCATATCATAACTGAGAATTCCATGGTCTAGTCCTTTTATTATTTTTTAAATTCAGTAAGATGTGAGACAGAGACTGTGTGCAATGAATAAATGGTTTGAAAAAACACTGATATAGTAAATGTCAATATTCGAACTATATTGCCTTCAGCTACTTGGACACTACAATTCTAAAATAAAAGTGTTAATTATACAGTGAAAACACCTTAATTCACAGGGGAGACTACAGTTTTGAAGCTATGATTTTGCATCCACATAAACCAAATTGCAGTATCTTTAACACTTGAACACCCACAATAGTTGTGAAGTATATATACTTCTAATGGTTTTTATTGTTTTCTTTGATACTACAAGGCTTACCATACCATATATTCCCACTGAAGACTTGCACTGCATTAAATCTCCTACTTCATTACTTTTTGAGACCAAAACCATTTTATTTTTCTATTTGTAGTGCAACATCAATCATTTCAAGTATATTTTCAATTGTGTTTATATTATGAGATACATAAAGCACATGAGAAAATATATTTTAAATAAATTATTGCTACTTTACTAGATATCAATAAAGATTGAAAGCAAAGAAGAAAAAAAAAATCCCAAAGCACATTACTCTGATAGTGAGACTGCAGCAAACCACAAACTGCTTAATCTATAGAGACAGGACAAATGTCAGAGTAAATTCTTGAGCAGGACTACATAGCTCCAGGGGAAGATAATGGCATACTCTGCTCTTCAGCTTTAGGTCAGAGCCTGGCACCAGACTCAGATCATTCCTCTTGTAAGCAGTGATGCACTGCTTGCATACTCAGACGTCAGAGTTGCTGGTTAAAGGCTCATGAGGGACGTTGGTGATAAAACTCACCCCTTGCATTTCTCACAGCATTGCCAGGAAATCACAGCACAGGCCAAATGGTTTCCATCTTGTTCAAAAACCAACCACTAGCTAATGGTACAGGGAGCATCTATAAATGTTAGAGCAGGTGTGAAACAGCTGCTGAAGTGAGTAACGGAGATTCTCCCAGGCCATTTGATGGCTCTGGTGCCCCATGTGAAATGGGCACTTGATTCACTTTTCCCTGGTTCCCAGAGGACTGATAAGAAGCAACATCCAAGGAAATCAGTGACGTTGGCAGTAGAGCCAAAAAGACAGAATTTTTCATTCTTTCTCACAGCACCCAAGAGTTGAGAGATGTTACTGGAATACAGAATAGACACCTGAACTGTCACCAGAGACAACACTGTTGTGATATCTGTGTCAATGTCAGTCACTGGATGTGAGTATAGACAACAACCTTCACATTCAAATTACAGGAGAAAACAGCTCATTTTCATGCATAAGAATTTTCACAAAATTATCTACTGATCTAGACACAAAAATATGTCCCTGAGAGTTACTAGAAACACCTCAATAAAATGTTATATATACCACAGAAAATAACTTTTCCACTACTACCAGAATTGTTGAAAGAGCATTTCTGGTGATTTCTAAACAAGTTATACTGGCCAGAGTTTCATAAAACAGGATTCATCATCCAGCACCACCTGACAGCTGTTACCACCATTGCTACTAAGACTGTTAACTGCTGCAATGTTCAATGGCACGACAGCCCTCATTAAAAGAATCCTTACAGTCAAATGTATTGCCCTGCTCTCAATATGCAGCGGAACAATTTTGACAAGTCATGATAATAAACATTTAAAAATAAATGAATCTTAGCAATGGTGGGATGAAATTTATTAATATTTTTGCCAGACAGCAGCTAGCCGAACCAAGCAAAGCACAAGTTTTGGTGGGAAAATGGCATCCTAACTAAAAGGAAGGACACTGGGAAATAAATACAGGAAAAGGCATAATGGCCAGCAGTCTTCAAAAACACTGATCAGTTTTAAAAAAATAATGTGATTTTTTTTAAAGGTTACACAGTTTCACATATATTTTATATTTACAGTTGAAGAAGAGCTAGAAAGAAAAAATGGAGGAATGGCTGCTCTAGATGTGGATATTAACCTCAAGGAACTAGCTGGTTGAGAACATCACAGTGGGTGGAAGGCAACTTGGGTGACACTAGTCAATAATCCACAGAGTTCATATACCTTTAAAAGAGAATAAATAAACAGCAAAATAAAACAACTAACTTGAAGGCAAATAAATTCAGATAAATCAGTGAAAAGACAGCAAAAATAAGTTAAAAGTGTAATTTTTTTTCCAATGGGGGCAAAAATGGGAATTGCACAAAATCAGATATTTCACAGATCTTCAACAGGCATAAAGTATGGCAAGCACAAAAACACAGTGAAAAATAAGAAAATCCAACACACATTATGAAATAGAAATAAGAAAGGAACAAGATGAATATGAACACTAACCCCTACAGAAACACTGGCAGGGAAAGAACACAAAAAAAAAAATATTTACCTGCCATTAGAATGAGAGGCAAGGATATTGACAGAGCGCAGAGAAGGGGCCAAAGGATTTAACAATCTTGTCCACCAATTGTCATAAAGCCACTCATTTGCAAGCAAATGGCCAACCTGTTTTCTGCCAAGGAGAGTTCAATCCTTAGCTCTGATTAAGTTGATCTGAAGATAAGGGCTAGAATCTTGACTGTCAAGCCAATCTTTGCAATCAATCACCTGCCTAAAAAAGGAAGGTTAGGGACATAAAAGCCATAAGTAAATTTGAAAGAAAGTATTGAATGGGCAGTGCAGTTGGGATTCAAGGATGAGTACTTGGGAAAAAGTATTTTTTGGTTTATATAGTAATTAATAACATACCAGTGTCCAAACCAAAAATAGGGCATTGAAGCACAGTTGAACTATTATACAACTTCAGTGACAAGCAGCAGTTCACAAGAAACATTTCTGCCATTACAGAAACAATCAATTGAACTAAATCAGATTCATCTAATTCATAATTAAAATAAAATTATTATGTCTCTTCTCAAAAGCCAGCAAATGCTATAATGAAAGAAAAATTATTATTTATCTGCCTCAAATCAAATAGTGTAAGCAGAAAAATTCTGTATGGAACCATTTTTTAGTTTCACTATTCAATTTTTACCATGATTTCTTTTCCTTGCATCTTCCTGGTTCTTTATCACAGGATGTCCGTACATACATTATAACACAACTGACATAGCCTAGACAAAATGAAATCAATCTTAAGATACCTGGGTTCACAGGATCCAATTATTAAACAGTAGCTCTAGCAGTGGTCTAAATCTCCTTTTGTTTTACTCTTCACTGCAAGAAGACATGGGGGAAAGACTTTAGAGGTAAACACACCCAACTAAACACAAGAGTTTAGACCCGACTCTGAAATCTGACAGAACAATAAAGCCTAAATACTCCAATTTCAAGACAAGAGCTCAGTCTCCTCAGAAAGGAGCTGTGAATATGAACATTATACATTCAAGATGTACAGGGAATTCATAAATATAAAAGGATTTTTCTACTACAAGATCATAATCAGAAATCTATCATGTTGGCAACTGCAGACTTTGTGTTTGTTTAGAGAATGAAATGACACTATAAATATTGCCCCCTTTTTTTTTTAATTATTAAAAGCAGCAAGTTTTACCTTAGGAGAAATAGAATAGTCTATCCCTCTACAGCATTATACATTAGGTACATTCTAAAACCAAATACAAGTGTGGGTTTTGCAGCTAGAAAGAAATACCTATTTTTCAATTTTATTTGTATGACACTGTTTTGCAGAGGAAAAAGTACACATATAGACTAGTAAGAGGTACCATTAGTGACTACTTAGAGGCACGAAGAAGATATTTAGCTTCCATATATGAACACTGCTGTCAGGTTGATCAAACTCAAAATACAGGGAGTTAACAGTGGAAAAATTAATTCATATTTTACAATCATTATGCTTTTCTGCTGTTGGTTCTCTTGATCAAGCTGTTAGTTGCTTTAAAAGACCATGATCCTCACAGAACATTAGTCATTTTCCTGACATTTTCAAATTTGGGTGTGTCTGGTTTGTTTCATAAATCTGCGCTGTATCTGAAGCATGTGATTCAGACTGACTTAGAATATCAACAAAAAGATAGGAAAAGGAAAAAGGAAAAAAGGAAAAAAGGAAAAAGGAAAAAGGAAAGAGGAAAGAGGAAAGAGGAAAGAGGAAAGAGGAAAGAGGAAAGAGGAAAGAGGAAGAGGAAAGGAAAGAGGAAAGAGGAAAGAGGAAAGAGGAAAGAGGAAAGGAAAGGAAAGAAAGAGGAAAGAGGAACGCAGGAAAGGAAAGAGGAAAGAGGAAGGAAAGGAAAGGACAGGAACGGAAAGGCCGGAAAGCGACACGTCCATAGCCGAACGGCCAGGACATTACCGGCACCGGCACGGAACGGACAGGCACGGCACGTACCTTCCAGGACTTACCTGCCCGTCAAGGCACAGGACCGGCCAGGCACGGCACCGGACAGGAACGGCAACGGCCAGGCACAAGGACAAGTCACCGTGACACGGCACCGGCCACGGACCAGGCCCAAGGCCCAGGACACGGACCCGGCCCGTACAGGCACCTGGACACGGAACAGGAACGGAACCAGGCAAAGGCCACGGCCACAGGACAACGGCAAAGGACCAAGGAACAGGAAAAGGACACTCATAAGAATTGGAGAATTATAAGATGAAATCGAGGCGAGAAGCAGAAGCCATTAATTTCACAAGAGAGCTTTGGATGGTATAACAACCCACTTCAGATGCATTAGTTGGATATCATTTTCTGTTTCAGTAAGAGTAAGATCAAATCAAGGCAGCCTTATAGAAAAATCCTACAGTTACACTCTGAAAAGAGGGGTCATTTTAATTTCAAGGTCTTTTATTACACAGCAAGATAACTGATTGAACTGTGAAATAGCATTAACAGCATAAATATATTCTGATGTCCTCTCTTTAATGCATTTAGAAATTACTGAGATATTTTTACTTGCAGGAATTATGATGAATCTTCAATTCCTTTTCCTTTGCTACAAAATATTTATATGGAGACTGTACTGTTGGTAAATCTGCTGCCACTGCTAAATTTTGCCCTAATTATGAAATTAACTTTTTTAAGGGCTGTGATGATGTAATAGTTTCAGGGGTTCAAATCTCTTGACCAAATTGAAATTGTTTGCTATAAACCTTTTACATTTTTTTCTTACTTTTGGAAGCCTTTTTCTAGAGCAAAATATTGTTGTAATTCAAAACAAGAAAGTGGAAAATGGTAGGTGTTTCCATTACAGTGCAAATTACTCAAAAAAAGAATTGATACTTCTTACAGCCTTCAGAGGATCTACTGTCAACAGAAAAACAGCCTGGTACCTGCAGAAGAGTAGTGTTTCCAAAAGTCAGGCAAGTAGCTTCAGCTTAACAAGTAACTTGCACTTAGCAATTCACAAAGGGGGTTTTGGTAAGCACAGATGCTTTAGTGTTTAAAACATGCAATGATGCTGAGGAACTCAAAGATATTAAGTTCAACTAAACCAGCATTCATTCAGAAAAAATCTGAAGTGTGTGTTGATGTTACTCTCATTCTGACTAAGCTGTACACTCAGAGCTTTTTATGAAATTGAGTAGATGATATGATATTTACTCACACTAAAAGAAAATGAAACAGTCACTTTTATGCTAAGACTAACAAATTCTGGCCTGTAAATTTATAATTCACCTGAAGACAATACAAAGGTTTTTGGAAAATCTCCCAAGTTTGTCATCTTATGATAATGACAGAAATCAG
Organism: Serinus canaria; assembly: GCF_022539315.1. Lineage (NCBI taxonomy): Eukaryota > Metazoa > Chordata > Aves > Passeriformes > Fringillidae > Serinus > Serinus canaria. Next base: position 26,387,106 of record NC_066314.1, on the reverse strand, counting down.
TGGGTACTGCAGTGGCTTAGAATCAGTGAGTTCCATCCCCCTCCAGCTGCCACCCCGTTAGGCTGACCTAGAATACTGATCCCAGGTATTGCAGACAGATATTCCACTTTATGGAAACTCTGATGAAAACCTCAATGCATGAAACACACTCTATTGTTTTTATTTTAAAGTCTTAGCCAAGTATGTGCAACACCTCTCTCAAAAGATTATCTATTAATGCACGGATATGTGCTGGGACACAACACTTTACACCAGCAGCTTCACAGTTCTGAATGTGCTTAGCAAGAAACAACCTAACACTTTTATTTACATGCTACCCAAAATACCCTCAGGAAAATACATAAACATGAAATGAAATCTAAAGTTGCAGCTGTCAGTTCAAACTTACCCATTGCAACTTTGAGCAACATGAGTTGGCTGAACGGAATAGTCTGAATCCAAGTAACCTCATCTTTACTCATAGATTCGTTCACACCTCACCCTCAGTGCCAAACCTCAACTGACTAAGGAACAGATTTGTCTACTGTAAGAATAGCATATTGTAGGAATGAGGTTAAATATATTTTAATGTTATCATAAGTACTTACAACTAATGGAACAAGGAATACCCTTATTTTATAGTTGAGAGACGGTTACTATCAAGTGAGAAAAGTAAAAATAAATACTGAGAACAGAAGTCTTAGTTGATATATTACTATTATTATGGTAAAGAAGAATAAAGAGGCAGTTCAAAGTTTTCAGTGTAGGCATAACACTGCAGTATGTAGATCAGCTATTGTATTTCAATCACAAGACTAGCAGTAATGGTAAACATTTCTAGTTTTCAATTAAATTTCCCAGAGACTTGAGTATCTGTGACTAACAATACTTAAATTCTTCAGTCACATAATATTTATATAACTTCACAATTGTTCTTTAAGATACAAAGAACTATACATAATCAGTTTTTCACCCAAGGAAAGAATTATTATAAACAACTCTGATTATATTCCACATATAATCACCACTTACACTTCAAGAGTATTGTGGCTAATCTGGATCACATTATTAGCATACTCTTGGACTGAAATCTTTATTATCTTCAAACATAATACCAAACTTTGAAATAACAATTCTTGTTTCCTGCTTTTCTGCATGTGTCCATAGAGATACTTATGCCTTCCTTTAAAATAGACCACATATATCTTAATGCCACTCTAAAGACTCTTCAATCTTTTTAGTTCTCTTTGAGGTGATTTACTATATCACTGTCTTGTAATATTTTTCCAATGCTTTCACATAGATTTTTAAATGAAATTTCTACTCTAGTCCAGTTTTAATTTGTATGTAGAAATAACCACTACTTCATAAATACCTAAATAATAGAAAGAACTTTTTGTAGTTTAAATTATATTTTAATAGAATTCATCCATTATCTTTAAAAATATCCCTGCTATCAGGAATACTACATTCTTATTTTTTAATGTTTTGATCTCAAGATCACTTTGCTATGCATGCCTGGAAATTAATCTTGATTTATGCTCTGGAATTCTTCAAGCCATTTCACTTGACTATCAAAAAACACATAGAATTTCCAGTAAAGTTTTCCTTAAAAGCTTTCCCTTTAAGCCTAGGGAACAATCCAAAGGCAGCACTGGCATGAATAGTCATGTTTGCTAATGTGGAATTGATGCTAATCAAATAAATTTTTGAACCAGGATAGCTGCATTTACAATTCTTAACATTCAAGGGCTCAGATGTGCTATTCACTTGTTAAACTACTTATGCTTAAGAATAATATAAGCCCAATGTAAAAAGAGAAGCAACTCATCAGTGACAGAACAGACAATAAACTGAAAAGAATATGCTAATCTCCTCTGTCTTTCTATTTATGTAGAAGAAAAGTGGTAACCTTTATTTTGAGTTCCTAGTCTACGGTTGATTACTAATTATGTTAATTCAGCTGTAGTTGTTTGTTGGGTAATATAAAACAATTTTAAAAAACTGATAAATTCTTAAATTTAGAGATCCGCTTTTAACAGTGCTTTTGTGATTTCTCAATGAAGATTTGATTAATTATTGTTGAATTAAGGTGGACCACCTGCCAAACAAACCCAAGTTTTATAAGTGTTATTCTACTTGAAACTCTGCAGGAGACACAGAATCAACTCTGTTGACCAGCTTAAAGAAACACCCTCTGAAGTTCAGAAGCTGAACCTAACAGAGTTACTCTCAGGGAATTCTATTAGGAGCAACAGACAGCTAAAATTTCCCAGGTGTGATTCTGATTCCATTTTCCAAGGCAGTTCTCACTGACCAGACATTCTAAAATACGTCATGAAATCATTCTCTACAGAGATTGGATTTTTGGATCAGATGGCTCAATCAAATTATGTGGCAATATATACCATTTTTTCAAACTACCTGTACTCTGACTTCAAGCTTTATTTTTTCCTCTCACTTATAATGTACCAGGTAGTACAGCTAGGTACTTAAGACCTAAAAAGAAAACTGAAAGGCAAAGGTTAAATTGATTTGTCAGGGTAAATGCAACAAAGAGGAATACTACTCCTCTTACAAAGAACTGTGAAGACAGTCTTCCAACAAAGATGATGAGATGCCTGCTGCAAACACATTTTTTGCATCTTTCCCAAATATAAAGAAGGTACTAGTAGTGTGTTATGCTTTTAGGTAAACATCTTACTTGATCTCAACAAAAGCCAATGGGCCACAACATACCCATTACTTGCCTTACATGAACAATTTATTGACCTATTGAAGTCAATTTAAATGGTCATGTGCTTAACAGTAGGTAAATTGGTTTAATCTCTTAACAAATCAAAATTTCAAACAAGATTTTTTATACACCCCCTTTATTCTCTTTTATTTTTATGTGCAGTCCTGGTGGCTTCCATTAACTCATAATAAAATAGCTGTATAAAACCTGCATGAAAATTTCTTCCTCAGGATCTCACTCCATTTAAAGCAAAGCAGTGTATTCTGTACATAAATTATTTTCTTCCTATTCCCAATTTTATAACCTCTGCCTCTGTGTAGGGAGGCAACAGTGTTTTTCCTTGTTGGGAAAGCACTAGCATACTGGGTGCATATTTGATTAATGCACATGAAATGAGTGCTGTCTTTTTTCTACACCTCTTGCTTTCCCCAGTATAGCCTTTCAGAATAGTGCCTACAGAGCAGGCACTTTTGAAAAGAGGTGCTTAAAATGTGAACAGAAAAAATAGAATCATATGTATTACAGATAAAATTGCCTAGTAGGCCACCTGTGCTCTCTGTGCACTAGAGCAAGATTGGTCTCCATGGCACATTTTCTAGTATTCCACTGGTGAAATTTTTAATGTGCTAAACAACATGACTTTTATCATTCATCTTGGAGATAATTTCCACTTAATATATATTTCTAAAGATGTTTTCTTCAAGATTCTATCCATATTTTATCTTTTAATTTCACCACACAATATCCTGTGTGGGGACACAGGATATTGTATGGTGAAATTAAAAGATAGAATATGGATAGAATACATATTCCTACATATTCCTTCCTGTCTTTGGTCTTCATATCTACAAAAAACTTCACAGACATTTCATTAATCCTCTTCTAATCTGTTAGTTTATATATAAACATTTATTTTTTAAAAACCCAATGAACTATAACTAGGCCATAGGTATAATTGGAACACATAATTTGAACTATATATACGTATACATATGCAATACATAAACACACATAGAGAAACATATATGTATAATATAAACATGTATTTAAGGTTTCCCTCTTAAAGCAAAACTTCCATTATCTTCCATTTTACTTATCATAGAATCAGCTTCAACAACATTTTGGGATATTGATATATGTATGTTTGGATGGCCTTGCATCTACAGTCTGGAAAGGAATGTCTTTGTTTCTACCACACAACAGTGAAAATTTATGTCTGATAGATTGATATAACAATGAAGCATCTAAAAATACTGAGTCATAAACTATGTCCCTCATATAGCAGTCTGTAATCATAACAGATTTTGTAAGAAAAAATTTTCTTTTTTTCTTTAAGTCTTATTACCGGAAAAGTGCAATCTTATTCCTAAATGTCAGTAGCATAGTTTGAAAAGAGATAGCATGGTTAAAAAAAATAGTAAAAAGAAATTTCCATAACTTAATGACATTAGACTTTTGCTACTGACTCCCATGCTATCACAGAAGTTAATTCAGGAAATATGTTCTAGCTTAAACCACTCAGTAACTGAATGCTATTAAGTCTGGGTTAGGCAGAAAACTGTCAGAAATAATTTAGATAAAGCTGATTCTTCATTGATGAGAGGTAGCTATATTAGAAGCAACTCAGGCATCAGGCAGTGCTGTTTTCTATGGTTCATTTAATGAAATTATAACAACTGTAGCAATTAATCCTGAATCATTAAAAAGTTGATGACTTAGTTTTGTTATGTATTAGCAAGTATATACATGCTAATTTAAAGAATAAATATAGAATTACTAGACATACAACTGTAGAAATCAAGATCTACATTTCTCATCTATACATATAAATGGACATCTGATATTACACAGGAATATTTGCTTTGGAAATAACACAAGGACAAACCTTTTATGCAGTTTCCATATACTTTTACTACTTATCTAAAGAAACTCAAAGTAAGTGAATTCATACAAAATAAGGAGGTGAGAAGTCTTAGACACAATTAATAATTTAGCTACTATTTTTTCCTCTTAAAGAAGAATATACTGTTGGACACATAAGGCTAAATTAGCTTATCTTTTTTGTTTAAATATTTTATCAATCTTTGTCAACTAAAGTCTTAAAATTGCCATTTCACTGTTCTGTTTAATAGCTCAAGCTACTAAAAGTATCATAAACATTTCTAATCTTGTGCAGAATTCTAGAGGTCTCTCATAGCACATATAAATGAAAAATGCACAACAGCAATTACCTATGGAACACACCCCATACAGCAGATAAATTGCAAATTATCTGTTACAAAACCAGGTCTAAGCAACAGAAAACACATGGTTTACTCAAATATGACAATTACCATACATTGATTCACTGTATGACAGATCTTATACCTAGTAAAAGAATTTTGGATTTCAAGCAATAAGGAAAATGAATAATTACATTATAAAAATCTAAAGACTTTTAAAACCCTTAAATTCTACTTTATAATGTCACATTTAGTATCTAAAACTTATCTTTACAGTTTCTGATGTAAAGTGATCTAAAGGCATTTCAATTTTAGAGTGAAATGAGATGTCATCTATAGATCTTTAGTATCAGCAAGAATCAATGAAGTGGTAATTTGCAGTAATAGGCAAAACCTAAATATGACACACCTGGGAAAGGAGCAGCTCTGAGGACTAGAGCAGACTCATCCCAACTGTCTTTATTCCAACAAAGGCTGCATTAAGCCAAGCTCTCTCACTCTGTTAAAGTTTTAGCATGCAATAAAATTAATGTTCCTCTACATATTGATTTTTCACTTCATAAAAATGTAACACTCTGCAAAAGAAAATTCCATCTCTTTGCAAGTTTTTGTATTTGTTTCTTTCTTTGGCCTAATTTCAACTGGCAACCAAAGTGCTTCATACCCAAGGCTGTCCCAATGTCACTGATCCCTCTGTCCAGAAAAAGTAATGCATTGCAGCTGCCATGTCACTGTCACAAGAAAAACTCAACAGCAAAACTCCTACTTGTAGCAACACAAAGTCAGCCTAAATGCACATTTAACTATATACAGTGGATAACTTCACTGGCCTCCAGTAAAACATCTTTAAGCCAGGGGCTCCCTGGCTCCCAGTTTAACAGCAATGTTTTTCAATTTTCAAGAAAAAAATCATAACTCACCCAGATGGAAAAGCTGGTTCTTGTCTCAAATAATACTGAATTATTCTGTCTGTTTTGAAGAATTTTGGAATGTAAAATAGGACAAGAAAGTAAAAATAGGATATTAAGTCTGGAGTAAAGAAACCAAATAACTGCAATAAATTCAGACCTGGTGCCTTGAGACGAAAGGCATCTCACAATAAAATATAAGTAGTTGAGATCATCCTCAGAGAGATTTCTTAAGTGGAGGGTAAGCCTAGGAACAAGATAAGACCTAGTGATCTTTACCTCTATTGTAAGAGACATGGAGAGTCACTGATCTCACTTTGGTATTTTCAAAAACAAGCTGCTTTGCCATGAAATTTAACCATTAGAAAAACATTAAAAAATATTTCATTGGTTAGAATTTTATCATACTTGCCCCAAACTATTTGTATTAAGATTATTGCCTCTCTCTTAATCTTTTATAGAATTATTTTTATGGTATAAATATTCTGTCAAGAAATCCATAATATAATTTCTCTTACTATCTTTGCGAAACTCCATTTTTTGAGCATTTGCTTGCCTTTACTGAGTTTCTGTGGAAAAAAAACCCCTTTTTTCCATTTGAATGCTAGAGAAAGGTGAACCTATCTAGACTTCATATTAGATTTCACATCAGATTTCTTATTTTTCTTCCACCGTATAACTCCTTATGACAAAGAATTTGGCATTGATTTTTATAAAAGCCAGACCAGTAATTATATAATTAGGAATACTTAAAATTATAGGCATCTTAGAACCAATTTGCAGAGCAAACTGGAAGAAATTATTATTTCTGTGTTACAGACTCAAAATTTAAAGGTACAAAATAATTAAGACATGAACAATGGCTGGCACATCACACAGTGAGTATAAAGAATTTCAACTAATGCTCTAAGTCTGCTGAGCATGGTACCAATATTGCAGGTGGTTGCTGAGTCCTTACTCCCCCTGGCTCAGCTTCTGTCACTACCCCTGCTACAAATATGAAATCAAAATAATATGGTAAGACCTTTGAAAAAGTAGACAAGGTTTTTCACCCCTTTCATAAAGGAAAGTATGCTTCTCAGTGGCACATTTGTATTTATCAGTGTTATCAAACTTAAGAATTTTGTTCAGTTGCATAGAACAAAATTTATTGTTTTATGGTCATAATAATGTGGCACCGTATTTTGCAATTCAATTACTGAGTACCATCTGAACAGAAATCTCTCTTTGTTTAGTATAAAATTATTTTGTCCAAGCTTCCTCTAATCAGTCTCTTGTTTAATTACTGTTGTCTTTAACAACCACAGCATTCAGTTTTTTAATTACATGTTTGTATAGGCCCTAAATCATTGCAACAGACATGGACAGGACAACCATCGTTTGCTTCCATGGTAAAGAACTGACTGTGGCTAAACACTGTCATCTGTAGAATTTACATAAACACATTAATTAGCCTTCCTTGGTTTCTCTTCAAAACCATATTAAAATACCAGACACAGCTGTCTCTACAAAAGATTAAATTCATGTCCTTTCTAATTCATGATGTCACCCCAGTCACAAGCAATTTTCAGTAGTTTTACTTTCAAAGGAAACACAACTAATGAAAACCCCACTATAAAATTTTACATGGGGAGGTTGTGCAGACATTCTACCAAAAAATAGTATTCATTTGAGACCCCTTTCCCATAGCAATGGACACAGACATATATAGGCCAGCATTCCTGAAGCTAAATCAAACTTCACTTCCAATAAAATAAGCAGTTATTATGACACAAGCTGAGAGCTTGTCCTTCTAATAGAATATTGCTTTCTCAAATACTCTGCTGGCTTTGCCTGGGATAGAGTTAACTTTCTCCACAGTAGCTGGTATGGAGCTGTGTTCTGGATTTATGCTGGAAACAGTGCTGATAATACGGGAATGTTCCAGCTGTTGCTTAGCAGAGCTTGTCTCTTGGTGAGAGTCAAGGCCTTTTCTGCCTCTCACCCCACCCCACCAGTGAGGAGGCTGGGGGTGCACTTGGAGGGGACACAGCTAGGACAGCTGACCCCAAGTGACCACAGGGATATCCCCGATCATGGGGTGTTGTGCTCAACACATAGAGATGGGGGAAAAAGAAGGAAGATGGGAACATGCAGAGCGATGGTGTTTGTCTTCCCCAGTTACTGTCATGTTGGAGTTCTGCTTCCCTGTGGATGCCTGAACACCTGCCCAGCAATAGTGGGTGTGATCCCTTGGTTTTTTTGCTTGCAGTCATGGTTTTCCCTTTACCTGTAAAACTGCCTTTATCTCACCTCATGCATTGTCTCACCTTTATCCATCTGATTCTCTCCCTCATCCCACTGCGAGACAAGTGAGCAAGTAGTTGTGTGGGGCTGAGCTGGCCTCTGGGCTTATAATGACACAAACACAAAACTAGTTTACAGTGTAACACCTAAGGATAAGACAAATCTCCGGGGCTTTACTTTTTTCTAATAGGGATGATCAGTACTAGCAGAACAATTTATGGAAGTGTATCATATTCAAAGTATCACAGGAATTTATGGAATAAAGTAAATGGGTTGATGTGGTGGCCAAAAGGGCCTTTCGGAGACTGAGGATGAAAATCCAATCTGAAGAGCAATATAAATACTAGAAGAGAAAAAAACATCAGTAAAATTATAAGATCTTACATTAGAAAATAATGACAAAAATTTCATTATTTTATTGCTACAGCCACAGTCTACAGTGCTACAACCTATGTCTACAGTGTTGCATCAGATGAGGACAAAAAGGAAAAGGACAAAGAACATGGCAAGAAAGTCCATTGTCAAGAGACTGAACCCACTTGTTCTAATAAAGCCCACATCACTTCCACTGTATTGAAATGCATGTAACTACCTTTATTCCATACCTAATGAAAATACTGCAGTTACCATTAAATGCCACTTACAGATCAGACAATATTTGTGACCAGAGACAGAAAGTTTAAAAGGTAAGAAAACCACTGTGAACACTCACTTTCTCACCCATTTCAGCACAATACTCTTTATAAGAGAAACAAGCAAGAGAATGTTCATAAGTGCAAAACAAAATCTTATTATCAAATTTATAATTGCACTTGCGGCATAACATAGTTTTACTTTTTTACTCTAATGAACCAAAATTTCTTTATCAATAGTGAGAGGCACAGTACTGAAAACAATTACAAAACAAAGGCTCAACACAAATATTATTCAGGTTAAATTTTTCTCAAGACCAGACCTCAAATCTCTGTGGACAGAGACTCTTAAAATACATAAAAAGGGTTTATTATACTATACACAAACATCATAATCAATATTTTTTTTGTTCTCACTATGGTATTGAGAGTAAAGACCTCACTCTGGAATGGACCCACCTCTCTGTCTAACCTCCAGAGACTCAATATTGGCCAGCATTGATGTTTAATTAAAGTATTAGCTCAAAGGTTTTGAATGCTTGACATAAACTAATGCTCATCATAAACTAACTTCACTGTGCTGCCAAGATATATTTTGAATACAGAAAGAGAGCTTCACTGAAATACTAGTTTTAAAAATTTAAATGCACTAAATTAGCAAGAGGAAAAAAATTAAAACAGCCTTGGTCACCCAGCTCCATTATACCTTCACACTCTTACTTTGAATTACTACTTAGAAATGGATGGTTATTACTCTGTAACCATGAGATCCAGAATGAAAACTGGGGCCCCTGAATCAAGAACCTTTCAAGCATGAAAGGCTATGAGATAAAGGATGTGCATTGCAAAAGATTCCTAAATGCATCTAGATTTGTAGCAGTAACTGCATTAAGCAAACCCATCAGATGCAGAGGAAGCAGATGAGTGTGAGAGTCGACTATTGCCCAGGACAGGAAATGTTAACAAGCTGCTCTAACTGGCCATGCTTCAGCAAAGCATTTAAGGATGGTGCTAAAGGGCTCTCTTGGCTAGAATACCTTCTTGAATTGAGCCTAAGGGCCTTGTGGAGTTAGGGCCAGATAAAAACATGCATTATTCCTCTCTTGTGCACAAAACTATTCAATTAGAGAGTGCTCAGAGAACTGATGCATTCAACTCCCTTGCTATTTGACAGAAACAAAACAGGATGTGATTATCAGCTATGGAAATATACAATTCTCATTGTATTGACAGTCATATCTGAAGTTGACTATCTATAAACCTATTTTATACACTCTTCTCTGCAAAGCTGGAGTGATAAAGGCACAATGAGGTTTTTTGGAATAAGTGTATAGTTACAAAAATGAGTGTGAGAAGCATATTTTTATTAGAAAGAAAACATTAGAGCATGTATGCTTTGGCTGAAACTTTGAAATTTAGAAAAGCATGCAAAGCATCTTTATTTTTTTAGGGAAATTTTTGCAGGAGTTTATGTATTTCAGATATATATATTCTTTAAGATGGTAATTTCTCTGAAAGCAACAGTCCACATAGCTGTGGGAGGAAACCATTTAGTGAACACTACTATGTCACCTTCCTTCTAAAAGAAAAATGCCAATATCTCCATCACCAACAGTAAAAAATATTTATAGAAAAATACTTATTTTTGTGTATAGAGGAGTAACCAAATCAAAAAAGTAGAAGACATCCAAAGTAATATGCTCTTCCATCTATTTTTAGTGTAATTTATTACTTAGTGTTATTAATTATTAAAGAAAACATATGTATTGTTTGTGTTATAAGTTGTATAAATGCTATGAACTACTGAACAAATTGAATCTTTTTATCTTACAGCCCTTAAAGCAGACTGCATTTTTCATTATAGATATCCTCTCAGCCTGACTTTTGGGGCTTTGAAGGTTTCAGGGAGGAATTACTGCAATACACAATTTTCACTCGGAAAATCTCTCCTTTATGTCTAAGGAAATAAACCTCAGTCTCACTAAATATTAGTAATTATATCCAATTTCTTTCCTCCATGAAAGAGGCATGTTCCTATTTCCTCCCAATTCACCTCTGCCCTCTTAACATTTCTGGTATAGGGTGGGGGGATATTAAATTTTTTTTAAGTCAAAGTCATTATTTTCTGTCTAATTTCCAGCTTTAAAAATTGTGTATTTTATATATCTTGTGTGGCAAAAATATCAAGCTGTTTCACAGTACTAGGAGAAAGAAGTTACCCAGAACACTTACTGATCATTTTAGAATTTTACTCCCAGATGGTTATTGTCCCTCATTTTTACAAAACAAGACATCATTGCCAGAAAATACACATTAGCTCTTCTGCTAACATTGTTCTACAGCTTAAACACATTCTAGCTCTGCTAGAACATTTTTCTTTGGGTAGAATAAAAAGAGAGTGCATTTCTTTATTCTACAAGAGACATAATAATTCCTAATAATACCTAAGACAGAATCTCTATTTCAACTCTAGCTACCCATCTTGCACTTCTTCCTGTTAGAATTCATTTCGATCATATGTGACCCAAACTACAAAGAGAATGTTAGATGAAATCCCACCAGTACCATGTACATTGCCATTAATATTTTCTTTCCACTTCTAAAAATGCTGTAATACATCCTGATATGTCTTTACACTTGTCTTTTTTCATTGCCATGTCACACTTATGGCTTTAGTCACCCTGAGACTTATAAAGCCAGATTTCTCTCTTCCTCTGACACTTTCAATTATAACTCCCAGCTTACAACAGAAAAATCCTATTGGTTCCTAATTAGAATTTGTACTACACACTTTTTGTTTCACTCACCCTTCCTTCTCTGACTTTTTAATCTGACTTTCACATCTTTTTCTATCAGTTTTCCAGCCTTAATTTTTGCACTCAGAGAAATATTTCCTATCGCCTCCAAATTAGGCCACAGTTCAATGTGAATTTCAGTAGCACTGATCTGAATTAAACAAATCTAAGAATAGAAAAAAGTGTGGCTCTATATTGGCTCCCCTATCCAGTTTATCATACAAGTTCTGCCAAAAGTCAGCATGGGGGTGAAAACAAGGCCAGAAGGGAGGATGTGCTTCTTTCAACACACAGACACATCAGCCTGCCCCAGAGGCATTACCCAGTAGTCCTTCACTAGCCTCAGCCTGTCTAACAGCTGCCTGCCATAATCTTCTCTTTGCTATTAGCCTTTATCTTCTCCTGGCTGCAGCACTCGTTCGATCCATCACTCACTGCACTGCTTCAGGATGCTGAGAATGTAGATCATCATTCACCTGTTGCCACGATCCTGACAGGGCTAAGCAAAGGGTCAGACAGAAGAGCCTGTGGAGGGGGTGGGAATGCAACTGCTGATGGCAGAAGGTTGGAAAAACTGCAACCAGGAAGTTAATCTGCAAAGGTTGTTTTACAGCTCAGTACCAGACTGGTAAGAGCTTGCAGCTCTCAAAGGACTGGATCATTTTCACCTTTTTCCTTTCTGTGTTATGACTATTCCTCTTCTCTGCTTCCAGCAATGCACTCCTGCTCAGTCCCTTTGTGAACTGCCACCTGCACCCACCTCAGAGCCAAGGACTGCCTGAGACACTGGGAGTGACTGCATGTATGTGGGCAGTCCAACAGGAACACTCAGCAGGGAGAGAGACATGGAGGCAGAACCATGCAGATCTTTTCCATCTCTTCTCCATTCAGTTGTTTTTTTCAATGGATTGTAATACAAAATAAGAATAACTAGTATCAATAATGAACAACTAAGCAAACAATTTGAGTTGCTTTTCATATACTAAGTCACTGCTACTCAGGGTTAAAAACAATATACCAATTTAATTGTCCAAAAGGTATTTAGGAGTTGGGAAGATCTAAATTATTCACTTAGCCAGACTCCACAATATGAGCTTATGGTAATTGGGATTGCCAGGTGGGTCAATTAGGAAAGTTCAGGGAAATAAATGTCTTTCCTTCAGAAGAAGAGAAGAAATAAACTGCAACACCACTCTGAAGCACTGAAATAGGCATTGACCATCTTGTCACATTAGAGTGCAGGCATTCATGCTGATATAGAAATATATCTTTCAATAAAATCTCTTGTCCAAATATTTATGACTTAATTATTTACTCATACAAAGAAAATCTTCTGCCTTAAAAAATCATGAAATTTTAATGAGGACAGAAGGCAGTAGAGTGAGACTTGTGAAACAAACTCCATCTCCAAGGTAGCAGCTGAGAAAGTGTCCCACCGTTATTACATGACTTGAGAATGGAAAACAGGTTCTGACACAATTAACCTTTTGGCAATACAGAAAAGATATTAAAAAGACTAAGTGGTGTTTTCTTGAAGGCCAAAATTTGTACAACTCTCAAACCCACTCAAACTCAGCACTACTTCAAAACTGATAAACACACAAGGAGCAGTTGCAATTAACTTCTGTTTTCAAAAGAACTATTAGAGGTACCAGAACATATTCTTAGTCTGGATATCAATTTTCTTTGTTTGGAATAAGTGAAAAAAACAGGCAATACGTTCCAAATACTAACAGGAAATAGACAACAAATGAAACAGTAATAAAGGGGAAGGTAAAGGACACAACTTCTAAGCATACCAAGGTAACAGTACCTGGCAGATAAATTAATTGTGCTCTTAATAAAGTCTCCTGTTACATGTAAAGTACTGTTGTGAATGTGTGAAATGGATACCAGGATTAATACTTAACAAATTTATCTCTTCATAAGGATATAAGGTGGATATAAGCCGCCTTATATCCTTATGAAAATATATATTTTTATTTCTATTTTAATGGCATGCACCCTACTGTTGCTGATGGAGATAATTGTACAAGTAGCAATCAAGGGCAGTTTTACTGATCAAAATGTTGCTGATCTTCCATTGCAATTTAAAATATGATTTTCAGAGATTTTGCTGATTTAACACTCTAGCTAAGTACTGGGATCATGTCATCTGCAGATACACTTATCTAAAATAAAGTTCAGTAAAAATTCATATCACACACACACAAATGGATGCAAACATACAAAAAATAGCAGGACAGAAACAGGGTTACCGTAAATTCCATTCAGTATGATGTGCAGAAAATTAAGTGTTAATGAGTCATAGATCTCAAAATAACTTATTTCTCCTATTTCCCTTTCTAAAACACCTTTGTAAAAATATTTCTTAAACCTATAGGTGAATTTCTGATCACACTAAAATCAGTAATTCACAAATTCTCTTCAATAAAACCAATAGTTTGCCTGGCTTTTTACTTATATACGCCCCCCAGTTTTATATGTAACTCTTTTTTTTAATTTTTTTTAGCTTATGGGTAATTTGGTTTCCAAGCATATAAATAGGCTTTGGAGAAGTGACCACAGCATATCAGTAATTGGTACCCTGAAAGCCTCCATTTCAGATTTTTTCATGGCTTCAAGGAAACCAGTATTAAATTTCTCTTTCTGCAATTTTAGTTCTGAATCCAATAATGTAAAACATTTTAGTACAACGTCTGTCTCATTCCCTACAAGTATGTTTGGGAATGATTTGCCAATGAAAGTGAGAATGATTCTATGATTCCTTGAGATGTTATCAACAAATAACTGCAAATGAACTTCCAATTAAGCACCATGATGCTGATGCTAAATGTTTCATTTCCACAAGCTCTTCAGAGAGCCAGTGCATTATTCCGCTGAACTACTGAAATACAGAATTACATGGTATTAAAGGTGAGGTATGTGTGTTTATAGAGCCTATTGAGTGCTTTCAAAAAAAAAGAACTATAGTATTTCATTGTTTAAAAGCAGTTTCTCTCTTTCTTTAAACCCTTTTAAAATTCTATGAAAATTTTAATATCCACAGGAATTACACACAGGTAAAATAATAGAAGTATGGTTCTCAGAACAAAAAGATTTTCCATGTATTGTAGAGCTCTTGAATACTAGAGCTCTTCTGAAAGGGTTGATTAATCATACTATTTAAAGGTTGTGACACATTTATACCCAAACTAATGCAGGCAAAACTAGTAATTCCCAGTTACAAACCTGTGCAAGAGAGAGGTTATGTGTTGGGACACTTGGTTTTAAATTTCAGACCTTTTTGGACCATGCCCATTTCTTGTATTGAACTCACTTAATTGGCATATCTTAACTCTCCTGTATGTGAAGAGGGGGGAAAAAATTGTTGTTATTTGATTTGCTTTTAAAGTCCTTTGCTACTAAGGCTGACACAGAAGAACCAAAAAAACTGAAGAATAGAGATAATAATTCATATTCCTCCTTAGTCAAGATAATAAACTTTAGATTCACTTTTTAAAAAAAGCAAGCTGCAGAACATTTATTTAAAGCACAGAAATAGGTGTTGATCATAAATATACTGAAGATGTCAGACCAGTTTTAAATAAATATTAAAATTATACTTAGTAAATTATGAACATAGGCCTTCAAGCACTGTAGAACAAAAATTTGGTCAAGGCAGAGACTTAGTCAAGGCTTCTCCAGAGTTGCAATGAATATTTGGTGCCATCAGCACCCTAGAAGCCTTGGAGTACAGTTGTGCTTATCATGGGCAAAGAAAAAGCCATGCTGGTACATGCCAAGTAAAAGTTCTTCTCCTCATCCAAGCCAGAATACAGACATTTCAATTGATTTGCCTTACAAGCTTCCAAACTGTTCACCCATGAAAAACTTACATACCTTGCTTTAACTACTTTCCACCAAAAAGAAGATGAATGGACTGCACCCACGATTTTACCTTTCCATGACTTAAACTGAGAAATGGGGGTGTAGCAGCTGACTCCAGGAGAGTGAGGGGCAGCTATTGCTTAGGCAGCACTTATCCATAAGTGCTTCTTGTGCTTGTCCCATGCACATACTTCATTTCAAAGAAGGGAAATCCACAGAAACAGAATCTATTAAGCAGATAGGTTAGAATCTATTAAGCAGATAGGTTCAGCAGGTCTTAGGCTGACAGCAATGTCCTAGGGTCAGACTGGACATGTGTTGAGCCCTATTAAGGCAGACCACCTCAGATGAGTGTTTAAACCAAGATTACAGGAGTATTTCTGCCACAGCCAAAGGAAGGAATAAATTACACACAGATCTGCCTCTGACATCCTTGAAAGTGGGTGATGCATAAGACACCTTGAAAGAGGAAACAGAGGATTGAAATCTGCATCCCTCTGGACAGAAGCTAGCAAAAACAAAGACCAGAAGAGTCAGTAAGGATGACTTCAGAGAAAAGAAAGGTGAACTGCTTTTTCTAGAAATTAGGGGCAGGGTGTGAGAAAACAATTGCATGTTCTTTGCACAACCACAAAGAGGAGGAAAAAACTGGTCATGGGAAAGATGACTCTGTGGAAAGTGAGATTCAAAGCCTAAGGTAGTTTATAATTAGCTCAGTTAGGAATATTCAATTAAAGGCTTTTAAATGCAGTGTGGGCAGCAATGAAGTTTGGCTTCTCTCCAAAAGTAGCTGTACTTATACCCAGAACCAGGATAGTCTCAGGAGAGATCAGTGAAATTAATGGAATTACTAAAATTTCCTCTCCTGGTCAAAAGTTAGTGCTCCTGCCTGATGTACCAAATTATTCCCTATTTAGGTTACTCCTGAGGCACATTCTTAAATAGCAATATTGAGTCTCCTTTATGTTTAGTTCAATATTCTCCATGTGACATAACAGAAGCCACGACAAAAATATGTGTCCTGAGAGTACAGTTAGGAAATATGTATCAGCAGCTTGATTTCTCCCTCTTCGACCCATGCATTTTAACTTCTTGGGTTTCCAGTTTGAATGTTATTACTATTTCATTAAGGCCATAACTATCTGTGTTCTGGTTCCTGAAAGCCTATTTGGCATAACATTCGAATTAGCAGTAATGAGAGGAATAGGCTCTTCCATCATCAAGTTTGTTACCTTGATGGATATCTCTCTGTAGGAAAATATGAGATGAGTTAATGCACCTGCCTATTAAAGCCACTTCAGGAGATGGCTGAATGTATGAATGGCCTATTAGCTAAAGAAAAATTCAACCTAAGGCCCAAGGAAGAAATACAGCTGTATCTAAAAAGTGGATTTATTGCAGCTATTTCTTACAGTACTCAAAGAAAAAGTAGATGTCAGCAAAATTAGGAGTGCTAAAAGATCACACTAAAAAAAGTTAGACGATTTTGGGGCCATAGGATTTTGCATACAAAATAGTCAAGCTTATATGAATTTTTTTGTGCATTTAAGGCTTTTTTGCTACTTCTTTGTAGCTGAACTAAGATTATCTGTCACAATAAAAACCCAAACAAAAAAATCGAAACACTAGAGGAAGAAACTCACAAGAATGCTTGATGAGCTGAGTAAGGCTTCTATTTAGTAATCAAAGCGGCAGATTGGAGCAAAACTTTGGATCATTAAAAAGCCTGACAATTTGTTTTAGAGAGTATTATCAAAAGGATTACTGATTCCAGAACTATCTAGAAAAGTGGAAATAAAAGACTCAAATATGGATATTAGTTTCCTTTTTTTCTTCTGAACTTTCTGTAGTGTCACTGAACTGTTTGCATGCAGACAGGTAAACCACTACTACATAATTCCAGGTAAATGTAAAATACAAAATCCATATTTGCTTTATTTATATTTACCTGAGTAAATATTGAGAAAAGCTGTTTTAACACTGAAAAATGAGTATTCCCACCAGTTGAGGAGTCAGAAATTCCCATTGTCACAAAGTCAAAAATATCAAAAAGAGTGTAATAGATTTTAGAATACAGATAAGGACTGGATTTATATAGAAATGTTATAAGTAGGCTTAATCTTTGATAAGCAAAAAAGAACTGGAAAGATCTTCCAAAAATGTTAAATTTAGCTGCTTCTTCTGTAGGCATGAAGTCAGCTATTTGTAAACACACCTCTTTTATAAATATGCCAATCAGTATCTCTGAAGAGGTTTTTTTTATAATGATTTATTTCACCTGAGCCATGGTTGGTTTGGACTGCTCTTGCTTTGATTTTCTACTCAAACTATTTCCACTGGAAATTTATCCCAGGATGTGATGACTCACAGGGGGAAAAAAAAACCAGACTTAAATTTAATCACAGTCACACACAAATTTTGTTCTTCTCCTACCTTTTCCTCATTATGTACCAGCAGGATGTATTTATCAGCAGGAATCTTATTTTCCCCTGACTCTCCTACACTACACAAGACAAGATTTTATAAACCCCTCTGTAATGTGGGCTCTGCTGTCACCTGAATAGCATTTAATTGCATGTGTTCCACTTTGAGTTCATATGATTTCCAAGCACAAAAAAATCATAACTGAATTAATTATTCTAAGTGAAGCGGCCAGTTACTTACTGCTCCTGGAACAACTCTGAACAACAATCCTGGTCCATCCTCAGACATATTTGCCTTTTTTCATAGATGTGCTCAGAGTTGTGAGCTCTTACCTCTTGGTCAATCAGTAATACAGAGATTTGTTCTCCCTCTCAGTTATTTCTAATAAGCTCACAATTCAAAGCAGAATTATATTTTATTGGCTCCAAATAACCTTCCATCATCAACTACTTAGAGTGTAATCCCATTTCTGTTATTAAAGTCCAAGCAGCCTTTCTGAATGATACTCCTATGTCCCTCTGAGCTGCTTATCTTGGGAAAACCACCCTACTTCTCCCATTTGACCTGTCCTTTGCCTTCTCATCCCAGTGATGTCATCAAAAGATTGGCACTAAACAATAAGTTATATTATCTACTGCATTTTACATTATACTTTTACACAATTACCAAATAGTTAAATGTCTACAAATTTTATTTCCTCTTCTGTGATAATTAGAATTCCAATTTAAATTATTAACTCTTTATTATTTCTCAGTATCAAATGGTCCTGGTCCTCACCAGGTAATAGTCTCGTAAGAAAGCAGATGTTAACTTTCTCTGAAAGTACCTATCCCTGTTATTTTATTAAAAAATTATTTATTTCATCTCTTTTATGATATTACTGATGACAGAGGCAGAATACACTCTCTTGGAAACAAACCAGTTAGAGCATAAAGGAAATGGTCAGTATTACCAAACACTGAAGATTTTATTTCTTGCTGCAGACATAAACTAAAGGATAATGAATAGCAATGCTTTTAGTTTGAGATGTGTTGTGAATTCTTACAATTCAACAGTAGAAAGTAAGCATAGCCTCTACAATATTGAAATAGCATAAATATTCTGAAATATTAAACATTGATATTTCTTAGCCAAGACAAATGAGTCCTGATATCTCTACGTAATTTAATTTATTTTGCTTCACCCAAAAGTATTCAACTAAGTCAAGACAAGGACATGTCAGCTTTACCACAGCTGTCATTTTCCCATGCTTTTAACAGTCAAGGAGTTACTGTGAAAAATCTATAGGGACAGGCTGATTATTAATTGTGCACACAAACACAAATAAATCCCTTTGAGGCATATTAGCTTTAAAAGTAAACTTTTGTCTCCCAAAAGGGCTCATGACATATGCAACATATATTACAAATAATTATTCATCAGACATATCAGATAGCAATAACTGACCACTTAAGTTCCTTAATTTCAAAATATGTCATTAACTCACACACAAAACAAAGGGAAAATTAATTTTCTATAGTAGGAGTTTTTTTGTCACATGACCCTACAGAGTCCAGGGCTTTATAGCCCTTGAAAATGGGAATTTCCATCTTTGTCTTCAATTTTCTATCCTGTTTGGCAAAAAAAAAATAACTGATAAACCAATTCATATCATAGATCATGATGAATAAGAACATTTATTAGCCAGAAACTTCATTTCCCTACAGATCTCTGGTAATCTTCTGGATTTCTACATTTCTCTTACATTTTGAACTTATTTGTGAACAATTCTCAACTTTGAGGATACTTGGAAATCAGTTCCAAGTTATTTAAATACTTATACTTTAAACATTTCAAAACAGATTCATCTGGCTGTAGTAAGGCAACCTTTTTGTTTCTGAGCATATCAGCTAAGCATACATAATTGGTAATAGAGGGGAAATTAATTCCATTGTTAGTTAATACAAGTGTTTGGTCAGCACAGAATATATACGCTGCTCATGTGGCGAAAATGTGCTGACCCAGCTATAACATATGTGTAAGTATGGCTGGGTGTGTATTTGCAGTCAGGTCTTGCATTTCATCAAGAATTTTGCCAAAACAAACTCACTTTCCAAGCACAGGTTTGATCAGCTGTTGAATGTAGAGCCATCCTTGCAGCCATTTTTTATCCAAAACCATGGATAGGAATTTCTTTCTCCTTTGATCTCACACTAGGCTTTGTTTCAGGAAATGAAAATCAGGACTCATATTTGTTGCTACCTAACTGGAACACCAGATTTTTCAAATGTCCTTACAATAGAGGCATGCAAATACAGGAAGTAACGAGATCTGCTTTCCCTACCTAATTTATTAATATTTCCACGTTGCTTTTTGCAGGAGCAAAATTATCAAAATGTATACATATCTCGACAGATCTCTCAAATATATATAGATATGTACACTTTCATAAGCATGTAATACAATATGCCATATTCCTTAAATGTGGAGTGGTTTTGTGCCTCTTTTGTTTCCTTTACCTCTTTCTCAGTGCTATAATGCAATCCTGCGTCTGAGCACCAGACTTCAAATGAGAGATCTATTCAAAACATGCACAGACAAAATAAGTGGTTTCCTTAGTAATGGAAACTATGTGAAAGCCTCTGAAACTACTCCTCCTCCAGGAAGTCATGGTGTACATGATTTTTTCTACCCCCAGCTTATTGATTTAAAGATAGCTTTACATTTAAATAAAAATATTTAATGTGTACAGTTTTTGGAAGTGAAACAAGAGATGAGAGGGAAGACATTTACTGTACTCCTCGTTACATTGTTTGGGTTTTAATCAGTATGGATGTTGTATGTTCCAGTGACCTTTTAATTAATTTTCTAGATCTGCAAGTTGAAAAAAAATGAAATTGTATAACTAAACTTTAAGGACTTCACTTAGGTACCCATTACACTCCCACAGTTTAGTGTACTTTATTCAAACTAACATTAGGTAACCATATTCTGAGCACACACTGCACTTATTTGTGCTGTTTCTTCTCAGCACCACAACAAATTCATGCTGTTGATGACATGGGAAAATAACTGATACCTCTCTGAGTCTCAGAGTAAAAGTAACTAAAAGCAAAATGCCATCCTAGTACTAATATTTATCTTAGTGACTCTAAAGTTTCTTAAATCATCAATAAAGCTCTTGTGCAAAGAGTTATGAAAAGCAGATAATTTAGAATTTCTATTGTTACCCACCCATTTTAAAATTAAACCACAATAAAATGCAACAAGATTAGTTTGTTTAGTTTCATCAAAAAAGTTAAGAACATCAAGTCTGAAGATCGACCCTGGAAAAACACACACTATAAACATCACATTTATGTGCCACAAATGTGGCATTATCTGGGAAGGTGGCTAAATTTAAAATAAATGTTTTATTGAGAGAATGAGGTTCCCTTTCACTGATTGCATACTATTTGCCACACCACACAATGTCAACAGAAAACGTACAAACCTGTTTCAGATAAAATATCTGAAATGTTAATGTTCCATAGAAAGGCAAAAAGATATGAGCAAAGAAAAGGAAAATGGCTTCTCTATAAGGACAGGAATTTCAAGACCTATCACCATCCAATTACAACAAATTGACACCAGGATGGAAATTCTAGGCCTTACATTCAAATCATTACTGCCACGATTTTCTTCCTCAGCCTTAGATACAGTTTAGCTCCAAGAGCTATGACACTAACTGCTATATTCCATGCACATTCTGGGTCCCACAAACAAGGATCACAAACAATCAGATCTTTAAGAAGTCTACAAGGCTATCTCAGTCCTAAAGACCCACCATAGAGAAGATCCCAGTAAGTTATATCCAATTAAAAAGGCTACAAAACCTGAGATGTCACCTCTAGACATAAACTTACTAAGATGAAATCAATTTTTGAACATATATACTGAGCTTGAAAATTGCTTTTCAGATATTTCATCAGCCTTATCCAGCTGCATATAAAGATTCTTTATCTGCTTTTTACTACTCTGTCTTCATTAAGAATCCCATGTGACACAGCAAGGTTGTGGTTGCTACGCGTGACTCACTTCCAGCCTTCTGCAGATGCTGGTGTGCCAGGGATTCTTGCCTATTAGAATAGGGTCAAGCATGAAAATTAGAACTCAGATATCCCCCTGTGTGGGACCCAGCAGGGATAAAACTTGTTAAGATTTTTCAGACCTCAAGCCACTCCTGCAGAAGGCTGACTTTGGCTCTGGGACCTATAATGAGGAAAGAGACTATAGCTTTTGCATGGGATCTCTTTGTTTCATAGAAAACAATTGCCACATGAATAGGCAAGTTTTCTGGAATAGGAAATATCTCCTTGACCACCAAGATCAGCTCCTCACCTCTGTTTTCATTCAACCTCATCACACATGACTGAACTTGCCTGTACTATAAAGCTCTTTACTATGCAGTTCCAGATTTTGCCAAGTCATACAGCACCTACTACCTACATAGCATTTAAAGGAGTAACTGGGGCTTTGTATATATGTGAATTTTTCCTTATGTGAAATTCTTTACAGATTTGTTTCCATCTGCTTTTGCTCTATTGTATCAACACTAACTCTCAGATCTGATAAAAGAAACTTCATAGCAGGTTAAGTAATCTGATACAGCATTTTTCATTACAGCTCTAGAAATTTGAATTCATTGTTGGCAACAAGCCTTTCATCTTCAAAAAAGACAAAGAACAAGAGCCAGAAATGTTTCTTTTGTTTATTACTGAAATAAAATTTCAATTTTGGAAAGATATATATTAATAAAAATTAGTCTGAATGGGAGCATAGCCCTTTTAGGAAAACATCAATAGTCTTGCCATGACAATGCAAGGATGTCAAATGCACATGACTATGTCAGGTTGATGACATTGCACTGAAAATGCTGGCAGAACAGGGTTACATGAAGTGGTGGCTTTTTTTTTTCTCTTCCAGGCAAATCACACAATGACAACCAGCTATAATTTGTAAGTCAACTAATAAATTAACTGATGACACCACAACACAGATTTCTTTGAAACTGACCTCCACTTAGAAAGAAATACCTCCCCATAACCCACATGGAAGATATAAAAAGGCATGCTTTGCAGAACTGGTGAGAATCAATCTGTCAAACAAAACCCCACCACCTCACCTCTTTTTTACTCATTGGCCTACAAGAGGAAGTGAGGAAAGCCACAACTGAGCCTCTTCCTTGTAGTCAGGGTGCCTCAGAAACCAGGAGAGGAGCACATGTAGTCATAAGTGATAAAGTTGTTCCAAAAGTCTTGTCTCTTTTACACATGGGCATAATCTGTATGAATACATGCTTTAAAAAAAATACTTTCCAATTTCTGATATAAAGTGTGTCATCTTAGAATTTAAATCAAATAGTTGTGGTATTTTTACTGTAACTGCATAGTATTTATTACAGTTTTTAACAACACTTGCTGCATTCTAAACAGAGCTGTGTTCTCACAGACTGAAAATGATCATGGGTAATCCTGAACCACAAAAAAGTATATGGACACCCTAGGATGCTCTGCCTTTCTACATAATGAAAAAGAGGAAAAAGTTTTGAAATAATCTTCCAATTTTGAGAAAAATGCAGCCATAGAATCCCTGTACTTAAATAACTAAGGGGTTTATGGATTGTGTTTATTGTCCAATAAAAACAAATAATTACTTCGTTTATTTAACATGCACTCAGTTATCAGATAAAATGTATGCTAAGTAAATTGCTGGAGTTAGTCTGCATTAATTTCATTGTCTCTCTATCAGTCTGAGAGAATTTTTTCTATCCTGTAACCTATTAAGCTTTATATATGATTTTCACAAAATTGATTACATTGCTATTTTAAAACCACCAAGCATCACAGTGAAATCAGCAGAAAAATAACTTAATGAACTTTAATAATAATAATTGTTTTGGTTATAAAAGATACTTTTCTCCTGCAGATAGTTAAAAAAATATTCTTTAGCATTACCTAAATAATAAAATTCAATTACTTCACTTTTTTTTGCAAAACAGAATTTTGGTATGATTTAATAACATTTTAACTAATATGTAAATGTATGCCTATCAAGGAAGTACTTTAATTGCATATATAGTCTATCATAAGAACTCACTTTCTTTATGCAAGTATACTTTAGCTGATTTAATTATCTAGCCCTCTAATTATACAGTCCACACCAATCAACCAAAATGAAGCACTTCTCTAATCTTAATTTCACATGTCAAATCACTGCATATGTTTTCACATGATTCTCATGTTAATTAGAGAGGCAGATTCTGAATGAATGACAGCGAGTTCATGAGGAGGCTAGGGGCAAAACCCAAGAAATATTTCACACAGGTCAGTGCTAGTCCCTATCTATTCACCTTTCTCCAGATCATCTGTTTCTCCACTGGATGAGATATGAGATCTAGCAGTTTTTAGTTCTCTTTAAAAGAACATTTTCAACTTTGTCCAAACTTTTTGAAATATTCTTGTCTCTCACTGCCCCCACAATCCCTCCCTCTAGTACACGTTAATACCTTTTGTGGGAGTGAGGCAGGAGAGGGCTGAGATCAGGAAGGATTTCCATTTTTCTTGTGGAAGCTGCAATGCAAGAGGTCTTACTCTTCTGGCTTTGGGTTGTGCTTTCTTACAACACCCAACACAGGACATTATGTTGTGCAGCAGGGAAAGCTTATAGGTTGACTTGGAAGTTTAAAATGGCTTGCATTTACAGCTCATGGTGGTGAACATCACATAGATCAGAGGCTCCAAGAGCCACCTCGTGGGGGCAAAGGAGAAACAAGGTTTCACCAGTGAGCCCTGAGGCTACAGAAAAATGATGTGACATCTTTCTGATCTTTGTTTTCCCTGTCCCAACCCCAGGCAAGAAGACCTGAAAGGTAACTAAAGATGGGTTTGCCCCACGTTATAACTCTTTAGCTCACATTAGAAAAAATTTGAATATCTATAACAAAGAATGAGAGAAAATAAAAAGACCACTCGGCCTTTCCCTGGCCTAGAGTATGTCACCTATTTGCAGCTAATCAGTCACACAAATGCTATTATTTCATCTATGAAACAGTCCCACTCATTTGGATGAGTGAAAAATGAACAGCACACATCTTTGAAAAAATTTAACTCTTTGTTCACTGTAGTTAGCTTAAGTGCAGTACTCAAAAATTTAAGGCAGAAGGAAAAGACTGCTTTAATATAGCCACAGTGTAAGCACCAGTGAGCCTAACAGGAGTAGTGTTTTAAGATTTGCCCTAGCCAATTATAACAACCTGAAATTTATTCAGAGTGGTGGCATTCATTTAATTCAATTTTCACAATAAGTGATTTTATGAAGAATAAAATTATTTTCTTACCAAATAAAAACAAAAAGAATGCAGTCCAAGATCTGAGCCAAAGTGAATTGAGATGAGACTAAGTACTCATAAAATAGAAACCATTTTATTGTAAAATTTTGGTGCTATTGCTGCAGCAAAAAGTACAATAATTCACACCATTTACTAATCTTCAGTAAGAGTAAATATTCATACTGTTATTAGACAAGATCGTGAGCCTTTCTTCAAAGCACGAGTGTGAAATGAGAACTGCATCTCACTTCAGTCCACTAGAGGGTGGCCTGACTTGCTCAGGGCTGTGGGACTGAATTCACACAAGAGATCCAATATTTTCCTCTTTTTGACCTGTTGATAACCAATTCTTTGTGTTTCATTATTAATCATCACCTATTATAAGTAATTTATTTTATATTTACAGTGTATATTATAAAAAAACCTTTTCTTAACAACATCTATCTCATTTATTGTATTGTATATCTAGGAGGAGCGATGATAATCACAAATTATTCTACAGTTGTTAAAATCTTCATAGGTTGTATGCCCTTTGGTCATGGACACAGAATAAACAGGGGAAAAAAATAAACCATTCACCAAAGAGCATAGCATAAAGGGAGAAAGAAGAAAGAAAGGGAAGGAAAAATCTGGGCATCCTATTGTTTATACAATTGGGTGGCCATAAAAGACAGACTAAAGCAGAGAGAGATTGAGAGAAACTGACTTCTTATTTAACCAACCCCTTTCAGAGTTCATTTTGAAATTTTATTTCTCAGGAAGGCATATTACTGCTATTACTTTCTACTGATAAGCACAGGTAGTAAAATGTAATATTTGACAAAATTTGGGAGAGGAAGAATATGTAAAATATTTTACTGTCTTAAGCTTAAAAAAAATAAAAATATAAAGGCACCGAAACTGGGGGCAAGGCACAACACATTTTTCCTGAATGGTTCCATCATACAGTATCCCCTGAACTACAGCAGCCTTTGCAGAACTTCAGTGATCTCGAATAAGTTGTTCTGAGTACAGATTACAGCCCTTAAAGGATAAAAAAAAAAATAAATAAAAAAGGGGGGTGGGGGTAGAAAATGTGGACCTCCCAATCTGTTCTGTACAGACAGAAAGCATGCCCCGCAGCTCGCCCAGATCGGAAGAGCTCTCCGGGCGCGTTCACAGGCTGGTTCCGTGCTCCCGTCCCCGAGCAGCAGCAGTGTCACGTCCCAGACATCTTCCCACGGGCACGCAGCCGCGCACTGCGCGCATCGGGGCGCGCCGGCAGCGGCTCCTCTCCGGGGAGCGCGGGGCTCCGCCGGTAATGACCGCTGAGCAGCAGCACCGTGTCACAGTGACAGCCGAGAGCCTGAGCGATGCACCGCTAACCGCCATGGAAACAAGGAGAAATAAGAGCAGCTAGCGAGCTGCTCTCTCCCCCGCCTTTCTCTCTCCGCTGGATTGCGAGCCTCAGACAGCCAGGCAGCAACAGCGCCTGGCAAACGCAAGGGATCTCAGCTGGCAGCACGGAGAGTCTCTCGTGTTGTAGGATATCAATAGATACATCTTTGTATTATAGACTGTTAGACACACGCATGCACACCGACTCACACCCACACGTACATGTGTGCTCATCTAGACAGACTCTGGCTTTAATACAAGTATGTCGCTACCTGAACTAAGGATTCCAAATTACTGAGATGCAAGAACTCCTCCAGCTCTGAAACTACTCTTATTATAGGGTAAGTTCCTCTTTATTTTCAATTTTATCCTGACTTTTATCTAACTTCTAGACTCTTTCCCCTTTCTTCTTTTGGTGAAGTTATTTTATTAGTGTATTTTTCACATATTACTTCCTGAACAGAAATGCAATGCACAATGCTTTTTATGCCAGAGATAATCTAAACATGCTTGCACTAGTATTAGATCTGTGCATTTTTTAGCTTGAAAGAACATCAAAGAATAAAAAAATATAAAAGAAGAATGTTTCCACTGATGTTTCAGAGGCAATATTAAATTAAATTAAATACTTGCTCTGTGTTTTGAAACCAATAAAACAAAATACAGGACAGCCTCCTTTCTTCTCTCCAGTGCTAGCATTAAGGGAAATGCTGTTTATGTCAAGACCTAAAAAACACTGAGCAATGAGGCTGAATGAGCATATCACAAACAGTTATTGAATTTCTGCCAGGCTACATCTTAAGGATTGTGGCAAATGACTTCGCTTAAAAACATCCCCTTTCCAGTCAGAAGGGACACAGTGAATGTCTGATTACTGATGCAGCTGGAACTGACGCGTTAGGTAAAAAGGATCACATTAAGCAGAGGAGTTCTAATCTTCTTTTGTAATTAACAGGATCTCTGCAGGGTGCCTCTATTTACATGGAAGGAGAGTGTTTAAATCCATCACTATAAAAGCTTTGCCTGTTTTAGCATAGCAAGGCTCAGAACTGTTTGTCTTTGCTTTCCATGTCTTTGTTTTCACATGTCTAGCTGGAGTTTTTGCCCAGCACTGCTGATGAGAAAGAGAACCCAACACAGGGGGAAGGAGAAGGCAGCAAATGCAGGGGGCTGGTAAAATATCAGTGATTTTCTATCTAACCAATTTAATCAACTTAAAATTCCAGACTAGCCCTACAGTTGTCTAATGTGCTTGTGCTTATGCATGTGTATGTCATTTCTTCCATGCAGTATCAGAGTACCTCAGTATCCTTTAGATGAAAACACATTTGGTAAAGTGCATCAGCATGGATCTGTGATTCATGCATCAGTGAAAGACAGAGATAGATTTTACTTTACACCATGAAAAAGACAGGTTAGCCCTCTAATGCATGCTTCAAAGTGAAAAAAAATACAATCTGCATCTTCCCCTACGCTTTTATTTGCTTTTTAGAGTACTATATCTGTATGAAAAACATCTCAGTATTTTGATTATTTCTCCTACCCCTTTTTCTCCCTTCAGCCCCCTCACTCCTGTGAACTCTGGAGAACATCATAAAGATTCTGTTCCTTTGCACCAATGCAATTATTTGCTTGTAATTTTAGAGCTACTGTGTTCTGAGAAACAAACTGTGAAAGAACCATCAACAGATAGCCACTGGCTTTAAGTCTGTCACCTTTCCAAAAATGTCAGGAAATGGGTAGCTTAACAATATGTATGGTAAGAAGTCAATTAATTCAGGTGACCTTTGTAAATGGTGACAATAAAGCAGCTCTGACAATATGCCACGGCATTCGACATTCCCTCTGGAAAATGAATGAGCTTAAGGAGAGGTTTTCTTTTCAGAGTACAAAATGAAAGGTACTGAAGCATTAGCTCCTGCTATTGGCAAGCTTGCTTCCTCTATTTTAGGTGGTCTGTGAAGCCTGTTTTAAAGCAAGCTGAGTTATTTTATTGCATAAAACACAATCTCTGGTCTAATTAATTAAATATCCTGTTTTCATTCACACTGCATGTGCACAGCAAGCATTTCCAGCTCCTGGTTTGGATTTTTACAAAATGTGCTATAAAATAAGTAGAGAAAACCTGATTCTGATCTCTTCATGCTATGTGCAAAGGACTACTCAGGAAACTTTTTCTACATGCCTCAGTAGCTTCTCAGCTCTTCTGAATGTTTATCCTCATTCATTTTTAATGTAGAAAATAAGTAAATATGAGTAACTTTACAGAAATGCAGCTTGGGTTTTGCCACATATACTCTAATGTGCTACTTCAAAATATTATATAGATATGCCAAAGAGCTCCAGAAAAATGTGGCTATTTCAATCATGCATGTACAGAGAACATATGCTGTAGATGAAGCTTCTGTACCCAGCATAGACATTCTTAACCAGCAAAGCAGGCAAAATGTGTGGTGGCTGTATTTTGGTTAATACTCCCTCAAAGCTCCTGCAATAATGTTGTAGTGTCAGCCAACGACTGGCTGATGTTGTTATGGTAACCCCGAAGTCCCGTCTTTTAGGGTGGCAGCTCTGAGCATGACATCAGAGCATGCCTGCTTGGAGTACCCTGAAGTGGGTGAGTACTTCGTTTTTGCACCTGAATTAGACCAGATCAACTAAGCAACGTTGCTACCTGTAATGTAGATCAAAAATATAATGTATAATCTTTGCTAAATGACCAAGATTGGGCAGTTTATGAGCAGCTTATGAAAATATTCACATCCTGCTTTTTACTTGTAATCACTTGTCCTTTGTCACTAGAAAACAAAACAAAGTATGTGCAAGAGAGAGCAAACCATTTAGGAGTGTTGGAGCCACTTTCTTTGACTCTCACCCATGACCTTTATTGTATTACCAATTAAAAGCTAGTCAAAAGCTTTGCTGCTTGCTGATAATCACTCTTAATTAAAGTTAGACTGGTATTTAATAGCCACGTTTTGGAGTATTAGAACAATAGAAGAAGATAGGCAGTAGAAAACAAGAGACTCTTTCAAGACAAGTTCTATCTTCAATTGAAAGAAAAATCACCACAGAGAGAAAAATTATACCTTTTTGAACTATATATAGATAGTTTTAGTGTTTAATGCTACATTAGTGCTTTAGTTAATTCATATGTCCTTTCTTCAGATAGCACCATTAAAAGCTGAAGGAAAACAAAACTCTTGAGAGAGACATTGTCAGAAACTACCTTAACATACTCTTCCATGTCAAATTCCACAAACTCAACTTAATACCAAGAAGCAAAAACTGTCAATGAAAAACCAATTTCACATGTAGCACTAAAGGAACTATTTTCTGAAGACAAAGGAATGGAGGTTTTCTAAAATTTTTCTGAAGATCAAAAATCAGACAGTTTCTAATTATTTTTTTAGCAGAATATGACTTCTACAAGCCTTCATACTACTTTAAAAGAATACTAATTCTCATTCTAACAACACAACAAGCAATTAAAATCCTTTGCTTCACTGAAAGAAAATGCCAGTAGAATTTGAGAAGAAACAGTAGTGACAGATGTCATTAGAAAGGTCATTAAACACATTAGTTTTAAGAGAAAAATCAATGCTTTTCATTAAAACTGTAATGTAACTGTAAAAAGGAATTACTGTGCCTTTTACTTATTCAACTGACCAGTCCACAAACTGTTAAAAGCCATTATTGTGAAATGGTGTAGTTCATAAAGAACTTATTTAAATCAATGGCTTGACCTTCAGTGTTATACCATAAAATCTATAAATGATTTCATCAATTTTTCCTCAATAAAGTCATATCCTCTACTGAACGGAACTGATAAATGTTTATTAGCACAGCATATGGAGCTATACTCATCTGCACCAGAGAAAGATCCAATATGGATGTCAATAAGATTATTTCACATTAGGTTCTTCATGGAGTAGCTGAATATGACACCTTGTGAAAAAGAGTATTTTCATGAGGGCCAAATACAAACTACTTTCACAATTTTACTTGATCCAGTTCTCTGCCAACAGGATTTCATATTCTTTGCACACAGAACATCAACCATAATACAAGCTACAGGCATGCTCTCACCCCTAGCATTTACCAAACTGCTTACTTTTCCTCAAAGCAAAAGCAAGTGCAGACATTAAAACAAAGGGGAAGATTCATTTTATAAACACAAATTCATACAGCATATCCTCAAAACCATTATCCCTCATTTAGAAATACTTCTTTATCACAAAAGATTTATCTCAAGTCTCTTTCAGTTTGGCCACAAGCAGCAGTGGTCTAATTGAATGGAAATAAGAAATAAGATCTCTGTATTCACATTATTTCTATTCAGTTGGATTTCGGGAAATCATTAAAATATCTGCCCCAAATTTAATGGTACTTTAACTCTACTGACCTCTGTATTAGAGTAGAAAAGAATTTTTGCCTCTTTTGTGCTCCCAGCTTCCAGAATCTCACTCAAACTGGGAAAGGCTTTTTGACAACACTGGCACAAAAGAAATAATTTAGCTTTTGTCTTTCGTGAATAAGCATCTGTATTTAGAGGTAAACACTGCAAAGCAAAAAAAAAAATGCTACAGGGAATATTAGTATTACCCCAAGAGTCTTTTAACAGACATTTCTTATTTTGCAAATAGGAACCAGTCTGCCAGGAAATACTTTAAATTCTCTATAACATTTGGCATTAAAAAAGTACAAGTCATAAAATTAGCTGCATCAAAAATCCCTGGGCATCCAGCTATTAGAATGAAAAAAACAAGAAAAAATATTTTTTATACAATTATATGTCTAGGGATCAGACAATTTCAGAAATTATCTATTTAATAAATTATGGAATAATAAAACAAAAAACCTGTGGTGTAATAGAACACACAACGAAGAACAAAGTTGTGCATTGAGACTTTTTTTAAATCACCACAGTACTACTCTATTATACTGCCATCCTGGGTAAGAAAAGATGACTCTCAAATTGTCTCTAAAAAGGCAACATGGTGGTCAGACATTACTAGGGCTCTTCTAGTGAGGTGCTGAGAGGTTAAAGGAAACTGGGTTGGTTCGTTTTGTCATGGTGCTAAAACAAAAAGTCACTCTTATTTGAAATAGAATGAGAAATATATACCAGATTTGAAAGGCATTTAAATAAGTGCAATTATGGGATTCGTTCCCTCAATAAGGATAAACACAAATGTCTCCTACTTTACAATAGTAGCATAACTCTGCTGAAAACAGAGATATATGTGTCATTATTTATATCATATTTATGTGATTTATTCAGTACCTAAAGACCTAATAAAATTTTTCATCTTGACAGGAATAATTTTTATGTGAAAACAGAAACTTTTCTCAAAGATTTTAGCTAGTGTCACAGTAGCTATAAATAGAAAGACTACAGAGACACATTTGTTTCTTCACCCCAAGCTCATTCCTGTTGCCAAGTTCTCTCAAGTCACTGAACTTCCTCTCCCCTCTGGAAAGCAGCTTTCTCTAGAGGTCATGTCAAGCATCAGCAATTTTTGCAGATGACACTTAGCAGTGTGCTAATTCACCCCAGTGCAGTACAGTGCAGTGCAGCCTTTCCACCAAAGTACAGAGTTACCTGCTGAACTCCCCTCCCCAGCTGGCTCCATGTTGCATGCCATGGAAGAAGCTGAGAGGCAGGAGAGACCACACTGGTCAAGGCTCACATGGGAGCTGAGTCTTCCAGAAAAAAATCTTTTCTGTGGAACAACAGCTCCAAACCCACTGCATAATACTACACTGCTCTCTTTTCTGTGTTCCATACAGAAATCAGGCAGTGCTGTAAAAACTCTTCCTCCCTCTGCACTGCAAAAGAATGTTCTGAAACAATTCAATCAATTTAGGAAGTACAGTATTTTCTCTTGTCAAATTCTAAACAAACAAAAAAAAGCCTTTCAGTATGAAAACTAAAATTACAGCCAAGTTGTGCTTCATTACCACTGTAGCTTAAGGGACATTATCTGCACAACTCCTATTTCATATCATTTTATAACAAAACATAGTTACTTAGGTTATCCTGCTAAGCATAACACTAAAAGATTATCCTACATATATGGTGTGTATTACACCATTTTGAACATGCACTTTTTTTACACACGATGCACCATGTTAACTTTCTGAAATGACAGCTGAGCCTGTAGAGACACTATTTCATCACACTCTCACAATGCAGTAATTTTACTTTTTCATTTTGGCCAGTTACTTGCTGGTAAGCCCAATACAAGGCTAAAACTCAACAGCACTCAAGAGAAATTGAATGATTAATAACGATTATACCAGTTTATAGAGGTATCCTTATGAGGTGAGAGAAGACAAAATGAGGTAATTGCAAATATAATGATCCGTTAAGCTAGAAATGTTTGTCTGAATAGCAATTTCACCCAGCATGTATAATTCACGTAACACATTCTTCTGAATGTTGCTTTGATATAGATTATCCAGTCATCAATATTTTGTCAGACAAACACACTTTCAGTAATTTTATTTCTACTGTAAAATAAGAGAAAATAAGGATATTCAGCATACTATTCCAGGGTTAGACTCCAAACTCTAAGCTCCAGAAAATAAGGAAAAGTATCTGTCTTCCAACAGCAGCAGCCAAACTGCTGAGCTCTTTCCTGGGCAGAAAGAAGAGCCAGTCAATCTGAGGAACTGCCCAGAAATATTTCTGCATTTCTCACTTCCTCCCAAGGATAACATGCATGTTTGGACACATATTATACACACCCCACACTCCCTCTGATAGGAAGCAATCACCTTGGATATTAGTGCATAGAGTCATTTTAATGAGGCTACTCAAGGCAATGCAGATGCAAGTGCCTTTAATAGGCATTTAAATATTGCCTTCAGCAGGTGTCATTTAACAGTAAACTGTAACTAGAATAGATAACTAAAATTATATACAACGTCAAAGATTTAAATGCTGAAATCTTAAATTACCTATTAATTGTCAAAATTGTTAAGTACATTTAGGATCTATGGTCATTTCAGTTCAAGCAAAGTAAATAGATCCATATATCTGAAATCTGCATACTTGGAGGCCTTCTGCTCCATACTGAAATACCCTTTGCTCTTTTAAGCATTGGAAAATCCATAAACTTGTTGATTTTCAAATGTTATTCTCATTACTGCTCTGACAGCTTCTGAGGTTTACTGAAAATTCACAAAAAGGAGCAAAAAAAAAAAATCTCCATTTATCTAAAGTGAATGTGGATTAGGTATTTGTAATCTTTACTTTGTTTTAAATTTGGTCTATATATCAGTTCTTGAAAAAGCATCTTGTGTTGGTATGCCATTATGTCAATCCTAGCAACAAGTATAGAAAACATTAAAAATTAATAAAAAATTATAAAAAGTTTAAATAAACACACAATATCTATGCCTGACACAAATACGTCAGGAAAACTATTATGGTTATGTTGAGATTGTAGACTACCCATTTACAACTACTGTAGTAGTAGTAAATGGATTTAATGTTACTATAAGCACATTTAAAGTTGTGGCAGAAATCCACTATACTACTATTTAATCTCTCACATAGAGGTTAGCAAAACTTTCAGAAAGTCTGAACAAATTCTGTTCAAGCCATCTACTCCATCATTAATTACAACATAGATATTTATTTTTTCAATAAAGAGTAATCAATGCTCAGGGCTGAGGAAAATGTTCACTTCCGTAAAAATTAAATTTGCATTAGCATTGCTTTGAAATAAATTTTCTTTGGCATGTCAAGGTACAATATTGAATCCACCACGATATGTTTGCAATGGAATGGTCAAAACCCAAGACTTGCAAGCAGTAAGAAACTCCAGTTTGATTTTTACTTTCCATGAGCTTGTGTGGCATAAGAGGAGACTTTGCTTTGAGTGGGAGGATGGACTGAAGAGCTCCCGAGGTCCCTTCCACTTGACTCTCCCACAATGATGCTCTCAATAGAAAGGCTTGCTTCTCTGCCACTGCTGCCTTGGGGAACAGTACACAGCACCACTGCCATCAGAGCCTGCTCAGATGTCTTGGTGTGACTGCATCACATGAGAGCAATTTAGATGTTACTAGAGGTGAAGGGCACTGTTCAATCTGTCTCTGAGCTAGTTGTATGGAGCTGAAAATGCTGAAAATCCAGACAGTCTGCTGGACTGCTAAAAGAAATAAAACCCCATTTGGTCATGAGGCAATATTTGCTTTGCTGTTACCTACAAGAGTAGGTAACAGCAAAGAGTAATTCAATGAAATCCCAGCAGGACACTAAAAATGTTTTAAATGTCCTACTAGCTTGTTTAAAAAATTTAAAATAACACACTATATTTATTCAGTTAACAGAAAGAAACTATTTTCTAGGAAGAGAGAAGCATGATTCTCTGAAACACTACCATCTTAATTTGTAATCTCTGTATTTCTGCTCAGCCAGGTGTTCAGTGTTTTCCACAGATCTGGGACTGAATACACTACAGTTTTATACACAGCTTCAAAAATACAGCTTTAGCAATCATGAATTAGAGTTAGCATAATAACCACTTCATATTAAGAGCTAAACTTTGGCTTTAACTTCCTAGTGTCGTATTTTATCTCATGTAGTGAATTCAGTTAAACTGTTTCACTCTTTACTTGCTATAAGCCTGCAATGAGTTTCATTAGAAGTGGTTCTGCTGAGAAAACCTGTCAGTTTGAAGGTGTTATTTATGCTGAGTTTCCATAGTTATCGCCAATATCAAGATTACTTACTCCAATATCAAGATTATCAAGATACTCTAGCAGAGTAATTTAAGAAACACAAAGTTGTCAATTAAATTGCCTAAAATTTAGAGTACCCTTTTACAGATGATAAAATGGACACCATGTAAGTCCTAATTTTGAAAAAAGCAATGTGGAAAGGACAACAAACTAGAACCACACAATACTAATACCTGTAACCTCACGGAAGCCATGGAGTGTAAAGCAGGACAGAAATAAGCTGCTGAACTGAATTCCAGCCTTTGCTCTGATCTTATCAGTAGGTAACATAAGACAGCCCTTTCTGTTCTTACTTCTGCATGTGCATAAAATCATTGTCATGAGATTTACTTAGTACTAAGTTTAAAGGGAGGGTTGGAAAGGCCTTTAAAGCATTTTTCTCATATTAGAACCATCCCAGACAGATCACATTTCTATTCTTTAGCATGGGTAAAAGCTATAATTTGATAATGTTTTTAAAGAAAAATGTTTCTGAAAAAAAGAAAATTATATTGCTGACATTTATCATTGGTATTGTAGCAACTCCCTAAGTAAATATTCTAGCACTGGAATACTCTAAACTCAAAAGTATGAAGAATAAAAAAGTTTTAGAAGAATTTCAACAAAATAATAGGCTATATTGTCTATGTTCATCTATGACCATTAAATCCGCCAGACAAAGTCTGCTTGATGGCATTCACTAGGGTTAAGTATTTGAATGTAACTCAAATCAAAATGTTAATGATTCATTATAAAATCATTTTTTCTTGTAACAAGGATGCATTTCTCATTATGCAGTAATTTGCAGAATTTATTAACAAACATTTTACAAAACAAGCACAGAAAGGTTTGCTTTAAAAAGAATTCCAGTTCAGTCCTAAATAGGACTCTTGTGAGAACAAGAAAATCTTGTCTTTCTAAATGTCTGCTGGCTTTGAACTTAGTCTCTCATAGTCAAGATAGATGTTTAATGGAATTTGAATAATTTGAACAATTACAGGAAATCACATTTAAGTGCAAAGGACAACTTTTAAAATTCAATTTAATTTCTGTTTACATGCCCTGATAATCACACACAGCAAACATGATCAGCACTCACAGCAACCACGGCTATATCTTATTGACAGTAAATCTAGATAGTTTGACAGGGCAAAAACCAGTTTAAGCTTAGCAGTTGAAAGCTTAAATGTCTTTCATAGCCATGCAAAATATGAGTGTATGGGAGATTCAAAGTAAAAGATGAAGGAGATCTAATTCATTGTTATGTAAATAGTATAGAGGAAAACCATAAAGAACAAATTGAGAATATGAGACTGTATATGATACTGCTTTCCACACTGCCAATTTACATGTGTTTTATTCTTGGACTTTTTCTGCAAAATGCAAAAACTGGTTACCCTAGCAACTGCCACATGTTACTCAGTTTATTTCTGAGGTACAGAGCAACCTATAAAAGAATAATATTGTGCACTTCTATTAGGATCTCTCAGCATCACAGAGAATTCCAAACTTCATGTGCCAGCATGCCCGTGTGTTTTCTGAAAGTTTTAAGAAAGCATATTAGAGTATTGTATTTTTTTTGTAAACTCATTTTCTTTATGGTTTATGTGCAAATTAAAACCAAGATTACAAGCTACATGGAGAAAAATGTATACTCTGTCCAACCTGATCATTGTTTTCTGCATTCATTTTTTAGTACAATTCTAGTAGACATCTATAAAAAAAAAAGTAAAGACTTCAAAACTTCTTAAATGATTTATAGGATATCATCTTCCAAAGTGTAATAGGGACATGAGCAACTTGGTATAGGGGAAGGTGTCTCTGCCCATGGTGGGAGGGGAAATAGGATGATCTTAAAAGTCCCTTAAAACCCAAATTATTCTATGATTCTGTGATAATTCTATGACAATCATCATGAAGATCTCAAATTCTCATGATCTGTTAAAGGTTGAGATTGAGTTTAAAGTAAGAATTAAAGGGTTTTGCAGCTGCTCATTAATTATATGCCCTCCCTCCCCAAAATGCAGAACTCCTTGCAACATGTCTAGGCCCTACATAATTTATGAGGAGATGTCTTGCAATGTAGTGCAAAATAACCAGAATAATAAAACGGGAGTCAACTGAAGTTAGCCATCAATGAACATATCTTAAGGAAAGCTCTTTCACTCTTTCACTTTTGAAGGCTGGACAGGAGTCTCTGTGTCCATGGGAGATCCACAGCCCCTGATTCTACAGGGGGCTTTATCCAAGCAGTCTGCACAGGAACCAAGCCACAACTCATAATTTATAGTTTAAAAGTCAATGTTAAGCATTTCTTCCCATCTTCCAGTAATTTTTTTTAAATTTCCACACAAAAATACTTTTTACTGGAATACAGGAAAATACTTGGTTACATCCTCATTTCTCATTCCAAATACACAACTTTGCCCATTAAGATAATAAAAATATTTTAAATTTGTACTTGAAACAGAATAATCAAAAATTAAAAAGTCTTTGGATTTACATAAGCATTTGTATGTTTGAATATTCTTCCTGCTAGCTATTTTCACAAGCTCTAACCATTAAATGCTGCTCTGCCTGTTTTACTTATCTCTGCTGACTTCTATATCATCGCATACCTGAAAAGAAGACAAGCTAAGGAACATCTTAGCAGAAGAAAATAAGCCCAGATACATTTTTCCTGTGGTTATCAGGGATGAGGATTTTGGCATGTAGCTAAAACTACAAATTATAGCCTTAGATTGACAAGCAAAACAAGAGCACATGTATAATTCCTGAAGAGGTTAGAAGTTTTGGACAGATCTGGCAGCATCCTCTTGGATTGGAAGGGCAAACTAAGAGAGGCTAATTCTGTATTTAGGCTTTGGGAAGCATTCAAACTAAAAGTGCCTCAGACATTACTGCTATGAGCATATGCTTTCCTTTGGATTCTTGTGATGTTTGGTTTAATCAAACTGCAGAAACACAATAGCAGGGAACATACAAACAGACCTTTTTTGCATTCCCTTGGGACATACTATAGAGTAATCAATTGTAAATTAATTGGGGAAAATTTGTTTTGCATAGCATAGAGAGGAAAAACATTAATTCGGAATCATTTCTTAATGGCAATTCTAATATGTTATGCATGTATTCAACCTTGTTTTTTATAGTCAGATGAAAAACAATTATCAAGGATTAAGTACCAATGAACTGTAATCTATACCTCTATTACAAGTAAAAGTAGAGTCAAAACAATAAAATTTAATTTCTACCAGGAAATATTCAGATTAGTTATTTGAGTGCATCAAATCTTCCATCAACTTATGAGAATTTACAAGCACTTTGTTACATTTAGGCACACCAGGTAGAGATATGCAAAGCCACTCAACATCACAGAGGTTTCATGTTGTACAATCTATCTGTATGTAAGCATTTGAGGCAGTGCTAGCTCTCCATCTGTTACTTACTTTAGCTCTTACGTAAACAATACTGGCTCTAAGGACACTTTCAAGAGAAATGAATACTAACCTATTATTGGTATAAGTCTAAAAATAATTCTCTTTATTTTTAAACAAAATCCTGCATTTGATTTGTCTTACATTGGTCCAAGTAGATAAACAGATAAAATAAGTATATTAAATATACTAGATAAAGGGACAGAGTGAATTTTTTTTTAAAGTCACTCTATGGTTAAAATCTGAAAGCACACCTTCAAGTGAAAGCACAAGCACAGAAACTAATAAAAGAAAAATATGTAAAAAAAATTAGTATTTTGTATTTTATTTATTTGCCTTAATAAGTCACCTTAATTCGGACTCAGTGAATGTGAGATTCAATAAATGCCATTCTTGCTCTGATTAAATGTCAGGGCCACAGGCTTGTTGTTACAAAATGAGAAACCAACAATTTTGTGTCTATAATGAACCCTCCTGGTGATTTGTCTGTGCAATACTTTTCTTATCAATGAAACATCACAGAGTAGGTTCTTTCTTATGATATGCTTTGGTTTAATAGAAATTCATTTTTATTTTTAACACTAGAAACAAACTGATGCAAATTTGGCCTGTTGTTGACTAGATCTCTGACAGAAGGCAGAGAGGAAAGAACAGTCAGAAATCTTATTGCATGTATGGAAAAGGGTAGCTTGTGATGATTTTTGCTTTTCATACCATTAATGAGGTTTGAGACCTCCTTTTTGAAGTTCCTGTCCTCAAATCCACCATTTCCATAGCCAGAGGCACTGAAGGTCAATGTGGTTATCTCAGAAAGATAAGGTTTTTGTGACTGTACAAGCCTAAGCCCCAGAGGCACTCTATGTCCATGTGGTTATCTTAGAAAATGAAGCTCATCACCACACAGTTCTAGAATCTATGCCTAACCAGACACAATTGAGCCCTCAGGAATTAATGGACTTTCCTAAGTGGCATAAAAAGCATCCCTCAGCAGAAAGAAAACACTGTGCACTGGATCATTCTTTTTAAATTCCTTGCATTTAAGAATTCAGCAAATACTTTACAAGTAGTTCTAGATGTATTCCTTAGAACTTATGTCTATAACACAGAAATAAAAACATCTAAAAAATTGCTAAGCATTTTTGAAAAAGTTATATTGCATTCAGAATCCAGACATTCTGAATCATATTTGCTTTTTTTTTTCTGCTTTTCAAATTTGTTTGCAGGATAAAATCTGTGTTCGCACAAAAAGCTGTGCAAAATGATTTCTGAGTCTATTACTTGAAATTGTTCAGCTGTAAAGCATATTCTGGCTTGGATTCAACAAAGTTCATAAGCAACAGTTTATGAAAAGTAAGTCATTTGCTTTGAAAGTACCTCTAACATAAAGTATTACACAGAGGTAACAGTAAACTCAGAATATCAAATAAAAAATATAAATTATTGTGTCTTTTTCAGACTGGTTACATGGAAAAAAGAAAAAGTGTGAAAAAACCCATACAGTTAACTACTGTAATCAAGAAGTGGTAAATGAAATCTAGTACACATGACAGCAGACTGCAGAAAGTAGGAAACATCAAAAACCCAAAGAGACATGGAGCTTGGCCTAGAATTTGAGACCTTACAGATTATGTGTGATAAACACTGAGCTCTCTAACAGGTTGATGGCATTGTGAATGCTGGTTTCATTCATCTCTTTCAGGCCTAAAGGACTGAGAAGTCTAATTCTTACCGCATGGGTCCCCAAACAGCCATTAGGAAGAGAGCCTTAGTTTAAGTGGAAAAAAAAAGCCCTCAAAGGACAAAGCAACAAATGTTTAAATTTTTTTCTTTTTATGAGAAGAGCTAGAAATCACTGCACAGAGCAGAATTAGAATTAACATTAATTTGGTTTTACTTCCAACTCTGTTAAGTTCCAAAGATGGTGACCAAGAGAATGGGAAAGTAGGAAAAAACCCTAACCCTTCTCATTGCCCTCATCTTACTCTCCCATCTGCCTCTAGCAGACAAAACCTGTTTGTACCTAATCGTTTCAGCATAAATCAACAATTAAATGAAATAATTTACAAACATAAGGTGCAACTGAGATGATCAAATTAAAAAAATATATAAAAGAAAATCATAGTCATTCTGAATACTTTGAAAAATTTTTTTACCAAATATATTTCTTTTAAACTCTGAACCTGGCTGTCAGGTAGACTATGAATATAAAGAATGGTACATAGCAGCATCCCACAAATCAGGATGTGAAAGGCATGGAGCTACTTTAAGTTGATTTCCAGTCAATAAGTATTATGAATATTTTGCAGGCACAAAATTAAATGAGACCACAATTAACCTCAGCTGGATTCTGACACATGCCCATACTGCAGAATGCTCTGTATCCTCCTTTCCTGCAGCCAGACACTGAATTTTTATTTTTAACTCTACTGACAATGCCTAATTTATGAAGAAATAGATGCAGTTCTGCAGCAAGTGTCAGTGCCCCTATAAATATTGTCACATCAGACAGAAGTCACCAAAATCTGATGCTAATAATTTTGAATATTCAAATAAAGAAAAGATACATAATAAAGTATATAATAAAGACTACTGGAACTGTTGCATTAGAAGTATGTTTTCTGATAGACCCAAAGAATTACCTGTATCTGTCTGGTATCGTTTTGTAACCCTGGAAAGTTCTTTCTCTAACACACAGAATGGAAGCCTAACACTTGAAAACGTTAAAATATCAAACTTGCAAGCATAGCCTCTAGAAATAAGGATTTTTCTTCCAGTGAAACAAATTCTGTTTCATGCTGCTAAGCCATTATTATTTTTAACAGAGAAAGCAATTAAAACCATGGTGAAAAATTGACCGAGAGCGACTTTCATAACAAAAGTATTACAGACTCAATAGCAATAAGATAGGAATGAGCCTGTTCCAAAACAATCTGCCCAAACTAATTACCAAACTAATGAAGGCTAATCATTTCAAACCTTAATAACAGCTTTAAAAATATGCTATTTCACAATTAAGCAAATGAACCAGAAAGATTTTTTTTTTCACTAGAATGTGCTGATTTATCTTTCCATTGGATTTCAAGGATCACATTTGTGTATAATCTACTACTTTATTTATAAAGTAAAACAAAATAAACAAACCTTCCCATTCATCAAAAATAGTTTGCTGTAAGTTTCTTTACA
This sequence comes from Serinus canaria, assembly GCF_022539315.1. NCBI lineage: Eukaryota > Metazoa > Chordata > Aves > Passeriformes > Fringillidae > Serinus > Serinus canaria. Next base: position 26,345,172 of record NC_066314.1, on the reverse strand, counting down.
TTGTATTACAAATTTAGCAGAGAAAAATGGTGCCTCCTTCCCCTTAACAGTTCTAGAAATTGAGCATATATATAGGGAAGTACCTGGGGACATTAATAGCAGCATTTCTGCTTTAACAGAATAGAATTCTTACTTCTCTGACATAGGGAAGTCTAATAGCAATTCCTAAAAGAATTAAAACCCTTAAAATAGCTTGGAAAACCAGAAAGACCAGAAAGAAAAAAATGAAGCTTATCAAGACTTCTTCATTTTACATTTTCCTTACTTATTAGTTTGGTAGCTACACAGCAATAAAATGAGATTATTCAGCCTAAGGAAAAAAAAAAAAACTATGAATGCTTATCAATTAAGCATAGCTAATAGTTAGTCTTTTGATACACAAACACTGAGCATTAGCTATAACCAAAACATCCTTGGTACCATCTTATTTATTAGGTTATCTTCCTGGACAGTCATAATAAGGAAAAGGATATCTAATCCTTCTGGAGAAACATTCAGATATTTTGCTAACTGTCAACAAAACAAACATTTACTTCAAACATGAGTTGCCTTGATAACAAAGGGTTTGGCAATAGATCAAGCTACTAAGAACATAACCTGCTTAAAATGTTTGGACTGGTGCAGATTACTGCACTACAATGTTCAAAGGAATACCAAGCCTCACCTTCTCTTTGTCAACATCTAATTCTAGTCTTCCATTTTTATTTCTTTCAAGCTAATTATAGGGGTTTGTTATTAAGTATCTATGTCTCCACCTGCAGTAGAAATGCCATCTTTCATTAAAACATTAGGCTAGTGAATATCAGTTTTCCACATCCAGATGACTATAAACTAAAAGGACATTAAAAAGGATTGAGACATCCTGACTTTGGAGAGAACACATCTCAATAAATCTTCAATATTTTTGTTCCAAGATAGGCTTCAATTAATACCAAAAATATTAAAAATCTTTTTAAAACTGATGCTTGAAAAATGGGTATTTGTAGAAAAAAGGCAACTAAGTAGCAAAATTCTTTTTATCTTATCAATTTACATTCAATTCTAATTTTTAACAACAACCTGTGAATTACAATGAAACTAAAAAACCAATTTTCAAGCCAAACATTTTCAAGGCCTTTAGGGTATTTTCCTTACTGCTTGAAATGCAAGTCCTAAAAGCCTGCTCCTGAAGGACTGCCAAACAAAGCTATTCCACCTCATAACTACTCGACTTTCTACTCATTAATTCTATAAGTTTCAAATGCTATTTCATCTTCCCTGGATGTTGCTCGCATTATTCCTCATGAATACCAAGAGACACAAAAAAACATTCTTCACCTTCAAGGGAATGTTTTCAGGACTTTTCAAGTTCTCAGCCATTCAGATGTGATGCTTTGCCTATTCATTTAATCACAGAATAATCTCAACCTTTAGCCAACTGCAGATTATTGGATTACCAGAGACTCAGAACTGAAATTTCAGCAATACATCACGATCATTCTCCACAACCAGTAGTGGAAAGTGAACCTGATTGGACAAGGTTTGAAAATATAGGAATTAGAAAAGTCAGTGTTCCACACTCCATTTCCCAAATCTGGATTTACTTTCAAAATCTGCATTTCTCACAAGCAACAGGATAGGATGATAAGGACAGTTTAAAGCATTCTTAAACAAACTTAAGGACCGCTATGGATTTTGATCTTCAAATCCTTTCCATGTTTTATTTTCTTTGTAATAGGAATGTTAAAGCAACTTGAGGTGACATTTTCAAGCTCGTTAACAGAGGACACAAAGTCATTTTCAAGAAGACAGACAGGTGGTTTATATATCATTATAATATCAAACAAGGTGACAGCTATTGCCTGAAGGAAGGATAATTACACTACAAGAGAACTTAAACCATATATTTAGTTCACATGTATAAGAACTGGCAGAACAAAGTCACACACCAAAGCTGAATTATCCTCATTTACTTGTTTATATTATGATTACCCATATTAACTCTCAATTCTTTTTTATTGGTATTGGCTTGTGTACTGCATCAGCTAACTCCATCAAGTGAACTATTTTCAAAGTATGTAACACAGAGGACCTATTAGTATTTTTAGAGAAACACCTCCACATCTTAATCTCTTTTTTTCAGATGGTCAATCAAACGCCATAGGGACGCTGTCTGCCTGGTTTTAACATACTAGCTAAGGAAGGACAAGTTAAGTCAATACACCTTTCCAAATATCTCTGTCCATTGCTTTAAACTCTTCCATGATATGTGCATATTTTTCTTCTCAACTATAGCAGCATATATAGTTTTAAACACTGCATATTGCATGTAGGATTCAAAAACAATACTTCAGTCATCACCTCCAGAGATTTCCTATGTATTTTCTATGCCTCCAAACAATTTACCTGGGACACCAAGTACTCTTCCATTATGTCTGCCCATGATGTTTCTCTACCTATACTCTTAATTATTTTCCATACATGGCAGTATGTATTTTCAATTAGTTCCAGTTAGTTTCCATATATACTCCTAGTTAACTGGGGAGAACTATTAATTAATTGAACAAAGACCACCAGCAATTAATCTTCATATGGCCCCTCATAGCTGACATATTTTTCTAGAATTATAATGCACCTACAGGGAGAAAAACTACTCCTTGTTTATTCAATAAATATAACTACTCCTTATCTAGCTGTAAACCATTTGTCACTGTACTAAATATTTGTACAAAGATCTAACAATTTTTTCTCCTCTGCTATCAACAAATCTAAAACTTTTACAAAGGAAACAACCTTCATCCTCTTTCCGGAAATTTATTATAATTTTCATCATACCAACTGATTCTGCCCTATTCCAATTTTTTGTATTGAACCTCAATGATCAGCACCACATACATCATTTCATGAGGGTTCTTACCTGTGGCCAATAAGCTAAAATGATTTTTGGCATCTGCTGGGTTCATAGTTTTTGTTTCACAGGCATTCTGGTGTCAGTGGTCCTCCTATGAGTAAGGCAGCATGTGTTTCTCCTTACTTCTGATAATCACTCTGATGACTTTCAGCTTTGAATCAGAAATGACTACTAGACCCTGAAAGCATACCTTGTCATTTTACATTGTTGAAATACCTCATTATGGTAAGATCCATCCATCTTTACTTATTCAAGTTGTTTTACTGCTGGAAAAGACAACCATACCATTACCAAAAGCATGAAGGCTGATGTCAGGCTTAAAAAAATATCTTAGAATAAAGAAGCAGGTTGCTTTGGCATAACATCATTACAAAATTGTGCCTTCTTTGGAATCCACTTCAATCTTTGGAAGAAAAAATTGGAAGGATAGATTGAAATGGTTTATCTGTTCCACTTTAATATGTGTGATTAAAAAAGTTGTTCCATAACCACCACTAATAGCATCTTTTTGGTATCTTAATTGGAACTTGCCTTTTCTTCAGTCTGAAGAGCAATTTTTCCATAGCAAGAGACATTTCATTGCACAAATATATCTGTGCATCTCCATCATTCTATCATAATGTGTGAGATAGTGTTCCTACATGCCTCTATATAAGGACTTACAGCAGAAATGTCTGTCCAAAGTCTTGGAATCATAAGTAGGAATCACAACAAATGCTAGAGAAAGGATGCATGTCAAGGAAAATCTAATGCAAACTTTTGATTACAGTGATTGCAATCTGGTTGATTGGTATGAATTATTGAACAAAAATACTGGTCAAAATTCTTTGGAAGATCAGAATGTCAGATTTTGTGCTGATGTCAAATTTGGCATCCAAAATTCAGAAAGGGGATGCAAAGATGATAGATTCTGGAAAGCTAAGAAAGAAATATAAAATCAAGATGTGGCATATATAATGTAAGTTTCATAATTGAAGTAATCCTGTTCAATGCTAATGAGCCAAATCATCTAACATTAAGGAATTGAGTCAATCTTTCACTTCAGACAAAATTTAAAAGAAGATTTTAAAATAACAGTGAAACACCAGAAGAGTTATACATTGGGAAATAATGGAGTGAGATCGGTAGGTTTCATATCTACACACGCTGAAAAGGTTTAAATAAACTTCCAATTTTGAAAGGAAATCAAAAACACCTGAAAGAGGATTCAGTTAATGTTCCAGGAACTATAAGATTATTTTGCTGTGGTGACACACACTGTAGAAGGAATATGATACTTAAATGTAAGTATTGCTGTTTATCTGTATTGTATTTATCATCTTTCTTCTGGTCTTATTTTAAAAAGAAAATCTGGAGAAGATTATATCATAATTTTTATGTAGGTATTTCTGGGGAAATAAAAGTGAACCATGGTAAACATATAGTGTAGATTAGAGCAAACACATAGGTTATAAAAGCCAAAAACCCCTATAATTTTAGGTCTAAATATAACATCAGTCTTGAGAATCACATGAAAAAAAACCCTTAACATGTATTATTAATTACATGCTCAGTTGAGCAAAAACTGTAATTAAAACTAAATAAAAACCCAAATACTTTCTGCAATCAAAACAGTACATGACAGTATCTCTCTGAGTTAAGAGCCTGCCTAAATTACTCCAACTGTTATAAAACACAGCAGAAAAGAGAACTTTTATTTCCTGATCTTTACAATAATATTCTGGTTTATGCATTGTCAGTTCTTGCATCCTGAAGTATTATTTCTTAGCAATCCATTTCTACACACTGCCTCAAGCAAAAAAAATTACAAAAAAATTACCAAAAATTACAAAAACAACACAAAAAAAAACTCAACAAGAAAATTACAAAAAATTACAAAAAATTACAAAAATTTATCAATTTTTATTGAACAATACATTGTGAACCTGGTTCCCCTGGTGGCTCTGAATAAAAGTAATCACTCAATGTAGTCACAACTATAAAAAAGCAAATCAGCCTAATTTGGTAGGAATATTCATGACATAATAAAGATCTCATCCACTACTGGCTGCTCAAAAATAAACCTTTTTTTGGTTTTTAGTTTTTGTTTACTATAATGATAAGCAATAAATGCTTTTCCATCATGTATCTCAAGCCAAAATTCATGCAATATGTCCTAAATATACATCAATTACTGGCTATGATTGTAGCAGAATGTTGCTGATATAGGTGCATTCATTAAACCCATTTAAATTTTTGAATTATTACAGTTGATATTCAATACAGTGCATAGTGGACATTTTTACTATTTTTAAAAGAGCATTTAACATGATGTGACTATGTCCCAAACAAACCATAAATTTACCAATGAACTAAAAGATGAATTCACTAAATATTCAGAGGCTGCCATTAAAGACTGACAATTTATAGTAATTTAGGTGTTCCAAGCCTAAATTTCTGTTACTGACAAATTGTAGAATAGAAATTGTAATTCCTAAAGTTATCATGTTTATCATTATGCTAATTTATTACAGTGACCTTTATCCCCATGATTAAAAAAAAAAAAAAAAATCAATTCCCAAGGAAAATATCATGTGCTAAATATAGCTACTACCTCTTTCTGTCTTTATTACAGACATCTGAACACACCTATTTCTATGGTTTAGGAATATTTAATATTTACATTATAAGAGTCCCAGAGTAAAAACATATGCAGATTTTGCCAGTAGCTTTGCTGGATTTTGGCTAGGGTTTTTTGCTAGTCAAATGCACTACAGACTTGCAGAATCTGTATGGTAGCTTTCTAGAAAATCAAGCCAAAACTGGTCTGAAATCTTTAGTTCTGGCCATCTGCTAGAAGCATCTGGTAGCTGGGTACATGCACCCACATCCAGAACGTGACTGCTCTCTTGCCAACTATGTGCCTAGGTAACTGCCAATATGTGCTTCTCCACTGCTAACATGACAACTGTCAAAAGGAAGCTGAACATGTACGAATAAATCTAAATTAAACTAACATATTACTTTCCTAAGTTACAGCCCTCATTTTTGTACATAATTGCTCAATAAAATGGCAATGATAAATAAGTCACACAGGGAAATCTGTCTAAGGCTAAGAACTACAGCAAGGATACCAAGGATCTAAGTATTTTGAAGAGTTATTGGTAACATTTTAGTCTGTTTTCTCTGACAACTAGAAAATATATATGTAATATTTGCAATGTGTTACCTCTCTATATAAAAACATCAGAATTATACATGCAATATCTGATTCAGGAAGAAGAAATAAAATTTAAATCAGTTCAGGTTCTTTTTAGTTGCTTTTTCTTGATCCAAGTAAATAAAATTATGCACAGTTTAATGGACAAGCATTGAATATATTGCAAGAGGATTTGTAAAGCCATATTACAAATTAGAACATCAATGACAAGTTAAAATACAAATGGTAAAGAAATATGTGGCTCCCATTGAAATTCATTCTCTTGTCATAAAAAAATAATTTCCTAAAAGCTGCTCACCAAAATCAAAAATTATTTTGTGCACTTTAAATTAAGAGAAGTAAAAAAATAGGTGGTAACTCTAATTACTGAAATGATTAATTCCTTTGTGAGATGAAAGCAACTTTTCATCAACTTCTGCTGTGACATTTATGGAAAGGAGAGATGTATTCAATGGCTAGGTAGTGTATGATTAAAAGTTAAAAGCACATGAGAGACAGAACAATAGAAGGAAAATCTAAAATTAAAGACTAGAAAAGTAATGCAGGATCATGATAGTAAACTAGTAGACTACAGCTAAAGGAGAAGAATAAACCCAAGGATACTCAGAAATTGCCACAGTGACTTTTTTCTCTTACCCATCTGTATTATCAGTTGTTCCTTATCTTGCATTTCATTTTTAAACTCCATGGAGTAAAGATCAGGGTTTTGTTTAGCAGCAAGTGAACACACAAGGTGCTGGTCCTGATCCACTGCTTTAGCTTCAATGCACAGTGATGGTGCTGATACCATATTAATAATGGCAACAAAAATACAATTTCTATCAAGCTTTTTGAATTTGATTGACAAACACCTTACTGCACATACAGGTACTCCCAAAGTTGTCTGCCATCCCATGGTCAGTGATGGTTATCCTATTTAAAACAGGCTAATATTTTTCTATCCTCCATTTTTTTTAAAAATGTTTTAGTAAATGTTCATTTATATCTATTGAAAAGTTATTCTAGAATGGCATATAAAATAAAATATATATACATATTCTTTTTGCTTTCATCACATCTACCTTGAATACTGTATTTTGTAAGCTGTAATATTCAATATATTACAATATTTTTCAAAATACTGGAATGTAATTTTTGATTGATAGAGTAATGAGAACTATATAAAGATCTTAATGAATTGTATGTGATAATTCCTCTTATATCTGCTAAACTCCACTAAGACCATAACCAAGAACACAAAAATAGTAAGCCAGACTCAGTTAGTGAGAGGCAAAGGTTAAATCTCATGTAAATGTAGCTGATGATAAAGTCTTTCTGACCCTACCTGTATTTGTAGATTAAAGTCACCTCAAATAACAAAATGTCCATTGATATAAAAAAAATTTCATTATTTATAAAACCTTGTCATTCTTGCAATGGTCTAAGGTATAAGAACATGTCCTGTTTTACAGGCATATTAAACATTCCGAGATTGTGGCTTTCCCTCAGGCAAATTTATTCCACTTAAGGAGAAAAATTGAAAGGAGTTGTAACAAGTTCACAAAATAATTATAAATACATATGCTGAAATAGTTATTCAGATAGTTCCAATTGCTTCTAGGGTTAAATACCAGCTTTCCCATTTTTTTCCATCTTGCATGTAATGCTATTCAAGGCCAGTCTGAAGTTCTAAAAATCAAACATCAGAAAAAAAGTAAAGTAGATTTCCAAACTTAGTCAAGGTACCTATAGAGCCCTACCCAAATATTTCACAAATGTCCAGATATTTCAGGTACTCACTTTTGAGATTTTCAACTTAAGACATTTGACACTCAGCTGCCCAAGTTAACACCTCAGAAACATGACATTTCTAGAAAATCCTCATTTGTCTTTCAATGTGAGGCTATATCTTAGCTACATGTAGGAATATAAAATATTAAGAGCATATTACAGTGAGCATATTCTATTCTGTAAAGAGAAACAGAATGAAATACTTTGCTCCACAGAGAGGAATGAAATAGGCTAGCAGAATGCTTTCCATTTTTACACTGCCTCTATAATTTTCAGAAATCCTCTCAGATCAGCTAGTATAGCTTACTTCTACAAATATTATTTCAAGATCAATTATATTATGAAAATCTGTTATATGTACGATACTAACTTTTTGTGCTTTAATGAAATATGTCAAATATTGAAGATGTTGCATCTTTTTATAAACTGTAGTGTAATAAGAAAGTCCACAAGGAAGAATTTCTTGTTTTGACCATGAAACAAACAAGGAAAAAAATCCTTACAAAATCATCAGAAAGATATTAAATGTTCAAACTCCAGTCTTGATATTTTCATAACCAACATTTAGAAAACCCAAAAACCCCTGTGTGCCACAACTAAGATCAAATAAATTATGGAATGTCTCAATCCCAGTTTTTGGTCAGTGACATTTCCAGATTTCTGTCCATAGGACTGCTCAGAGTGGTTATAATGACACGAACTGAGAAGTGCTCTCTGAGTTGATGGGTTTGAAAGGTAGCTTTGTATGAACAGCTGTGTTTTCAAAATGCTTGCCACCTCTAAATTGGTCCTTGTGAAGTGCACTGTTTGCCTTATTGCCAGCAGGGCACATTGCACTGTAACTGCTGCATTTTTAGTTTTTATCGCTGTCTCTCTAACTGCTGAAGTGGAAAAGAATGATTGCCAAAATCTGACGTGTTTCTTTTCCTTTCTGCCCACTCTGACTTGGTTCTTAGCTGTCTGTTGCTCCAGTGATGACAAATGTTGCTCAGTTTATTCATTCACTGAATGTCTTTTCCAGCTCAAATAACGGTGATACCCCCTTGTAAATCAAGTCTCCAGCTGTCAATACCGGTAAATCAGAGAAACCTAATTAAGACATAACAATCATTGTTTCCACAAGAAATAATTAGTATGCAAAAAGTCACACATATCAGGGTACATTTTTCTAAAAGCAAGAGATAATACCTTAAAAGGAAGAGACACACCATGTTTAGTAAGACACCAAGTAGGGGTGGCAACAGGGATGGACCTCCAGAAAAAAACAGATAATCTGTTTGCAAAGATTTAAGCAGTTTTAGTACATAAGTTCTAGTGAACAAAACAATAACAAAAATCCTGAAGCACTAATAAGGAATACTAATTTGTTAGATATAAAATATTTAACCTTTTTATTTGCAGACATTAGGAAGCAAACCATACTATTTCATCTGGATGAGGAAATGCAAGTACACTCAGAGTACCCACAAAGATTTATAAGTGCAGCTGGGTAAAGAATTACATCAAAGACTCCAAAACTATGATGCACTGTTCCTCTTGCTGCTTGTGTGGAAACATCCATCCTGCACCTCAGCTTACTGCTGGTAATCTGCTGTAGAGCCTTACCTGCATGAGCTTCTCTACTGTGAAAAAGTCCTAAGAATAGTACAAGTTTTAAGAATTGCTTAGAACATCACGTCAATAATCTTGAGAGGTCACCAAAATCCACTAACAAAGAGCTAATGCTGACATACTTGCATTATTTGAAAAAACTCCTTTTTTAAAACAAGAAAGAAAATGGTTTCTTGGCACAGAAACTTTTATATATGTAAGCCTCAGTTACTTTAAATACTACTCAAACAAACAGAACAAATAACTTTCAGATTCTCTGTGCCCTTCTTATAATAGAACCATTAAAACTGGACATTCAAATTAAAAAACTTTCACATAAAACTCTCGATGGCACCAAGCACTCAGCTTTAAAGCATCAGAACACATTAAAAAAAACCTCTGAAAATCACTGCTAATAAGAGCACTTACATTCAATTTTATTCAGTATTTACTATTACTAGTATGTTAATGAAGAAAAGGAAACAATGTGTTCCAGAAGTTGAAAATAACATGAAGTTAAATTCTTTTTTTTCCAGTACAAACACTTATCTCTGTGACACCACATTCTTCAAGGAAACTGAACTTCAGATTCAGTTTATGCTGCTGAGTGCAATTTACATGTGGTTTAATTTATTACAGTGAATGACAGCTCACTTTTCACTTCAAAATTATTTGAAGGTATCTCAAGGTTGGAAATTAGTTACATACATACAGACACACTCACATAATCACTGCAAACAGTTAAGCAGTTATACTGCTTAACTTGATTCTGGGCTTTGATCATTTCAAGTGGGATTGGAAAACTTACATCACCAATCCATTTTTTTCTTATATTCTTAGTCAAGATGTATATTGGAGTCACATAATAATACTCCTAATAAACAAAAACCCAAAAAAAATGTTTACCACTGCAAGCATTACATACAATTTTTGCTATTGTAATGCATCACTTTTTTATGTACTCTGTTGTGTGAAGAGTACTACTGTCATAGGATTTAGTTTCAGGTTGTCCTGCCAGAAGCAGGTGATCCTTATGGGTCCCTTCCAACTTGGCATATTCTATTCTATGATTGTATGATGTCATAAGCCACCATGGTTGCCCATTCTACTAGAAACATTATTTTATACCACACCTTGAATGACAGTCAAAAATAAATAATAATAATTATTTATTTTTAAATAATAATTTTTATATAAAACAATACATAGATATGCCTCTATTTAAACAAAAAATCTTTCTCAATTGAAACAGTATATTTTGGAATGATGGCTGCAGGCTGGAAGTGTCAAAATTATTCTACAATCTGTTATTCAAGCCACTCAACCTCAGTGAATATTTTACACAAGACAGAAGCACTTTAACCAAAGAAATAAGAAAGATTTATGCTAGAACACTGTATGAGCTTGAGCTGGTGACTTATTAGCTGAAGCATTCACCAGAAAGAGAAAGGACATCAGATTAAATCATAACGAAGCAGAATTTCAACCTGCATCTCAGCTCTTCTTTTTTCTGCTGCCTTTTGCAGAAACCCTGATACTATGACATGGAAATATCCACTGGTGCCCTTACTTTTGGTTTGAGAGTCCCACAGAAACTAGAATATAAAATCAGGTATATAAATGCAAATACAGGAGCATGTTGGCTCAAAAGTATACAAAAATGTAGTGTATGCACTTTAACTGGTACAGCCTCTAAGGTGCCTGGGATACACATGAAAAATCCATCTTGGTCCATATTTTATGTTTCACAGTGGCCAATAGCACATTTCCAGGGAGTGACAGAAAATCAGGTCAGCTGTATTGTTATGCTTCCCCAGAATGCTTTCACAAGTACCTCTACTGAGCAGAAGTCCCTGAGCATTATAGTGGGATCAAAAGGCTGAGATAAGACATCTGCAGGAGTAGTCTGTTGAATCTCAATTAATTTACAATTCAGGTAAGAGTTTCAATGATCTTTCAATTATTTGAAACACACATTTTTTATTTTTCATGCTAAAAATACATTTTAATATACAATCCAATTAAAAATACAATAGTCAGCACAAAATGTGCTTCAAGAGTATGTATCAAGAACATGATAAAAAGTTCTCTGCCACATGGCCATCCTCTTTTCCCCTTACACAGGAAATTACATCTGTGCATTTGGCATAGAAGGATTTCTACTAAGATCTTTAGGAAATATGACAATACTCCACATAAGGGTATCATCTTGCCTCTTGGTGGCAAAATTAAGTGCAAGTTGCAGGCATGAACTTTTCAACACAAACCTTTCTTTTTCTGCAAGCCTCAAGTTCATCTCATTTCCCAGAACAAAGGAACAGATTATATTTTTACTATTTCAGTCAGTATGTCTTAGTATTTTAGTATAAACTGGGCCATGTGCATAAAAACATACTATTGATCCTCAAAACAGCAGAATGTTTTCTGTATGTTTATCTCACACATTGTCTGTTCACTCTATTAATAAACTTACATGTTGAAATAAAATATTAAATGTCCTTAAATGCACATAACACAAAGAGCAGCCTCAAAGACTTGCCAAATGTACTTCAAATTGTCCCAAGGCTCATATTACTTTACACAGTCCAACACCTTTCCTCTACACTGCTATGCAATGCATGGTGGTCACTACGCCAAATCCTCCTGGGCCTAGAAAGGACACATAAATCCAAATGTTTGACACTTAACTTTTGCAATTCTACCTATTCCAGCAACCCCTTCAAAGTTATTTATCAATGTCAATTAAGCATCGATCTTAAGATTTGTAATCAATGTCAATGTGAATTTTAGCACTAAAGGCAGAGGGAGAAAGGGCATAAATGTGTATTGTACAACAGTCTTCAGAAACAAAGTCTGGGTGAAGTGAAGTGCAAAGTCCATATTCTGAAGTAAATTAAGAAGTGAATGTGTGTGCACAGAAGCTTTTGTATTACATGCATTGGAACAAAATGAACACTCAAAGTCTGATTTGTTTTAGTCCACAAAAAGAAAGGACATACCAAAAATCTGGAAAGCACGCATTTGACACCAGAAGTGTCATTGATGCCACAATGTTTCAGTCCTTACTATAATTTGGGACCTGAAGGCAGTCTACAGGCTTCAGATTCTTGCCAAGCTACAGGGCAAAGAAGCTATTGCTAGTGTAAATTTTTTTTCTTATCACTCTGAAGACAATTTTTTGCTAATACTCCTTGCAATTGAGGTTATTGAAGTCAAAATAAGAAAGTCAGTGATTAGCCTGAATTTGTCAAGATGACAAGCTATTTATTATAGGGAACATATTTCCTTCTAAATAATACTTTAAAGAAAAGAAAAAAGTTTCCTTTCTAGACAGCAGCTACTAAAAGTATTAAAAATTATAAAACCTGTGGATTTTAAGTTTCATATATTCTTGTAGAAACATCTCACAGGCTTGCCTAAGAATGTCATTAGGAATGTGCATTAATCCAACCATTCCATTTCGCTTTCATTATAGATAAATTATATTCTTTATAGTTACAAACTTTATGTAAAAAAGTTAAATATTCATGCTCTGTCGGAATTTTCTCAGTGTTTACACTTTCAAAGCCAACAGAAATTAGTCTGCTTCTAGAGATAACTGAAAGAGAAAAGTAAATATTTTAAAGGAGGATAAAATATGTAGAAAAATCTCACTGATATATTTTACTTTATACTCTGTGGATCTTCATCTTTCTGTAGAACAATGCTCCCCTGGATGTATGACAAGCTAAAAGTCTAAAGACATATTACTATATTAACTTAATTTATGCTATCTGGATACCACTATAATACTCCAGACACCACAATCATTTTCCTTTCTTACTTGCAATAATTAACAGTAGAGAGCAAAAGATGGCTAAATTAATTTATAACTATATAGCTTCTTATACTAATTATTTTCTCTTCTTGTATTTTAGGTCATCTTGTCGTTCCTGCAAACACTAATCAATCATGGGATTTGAAGTTAATACTACTAAATAAATGAATTGTTTAATCTCCTATGACCATCTATACATACTTCATCTTCACAAAGCTCATCAATTTTATGTCATCAAGGACAAAGTGACCTTCATTTCCACAAAATGCTTCTTACTACTGGACAAGTTGGTTACAAATTTATCACTTATCCTCAGGAAGGAAGTCCCTCGTGATTGTCATTTGATAAACGCAAGATTGTGCTGTATTAATTGACCAGGTCATACTGAATTCCAAGACTATAATTGAGGAATACTAAAGGGTCTGTTACTTTCCTGAACATTTGGGCTAAGATGAAGGACCTGCAACTCAAAATTAATTTACTGCTTGGTCTAGTTACCACTGCTCTACTACAAGCCGTAGGACGAAAAGCCAACTGCCCAGAGTCATGTATATGTGAAATCAGACCATGGTTCACCCCCAGGTCTGTCTACATGGAAGCTCCAACAGTGGATTGTAATGATTTAGGCCTTTTTCATTTTCCAGCCATGCTGCCTGCTGACACACAGGTTCTACTTCTACAAACTAATAATATTGCAAAAATTGAACACTCAGTAGACTTCCCAGTGAATTTAACTGGTCTGGATTTATCTCAGAACAATTTATCCTCAGTGACCAGTATTAATCTTAGAAAGATACCACAGTTACTGTCAGTATACCTTGAAGAAAACAAACTTACTGAGCTCCCTGAAGAATGTCTCTCTGGACTCAACAATTTACAAGAGCTTTATATTAATCATAATCTGCTTTCTGTGATTGCACCAGGAGCTTTCATAGGCCTCAATAATCTTCTCAGACTTCATCTCAATTCAAATGGTCTGCAAGTGATCAACAGAAAGTGGTTTGAAGCTACTCCTAATCTTGAAATTCTCATGATTGGAGAAAATCCAATAATCAGAATTGAAGACATGAACTTCAAGCCTCTTAGCAATCTGCGCAGCCTAGTTTTAGCAGGTATAAATCTCACTGAAATACCAGATAATGCTTTGGCTGGCCTTGACAACTTAGAAAGCATTTCCTTTTATGACAACAGATTTGTTAGAGTGCCCCACATCGCTCTTCAAAAGGCTACAAATCTTAAATTTCTGGATCTAAATAAGAATCCCATTAACAGAATACGACGAGGAGATTTTAGCAATATGCTGCACTTAAAGGAGTTAGGAATTAATAACATGCCTGAATTGATTTCTATAGATAGTCTTGCTGTTGATAATTTGCCCGATTTAAGAAAAATAGAAGCAACCAATAACCCCAGATTATCATACATTCACCCCAATGCATTCTACAGACTTCCCAAGCTGGAGTCGCTCATGCTGAACAGCAACGCGTTGAGTGCGCTGTACCGCAGCACAGTGGAATCCTTGCCTAACCTCAAAGAAGTCAGCATACACAGCAACCCCATTCGGTGCGACTGCGTCATCCGCTGGATTAACATGAATAAAACAAACATTCGCTTCATGGAGCCAGAGTCCCTGTTTTGTGTAGACCCTCCTGAATTCCAAGGTCAGAATGTGAGACAGGTACACTTTCGGGAAATGATGGAAATCTGTCTTCCTCTGATAGCTCCTGAAAGTTTTCCATCTACATTGGATTTAAAAGCTGGCAGCCATATTTCTTTGCACTGCAGAGCAACAGCAGAACCAGAACCTGAAATCTACTGGATAACACCATCAGGACACAAACTTTTGCCTAATACTATTTCTGATAAGTACTACATTCATTCCGAAGGAACATTAGACATAAGTGATGTAACGCAAAGAGAAAGTGGCTTATACACATGCATAGCAACAAATTTAGTAGGGGCAGACTTAAAGTCAGTCATGATTAAAGTGGACGGTTCTTTTCCTCAGGAACACGATGGATCTTTAAATATTAAAATAAAGGACATAAAATCTAATTCTGTTTTGGTTTCATGGAAAGCAAGTTCTAAAATTCTGAAGTCCAGTGTCAGATGGACAGCCTTTCCGAAAGCTGAAGGCTCCCGGGCTGCACAGAGTGCTCGAATACCATCTGATATAAAGGTGTATAATCTTACACACCTGAATCCATCAACTGAATACAAAATTTGTATAGACATTCCCACTATCTATTCTCAGAATAGGAAACAGTGTGTCAATGTAACCACAAAAGGACTGGACTTGGAAGTGAAAGGCTATGAAAACAACATAATAGGATTCCTTGCTGGCCTTGGTGCTCTTTTGGGAATCATATCTGTGATATATCTCTACAGCTGCATCTCTCAAGATATGAACTATGGCATTAGACACAGCTATCTAAGGAATTACCTGAAGAAACAATCCTTTTCACTCAATGAGCTTTATCCTCCTCTAATCACTCTTTGGGACATGGGCAAAGAAAAGAGCACAGCAATGGAAGTAAAAGCAACTGTAATAGGTGTACCAACAAATATGTCATAAATATGTCAGTATATCACTTGCTTTCTGAAATAAAAAGCACATGACTCTATTTGTGCTGAGTAAAAAGGCAACAAGAAAAACATATTTCTCTTAGGAACTAGATGCCTGGACTTTGTTGCTGCCAACAAATGGAATATATATGACTCAGTATGAGAGAAGAATTTTAATTAACTGGCTTCTAAGGGTATTCTTCCAACCAAATAAAATTAACTTCATATTCTAGAACTTTCATGGGACTTTTAAGTCTGGAATACAGTGGAAGTAGCCAAGAACATTTTCTGTATTTTTTTTTAAATTATTATATAAAAGTAGTGGAACTGAGCAATACCTCCTCCTGTGCTGTATTACACAAAATAGCCACGAGTTTTTGCAGTGAACAGATATACTAGGATTGACATATGGTGTAATGAAATGGACAAATTCTGTAGAGTAGACACAGTGAGTATGTGAATTTTTTTTAATGAGAAAATACATTTTTGATCAAAACCAAAATACTTTTTGTCTTGTTTGTTTCTAAAGAAAACACGTCACCTTTCTGGGAGTTCTTGTCTGACAATAAACAAACACAATCCAAAGTCTGATAAAACATCTCTTTACATATTCTCCTATTAAAATGCTAATCTGAGTACAAAGGATATTTTTTCTGATTTTAGGTTTTACAATGTTTCTAACAGAAATGTAAGTTTAGTGATAGTTTTTTATCAAATTTTATTTACTCTAAGAACATTATAAAGGCAAAAGGGATGTTGGAGATGAGGCCACTTATACCCACTCAAATTGGATTTCAGCATCGATATTGGTTAATGAATAGTTGATCCTTTTATTTTATACACTTTTATGTATCTGTGTGAAATACTTCTGTTCTCTTAGAAACATGTGTGCCTGCAGACTTTTATTTTATTATATCTGTATTACCTAATTTTATTACTAGACAAAAGTAGTCTCTTCTAGAATACATGGCAATGCTTTCCATGGCAGTACTGTGAACGACCATCCAGATAAACATAGCATCTTTAATTTCTACACCGAAACATCTCCATGGTATTAGCCAAAGACATTCTTTATGTCAAAATCCCCACATAAGCAACAGGTGAGCAGTGGAATTCTTGTGTAGTTAAATATAAAAATGGACAGCTATTCCTTCTACAGATATCCTACATAAGTCTGAAGTCCTTAGGAAGTAATAAATCCACCTTGCAACTTTAGTAGCATAATGTGCATTAACTTGCATGTTTGCACAAACATGCAAAAAAAAAAAAAAAGCAGCAGCAGTTTTGCAGCAAAGTAAAATCTCTTAAAATCATAGAAATAACGTTGTTGTGCTGAAGTATGCTTTTTCATAATCTCCTCATTTATGCAAAGCTTGTTTTTTTCTACACAAGGCATAGGGCTAAAATTTTCATGTATTTCTTTAATTGGGAGGTTTATTCTCTTTAATGGAGGAAGAAACTGATAAGGAACTATATTTCACTTCCTCAGAAACAGAGAAGTATTGCTACACACTTGTGTTTCCATTTATTTCATAGTTTTCTCTCAGAATGTATTAAAATGCTCTAATGCATTAATGAATTCTTGCAGTACTGACTGGTTATTCAAACCAGAAGAGTAGAAATAGATTAAGTTTTCTTTGGCATTTGACAGCAAACCTCATTCTGAAATATACCACTAATAAAAGAGAGAAGGCAAACATAAGTATTTTAAATATCTGGCTAGAAAATACCTACAATACAATACTGAAAAAAAATTAATTTATATTACTTTTTTCTATCAGTTATTAGAATGAAAGATAATGTTTTATTCATAAAAAGATGAAGCATTTACTTTTTGGTAAAAATTTTGCTGCCATTTAAAAAAAAATTTGCAATATTTCATCAGCTAACAAAGTCAAATGCTATCTTATATAGGAACATTTCAGTTTCTAGTTTAGCTGTGAAATCATAACTCCAAAAAGTACCCATAAAGCCAAGATAAGAGATTGGAGAAAAATATGTTGATTTATATCCTTAAAGGAAATTTCGACTTCCAAAATTCTCTTATAAAACCTACTCTGCTTGTGCATCCTGAAGTAATGACCTCAAGATAACTCAAAATACAAATTGGGATTCTTCCCATTATGTTGTGCTGGCCGGTAAGACACAATGATCAACAGTAATCTCATAAGATACCCATTTTTAACTGAAGCAAGAAGACACTTTTCTGAAAAATGTTGCTATATAGGATAGAAAATAGATTCACATACCAGACACTTCTAGAAGAGCTGCGAGAAAAAAAAATTGAGAAGCAACACTGTGTCAGACATAAGGAAAAAAATAATTCTTATTATTGAACTGAATAGGGTGGATGTGTGGCACTGACAAAACAAGAAATTTTACATGGAAGAAAGTATACCGTAAGTATGAAAAGTTCATTACTAAACTTCAGAAGACATTTTGAAGGAAATAGCTAAATGGAATTGAGGAGACAGCCATTGAACACAACCCAAAAGAGCCAAAAAGACTGAAAGTTCATCTCATGCGAAAGATTTGAAAACATACTTGAAAAAATAATAATTGCATGCAGTAGAAGTCAGAAAACAGATGACTAGAAATATATCCAGAGTAAAAAAAATCTGGTATTGCCTTCTAGGCAGGAAAAAAAAAACCCTACATCTTTCTGGAATACAGAAGTTTTGATAGGTCAGTTGACTCATGTTCCAAATGTGTAATTTTAATAGCTTTTCCTTTAAAACCATTGGAAATAACTGGAACCAATTTTCTCAGGAAAAGATTAAAGAGATACTCAGGGAAAATGCTAAACAACAACAACAAAAAAGAGAAGGATTATCAAAACAAGAGAAAGATAATCTAAACATTCAGTAAACACAAAATCAAGACAGAGAACAAAAATTAAGATAGATGACAAAGTTTGTGAAAATTAAAGGAGAAAACCACCAAAGTTCATTTCTGCATATGACAACTATATAAGTTAGGTATCTAACAAGACAATTGCAATTACTCATTTATATGGATAAATTCAATATATTACTGAAACTTGACAAGCTTTGAATGATTGGAATGTTAACTACCCAATCCTAACCTGTCTAGTCAGAACTGAGGTTTGAAACTGAGACTTGAGCTATTCACTTCACATTCAATAAAAACTCTGAAGGAGTTGTGTCCTCTTCCATGTTTCCATTGTAGAGCAGTGTGAAAATGAAGTACCAAACTATATTCTGTCCATGTTTAGCTGCACTTCAGTATTCTGAGACAAAATGTACAAGCAGCCCTTGTAAATAACATAGGCATACAGTAAAACTGGTAATGAATAATGAAAACAGACCCTATGGTGTTCAACTGACTATGGTTATGTTATTTTTCTGGCTACATTAAGTAGTGTTTCATTTCTACAGCTGGGGTGGCCAAAAAGAGATTGAAGGCTAAACCAATTGGACATCATGTTTAAAAGACCTGTTCTTTTGAACAATCAAGAAAAACTTTAAATAAATGTGTTGTACATCTACCTACTCAACTACAATATTCTCAGAGAGATATAAAGCTGCAGATATATTGAAGTACCTTCAAAGCAACCAAATCTTTTATTAAGTCATTTCTTCCTTCAGAAAAAGCTGAAAACTATGAATTAAATCCCTCTTTCAGCTAAAAAATGCTTTTTACAAATGTCTCTCACTTATCTTTCTGTCTCTCAGCTTCAATTATTTTTAGACCCTTTTTCCCAAAGCCCTTTTTTTTTGCCTTGATACAAATTCTCTGTTCCCTTCCGTGCTTCCTGTGGGTTCTTTGCTTATTTCCTGCTACTATTGTTGCCAGACTGTCATATAATTTCCAACATTTCCCAGTAAAGACAGATGTTGTCTGACTTACTAAAAAAATTATCAATGAAACATAATACTTGGAGGCAAAACATTTGAATAGAGAAATAGAATTATTAAAAAAAGACCTGGCATTTTTAGAGAAAAAACTTGTTGTAAAGCTGATCAGGTAATGAGATTAAGCGTCTCTCAAGGAAACAAAAAGCAGAAATAATGTAACAACATTCCAATGAAAATAACAATATGGGAGTTAGATAAAGCTGGAAGGGCATGCAATTTGGGCAGATGGCCTATTCCTGATCCTAAAATAGCTGATGTTCTTTTTAACATTACAGTTTAGATAAGTGGAAAACAACCCCATCTGCCTCACCCTTACGTAGCTATTGTTTGTTATTCACATTAATGACAATTTCACACTGTGCTCCAAATAGCCATAATGCTTTTGTGAATCACAAAAGTACATCACATTCAGTGCTGGTGTCTTCATCTATACACATTTCTTACAGAACAGAACTAGATTCTATAAAGAAAGCCTTTCAGCACTCATATCCCACACTTTACAGGTCAAAGAGTTTACAGTTTTGCCATTTTGCATGTGAGCACAAGTCAGAGTCCATCAGATGGCTGTTGAGAATAACTTTTGAGGGCAGAATGTTCTCATACATTCTTATTTTTTTCTATGACATTTTATTCTCTGTTTTTAATGTTTATAACTTCTTTTTGTTTTTGTCTCTAGTGTGAATGTTAGCTAAACTTAAAAACATACAGCTGAATACTTCAGAACACCAGAGAAAGTGAGTTACTGTCTGAAGTCTACTAAAGACAGCTAAAACACCCTTTAGACATAATGGTGGAATGATTTCATAAGACACAGAAACATATTATGAAAATTATCTATTCCTAAGTATCCAACATTTAAATGGAATATAAAGGGGCTAAAAATAGAGTCAGAATTATCCCTTTCAATTAAATGCAAAGTGCCCAATAACCATGCCAAATAAAAAACCTCAACCATTTAGAGTTAGTCTCACTATAGTAAAGCAACAAACACAATTAAATTAGAAGTAATCAGCTATGTTTTTATTTATGTATCAGGTAACAAAAGGATTAAGTTAAATTGTTACTATTAATTATAGTCTCTTAGATTAATCTCACCTTAACAATTAATATAAACTGGGATGTTAAATTCTTACATCATTTATTTCATAAATGCTCTGAAGGTATTAATGATAAGTGCATGCCCATTTTTAGCAAACTAAGTGCTATACTGAATATTCATGTGTTATACCACGTATTCCAAAATATGAAATAATGCTTTCTCCTAGAATACCGGCTTGCACAATTTAAACTATCAATTCCTAAAATATATTGCACGTGCACACCACTATCCCAATTCCATTTATTCTACAGGAATGTAAAAGGATTTCTTTTCAAGCTAGGATAAACTGCATCCCCAGGACTTCCAGACTTTTTGTTTGACAAGTTCACAATAGTACTGACCAATGTCACAACACTTATAAATCTATCATGTCCAATTCAGCCTTTCAGGCTGTTGAAGTCTAATTTAAAATTACTTCCTTTCTATCTTCCAAGAAATTCAACCTCTCTTGTACCCTTCACATTTCATTCCTTCACTCAGCAATCATCTACTGTTTGCCTACACAAAATTACACCAGCAGCAGTCCTCTTTTTTAACATTTTCTACTTCATTATTACTTCATATTTTTCCTAGCCTCCTATGAAATAAACTACTTCCCGAGTATCCTACTTCCTACACTACTTCTAGAGTATTCTTCTTTATGACATTTGTTATCATTTTGTAATTATCAATGACATGGGAGAAAAAAAATCCCAAAAAACAACAATAAGAAAAAAGCTGAATTGTTCTATGGATTTGAAGGCAAATTTCAAGTGTAGCCAGAGGAAAATTGTAACCCTGAAAACTCTGCAGTCTATTCCCCAACCTACTTTAGCAGTCAACTCTGCTTTAATAGTATTATGTTAGCTGAAGCTCTCTTTCTTCCCCTTGGTCTTAGGAAAGTGGACTAAAATGGAGGATGTCTACTACAGGTAGAGTAATTTGAAGTTATTTGTAGCTTTTGCCATATCTGGATTATGAAAAAAAAATAGAAAGAGAATAATCTTATTATTCATCCAGCCTTTCAAAAGCATACAACAATTTCTAAGTATATACCAATAAACACACCACACCAAAGCACATACACCAAGGATTAAACACCTCTGCAATTAACTAAAGGTTTAGAACAAAAGAAATAGAAAAATATTGCCAGAGGGTTGTAAATCTTTTCTCTACCATGCTGAGAGGTAGACAACTACCCACCAGTACTTCTTCACATATTGAAAGCATTTAGGTGTGTAATTTCCATTGAATTTAACAGATACTTGTCTCCAACCTGTTAAGGTAGTTTAGACATTACAAAGTATGCCCCTGGATGACCAAAAGCCTGGCCATATCAATCTGTCCACCTGACTGAGAGCCATCAAGAATTTTCATCTGCACAGCTCTGCTAAAGACAGTATAAATGCAATATACATCATTCATTTAATTGAAAACATAACATATATTTTTAATTAATACAAAATGAGAAAAGAACAATATTATTTATTTAAAATGCTTAGAATAGAATATTTTGTGGAGAGCATCTGTTTTAGGATTGAATAATTCAATATCCATCAAAGAAATTCTGGAGAGTGAAGAAAATTAAACACCAGAAAAGAAATTCTCTATATGTTCAGATATTATCTAGCTTCAAACAAAATAATATGCCATACAATATATTCTAAATGACTGTATTTTAAGATATCACAAACAAGATATAGGTTTACCTCAGATTATTACTCCTCCTGACCTACAAGGTTTTCAAGAGTCTGCTCCTGCTACTCATCTCTAACTATAAATATTCAGCCTACAGAATTCCTTAGGCTTCAACTTGTCTTCTTCTTCTTCCCTTTTTTCCCCTCATTTGAATTTTTTTTTGCTTCAGATTTCTTACACATGAAAATTTTCTGTTCTTGTATGTCATGCAACATTGTGGTCCCACTATCAGCATTTCTTTTTTATCATTCTAGCAAAGAATTCTACTTTTTTCTTGCCAAAATTTATATAAACCCTGGTTGTGTATAAAAAATTTAAATGCTTCCTGCTAGAACACTTACATTAAATGACAAATTTTATGTATGATGTGATGACTTTATGGTTAGTAGGGGTTTACCTTAAACAAGCACATGAAAACTTTCTCAAAAATATTTAGAAAATTGACAAAGTATAAGAAAGAAAAAAATACTTTAAAAAAGATAAATTAGAAACCTTCATATTTTGCTAAAAAATAAAGTGAGGGCCATCTAAGTATTACAGTTAAAAGTGAGGAAAAATGAGAAACTTTAGATACTCAAAGGGAGATAAGTAAATGGTTAAAACCAATTGTAACATAAGATGGAACAAATACTTTAGAATAAACCAGAAAAGAGCTGTAAAAATGTGGCCAAACGGGCCAAAAATGCCAAAAGAACAAGATTGCAACATGATCAAATCAATAAATAAGAGCAAAAATAAGTTGAATGAAAAAAGAAGTGCTACAAGTATGTTTAAAGACAGTGAAGGAGAAAAAAAGGATGAACAAAAGGTATAAGAAAGAAAAGAAAAAAGTGAAGGCACTGTGTCTAACAGCCCAGCCTGGAAACACAATAATTTAATGTAGCAATAGATTACTCAGTAGTCAAGCAAATTTTAAAGAAGAAGAATTATCAGAAAGTATTATCAGAAGTTAAGAAAAATTAATAATAAAGACATAAAGAAAGACTCAAGGAAAACAAGCAAGCTTGAAGACACCATGAAATATATGCACATATTAAAGTTTCAAATTAAGATAAGACTTAACAAAATGGGGAAGAAAAAGAAGACAGCAGCCCTATGTGCTTTTGAAACGGCCAAAAAATATTTAGTACAGCAAAAAGCTGTAAAGAAGATTTACCTTTTTTAAATTTCTTTGTTATTGTTGTTGTTGTTGTTATTTTCAAGTATATTTCAGATTATTCTGAAATAATGCTAAGGAGACATTTCCACACCTTATGATCACACGTCAAGGGAAAATTTACAGCACTAATTGTAAAACAAGAGTAAAAATATTTATTAGAAAGTGAAAAAAAGTCCTTAAGCAATGACAAAGAGCATTTTGGGGAATTCTGGCTAACATGCAGAAGGCAGTGACAGGTAGTCTCATTTGGGAGGTTTCATTCAGAAGACAACTGAAAGCTGATAACCCTGTGTTATTAAGCAAAATACTTTCATAATGAAATCTCAGAGGGAAGGAGACACTGCTGCCTCTAATTAAAGAGAGAGCTCAAGGTCCAGGAGCTGCTTAACAGTATCAATTATAATGCTACTAATAACTAATTAAGGTTTGTGATTTTTCTAAATATTACCAGAGCCAAAGCAATATCAAATATTGTTTTTAAGAAGCCTCAAAGTTCTTTAAAAAAAATTAATTCTGAAGGATTAACTACAAAATCCATTTAAAGGCAACAATGAACGACACTAGAAGGTATTTGAGTTTGTTTTAAATGATGTTGAAAGCAAGTGTATTCCAGCAAAATGAAGCCAATCACTGTTACACAGAATAAAAGCTTAAAGAAAAATAAGAGGGAAGACCAAGAGCAGGGGGGAAAACAAAGAAATCAAAATCATTTAAATTAAGAGAAGAAAAGAGGGAAGACAAGAATGATCCTGTTTAATATTAAGTTATAAAAGTCAAGTTAAAATATTTAAGATAGTTCTAAAATAATGACTGATGCAAAAGAGTCAGTCAGAATACAGTAACAGAAACCTAGATTTTTAAAAATAATTTTTAAAGACCCCTTTTAAAACTCTTAGAAAACTAGCTGAAAAATCAGTGAAATTGTGGAAATAAGAGAGACTGAATAAGCGAACTAGGTGTCAGTATCTAAAACAGAGCTGATCTGCTGAATCTCTGACAATATATTTACAAGTACAGCTGCCTCTCCAGTGCAATTTGGAGAGATCTGAATTATGAAGTCCATACAGTGCTGCAAAGACCTTCAAGGGTTTTCTAGCTCAAGAGCATTAGGAATTATTAGTTTGACAGAAAGGCACACTAATATCACTCCCACATAGACTGTACACACAAAGGTGCTAAAATACACAGTACTGGCCATGGTAGTCTGGACAACATCACTCCACGCTCAAGTGGTAGGAGTCAATGTTTGTACTGGTTTGAGACCAGCTGGAAGTGGTCTTCTTCAAGGTTTTACTCTGGGATTTACCTTGCTTTTTAATAACCTGAAGGAGGAGACAAAATCCTTATCAACCTGACAATACTAATTTGGAGAATATAGTCAATACATTAAACCACTGCTGGGGGCAGCCTACGGCTGCTGTTTAGAGGAATCTAAAAATGCTGGAGAATTAGGCCAACAGGCTGATGTGAAATTCAGCAAGGACACATGCAAAGTCCTGCACCTAGAGTGGACTAACACCTGAATGAGTACCAACCTGTCACTGCCCCACTGGATAGCAGCACTCCTGAAAATTACCTGGAGCTCCTAAGCACAGCTGGCTAACAGGATACCGGGCTGTATTAACATGAAACTAATTGAAGACTGAGGATAAGAATGCCCCCCCCCCATTCAGCACTTGTTAGACTACCTCTGTAATACTGTGTCTAATTTTGGATCCCTAATTGCCCAGCCCCATATGAGACACTGATATCACTCAGTGATATCAGTGTCTCATATGGGGCTGGGCAATTAGTGTCTCATTGCTACAGCTGATAGTGTCTCAGACACTATCAGCTGTAGCAAGCTTAGCAGGAAGTTCCCAAGATGTCAGGAGCCAGAGCTCTACTCCCAAGAAGAAATTCTGAGGCAACTGGTCTTGTTCAGCCTGGGAAAAAAGAAGGTTTGAGACAAATAAGCAGCAACCTCCCTGTATCTAGGAGATGGCTACTGAGAAGACAGAATCAGGCTCATTACTGAGGTGCATAGCAGGAAAATGAGTGACAACCACCTAAAACGGAAGTTAGGGGGAATGGGATTTAACTAGGTACAGGAAAAATAATTAATTATGAGGAAAAAAAGTCTTTGGAATAGGTTGCAGAGACACAGTACACAATTATAAGCAAAATTATCTGATTCATAAGTGACGCTGTTTTGAGCATGAGGTTGAATAGATGACCTATCTTCCAACCTGAATAATTCTGCAGAGAAACTTTATCACCAGAGACTATACATGCAATGTAACCTCTTCAGAGAAGCAAAAAAAAATTTAGCTGAAATTACTTCAAAGTTTGCACAGGAATATCTTCTCGCTGTTTTTTTAAATCATTCCAAGAGTTCTTAAAGAGATGCTACAATTTCAGTAGGTGTTTAGGCCTCTTAAATGTCCAAATTTTAAATTATATTCCTAATGCAGACAGCTATTTCCATACCCTTTCAACACATGGCCATACTTTATTTTAAATATATTTACTCTACTTTTTTGAACAAATTCCTTAGGAATTTCTTACATGCCTTTTCTCATGCTTTACCATTTTCATTATGATGCTCTTTGACATATCTAAATGGCATGATTTTGCATAAATGGAGAGCAGCAGACGGTGAAACTGAATATATAAGTTTTTCCTTCTTTTTTTAGCAACACAGACATGAGTAACCAGCTATAACTAGCATATATTTTCCTGAAATGTAAAAAAATTTGAATAAATCCATGAACATTAGAAAATATTCAAATTCACAAAGCCAAAAAAATATTCAGAGTTGGATGGGACCCACAAGGATCACCAAGTCCGACTCAAATGAATGTTGCATGCAGGAATATGAACCCATGACCTTACCATTCTGAGTACCATGCTCTAACCAACCAATCTAATCTCTCTTCCAAAAAAGCATGAAACTTATGAAACAGAAAATCTTTCCACATGTACTGTCAATTATGATATTTCATTTCTTTGGGGTGTGGTTTTGTTCCCTACCATCATAGAATCCTTTGTGGCCGTGCAACTACATCAGCCAATTCCCTCAGGACTCTGGGATGCATCTCATAAGGTCCTATAGACTTATGTACATTCGGGTTCTTCAGGTGGATATGGACTTGACCTTTACTAACAGAGAGGGACTTTGCTGCCCCAGTCCCCCCCCATCCATCCACTCCAGAAGCATGGGAAGAAAGCCTGGTATTGAAGAGGCAAGAAAGTTGTTGAGTACCTCAGCCTTCTCTTGCTCTGTTGTTCCCAGCTTATCAGCATTGTTTATCAGGGGGTTTACACCTTCTTGGACCTTCCTTTTCTGGTTAACATACCTGTAGGAACACTCCCTGTTATTCTTCGTGTATCTTGTTCAGTTCCAGCTTCTCCTTGGCCTTCCTCATCCCATCCTTGCACAAGTGACCTTCACCTCTGTGCTCTTCTCGGGTTACCTGTCCTTGTTTCCACTGCCTGTGGATTTGATTCTTTGCCTTTAGTTTGACCAGCAGGTCCCTACTCAGAATGCCAGTGTTTTGCCTTTCTTACCCTATTTCATGCCCCTGGGCATTTCTACCTCTTGTGCTCTATGGAAGACTTTCTTAAAGACCTGCCAGCTCTGATCTGCCCCCTTGTCCCAGAGGTCAGTGTCCCAGGGGATCCTTTTGACTATCTTCTTGAAGAGCTGGAAGTTTTCTTTTCTAAAGTTCAGGGGCCTAACTATGCTGTATACCTGACCCATATCCCTCAGGACTACAGATTGACAACTACATCAATGCATGATCATTAGCCACTCAGGCTGCCTCCAACCTTCATGTCCCACTTAGCTTGTGTATGTTGGTGACCATCAGATCCAGGAACACATTCCCTCTGCTAGGGCTATCTCTTACCTGGCTCAAAAAGTTATGTGGAACATGCTGCCTGGACAAGTTCTTTACTGTCCATCTTTGGAAGCAAATGAGTTGAGGCTGGACAGTGCTTTGGGCAGCCTAATCTAGTGAAACCCTGACCACAGGGATTGATCCAGGAGACCCCTATATCCCTTCTGACTTGAACCATTTTATGATTCTAAGTAAGGAAAACATAAGGAAAAGAGGGGCCACTCACATGTAAGCCAGTGGCTGGTCAGTACATTTGCGTGGCAAAATATTGTACCTGACCACCAAAATCTTTCTTCCTAAACTCTAGTCTCAACTAGTCTGTGTAAGTATGCTGTCTAGGGTGTGTGTGTGTGTGTGTGTGTGTGTGTGTGTGTGTGTGTGTGTGTAAAATCTACTACAGAACAGCAGGCGGAACTGAAGCCTCTGTTGGATGAGACATTCCAGAAGAAGTGCAGGTCTGGGGGACCCATAGCTCTTCCTGTAAGACCCTGAGACACAGTTCTGGGTAGAATAATTTGTATAAAACCCATATGTTGTGAATGAGTCTGAATGTGAGCAGTAACAAACTCTAGCCCTCATCAGCTGGCTATCCATGCTGTTCATGTTTCCGTACTTATGCTGGTGCTGACACAGAAGCTGTTTTCTCTCTGTGTTTTCTGTGAGGTCAGTTAAGTGTGTGTATTGCATGGTGTGTGCTTCTGCCTGTGCAGGATGAATGCTTAGCCTCAACCACTGGCTGGACCCTGGCAGACAAAACCACTGCAACTTCTCATTTATGGCATCAGGACAGGAGCCTCCCGAGTCCAACATGCACCAAAGTTGGTACTAGCAGACTAAAGAAAAAAATCCTGCCAGCAACATGCAGTTCATAGGATCCAGCATTTCTAACACAATTTCTAAGGTTATCCTATCAATAAAACCATAATAAGTAGCAATATCTGAGGTGATGACTGGTTTAATCCAACAATCACTGTATATGTAAGTAAGTGCTTTTGTAGTTTAAAAATAGTTTCTAGTTAAAAATATTTCATTAGAGAACTTTCCTAAACTTATAAACATTTTTTCCCTATACAGCACAAAAGAAACTCTCACCACAACATCACCACCACAGGCAATAAGAATTGATCAGGGGTAGGCTTATTGGATCTGATGTATGCTGACAAACACTTTGACTAGTTTTCTCTAGGACTTCAAACACACTACACCACTGAAATAATTTGCTTTTTGACCACAGGCAAAAGAACTGCCTATTACTAAAGTGAACAACCTGTGCTTCTACCTTTGAGATCCTAATAATCATTCAAATTGACAGCATCACCCAGGGTCAAAATGTCCTAAGGAACCAATTCAGGAGAGCCACACCTTAATTAGCTCTTTTAAATAGCAGCTATTTTCATTTTACCTTCTGATATTAACATGCTCTTTCATTTGAAACTAATTAAACACATTGACTTCAGTTTGGCATCCTCCTCTCATAAAAAGCCAGTTTAGTAAGTTTGTTTGACTACTTCTGTAGCCTACCTAAACAGCTGATGCCCTTGACATCCTCTCCTAAAGCACTTGACGAATTTTAAACAGTTACAGACAGTCTAAACTCTACCTTCATCTCTACTCCTGGTATTATCTCAGCTTCTCTCAGAAACTGAATGGAAAATACGAGAGGCAATGCCTTATGTTTAGAGCATCTGTTTCTTAAAATCTTGAGTCATACAGGTCTCCATTATTCCTCATTCCTCAAACTAACAAACGAATCATGCTACAGCAGCAATAATTCCTACCTTTGGTCAAATTGCTAATGATGGAAGAACTTGTAATATTTAAATCCATGTTTATTCAAAACCTTCAACTTGTGTATTCTCCTCCAAAGAATCTACTTTTTAATTCCACAATAAAGGATGAGATAGGTAAGTGACATGGAAATCTCCACTCTTGCAGATTCAGGCTCTCCCTTGTCCACACTAGTCAGAGCAGTAAGTTCAACTTATTTAATGTCCTTTCATAGCTCTGAGCAGCCTAATCTAGTTGAAGATATCCCTGCTCATTGCAGAGGGGTTAAACTAAATGTCCTTTAAATCTCCCTTCAAACCAAAACTCTTCAAAATTTTTTTTAAACTCTATGAAAGCTTGAGACTTTGATATTATGGTCAAAATAATAACTATAAAGAGTACTTATTAAATGTTTCACATTACTCTAGGAAATATCAAAGCTTTTAAAGATTTTTCATAGTTCTTAACAAATTATTTAAGCACAGAAAGTCAAAATATTTGGTAATTTTTAAAAATTACTTTTCTATATACTTCACTCTTACACTGATTTCATATTTCAACTGATTTGTAGACACTGTTAAAAGAACCTCCTTCCCAGCTAAGATGGTCTAGTATCACTTTGAAAATATTTTCCTAATAAAACAGCCACTTTAAATTCAACTTTGTATACAAATCTTAATTGTATTTAGTGCAATGAATGCCCAAGTTTCCAACCCAGTTTCTGTAAAATCAATTGTTCACTGAATGACTGCTCATATCCACTCAGCATGAATTACTGCTTTATAAAGTAGATGGATATTTTTCCCTTGTGTGCAACACAATATAGTGTATCTAGTTAAAAACAGGAGAGAGAGATCCATATTTTCTACTGCTTATTCAAATTTTGTGTACTAGATATGTCATTTCTTTAATTGCCTCAAGATGTTACACTGAACAGTTCTTTCAATTTTTATGAGCTACTAGTTAGCTCATACTTGTTTTCTTCCTTTTATTTAAAGCCAAAGGATTGATTCCTGATCATTTCATAGGAAAATGAGTCACTCCTATTCACTCTTCTCTACCTATTACATATGAAAAATTACAGATGCATATTTCCTGCAGCATACATTATTGTTACTTACAATAACCAGTAGCTACTAAAAACAATAGAAGTTACAATTTTGATTCTCTCATTTAAAACAACAAAATCAACAAAGATCAGCATTTAAATTATGCTTATAAGGTTAACATATGTAAGGACATGTTCACACTTTTTAAATCTAGCAACCTCTGTCTTTAAGACGAGATACTAGAATAAAGTTTAACACACACTTAGGCATGTAAGTGCCTATAAACTCAGAACTGGAGTGCTGTGGTGGCTGCATCATTTCCTCCATCAACTTCTATTCAGAGTAGAAATCAAGCACCACTATATTCAACATGAAATAGTCAAGTGTTCAAAAGATTCTGAGTACATAAATGCACAAGCAGTGTTATCAACGAGAAACCTTACTAAATAAATTTCTTATTCCTTAAAATCAGGAAATGGTAAATTTCACACACACCAAAATACTGATGTACTTTGGCTAAAAGTGTCTTATGAACTATATGCAGCTTGGAAAAACATTTTGGGCAATATGAAAGTATTTATTCCACATGGATCACTACATTCAATCTTAACACTGAAAAAATAATAGCTCTTAGATTTACACTCAGTTAAGCTGCTATGCAACAGCTTTTTTTCCCCTCAAGATATTAATACCATAGCATGTCAGAAGATTTTTCTACAAGCAAGAGACAAAGAGCAGGAAAGGTAAAAATGGCCATATTAGAAATCAAATAACTGTAATTACATTGAAGAACAGAGATTTTTTTTTAGATTACAGAGTCTGAAAAGGTTAGTAACACGGCTTACAGTAATAACTGCTTTAATTACTAGCCTAAAATTGATGCCTCAAAAAGCCTTACACTTTATCCTATCTACATGGATGCTAGAAAAATGGAATTAGCCTTTGAAAATTATTTCACTGAAATTTAACTCCACAAAGGTATGAATTCAGTGGTATCAGTTTAGCTATCAATATGCAAGCTAAGCAACACAGGCACATTAAAACATTAAGAAGAAATTTCATGAAACTTTTTCAGACTCTGAATTAAAATTAACTAATCCATAAGAAGATACTACTTCAAAAAGAATGAGACTCAAGCCCAGCAGTGTTTTATAAATCTCCGTCAATCTTTTCTCTCTTATTCTAATAAAGTGAAATGCTACATAAGACAACAGAGGTTTAGGAAAACTTCAAAAACCCTGGCACCCACTATTATCAAAATGACATAAAAAAGATCGTAATACTTGGTTTTTATCTTGGGAATGGGTCTTAATTATCCCTCTGCATCTTTAGCATGTGTTTAATTTATTTATATTCACAAAATATAGTGCAGAATGACTAGTGCAGAATAAATACGTAAACATTACTCTTACCATTAAATCAAATTGCTAACTTTTGTACAAGGAAAATTAATCTAATTTCTAGCCAATCAAAATATTTTCTTTTAAATCAATTTTTTAAAAGAAAAGCTATTGCTAAGTAGTTATAGTAATAAACAGCATGTGCTAAACACCCCCATATTTACCACCTAGCATACATTTCATTTGTTCTTGCTTTCCTCTAAGGAATGGCATTTATGCTGTATTAAATGTATATTTATCAATTCCTCCTATGTATGGTTAAGCACACACAGACTCAGATACAGCTTCAAACTGACCAGGGAGCCACACAGGCACAACATGTCTGCTAAAGACCACTT
The DNA here is from genome assembly GCF_022539315.1 of Serinus canaria. Classification (NCBI taxonomy): domain Eukaryota; kingdom Metazoa; phylum Chordata; class Aves; order Passeriformes; family Fringillidae; genus Serinus; species Serinus canaria. Next base: position 26,313,093 of record NC_066314.1, on the reverse strand, counting down.
ATTTACAGCTGCCAGTGTATCTGCACTTGACAGAAATTGTCCTGGAACAGAAGGCAGGTCGAATAAGCAAATAAAGACTGTATTTTATATCTGAGTAATTCTCCTCAGTATCAATGATACCCTGTATTCCAGAAGTTAAGAACACATGTGAAAAAACAAACTTAATTAATTTATTATGGAGTTTAGAATTTTGTGGCTTTTGAGTTTGTCAAAGTTATCCTTCCTCTTGTGTTTCCAGAAGTAGCAACCAGCACAATTCCACTACCTTCTGTGTAACAATCATTATTTTTAACATTTCTCCAGAGAATATTTTTTATTCATCTACTGACCAAATGAAATAGTTGCAGTTTTTTAATCTCTCTTCTCAAGAAAATCTCTCTCTGTATTCATCATTTTACCTGACTATATGCAGGTAATAAAATAATAAATTTAATGAATTCACTTAGGAAGACAGAGTAACTCAGCTTGCTACTTCTTTAGTCATCTGTTACTAATGAATTTTCACATTCCATTAGTCTGCCTATTCAGCTTGGCTGTTTTTCTGGAGTTCTTCCATCTTCCATGACACTTCCTCATTAAAATAATTTTATATTACATATAAATGTTTTCTCTTCTTCAACAGTGTCATTCCTACACAGCCCAAACATTATAATAAGTTATTAATTTACATACTGAATTTCTATACTAAGTAAAAGATCTCTCACCTTATTCATTCATTTAACTGATCTCTCCAGTCTAATCTTATTATTACTATCCCAGTATATGAGTAACATCTGTAAAAACCAGTAGCAATAGGCAATTTTAATGGAGCCTGTCACATTTCCTTGGGAATAATTAAGGCATCACTTGATTTTGAAGAAGTCTTCCTGTAGCAATGAGTATGGGTTTTTTCTTAAATAATGTAAAACTTTAGATCTACTTTGATACTTCTGAGATAATAAAATCTGCATTAATTTTTTTTTCTTCATTTGAGCTGTTCTCATAATCTTCAAAATTTCATAATTTTATATATTTGAAACATTTGCATTCGTACAATTTGTGCTAGCCTCCTAGCTGCATCTAGCAAAAAGCCAAATCTTGTTTTTCTGCTCCAATGACAGCTGAAGTTATTCAAAGAACCTGTTTGGTCCTTTTAACAAGGAAGTATATTTAGAATATCAAAAGAAGAAAAGTTTATGAAAACAAATCAAGAAATCATGACAAAAACTATTCTGCAACAGTAACATGAAATTAGGGCTGTGATCATAAACTAAAGCCATCACTACTGTTCTATTCTGTAACTCCTGGGCACAGCAATTTATAATACAAAATAAGATGCAGTATTGTCATACACCAGTGTCATGATTAGAGCAATAAATTTTAGAACTGTAATTTATTTATATATCTCTTGTACTATATAGAACAGCTAAATGAAAAAAGGCATCTGATGAAGGAAATAAATCCCAGGTGAAATTCTTGTGAGAAAACAATCTGTTTCCATGAAGTATTTTATTACTAAGCAGGCTGACCAACTACAGAAGCAAAAAGTGACCCCAGTTTACAGCTGTCCCATTTTGATTAAGCCAAAATATGCAAAAAAACTTTCTGTATGCTACTAAATTTCAACTCTTCTAGAAATTTTCTAGCTTAATTTCCTGCAAACTTTTCATGAATGACCTATTTTTCTCTACGGGATTATGTACGGGTAAATTAACCTAAACACAAATAAATTCAATCACTAAAATGGATGCTGCCTTAGAGAAAAAAAATCCTTATTTTTTTAATATAAATTTACTGGAAATTAACAACAGGATAATTTTGATTTGTAAACACTTGTGGAATCATCCTGCTCCATAAACTTCATAGCTTGACCAGGCTTCTCTTGGCCTTCCCTAGAACAACTCTAAAAAATTTATTAATTTATTGTATTAAATGTCTTCTTGGAATTTCTTATGTCAATTTTTAAATTCTTCAGACTACCTTGGACCATTAATCATGGCACTTTTCTGCATTGTACCAGCCTACAAATTGATTCTTTAACATATATTGTTGTGAAGAGAACAATTGCAGACACACTAAACTGTCAGTCAGTCACACTAATACATTTTTCTGCACATGGATATGAAACCTCTTTCTGTTTGAAAATACCAGAAAATTCAGAAATTAGTGTACATTTTTCCAAGTATATTGCTAGTTGCCAATGTTTATAGAAAACAAAAAAATATTTTTCCCCATGATGGGGAGAATATAAAAATATTAGAAAGCATTGACTAACTTTTCAAAAGAGCAGAGGAAATATTTATTAATTTATTTATTTAGGTCATCAAGTGCTGAAAACTAACATGGGTATTTTTATAATGAACCTCACGACACTACCTTTATCAATGATCTGGACAAAGGGATCAAGTGCACCCTCTGTGAGTTTGCAGGTGACACCAAGATGGGTGGGGGCGTTGATCTGCTGGAAAGAAAGAAGAAAGGAAGGCCCTGCAGAGGGATGTGGACAGGCTGGATCGATGGGCCAAGGCCAATGGCATGAGGTTTAACAAGGACAAGTGCCAGGTCCTGCCCTTGGGACAAAACAACCCCACACAACACTACAGGCTGGGGGCAGATGGCTGGAAAGCTGCCCAATGGAAAAGGATCTGGGAGTACAGTTTGACAGCACGAGCCAGCAGCTGAACGTGAGCCAGCTGTGTCCAAGTGGCCAAGAAGGCCAATGGCACCTGGCCTGTACCAGCAATGGTGTGGCCAGCAGCACCAGGGCAATGACTGTCCCCCTGTACTCAGCACTGGTGAGGCCACACCTCCAGTGCTGTGTCCAGTTCTGGGCCCCTCACTACAAGAATGACATGGAGGGGCTGGAGTGTGTCCAGAGAAGGGCAGCACAAGTGGTGAAGGGTCTGGAGCTCAAGTCTTATGAGAAGCAGCTGAGGGTTGTTTATCACGCAAAAAAGGAGACTCAGTACAGACTTTACAGCTCTGAGAGGAGGTTGCAGCAATGTGGGTGTTGGTCTCCTCTACCAAACAAGTGATAGGACAAGAAAAAGTGGTCTCAAGTAGCACCAGAAAAGGTTTAAATTGGGTACTAGAAAAAAAATTCTTTATTGAAAGGATTGTCAAGCATTGGAACCCAGGATAGTGGTTGAGTCACCATCCCTGAGGGTACGCAGAAGACATTGCACTTAGAGTCATGGTTTAGTGTTGAACTTGTCAGTGCTGAGTTAATGGCTGGACTCCATGATCTGAAAGGTCATTTCCTACTTATATGATTGTATGATTCTACACTTTCAGGGAATGTTTTCTGTCTAGACAGATATTTTAGCTAAATAGATTGAAGAGTAGGTGTATTCTTGATAATAAATTAGGTAACCCTTCTCAGATAATAGCAATTAAAATAATAAAACCAACAGAATGTTTACATGCTCCACTTTAGCTTCACGTGAAACAAATCAATAGAAACAAACAAAGCAAACTTTTGGGGAGAGGGTGCAGGGGGCGAATAAAACAAGCCAAATCTAAGGGATAAGTTCCACATTTATGACAGCCAGGATCCAAAATGCTGGGAATGACTCTTGAGGGACAAACCTTTCTCAATCATAGTCAGTCCTCAACTATCCATTAAAAAAAAAAAATTGGATAATTCATTATCTAATCTGGATAATCTGCTCAAGTTAACCACTTATCCATTCCGGCTTCCTCACAAGAAAATCTAGGTATTAAAAAGGGCAGTGAAGAGAACCTGCAGAGAGGACACTAAGATACAAGAGGGGTAGGCATTTTTGCCTTTGGACTCCATGCCTAATGAAAGCATTTCATTTTCAGACCCAAGTGAAACTTGGAAGTACTACATACATGTTTTTTCAGCACTGCATGTAAAATAATATTGCTCTGTAACTGAGTCGTTTCTGCATGGAATGAGCTTGATGATTATCTTACAACAGTACTAACAGATTTTCAAAGTGAGGCTAAATTACTACCATAATCCGTACAAATCACACAGCTTCAGTCCCGGAGCTCAAATTACTGTTGAACTATAGCATATAGTTCAAACAGCACAGTGGTTTTTAATTAAAAAATAAAATATGGAGAACCTTTTGTTTCAATGTTCTAATGAAGTGTCAAAAGGTCACAATAAAATAGGTTTTGTATTTTTAGTTTTACTGATTAATATAAGTTATAAAAAAACCAACAGTGCAAATGACCTCCAAACAACATCTGCCACTATCTATCACTTGAAACTCTGCAAAATATCTCATTTAATAAGTTTTAAAAAAAATTAGACACCATGCCTTTTAAAAACAAACTGAGATTTGTATCTAGGAGGGAGATTTAGAAAAAAGATTAAGTAAAACTTAATTTAGATTTCAACTGTCTAAAAGTACTACCTCACCATAAAAATAATTGCTTTCCATTTTGATTTGTATCTAAGACATCACCTAAGACACCACATAAAACACTTAAAGACATTTTTCTTCCTTTTTAATTTATTGGTCAGGCTCATAGAAAACATTTATTAGATAGCAGTTTTCTTGAAAGACTGACAAACAGAATTGAGGACATCCATTATCAACAGAAATAGCCTTGCTTATTTCGGCCAGGATTTTTTAATCTTTTTTGGCTCACTCATTTTACTTTCAAATGCTCTTTTCATCCAAGACTTCATTGAATTTGAGAGGATAAGGGGGGGATAAAAAATAAAATATAAGAAAATAAAATTAAGACTTTAAGATAATAAAATTAAGAGATACTTACCTGCCGACCCTTATAGTAAAAAATTTTTAATATATATCTAGAAAGCAAGTGAAAGGAGATATTTCTGTACAAAATGACTCAGTTTCAGAATTCTGTCAGACAAAATGCTTTCTCCTCTTCCTTTTTCCTATACCTAAACTATTGGTCTTTCTCTTCAGCATTCTACACTCATTTAGCTGTAAGTCTGAATTCCCTACGGGTCCATTAAGTATGTTGCTAGGCAAACAGTCCAGTAGCAACTGTGAAACAGGAGGCTTGGATGGGAGCCAGTTTTATAGGTCACTACACTGTAAACCTTCACATCATTAGAGTGGAAACTAGTCCTGCAAACTGCAACCATTACTACTGATATTCTTTCTTTTCTCTGAGAAGGCAGTAATTCATACTACACCTTTTCAATAATGGGTATTTCCAAATCAAAGGTATCTACATTGATAGTACTTTTCCATATACTAGAAGGGCAAATTCTCCACTTAGTCAATGTTTTAATTCTATCTTATCCCATGTTTAGAAATAATAGTCATAGCCATGTTAGAGATGTACAATTACCATGGGACAAACCTTTATCTTACAAATTCAAAGAGCACATATACATAAAAGAGGACTTAACCTTAAGGAAGCAGTATTTTTTTTCCTTTTCTTTGTTGTAACAACTAAGAAAAACTAGACTATTCACACAAAACTACCCAGCCATCATATTATCTGATTCAGGAAGGTTCCTTCTCTTTGACTAAAGTATTGTATCTTTGCAGTAAGGTAGCATTATATTGAAAATAAGCATATAAACCCTTCAGTGTGATCTTTACATTAATTCAATCACAGAACTCTAGCTGAGAATAGCAAACTGTGCAGTCCTGCTGATGTGACCACACTGCATTACCCTGTGGAAGACCTGCTGCTCCAGTTAATAAGTTCAGAAATAAATGGAAGTGGAAGGTTCCCTGCCAATGGTGGGGCAGTTGGAACTTGATGCTCTCTAAAGACCCTTCCAACCGAAACCATTCTATGAATCTATGATTCTGTGAAATAAATATGACCCGAGAAACAAGAACATTTTCATATCATTTTTTTTACAGGCTGGAAACACAGCATTGAAATCAGCACAATGAAACTGTAAAATGAATGAAGATCCCAAGAAAAAGGCATAGCTTGGGCATGAACATGTTTGGGTTTCTTTAGTTAGTAGTTTGACATTGGTGAACTTCTGAGCTGAAGAAAGAAAGTGAAGCAGAGCCAAATAAAAACATTTCCTCTGTGAATTTTATATACACAGGGATTGTTTTAAAATATCTATTATTGGAATGAATAATAGTGATAAAAAGTCATTGAGAAAGCAAAATGCTCATTATATCAATCAGTTCTTGAGCTTCTGTGTCCTTATTTGTTTATTATCAGTAAAATTTTAACTTTTATGGTAATAGAACTACATAAATAATCCCCAACCTTTATGCTTCCATGTATGAGAAAATGAAAAATGGATTTAGGTATAAGAAATGGAAATGCACAAGCTGAAAGATCACCACTGCCAAAGGTACAGAGATCTAAGCAGTGACAGTAACGCCAGAGATTTCTCACCACCATCAGGGGAAAGGAAAATAGTGACATTTTTCCAATTAAGCCCAAATAATCTTCTGTACTGCCTAATTCATTAGTCCTTGTACAATTTTTTCAGCCTTAACACAATTCTCCATATATATTTATTTCTCCAGAAGTGAAAAAATATTTGAAGCAAGAAATTGATTGTTATAACATTACTATAATCTTGAAAGAAGGTTCAGAATTTATCTACTTATCTTGTCAACTGCTGAACAAAACTGTCATCAGACAAAGCTATCAGCATTATTTAAAATGTCTGGTGTATATCTGTTTTGACTTGAACAAGTAAGATGGTAATGTAGGCTTCTAGTTTTACAATTTCTGTGTTTTGTTTGGGCTATTTTGGAAAGAAAATCAGCAGAATAGCTCATGATCTCTCTCTGATTCTACTCAAGCAAATTCTTAAATTCATCTAATCTATGTACATAAACGAAGATGCTAGAAGGGCTCATTAAAGAGCCCCTCTTTTACAAAACCCTGAGTGCTTAAAAAAGCCTGCTGGGAATAACAACCTGTTTTTCAGCTGCTTTTAAAAACTAGGCATTATAATTTGTGTTCAAAAGACAAAGATTAGGTACCAGATACTACTAAATTCTGCATAAATGCCTCAGAATGACTAGCAAACTGTTAAACTGAAGGGCAAAAACTGGTACCTAATATTTGCTAGTTTTATGAACTTTGTTAAGAAACCTAATTTACATGTTGAGATAAAAAAGCAAGATGCCATTTGGCTCTAAATGTACACTTAAAAATTACAATCATCAGACTGTTAGTGGTGCATTGCCTATTTTTTGTAGATAAATGTCTGGGCCCTGAGGGCACACAACAGTCTCAGTTCCCCTGCTTGACTTCCCAAGTTTTCCCCTTACTCAGTCCCATCCTTATTTTACTGCAGTCCCTGCCCCATCCATGCTGGGGACACATGTCCCAAGCCCTCTCAAAGCACAGACTGTGAACACTCCCACTGTAACCTGTCTCTGGTCCCATCAGCTTTTGCTGCTGACAGGACTCTGTGATGGGCCCTGGCCCTGGCTCATCACTTGTTGTCTTGGTGCTGTCCATAGACCCTGATACCTGATCTTAGCTCTGCCCCCATCTTTGCACCTCTCAGTGAGGGTACGGAGAGCTCTTGGCTTGTCCCCCTCAAAAATCTGCTCTGTTCTTGCTTCTCCCTGACAGCAGATAAAGGAACATGCTTGTGTTAATTCATTGTCTTACAGAAAGGATGAAGGTTTTGTTCTCAAGCCTAGACATGGAGTAGGTCATCTCTGGACACAGTGAAACAAGAGAAAGTTCATATGCAAACAGCAAACAGGTGCCTGTCTAGAACTGAACCAGATGTTACTTTCCTTTTCATGCATTTAGGTACAGAAATATCTTCTTAAACCTGGCCATCAATGTTTTGTTAATTCATATTTTTAACTATCTAAATTATATTAAACAATCAATTTGGCTGTTTTCTTGACAAATTTTTTAAGTTCACAGAGATTCTTTCTTATTTCATTAATATTCTCATCTCTACTTTTCCTGAATTAAGAAAACCAGACAAACAAAAACAGAACAAAAATTCATTAACATGAATTTATGAACAGAAGTTTGAAGTTGTACTGAGGCAGTCCATTTAATCAGAATGTGAATAGCCTGAGAAATCTATGAATTGCTGAAAACAATAGCAATGAATAAGTAATTAACTCCTTTCTGTAGATACACAGTCTACTTTTTTTGGTACATGCTCAATGCGGATAAATGAAACCTGTAACATTAATTTTCTGCAAGTAATTTTCTTCTGCCAGCGCCTAAAATAGTTCTAAATGTGCTCAGTTGCTGAGATAGCACAGTCATGTTAGCAGAGCCACTGCATAATGTACTTTAGACCACTAGCTGTAACATATTTTTGAAGTTAGTCGTATATTTAGAAATTATTTTTGAAAGGCTATATGAACCTAAAGAAACTAGGTTGCCTCAAAGAGTCAGTCCCATTTTGGAACCCAAGAAGACAGGAAGGAATATGATTTGGACTCATATCAAAAAAAGTCCAATATTTTTTCTAGACAAAAAGGTTAATAAGTAAAATATAATTTAATAAAACATAATACATGAGAATCTTTACATGTTGCAGCACTAACTGGAGTCCATTGCTACTGTCTGGGGTATGCTGCCTAAATCAGTAGAATTTAGAGAAAAACCAGCTTTCTGACAGTCAAACACACTCACCTAATCAATATCAGAAGTAATTGAATTACTATGTAGCTCAGATTTCTAAGATGGTCTTTGTGAAAGTTTATAATCATTATACACTTTAAATCAAACCAAAATTTATTATTTTAAAAAAATAGATGGGAATTAAAATGCACTCAAACAAAAACAACACAGTCAAAATATTTGAATGAAATACAAGTTTTATGCAACACAAGTACATCAATGGCCTTATGTCTTTAAAAAACTTCATAAAGATGCTACAAAAAATTAATTGAAATTTAAAGACAAGGAATCTATACTACACATTCTTTCATTGGAAAATATGAACTTCATTAACACTGTGCTTCATATTCTAAAGAATATAACAGCCTCTCTTCCTTAATTGCATTTTTTGACATTTCCTCCATCAATCACAATCAAATCAAGAAAACACAGTAATTTGATTACTGTGTCTGCCCAACAAAGTAGCAAACTTCACTACATAAACACCACTCACTGCTGACTGAACAGTTGAATTTTATCTTGTTCCCCTTCATAACAGGCCAGATTAAAATCTTAACCTAACAAATGTTGGCCATGCATCAATGAGAGGATAAACCCTCACAGATGCATGAGGGTGCTTTTGCTTATAAATGCAGCTCTAAAAAACAGAGAAATTAAGCTGAGTTAACAGTTGGAGACTTGTAACCATGTTTTATAAGCATAAATTAGATTTTTAAAAAAATTATATATGCTACATGATATTATAAAAATGGCATATCAGACAGAAGTTATTTTGAATCTGTGGTTGTTTTCATTTCAGGGCATATTTGGTGTTTTAGTTTTTAGAAGACAATTTTTATGTTTATCAATTTCCATACTTAGTAAAATGAAAACATAGCAAACATATTTATTCCTAAAGCCTTGAGGTCTTCCTGACTTTGCCAGCTGCAAGAGAAAGTCACTCCAGGCAAAAAGCTGAAGTGCTTTTAAATGTAAAATGTGCTCGCTTTCACATGAGCAAGCAGCCTGCAGGTATAAAATGCCTGCCACAGATTCAAAAGATAATGGTGGTATTTCAAGCTCTCTTTACAGAATATTTGTAACTAAATTTGTTGATCAGAGGACCACTGAATATCATAACAAACAGTACTATAATATGCAATAGGCGCAGATGTGAGATCTGACAACAGGATGCCATTTTCTTGCTCACATTTTTTTAAATTAAAAAATGTAACCTTCTCCTCTCATAGCTGAGCATATATTAGATAATTTATATTTAGTGAAAATGCAGAAAATGGGTGGGGGAATGAAAGAATAATGATATCACATAGCTTAAAGAACTCTTTTGGCCTGAATGCATTAGGCTATTTTACAAGAGTTGCCACCCTCAGCCAGCACTGCTGGCTTGGACTGAGTGGTTCTGAAAGCTGTTACCATGTAGATTTCAGCCTACATAAAAGCAGACTGAGTGGCACCATCACTGAGGAGACAGAGTAGATAAAAGCCTAAAAGGCTTCTAACTTAGTTAAGAATCTCTTAAAAGCATCTAATCTTTCTAGTAAACAAATGGAAGCAGAGCAGTAGTGGAGAGAATGTACAGCCATTAAATACTGACAGATGCTCCTGGGTTTCTATGCTCAAGACCTCAACATCACATGATACTTCATTTCTAGTTCTGCATCACTGAAAGACTGTAGTCTGTAAAGATGTAAGTAAAACTTCCATGTCATTAAAAGCTCTTTTAACTTGCCTGTGTAGCACATTTTTAATATCAAATCCACTAGGTTTCACAGATTTTGCCTACCTGAAGAGCTTGGGTTTTTATCTCAAGCTCTAGGAAGAAGGTACTCAAAGGTTTTCTCAGGCATTCATTATTCTTATCCAAACTTCAGACTTCTTCATTTTTTAAGTTGAATTTTTAACATATATATATAGTTAGTTGAAGGAAAGAAGAGTCTTTGGTATTTATGGCATCATATTATTTTTGTTCACTAATACTGGGAGAGACACCAGGAACTAGTAGCTATGGTTGCAAATCAGAATGTTCCAAGAATCAATTAATTTCATAAGTCATGTTAAATGCAAATGCTAGAACTATTTCATCCATAGTTCCTTGTCTTTTTTTATTTAGCAGATATGAAAAAAATCAAGAAACCCTACTCACTGCCTGAAAATTACCAATAAATTAATGATTATTAAATCAAAGAATTAATATAGTTCCTTTAAAACTGTCTGGATAAAGAATAAAAACACACATTAAAAGAAAAAGTAGTCCACAAGTAAGCTGCTAAAAATATTTAATGAAGTTCTAAATGTAATTAACATTTTGGAATATGTGCCTTTATTTCTGGATACCAAATATTCTCCTACTCATTTTTCAGACCTAACGCCGGGAAACAATAAGTAATGACTTTTCCAGGAAGAAATAAATTACATAGGTGATTGTGTGGTTCACTACCCTAAAATCAGGGTTACTTACCTATGACTGAAGCATGAATTCCAAAGAAGATGAAATGTCTTTCACTATTGATGAGAAGGATAACATGCAATTTTATTCAGGGTCCTCTCTATGCACTTTTACTATTCAAGCAGTATATTTAATCCTTGCATGGTTCAAGAAGTCCAAGACACACAGCTGGAAACTAAGCAGCTACACAGAAACAGTAAAATATCAAAGGTACACTCAGGTTAGATCATAGTCTTCCATAGAAGATCTTTACAATATGTAAGAAAAAAATTCTACTAGGTCAACATTTTTCACTGACTTCAGTGGGACAGCATTTCATCCTGAAAAATTAACATTAGAGGAATATACAGTTCACTGGTTAGGTAGCCCAAGTTCTATACAGAAACCAATTCCCTTTTGGCTACCATAGCCTGTTAGACATGCCTCCTAGCCAAGCCATCAGTAAAAATGTCTGAAATACATTACTTACTCTGCCAAAACTGCAAACTGTATCTCTTTTCCCAAACCTGGCCAATTCTTCGCACTCTCCAGCCTCACTCTTCCAAGCCCTAACTGGCACTGTCTTCCTAAAAGAGCCAATCCACACCACACCAAATAAGTTTAAATTTGTATTTTAAAACTAATCTCACACAAACCTTATATCATTAAAAAAATAAAATAAACACTAAGTTTAAATTTGTATTTTAAAACTAATCTCACACAAACCTTATATCATTAAAAAAATAAAATAAACACAGAGTATTTCTTCATTAGAGACCACAAAATTTATTCTGATCTAAATCTAAGTATGAAAGAAGTAAAATAGAAATATGTCTACTAAGAGTGAAATTTATCTAACTTAAGGTAGCAGTAATTATCCACATAGCCATGAAAAACATTGTCCTGGCAAATGTAAAATTGAGGGTTTTAATTCATTCCAAAATAAGGATCCACAGTCACCATGTTGTCAATAAATTCTAAGGGAATCAGAGTGCAGCTGTATATTTTCCCAGTTATTTTTAGCTATCAAAGAAGACAATTGCTTGGACTGCCAGGCTAGTAAAGGCAACAAAACATGGAGGAGGAGAGCATGAAACATCACCCTCCCTAACAAGAGCACAGCTCTGTGTAATGAAATGAGCTGGCACATCATGGGACACAGGCTTTTGTAGTTGTTTTCCTCTAGTCTATCCACAGTCCATGGAGAGAGATTCTGAGCAGTCAGTGAGTTGTCTGGTGATCGGGGACAAAGCAAAGCACCTCTTACTTTTCTTATCAATGTCCTTACATTGTGCAAAGGTGTGGGGCACAAACATCTGACATTTGCAGAGGCTGGGATACTGGCAAGCACAGCTGGCTTGTTGCTGGGACAGTGAGTTCACATAAAAAAGGCCATCGTGCCAGTGGGTAGGGGAGGGAGGACAGGGAACAGCAGCTGTTCTGCTTCAGCAAAATTCTACAATTCATTAGATGAATGCAAAAAAAAAGTATTTTATCTTTGCTCTCAAGGGAGCAAAATTCAATTCTTCCCACACTGCTGAGTAGCTCTAAGATGTGGCACACCTAAACTAATGAAGTCAACAAAACTGTTGCATTTTTTAAAAACCACATTATCTACACTTGGTTAGTGATACTTTGTATCACTGCATGATTACAGACCTATAAAATCTCCATTAAATTCACACTAGTAAACATTTCTTTGAACTGAGTGAAATAAAGCTTTTTGATGTATGGTGTTCTCAGCATTTATCATAAATATTAGAAATATATTCAGTAAATTAGATTACAAAAGAGTAATAATTCCACAAGAATTGAAGAGGGTGTTTAATCGCCTCAGATTAATAAAGGAAAAATGATGGCAGAATCAATTAAAAATATATTAAACAAATGTATTTTAGGTATTTAGGGCAGCAACCCACCTTCATTTTAGTGTATATTGCCTCGGGCTTTATAAGCTTGCTAGTTTTACATCAGATATAGCAAGATATAAAGACAGAAACTACAGTCATTGCTCTATGGATACCAATATAGGCTGGAAAATAAAACCAGCAAAAACCAAAAACCCATAAAATATATGATACACTTTTCAGAGGGGATGGAATTTTTCTTTTGGATCACTTTACACGTTTTATCTAACCATGAAACACTGACTTTAAGAAAGTCTTTTCTAAATCAAAATGCCTGTTTCCAAAAGCAATGAATATTTAAAATGTTCCTGGAAGGTCCTGATCAATGACAGGGATCATTTGCAAGTGTCACATCTTTCCCAGTCTCTTCTGCATTAGAGACCATGGCACCTTATCTTTTAATAGCTCTATGCTGAAAAAAGGCCTTAATGACAAGCACAAAGATCCATTCGGAGTGCTGCTAGCTGTAAAATAGTAAGAATAAAGAGGACTGGAGGACTTAGGAAACCTGTCTAAATTGTTTTTTTTTTTTTTTATTCTTTTTTTTCTTTTTTTTTTTTTTGTGATTTGGGCACAGAAAACCTTTGGGTTTGTACTTTTCTTGAACAGACAGAGACAGATGTTTTAATTTCCCAGAGGATGTTAAGTCCATGGACTCATCTTCATTGTACCACAGTCACAAGTTACAGAATTTTAAAATTCTGGCAGATCTTTCTCTGATATGCTCTCTCCCTTAAAATATTCAAGACATACAAGATGGAACATTAAGAGTTAGTGTAAAGGGAATACCTGGAATCAAAAGGCTCCTCACATATATTTCCATGGTATCAACAACAGATGGCAACATCTAGTTTCCAAATTCTCACTTATATGAAATTTGAGGAGTTTTTTTTTTTTTTAAGCCAAATAACGTGTTATTTAAAAATCAAAGCAAAAATCATAGGTAAAGATATTAATGGTAAATGTATGAAGATACATAATTATTTACAGAAACACACATGCATTCAATCAGTAAAGGTCGTGTGACTTTATCCAGTAGCAACATATCTTCAAAATCATGATATTGAGCACTGAATGCACAACTTTCACAAGGAAATATTCACAAACAATTTAGTTACATTGTTTTATCAAATGCATGGAGGGAAAAGCAATCAGTTAAACAACTGGTATATTTCACAAGCAGGAAAAGAGGACATATTTGAGAGAGACATGAGTATAAATGCAAATATTTGAACTTAAATTAGAAAATTCCAACATGAAAATAAAATAAGAAAGATTAAAGCTAGAGTCAACACAAGACTTTCCAGTTTTCTTGGGAGGTGATATGGCCATCTCTAAGGACATAGCTGGCTGCACCCTTCTTTCTGCCCCTTCTCTTACAAAAAAATAAAGAAACTCCTACTCAAAAAGTCCCAATATATTCTAGCAGTAAGTCTTCATAAAAGATAAGGTTATAGCTGAAGTCAGTGTATGTTATGCCACAGAGCTTTTCAGCAACCTAGGTAAAGAGCTGTGGTGATGCAGTGGCATGCCAGCCAGAGGCTCAGCTGCCAGCTGCAGCTCCCCAGCTCACGATCTGATGCACTGGGAGTCAATCACAGAACACTGATGCCTTCAGGGTAATGTGTGCCCAAACATTGCTGTACCACTGAGCTTCCTATTTCACAGGGCAACAAAAGTTTCACTTCTAGCTCAAGAAAACCATTTAGCTCTTCCAGCTAAACACCAAGGAGTGCAACTGCGAGACAGAAAGGGGTAGACACTATCGCAGATAACAATCCAAGGCACTGTGATATGTACTGAAGAAAATAGTTTCCTTGCTACTTAATGGATACACATTGAACCACTGAATTGCAGGGTATATCCTGCTTCTTACTGATGGGAGGAGGAAGTAAGCCCTTTTTTTAGTGTAAAAATATTTTTCCTTCTTGTTCTAAAAAAGGATAATTTTTAATTAAAGTAAAATAGTTTAAATTTTAAAAATTGCCTTCAAATACTTCAAAAGGAGTAGTAGAATTAGATTTGGTTTAATAACTTCATAAGAACATGTATAAAACATGCTATAATTTAAAAAACAACTCTGCAATAAAATACATTGCACATATATAATTCAGTTTCCCAAGTGCAAGTATTGCAACAAGATGTTTTATCGCTGATTGCTGCTCTAATAATATACCAAATGCCAGCTTGAAAATTAAATATTCACAAGAATACAATTAAAATGAAACCCTCACTCCCAAAATAAATCATAAAAAAACACCTCTATGATAAATAAAAGAAAATAGTACTCCTGCTGCCTTTGTCCAGTTCTTCTTTTTCCCATATGGTATCTCATTTGTCATATGGAGGTTGCAAAGTACCCTTTAAGAAAATAAATTAGAAATGAAGCACAAACAATAAAGCCTGCTCAGCAGTCATGTTTTCCAGTGCTCTGTAGGGTAGCTGCAGGAATTTTCCATGCTGTGAGTGTTAATGAGACCCTTCATAGGCAGCATTAATACATAAAAGCAACCACCTATAACTCACCTTTTCAAATCTATACTTCTTGAATTCAGCAACTAGAAGTAAAATAGGTAGAATAATGCAAATACTATCCCCATTTACTGATATACAACCATTAGCCAGAAAGGGGTTGACAACAGAAAACTTATCACCAGACATAAATGTTTTGAAAATCATGCCTAGGGTCCAGAAGCACTTGAAGAACATGTACAGTTTTCAAGACTACAAAACTGTCCCTAAACATATGGTTTTCCTGATAGAAGAAAACATACTTGCAGGAATTATTAATTAGCTAAAACTGTCTGGATTCAAGATACTTAGCACTTAGAACAGAATGGGTACCTGACCAAAGTCTGTAATAAAAGCAATCTGGCATGAAGGAAGCACACAAATTTTATACTGTTTATTTCCATATTATTTTTATAACATTTATTGAAATCAAATTGTGGAAAAATTCAAATTTTCAACATGGGTACTTGTAAAGTTCTGGTTAACAGTTGCCAGCATGAGGCAACTGTCACTAACCAGTATCTCACACAAGCAAGTTTCCAAGCCAGGCACTGGACTTCAGCCAAAGACAGCTTCACCAAGCGGTGAAGGTCTTCAAGCTTTTGGTAGGAAGTCCCTCATCTCTATTTCATTTCTGAATGGCCAACCCATGGGTAAAGACATAAGTGGGATCTGTGAGCCCTTAATACTTGATAAATTTTCAAGTGGAAGAATATTAATTCATTCTGCCAATGCACTATTTTCTAAATTTTGTGACAGAAACACAAAGAGATAGCATACCTGATAGCTATCTTGCACTCTTATCCCAGTTCAAAGTGATTTTTCTGTTCCATGTACTGGGAAGTTTCTATACAATTTAAATAAATACCCAGAAATGAGATTAATTTCTTCAAAAAAGACCAGATTCTTCCACAAAATGAACACTGATTTTTGGTACAAGCTTGCTCAGCGTTCTCAGCTGCATTTCATCTTCTAATGAGGCAAACTAACTCTTGGGTTTCCCATTACCATCAACTGATTCAGGCAGGTCATGCCTTATCAATGAAATTCTTTTTTTGAACAGTGCTATCCATTGCTAAGTAAAAATATTTTTGAATAGTACTACCTCCTGGATGAGGCCAAGATCTGCATTTTGGCTGCAGATTTAAACTGAACATAGCAAACACGTATCAAAGATAAGCCTCAAGGCCAGCTTTGCTGGAGGTTAGTTATGGCCCTTCCCTGCTCTTTTTCTGGTTTTGATGCCCATCAGGCCCATCACAGAGCAATTTCAGCATGCTAAGTTATCAAAGGCACTTTTGTTTCAGTGACCAGGTCAGCTTCCTGAAGCCTTGGTGTGCTGCAAGAGCTCATGCAGCATCTGATGTGAACTGAAGCATTTGAAAGGCAGTATTAAGTGGGTAGGGTGAAAGGAAGGAAGTGGCCAGCACTTATAGGGGTTTGACTGCTACAACACTTATTTACATAATGAAAAGCACTTCCTGAGCACATTTCATTTTTATACAAGTGTCAAATCCCTGGCTTTACATGAAATTTTAATCCTTAAATAAAATTACTTCAGAAACACTTATGGAAACACCTAACATTAAAAGAAGAAATGCACCTCATTAATAGCTCTTCCTAAGACCAAAGCATGATGATGGAAAAACTTGAGAATGACAATTTATTTGAGGTGAATTATTTATAAAGGTGACTTGCTGGAAGGGAGTGAGACTGAGAGGAGCATCATGGATTTCCATCTAAGACTAGAATTCATTTTCCTTCCAATTTTATGGTGGAAAATCACGAGGAAGGAATCACATAGTGACATTTGGTAGTTTCAGTGAGCAGGTCATACAACTGAAAGATCATTTCCTTTCATCTTAATTCCATCAAATAACTTATGAAAAAGAAAATTCTATCACTGTTCATGTGCCCAAACAGCAATAGCTGAACTGCAGTTTTCAAAGGCAGAAGGCTTTGTACACTATCCCAGTGGCATGTTACAACTCTGCATCAAATAGTATTGTAATCTATATAATCTACTACATCTTCCTCACTTACTTTTTTTTATATCCCTCTCTCTCCTTCTCCTTGTTTTTAATGAAAAAGTGAAATACTGCTAGTGCCTGCCAGACAGGAAATTAGCTCAACACTAAGGACAAGGAAAATTGCACTAACACTTACTAAAAAGAACATAGCTATTTTCTGAGTTTTGCTTATTGCTTTTCTACTGTGCTGCATAGATATTTGACTAAAGCAATAAATAAAATTTAAAAACAACCTGATCCAGAGGACAGAAAATACAAATATCCGCCAAAGTCAAGGGAAAAAAATCTCACAATATTTAAATTTAGACATGTCTGCTACAAACCTGCACTTCAAAACAACTTTGAACTACTGCCAACATCAGTAGTAGAACAGTTATTACCATGAGAAGCTCATTGCCTCAGGATGTTTTATAGATCAAAAGTCTTAAGAAGTAGTAAAGTGGCCACCAGAATTGTTGAAGGGTGGATAATGAATTATTTGGAGGTATTAAACAAAACAATACAAATGTAACTTGTGACTCAGTCCCTGAAAGCCTATCTCTTGGAAGTGAGATTCTCCAGGGGAAGAAACACATGATGCTACTTCTATATGTTGCAGTTTGGGCAGATTGATGTGATTTTTTTTTTTCTTAAACACTGTTTATGTCTTTATTCTGTTAAAAAGTTCCTGGTTTCTTAAAATTCATTTACTTAAGGGGAAAAAAAAAACTGTAAACCCTATAAAATGCAACATTGGCAAAACCCCATAAAATGCAACATCTGCAATGCTTCCTGGTTATTTTATGTTGGGTTTTCATTGATTGTTAGTGATATGGTACAAACAAATGCGACCTTCTGCAAGCAGAAGACTTTTTTCCCTTGTAACAGATTCAGTAAATAATGTTTCATATATTGTGACACCAAAGGCACTGGTGCTCTTCATCTGTTGTAACGTTGTTTCAAAGAATTATACTCAAACATCAAAAGCTGTTGCTCTCAACCCAAATTTTGCAGAGATATAAACTGCTGTGGTAGATTAATCTCAATATGCCAAATTATATACCTGAATCATTAGGTCATATAATGGACATTTCTAAATATCAACTTTCTGTGATGTATGTGCTGATATTTTCTTTTCCTTGTAATTACCCCTGAATTTATTTGAACTTGCTTATTGCTAATATGCCAAAATAAATAATTACACTAGAATCAGCAACTTTATGCTAAACTATATATCTATTTAATGTCTATGGAACCATATCTCTCGTGTTCCAAGAAAACATATTGGGATGAGTTTCTCAGGACTTTACTCCTGGTATATAATATAAAGTTTGCATTTTTAAATTAATTTTAATTTAAATGATGGCTTCCGTGATGGCTATGACCTAATATATTGTGTATTCTTAATTGTTTACTTTGTATCTTCAAGCAGAGTGAATCAGATAAAATCATATGGAGCTAGGAGAATAGTGTGCCATCATAATGGCCAAGTGAGCTTTAAGGGGCAGAATGTCCCAAGGAAGAGCAGGGCATGCCAAGGGAGCAGGGCACATGCAACCAGGCATCAAAGAAAGAAAATTAGTAAGGATCAGAGACATAGATTCAAAATTTTCCTAATCCCAGAAAGTCAAGGAGTATTGAAATCAACCATGAATGAAGGACCTACTTGCTGTACGTGGAAAGAGTAATAATGAAACCCTGTTTATATTGTTTTATTTAAGCTAGCTATGTGATGAGTTTGGGTCTTTTTTTCTCTATCAATAAAATAATTACCCAGTATATGCTGAATTTATGAGTTTAAAAACCTTTTGGTCTTTTTCAAGAGCACCTTATAAAAAGAAGGTCAAGGCAGATTCTCTTCAAAGCTCTTGCCTCTTCAGGGTAGCACAAGAGCTCACTAGAATTCTGCATCAAGCCTCATTTTATTATTATTTCAATACTATATTTTTACCTTTTGTAGATTTACAGTTACTAGATTTACACAATTTATGGAGATGGGCCTTATATAGGGATTTAGAAAAATATATAAAGATAATTTTATAGGTCTGTAAAAGTCTTGAGGTAAATGAGAAAAGACTAATTTATTAGATACCCAGTATTTGTGCCAGCTACTTACCAGGGAGCATGTATTTCAGTTTATATTAAATTTTATCTTTGTCCAGTAGAGATCATGTCTCTATCTGATTGATTGGATTAGGCTGAATGACAAGGAAAGATAACATATATTAATCCAAATTTCTATTATATTCAAATGAAGTATTATAAAAAAGTTATTACTGTGAGTAAGATTGTGATTATTCTTCCCAGACAAGATAGCATTCAGAAGGAGAAGATAAAATACAAATGCCACTTGAAAGCTAAAAAGAGAGGCAACAGGCACCTGCATATCCCACTGAAAAATATATAGCAAATGACAGCACCTCAAAATTACTCTAAAGTATACCTGTCTGGTGTTCACTAGATACTAGTGATAACTAGAGCAAAGTAGGAGTACAGGTCAGCTTTTCAGCTCTGAAGGAAGAGTTTACTCTAGGAATCTTCAAAGTGAATCCACAAGGGCAAAATCTGGGAAAATAGGTTAAGAACAGGTGGTATTACTATATTTAGGCACAAAGGAAATCTAAGAATATGCACACGTGAATCACAACAGAGACCAATGTCAAAAAATAAAATAAAGTGAATGAACACACAGATAGAATAAATGGTTTTTGTCAGGTGAAATGACTGAGAACTGGAATGATAAAAAAAGCTCTAAAAATTACTTCTGTGGCAGAATACTCTACTCCGTAAGTTAGAAGGATAAATATTCTTTCTTTTTCCCATCATTTCCATTATTGGTAGAAACTGCTAAAAAAGGGAACAATTTACCTACCACACCTGAGTTTTGTGAACTGCGTTTATCGTTCACAAAATGCTCAAAATTGAAAAACAGCTGCCTATACATTTATAGTTATTAAAATGTTTTTAACAGACTGAAATAACAAAATAGTTCTGAAGGCTCTCTGGTCAGCTGACCAGACCTTCTAGTTTTGTGGTCAGACTCATGCATTTATCTGGAGATTTTGGTTCTAGTCCTGATTTTTTTCATCCCTCTAATGCTTGTATTTTCCTAATAGTTGTTTAATTCAGCTGATTTGGTGCCCAGCTCTAACAGAGTAAATTATTACATAATTACATAATTTTTCCTATCTGTCCATCAGTTCCCTATCAAATTTGTGAGGGGAAAAAATTGTCCTACCAATTCCATTGTAGTTTAGCTTAAGCAGATAAGAATTGTTCACCTAAACTAGTATCCTGCCTAACAACAGCCAAAAATGTTTCTTGAAAAGAATAACAGGGTAGCTGTGTATTCAAACTATCCTTGAAATTTTTTGTACCTTTGGGCAATTTTCAGTCTGAAGAAACCAAAGACAAAAATGTCATATCAACAGATAGACAATAGATAGAATTTGATTAATGAAGTAAAAAAAGAATCAACTCTTATATAATTGCATTGCCAACCTTCACAGATCTACCTGTCTGAAAATTTTCTTTTAATTTGTTAAACAATTTTCATCTAATTTAGCAGAGTATGAAATGTCAATGTATTAAGTTTCATGGTGTTAAGCTTTTACAAACGTAGGGAAATCAGCAGCAGGGGAGACACTGAAATTAAAAACTCTCATGGGAGAAGACTATAGAATAACTAGAATCATTGTATGTTCCACGTGGATTTTGCTGGAGCCAGAGAAGCCATGTCACAGCTCCTTCCCTTTGTTTGGAACTCCCAGCATGGTGGTGGGTATTATACAATGTGTTAGATGGAAGCTAGAAGTATTATAGTGGTTACAAAGCAGTGGCAACAGGGGAGGACATGGAGTTACTGCTGTGGGAGACTGCAGAGAAAAGAATTCAGAATAGCCAAGGAGAAGGATAACAGGGAAAAGAGGGAGGAAGCTGAGATACCTAGAGGGGTATATCGTAACTTTGCAGGAAAACCTGGCTTCTAGCTCTGTATGACATCTGAGTGCAAAAACCCCAAAGGTCTTCCATTTAGTTCAAAGTGGAAAAGTAGAAGATATCAGCATTGAAAGAAGGGAAAGACAGCAAAATACAATGTAGCAATGGCAAAAAGGAGAAGGCCAGTCAATACAGTGAGACAGTTTGAAAGAAACATTCCTCTACCATTTGACCAAAAAGTCCACAAATTTAAGTAGATGTAAAAGTAGTTAAAAGGCAAATTCTTCAATTTTTAGCCCTACTTCTTGACAATTTTCAGAATAACCAAAAAATCTCAAAGCCTTAAATAAAAGCTAATAGAAATTTTTCCCCATATTATGTTTTTCAACAGCTTCCTGTCTTCCCCAGCATAAAACACAACTGTAGCTCTAGCTGGCTCTTCTTCCCACTCCTGAAAACTGTGTGGCTCCAGCATACTGCCAGAACATGCTGGAAACATAGTTATTGCCAGCTTTCAGTACTATAGAGAACCTGGGAAACCCAAGGCTGAAGTGGAAGCAAAAAAAGTTCACTGCAAAAGTCAGAATTTGGATAGAAACTCTTGATGGGAATTGCCTGTCAAAGGCATGAGAGGCTTGCAAATGAAAAAAAGAGAGCACAGACCTCCTGCTTTGACAAACAGAAAGTTATGTATGTCACAGTGCTTTTTCTAGACATTCATAAAATCAGGCTAAGATGGACAATCAATTACTTGAGAAAGCACCTTGGAGGAAAGGATACTCATCCTGTTTCTTAAGACACAAAGAATCAAACTTTGCTGTCAATGCCATAAAAGGTCTTGTCCCTTGGATGTGGACAGAATTCCTGACAACATACAATATTTTCCAGCTCTACTAATGACTAAATTTCTCCTCATATTATTACAACTGATCTTACTTATTATTATCTCCTGATATTACTTACAACTGTAAGTACTATCCAAAGCCCTGTCACTGTTGTTGTCATAGCTCCTTAGCCAACAACTGATTCCACACCTTGTAGCCCAAACTGTTCATAATTATTTTTACATTTTGACCATTGCTTTCAGCCTGCTATTTCATTTCATGCCAACCTGTACTGACCTTTAAATTCATCAAGAGAAAAAAAAAAGTATTAAGCCATAAGTCACTGCACTGTTCTTTTTAATACCTAATTTTGTGAATCACTCCAAACTGTCATGGGTTTCGACCATTACAGCATATATATATATCTTAATTTTCAGAAAATGCTGCTTTCATAGTGAAGCATGCCCATAATCCTTCATACCATGAAAACATTATCTCAAATTTCTCACTTCATAAATAACATTCTGTATCTAATGAGATACTTACTTTGCTTTAACTAAGTTATATTTTGACCTAGTCATAGTGTTACACCTAGTTTACTAAAGGACTTCAGCGGTAATCACAAAGCTGTGTGTTCAATAAGAAGGAACTCAAATTTGGAACATCAGCTAATGAAAATGTCTGTGAATTTTACATAATAACATTAAATATTATCACAGATTTCATGATGACACATCTAATGATCCATATTAGGAAAAGAAATCTGACAGAACACTTTAGTCACAAATTTTTGAGGTTCAGTAGATACAGATGATAAATTTGCTTGCTCTTTAATGAACCATGAGTATTTAAGTACTAAAATAATTTATATATAAATTTTCTTTTATCAGAGGAGGCTATTTTCCTAGCCAGTACTTCTTAAAACAAAACAGTATTTAATATTTTTCAAGGGTTACAATATTTTTAAACACACAGATTAAATCAAAATTTTAAACTTACTATGGCATGTATATCAAAGGTGGTTTTTTTTACAACTGCCTGTTTGAGCTTATTTACTGTGATTTTAAGTGATACAGACAGGAGGAACTGAAATCTCATTATTACCTATGGAATATCTGCTGCATTTTGGAACTCTGTCTTTTATCTGACAGCTCACACTGCTCATCTTGTACAAACTGGGCTGATAGAAAACCAACTGATTCTAAAGATTAATTTCATGACAACATGTTTTTACATGTTAAAAGACACAGAAGACAGCTTCTAAGACCTTCTGATAATACAAAACGAATCCTAATAAGAGATTCAACAATTTACCAGATTTTTTAGGAGATTTTTCTTCACCTTTAGCCAAATAAATAAGCACCTTTACATCATTCAAGCCATTACTTAGTTGGTTTTAAATGATACCTCTCTTTTGTATGCTTTCTTGTTGTATTAAAAGAAAAGCAATTTTATTAAAAACCAATATGTATATCATACAGTTATTTGCTAGATTTCATAATGAACAGCAAAGAAATTCAATATAGTGCAGAAACTTCCAGTTTCTGGGTAATTGCTGCACATTCAGAACACAGTTTTCATTGAGTTTGTCTTCCTACATTATTATTTACAGATAATAAGAGTTTTTAAAAGAAGGTGCTTGTATGTTTTACAGCAAATAAATACCAAAGCCAAAGAATAAGGTCCCATTGAAGAAAAACTGGTGATGCACTTCTATTCATTGGAAAAACGGACCCTTTCTCCTTTGCATGTTATGTGGTACACTAGCAGATCAAAGAGAATTTTGCAGTCTTCCTTTGGTCATTTTATATACACCAGAATATTTTATAATGTGTAGTTTTCAATGACATTATTTGAACACCTGAAAGAGAAGACTTCTGACTACTCAAGCAGTTTTGTTGGGCTGACCGAATTGCCAGGTGGTCACAAGAGCCACCCTATCACTCCTCTCCTCAGTTGAACAGGGGAGAGAAAATACAATGAAAGGCTCAGAGGCTGAGATAAGGACAGGGAGAGATCATTCACCAAATACCATCACAGATAAAACAGACTCAACATGGGAAAATTAGTTTAATTTGTTACCAATCAAATCAAAGTCGAATAGTGAGAAGTAAAACCAAATCTTAAAACACCTTTCTCCTACCTCTCCCATCTTCCTTGACTTTCTCTATCAACTTCCTGGGCCCATATTCTCTATCAACTCCTTTCCAGTGGTGCAGGGGGAACACAAATGGAGGCTGCAGTCAGTTTATCAGACACTGTATCTGCCACTCCTTCCACTTCAGGGAGAGGACTCCTCACACTCTTCCCCTGCCCCAGAGTGTGTCCCTTCCATAGAATGCAGTCCTTCAGGAGCACACTGCTCCACTGTGGGTCCCCACTGGGTCACAAGGCCTCCCACAACACCTGATGCAGCATGGGCTCCTCTCCATGGATCTACCCAGGAACTTCCTCCAGCACAGGCTTCCCAGAGGGTCAAAGACTCCTTCAGGCATCCACCTGCTCTAGCAGAGGCTTCTCCATGTGGATCTCTGCTCCACTATGGACCTCTGTGGGCTGCAGAGGGACAGCTTGACTCACCAGAGTCTGCACTATGAGCTGCAGAGGAACCTCTGCTCTGACACCCTGAGCACCTCCTCCTCCTTCTTCACTTACCTGGGTGTCTGCAGAGTTGCTTCTCTCATACAATCTTGCAACTTTCTCCAGCTGAAGTTTTTTTCTCCTTAAACCTGTTATCCCAGAAGCACTATCACCACCATGGATGGGCTCAGCCTCAGCCAGCAGCAGGCCCATCTTGGAGTCAGCTGGCACTGGCCCTGTTGGACATGAGGGGAGCTTCTTGCACCTTTCTCAGAAGCTATCCCTGTAGCCGCCCTACTACCAAAACCTGGTCATGCAAACTCAATTCAGCAGCACATGTCTGATCACTGGTGTCAAAAAGAACTCTTACTGGTATCAGATGACACATACTTTTATTCTTAACTTCCTGTGCTTTTCTTTTTCAAACCAAGAGAAACATTTGTCCTCTGGACCTCATTCTTCTTCCTTTCATGCCAATAGTTCATACAGTTCATTCAGGGCAGTTCATACACAATGGTTGACTCTTTTCCATTATCTGCTCCATCTAAATCAGTGTCCACCTACCCATCACTTACCTGTTTCTTTCCTTGTCTGTCAACACATCTTCATTACAGCTCAGTCAAGGTACGTGGGCAGTCAAAGAGTTAAAAATATTCAATGGATTAATTCAGCTAGTGGTGTTAATGACTATATTAATTTCAGGAGGCCTCACTTTAGACATAAAGCCCTTGCAAGACATAAAATGTCACTAGTCTATTCTTTAAGTAATCCAGCTCCATCAGGAAAGAGGATAGTAGTTTTAATAAAATGGGACTCATAAGTTTTTATTACTTTTACAGTGAATGCTTCTCAATTTTATTGGCTCTTCAAGGGAGTAATTTAGTTTTTCTATTTAAACATGACTTTTTATCCTTCACAACTTGAAGGTTTCAATGTTATGTTTCCAACATTATAAATAATGCAGATACTAAGGTTTTAATAAAGATAGAAAGTCTTTTTCATTGATATATACAATATGGGACTGTGAAAATTACAGGAAAAGTTAAAAAAAAAAGGACCTAATCACTTTTCTAGGCTAACAGAATTTTTGAGAATGGATGAATGTAAGCATTATAAAATGGTTATCAGTGATCACATTGAGTTAAGTAACACATACTGTTACACATTGATTTCAGTGCTTCTCTCACTCCTTGAATTTGCAGGGAAAAAGAATTCAAATATGTTCTCTACATATTAATATCATGGCCCTAACTGACATCAGTGAGAGTGTTATCATCAGATCACAGAATGGAAAGATGGGACATCGACATTTTTCTGTAAGGTGAGCCAAGAGGCTGATACTGATTTCAAGGGGAAGGAAAAAAATTAATATTTTGTTCTATGTTTTTTTTTTCTATCATCATGGCTTAAATAGTTAAGCATCAGAAATTTAAAAATATTATTCCTGAAATGCTCTCCAATTTTTTTTTCCACAGTTTTAGAGCAGACAGGAAAAAGCAGACTCTGACATCACAAAACTGTGTTTTTGCTCTTCTCTGATTTTATCTGTGACTGGGAAAATGAGAAAAGATCAGTGTTTATAGACCCATGAAAAATCTTGAATAAGTAATGAAATTCTGGCATCACCAACAAAAATTGACCAAAGTAGACCGGCAAGCTAAAATTCTACTTATTATTAGATGAGATAAATCTACTTATTAATTTAGATGAGATAAAGATGACAAAACTGTCCGGGTATAGAAACTATGAAAACTTTTTCTCCTCTTGCACTTCTGTGCTTATCAGTGACCTGATAACCGGAAACAGTTTATAATAAGATGAAGAAATGTTTACAAAGAGCTTAAGCTTTAACTGTAAAAAAATAAACAAAAACTTATTTTATTATTTTAGGTATAACTGAAGGGGTGATGTCACAAAGAAACATCAACTTGCAACAACTGCATGCATGCCACTATTTCTGCAGCACTGAGGTGGCAATAGACTGGCCAACTAAAGACAAAAATAAGATCTGCCTTCACAACTACACAAGTTATAACAGAGTTTGTCAATGGAAGCTGATACATCAGTGCCTGTCACCTCTGAAATAACAGCAAGCAGCGGCTTGTGCAACTGCCATACAACACATCAAAATACTCTGGCATTCACATACGGTACAAGAGCAGATAATCATTAAAAAATTCACAGTATCTGGTTATGAGCTAAAAAGTACATAGAAAAAAAATTATTAAGATCAAAATTTAGTAAAGCTTCCATTTGGATGTGACGTAGAAATCCCAAATTTCATACTTACTTTTTTTTTTAAAACTGTAGCTGGCTGCATCAAATTTAAGGTTGCTAACATGTTAGCATTACTAAAATAATTAAACTTGGGAGCAACAGAGTTTTTTAAATCAGCTCTCTAAAAGAAAGTACCATTATAATTACCTAATTACCCTTTGATGTAGTTTTATTCATAAATGCTGTAAACATTCATTGCCTTATTACTGGGGGCTATGCCTCAGTTTATACATTCTGCAAGAAAATAAAGTTACTCTCATGCACGGAAGAACATGTATGAACAAAAAATGTCAGAATGCTGAATGCCACAATTTTAAGTCTATGTTTTTCTTTCAAGACTTTATAAGGCTTAAAGAAATAAACCAGCTTGTCCATTTAAATTAGATATTTTAAAAATAGCTCTTTTTTCAGTTTATTCAATTTTTATTGTCTACACCTGACTCTTAAAGCCTAGCATACCACCACCTCTCAAGTACATGATTAAGGTATAAAACTGTTAATGAGTGGATAAGTCTTTTGAGATTTGTCTTATATTTAATAAATCAGTCCTTCAGAAAAACCACTTCTTTAAAAGACTTTTAGCAGCTTTTTAGAACTGTTGGTATATCTCCCCAGGCAAAAGAATGCTGGGCTGTAGTATGAGACAGTACAGCCATCAAAGGGTGTCAGCAGTGAAAATGCAGAGCACATTAGCAGCAAGCCTGCTGCAGACTCAGTACCCAGCAAGGACACTAGCCAAAACCAAAACACGTGCCAGCATGTTTTTATTAATATTGCTACTTTCAGCAGATCAAAATCTGTTCATCAGTGCAGCAATCAGATCTTCACAGGACCTCATGTCCTAAGAGAGCAAGTTTTAAACGGCCTATTTGGCTTGATGGAGATTTAACATTTTAGGTACACAGTTTTCTGTGGATTAACATGCAGCTGGCATATGTTTCAAACTAAGAAAACAAACAAATATATTCAAATAAGTAGCTTAGTAGTCCGTTTCTCTTTTTAAAGAGTACATCAAACAATATTTTTATGATCCTATAATTTTACACAGCATGATCATTTTTCTATATTAAATCTATTTCTGGGGGGCTTTTCATAAATTTTAAATACTGCTGAAACTGAGACACCAATACAGGCTAGAATAATTTAAATATTATGATTTAAGTTTAATAATTAGATCCAATATAACTACTTTTTATTAAAATGTCATCCAAATGAGAATTAGCTTTGGTTTAAAAAGTACTTTCTTCTTAACTGGTAGATAAAACTAGGTAAATCTTCCTAAGTAACAGATATTTTAGGACTGACTTTTTTCTCCTTCTCAGATCGCTCTCATTATATCAGACTTGAACTTTGCTCACAAAATATTTGTCTTTTTTTCTTATTTCTTTGGTTTTCATGAAAGTTCTCCTAATGACCATTACTTCCCCATTCCTAGAATTTTGACAGACTTTATTCTTGATTCAGAAATCCACATTATTTTTCAATAAAACTGCCTCCTCTGCATTTTATATTTTATATCTACACCACTCTTGTGCCTTGATGCTAACAGCATATTTTAAGAACTACAGAGAGTACTGATAAACCTCACAATTCCAACATGCTGATAATCAAAACCAGGTAAGTACTTTATCAGCTGTTGTAGTAGAAGGTCCTCCCCAGAAAACATCTGGTCCAAAATACATATCCTAAAAATCTCAGGTACTATCAGGTTTGGAAAGCAAAAAATTAATACCTAATAATGTCTTATCTGCTATACTTCCAAAATTTAACTCTGAGGACAGAAGAATAATCCAAGTTTTATTAGCTGATGTTTAACAGCACTAGAAGTAAGAGATGGAATTGTGACTTGTGAACAGACAGCTTATAATGTAGCTGATTTTAAAATTCCACTAAAATACATCTTTACTATGAATGCCTTTTCTACCTAATTCAATTTTACTCATTATATATATTCTACATAAAGGAAGGCAAACATTTCACTGTAATCAAAGAACATCTGACATTTTAAAAAGGCCTATCAGAAAAAAGGTACTCAGAGGACAAGATAATTCAACTTCAAAAGGCTTAATTGAAACCCAAAGGCTTAATTTGATACCCAAATACTTTAAAAGAAAATCTGAAAATATGTATGGAGTCCATGAAATAATATAATTTTCTGGTTTGTAATTTTAATAGAAATATATGTATTTTTACCTTAATAGGGTCAAATCTTCTGCCATTGTTACTTATATAAAGCTCTTGTGATTTTGGCAAATTGCAACTGAGAACCAAGTAAAGCAAGTGAAAATTACCAATGATACTTATGAAATATGATTCTTGTACGTTACTTATGCAACTTGTATATTAAGTTGAAGCAATAAGATGGGCAAACATGCAGAGCATTTCAAAGTATTAGAGCAATCAATAAAAACACTTCCTCACCAATTTATCATAACACCTGAAAATCTAATCTGGACTTACTCCATGAACATACAAGTCTTTTCTTGATTTGGCAATGTCGTCAAAAAGAGCTTGTTTGGATGTAGCAGAAACAAGTTGTTGACACATTCTGTCTCTGGATTTTCAAACTGAATAACAAAGTAAAATCAGTAATAAATTACATTTTCTAAAGAGCCCTGGTTGTAGGCAATATCACTAGCAAAAAAAAAAAAAGAAAAAAATATTTAGTGATATCTACTCCAGGTAAGGAAGCAAACCAAGTATTCCAAAAGTTTTGGTCTCCACAGTTTCATCTCTTAATGAAATCAAAAGCAATCAAAAGCAAACATTTGTCAATGTTCTGTCACTTCTCTATTTTAATAAAGAATTTTGAGGAATCCAATATTCTTTCTTATGTTTTAATTGCCCAGCTGAGACAGAAAAGCTTATATGCACATTCATTTACATTCAATCTATCTACCTGCCAATGTGCTTCATGAAAATAAACGTATTCCTCATGAGAGAAATGCAGATCTGTTGAGACTGTGTCTGTAAGGCTTATATGCCCCACTGTATTTCCTAAGAAACTTCCTTTTTTCTGAGAAACAATGAGAAGTGATTCTTCCATCAACTCATCAATAATTATCAGAACTTGAAAAGTAACTCCCTTTTGAAAACAAAATGGAAAGCTTTTTATTCAAAATCTTACAACAATTGACAAACCACTATATCTCTATTCAGCTAGAGTTCCAATACACATTCCAACCCATGAATGAGGACAAAAACCTATAATTAAAGAATTTAATTTGGAGTTAAAATCTTCTACACATAAATGACTGAAAACTGTCAAATTTCGCTGACCAAGGTGCATGGAACAGAAAACAAAAGTCCTTTCTTAGCTGTATGAGACGTGAATGCAAGATTAGATGTGTTTATTTTAATTTCATTTTCTAAGTTGTGTTCATATAGAGTGAGACAGAAGATTGAAGATTAAGAAATGTCTTTTTTAATTCATACTTTTAAATAAGTATTCAAAAGATATATGAATAAAAAAAATAAAATTTGCTGAATTATTTTTCTAAATTTCATTGTACAAAGTCTATGCAACGCATACTTAAGAGACTACTTTGTTCCTAAAGTTAAACTACTGGTAACTGAAACATCTGGAGAGAATACAAATGCCACAGTTAATCATGGGTTTGCCTGGGCTGATGAGAATCTTGTGACTGAAAGCTAGCTCTTTCTACAGCTATGTGTGGTTTTCTTCTTGACAAATTGAACTGGAAAATGCAGTCCATCACAGGGGCTTTAAAAGCACCTATGTTAACTATCTATTCCAGGATGAGATAAATTGACCTTTGAGTGAGTCCTTCCTCTTTTTAAAGGATGATTTTCCTAGACTACTTTTGTGACCAAAGTACATATTCAACTGGAAAAGGAACAGAGATGGCAGAATTATTTGGCTACTGATAAAAACAAGCTATTTTTGTTAAAATGACAAAACAAGCAACAAGGTCCCCCAAGCAGACTCACAGTTCTGCTACCCTTGTCTCCTCCATATAGGTTTGACCTTCCAGAAGCATGTCCATGGACACAGCCAGCTCTGATGGAGTCTGTGTCACCATGGGTTCTGCAGCAGCGGGGGATCCTTCCTTGTCTACCCTTGTGCTGGCTGCAGCTCATTCACGGCTACCAACTTGCCCCAGGGGCTCTCTTTAGATGGCTAAGGTGGCTTACTTTGACCAGTAACCAAAAGAACGTATATGCTTTCAGTGAGATGCATCACATTTACATTTATGCATCAATTTAGAGTTATAGTGGATATGCACCCCTGCAACCAAGTTCAAGCAATATAACTATATAACCTACAACTCATTAAAACACAAAACAAATGGCTGGAGTTGTTTAATATTTTCATCAATTTTTCTCCCCTTATCGCTTTCAGTATAAAATCTTTCATAAAAACTTGCCATTGTAATTCAGGGATTTGTTCCATTTTCATTAAATCCACATGAAATATTCAATTATCCCACTCCCTCCTATTAGTCAAAGTAGTCACAACTAATTGACAGCTTTTTTCCATGCTGTTTGTGCTTCTGTAAACTTTTCATCTCATGGAGATTGTCCTTATCTACCTCACTGAGGTTATCTACAAGCTGTGAGCCATTTGCGTCACCAGTGCAAACAGACAACCACGACAAACACTCTCCTGATGGATTGTCCTGATGGATCATTTGGGATTGTCCTGATGGATCATTTGGGACCTCCTTGAGAGAACCAAGGGCAAGATGCTAGATAAAAATCAGCAGCAATTGATTTCCAGCAAAATCTTGAAAATCAGAGACATTCATCTCACTTGTCTCTCCAGATGCTCAACTATAGATTCCCCTACTGTGCACTGCAAAAGAAAATACTCATGAAGGATTGGTGACTTCACTCAAAACTTCAAAGAACCACAAACTGCTATATTTTATCTTTGTAAACAATAGCATGCTGTGTTACTGTTGTTTCAACACATCAGTATGTATTTTAATTGAAGGTGACAACATACTAAGGGTTTGACCTCTGGAAACTGAATATTTCAAATTGGGGATCATTGATACTACCTACTTTATATGCTTCATTTGCATATGCATGCCAGGCTTCTTATATAGCCACTGAAGCACAGTTCCTTCTGTTTCAAGCAATACAGTCACATTTATTATTAAGCCAAATGCATTTGGCCTTTACATGGGTGTTGTGGGAGAACAGGAAGAACTCTAAAAGTGAACACAATGGTCAAATGGTATTGCCTTGGAGACACTAAAGTTACAGCAGAAGGCAGTAGACTTGCAGCAGCATCTCTTCACACAATGACAAGCAGCATGGCCAGATAAAGAAATACTCAACAAAAATTAGAAACTGAAATACTAGAGAATGTTTCCAAATAAGATGTTACCTGGTACTACAGTAAATCACAGTCTGAATCTGCATAATTTAGGCATTAAAAATCATACTGTTAATTCTATCAAAACCAGAAAGACTGCAGACAAAAAAATGTTAAGCTCTGCCTATGCAATTGTAATTTTTCTAAGTAATCTAGACATTTTTACAGCTTATTTCATAGTAATGTAGGAGTCTAACAAGCCCTGTTCTGTGGCATTAAAACAACTCTAGTAACTGTTGAGACTGTTAAAAATACTAATAACACCCACACACCAGAGAAGATTCAACCTGTTTGTAAAGCCTAGAAAGTAGTTCACTCCTGTTCTTAAAAAATAAAATTATAATAACACAGAAAAGAAAGAGGTTTCTTGGATTTTTTTTAATCTTGAAATATATTCATGTTATGTTTTATGTTAAAATGCAAAAATGGAAACGAAATTATTAAAAAGGAATAGGCGTATGAAAAGTCAAGATAAAACTTTGAAATTTAAACTTAAAGGTCTATGCAAAAGTGCTATTCTTCCAAAATAATATAGATAAAAAATGCTTCCATATGTAGACATTTCATAGCCTTTCTATCTGAGAATGTACTATTTTTGCAATGGCTGCTCCAGCATATGACATTATTATTTATTTTAGTTTAAATGCTAATATTTACAAAAATAAAATAATGAAAATAAATTCAGAAATCCATACAACTACAGGCACAAACAAAATATACTCCTGTTGTTTTCTGTTTAACAATGGCTTTAATAATATCATCAAAAAAGATGAATTCAACTAATTGTGCATATCTGACATTGACATGATATAATACTTTGTATTATAAAGAGAAACCACATGTGGTCAACTGTAAGAGCTCTAGATGGAAAAAAAAAGTCAAACTGGTCCCCCATGGAGGAGAGAAATCAGCACTATTTGAAGTTACACACAAGGATGAACCATATGGGGATGCTCAGACAGAAAGGTGCACAGAGAGGTTCCTAAATAAATCACTGTATTATTGTTGCAATATTTAAATATTATAAATATAGGATCCAGGAGATTACCAGGAGATTATATTATCCAGGAAATATAAGTATCATGGGAATCAACTGAGACAAGAAATAGTCAACATGCTATTAGGAGGTCTCATGGATCAGCTTCTGCTGTGATTATAAAGTCTAATAATTATGACCCTGAATAAATTTTCACAATACCTAAGGGAATTAAGGAAAAGGCTCTTTAAAATGTTCAGCACATTTGCATAATGTAACCATGTACGTAATTCAGATATAGGCATGAAAAGTCTTTTATGGCCAAGTGAGAGCCCAAGACATACCCAAAGTTCAACATGTCACCCTGACAGGTCTGTGTTACACACTTTGGAAGCCTCCAAATGGCTAAAAATACAAAACACTTTCAGCGTGGATGTTCAGATTAGCTGATGAGCACCAGTCAGTGTATTGAGAAGTTACTAGAGGTTACTAGAAGCATTACTAATGGTGATTTCTCAGTAGAAACTTTCCAGGCCTGACTGGTTTTGTAACTGGGCTTAGGAAATTAGACAGATGATGTCATTTCCATAATTGTGGCCCCACTGTGGTTATCAAACAATTTCAAAAATCTGAGTTTAAATCTGTACTAAAGCAAAGAATACAGATCCCCGTGTAAAGAACATAAACATGCCTCAAATATAATGGAATTATATGTCACATTACGGCACAGTTCAAGAATGTATTTATGACAATATATAAATATAAGAATGCTATTAGTGTCACCATAAACCTATTGACTAACACAAGTTTTGTGTGAGATAGTCAAAGAATTATTGCTACTATTTCCATATTTCTTAACTTAACTGTACTGAGAAGAAAAATCCTACCATTAAAAAAAACATTAATGCTTAAATAACCATGGGTCTCCACTGTTCACGTTCTTACAAAATTATTAGAAGACTGACTCCGCATTAAAAAAAATGCACACAATGTGAATTTTTCATCTGTCAATTTATACTAACTCCCTATAGGAGCCTAGCAAAAAAACCAGAAAAATTAAGATAATGGAAAAAGAACTGAGAATTTTGCAAATAGGTTTGAACTTATCTTATATATAATTGCTAAAGAACTATAGAGCAGAAAGTTAGGGTGGCTGGACAACATGTGAGCTATACTGCATAGTACAAAGAAAATACAATCCTAAAGAATTCACTGTCAAAAACTTCAGAACTACATTTTGCGATCTTCTCACTAATTAAATAGGAGAAGTGATCCCAGGTAATTTATTTTTTTTTCTGTTGACAGGTATGTTCTAAAAGATATATGTATGATAAAAGAGAGCAGTAATCACACCAAAGTCCCATATCACCGCAAGAGAAATGAGTATGCCCCTGTCCTTTTTTTTAACATCAGGAAATTTGAAAAAAGCATAATAATATAAACCTGAAAAAGATCGTAAACTTTTTGCATCAACAGATTCAAAGGCCTATTGAAATTAGGTTGCTCTTACTCAGCTGTCACTATCCATATTGCACAGTGAAGAAACTGAAGAAAAATATGAGTTGTGTATGGAGTTTCATAATGACATTGAGGAAGAAAGTAAAACCAACATTCAGAACTTGCACATCTCAAACCCTACTCCACCAGATCATTCTGCCCATCTCATCTTACCCTATAAGACACAAATACCTTTACTGTATATTAAAATACATTTTAAAATTATGCACATAAGAAGTCTGTTATCTAAATATCATGGATATTTAGTATCTATGATATTCAGTAGAAAGTAAATAATCATTACCTTCAATGAGCACCATGCAAATCACAGACTGCATGGATAAAATAGGAGTACATAATATTCAGAATGAATATCCTGGTTTTTTTAATATACATAATGATTATTCATAACCACATATCAATATTTTGCAAGGTATTAAAATGAATAAAATTAAAATAATATCTGCAGTGTGTAATTTAAATAGGAAAAACCCCTTTTTTACCACATGAATAACAGAGCAATTTCATTTTAAAAGTTCATAGTAGGTTTTAAAAACCAGCCTGCTTCTTTATTCACAATAATAGATTTTTCTCTATGTAACATATTTGCTTAATTAATAAAAAGGAGCATGCTGTGAGTCTATGAAAAATCTATGACACAATTCCTCTACATTGGATTGTGTATTTTCTATTTAAATTCTACATCCCACTGCCAGACAAGCTATGGCTGCTTGCTAATTTCTCTAAAGCACCCTGACTGGATCTCATCATTACTCTTAAATCCACTTTTCAGGAAGAAATAATATGTCCACTTTTCAGGAAGAAATAATTCAATCATTTTGTATTTCGTAGAGCTCTGGATCAATTCAAACATCCAATGAAAACAACTTTAAAAGGCATTCTTCCTTCAATTAAGAAGAAAGAAACTTAATTTATAACATTTCTTATACTACCACTGAAGAAAGAGAAGTGTATGTGGGCTTAGACAAAAGAAATCCCCATCTGTTTCCTCTCATGCTTCAAACCAGAAGACACAACCTTTAGTAAGGGAGCCATAAATACAGAAAAGTTATTGGTACTCTGTTACAAAAAATATTTTTTCTTCTGGTAGGATGATGATAAATTAGAGCCTGGTCCCTAAATCTTGCTCTTCTCAGTTTGCAGTGACTGCAAACACTTTCCTACACACAGAGCTCATAAAGTTACCTACCGATGACTCAAAAACTTACCTGTTGCACCAACTGATCTCCTATACCTGGTTAACATCTCTCCTTAGGCATGCCACAGTCACTTTTAACACATGAGTCTCCCATCTTCACTTCCAATTTTTCTGCCTTTTTTCCCATCACTATTACAACTATTATTATCTTAATCTCCAAGACTATAGACTATATTTTTTCTTCTCTCTCCCGTCATTAGTTATCCAAAAATATCCCTAGTACCTATCATTTTATTTCCATACACATTTCAGCTAGCAGTGACATACACTAACTCATCACTTCTATTAACAGGGACTTGTGCTGGCCCTGGGCTATTCTCTCACCAATCCTTTCTGTCTTGGTGACAATTTTTATGCAAGGACATTGTTGTCAAACCACATGGCTTTGACTCTTTTTGGTGAGACTTTCTCTGCTGCCATTCCAAAATTTATATTAAGAACATTGTCATAAAAATTTTAAAAACACTGTGTTTAGTCTGCTTTCTTGAGCCCAATTCCCCACCATCCAATCCACCATAGGTTGCCTACATATTCTTCAAATCCCTTTTGTTAAGGTCCTCCATCAAAGGCCTCTTTTGTTAACAGCTACCTTCATCCTACATAAAAGCAGCCAGATGATTCATTCTGACAAGTATATGCACTTACACCCAACTCTACTTGCTCACACCCATGTGCTATCTGACATGGCTGCTGAGGTAGTTTATATCAGGACTGCAACCTGAGCTATATGAAGTGCAATATGGCAGAAGAAAGAAAAAGAAAGTATTATATATACTGCTCTTTTTAGCTCATTTACAATACATTCATAATGTTTGTAGTGATTATAGTATTTGTCCATTCTTGTACCTATGTTCAACGTGTTCATATATGATGCAAGACAGAATTTCATTGCTTCTGAACTACTGAAATACTGTATTATAAACCAGGTACAGCTAATAAGTAATGCCTGTGATCACTGGGTAACATGGTTAAAGGACTATTTAGTCTGAGTAGATACTATTCTGTCTGGTACATCTGATACTCATCCTCAGCCTAAAAATATTAATGGCTTTCTCGATCTTTTTTTTTCCTAAAAATGATCTGCAGTCGAGATATTTGATATTGTCCCCACACTTGCATCTGTTCACCTGATCAGATTTGAGACAAGAACTGTATCTTACTTGTTTTCTAAATGAGCCCCATACTCGTTATATGCATCTAACTTTAACTCATTCATCAGTAGAGGGTTCTGCTATTCTGTTACTCTGGGATTTTATATAAGAATTAGACTCTATACTATTGTTTGCTATCCTACATATTTTTTGGGTTTTTTCCCAATGAAAAATAGATCAAATGCAAAGCAACTCAAAAAATAAACATGCCATCTATCAAACATGCACAATTCCCTACTTATATGAAAAGATTTAGAGCTTGCTACACTGTGGGAATAATTCTGTTCAATTTTTATCATTGGGATAGTTATATAATCCCATCTAAACAAAGTCTTGTTCTGACTGCTCATTATGATTTGCTGTGTACAAAATTACACAGATTGGAAGTAGGTAGTTCTAGAACAGAACTACCATACTTTTGTAGATGTTGCTCAACCCATTACACAACCTGCAGAAGGTAGCTTGGGAAAAGGCAGAAATTACATTATCATGCTGTCAGCACCTCAGCAATCTCCACCACAGAACCACAGATTTCCAATTTGTTTTTTAAAAAATAGTGAAAAGCCTACATTGAAATGAAGAGGGAATTACTATAATAAAGCAAAAGAAATAACTGCAAAATTTATAAATGAAAATGCAAAGGACATTTCCTGCAGCTGGTACAGATATCACGGTAAATTTTAAAAGGTCTAATGCTGAATGTGAAATATGAGTATTAGGTGACCGGAGCATGGAAAATGACCTTAACCAATCTAGCAAATGGCTTTTCTCTCCAGATCATGAAGAAATATACACTGAAAGAGCTGTGTATCATGGAGTAGAATAAGAAAAAAACAGGACAAAGAACAAAAAAAATGGACTAGTAGTTTCTTTTACCATAAACCTTCCTGAATATGCTTTAGGGAAACAGAGACAGCTACAACACAGGAGAATAAGGACAAGTGTGGGCTCCTCGGTGGGTGTTCAACTGAGCAATAACTCAGCCCCTTTAAGAAGCTATGAGCTTAAAGTACAGCTGAAGTACCTCGGCAAGGAGAGGAATCCAATCTCCTCTGAGATTATTTATGACAAAGAGCAGCTAACTAAAGCCCAATTTGTTTGTGGAATTGTAGTCATTCCATTGCAACTAAACAACAAATTAATCTGCCTTGCAGAGGATGCATTTGGGGTATAAAAGAAAACAAAAGAGAGAAACAGATACCACACTTCATTTACACACCGATTTACAGGCTAACTTACAGAAATGATTGATAAAGCAATTTTTTGGAACAGAAAACTCTCTGAAAGAGAAGGCCTTTGAATCACATCTGTAAAGTGAGCACTTTTTATTTCAGATTTATAAATGTATACTTGTTGGCTTAGAATCCATACTTTGTCTCATTATATTACTGTTTCTCAATTTACTTCAGATGCTTAAATTGCAAATTTTGTTGAACTCAGAGAACTAGCATGATTCTTGTTTTATATAAAAGTAAAACACACTCTAAGATTAAATTTTTTAAAGTACCAGAGCGCAGTGTGTCCTAGCAGCTTCCTGTGGGCAAGGACACCAGAAACAGTGGGGGCTTCCACAGGGAAGCCAGGTATCAATCCTGGTAGCCAGGGTTTTTCCCACTATCTCTGGCCAGGGAGCATCCAGGGGGCAGCTGAGGCAGCCCTTGTATCAAGGCACCTCCCTGGAAAGGTGTTTTTCTTATTATTCATATTAAACTTTTATTACGTGTGTTATTTTAAAGCAGTCTATTCAGAAGTGCTTACATTTTTAATTGGATTTACTGTGAAAACATTAAAATCATGTAACACTGGCTAACATATCAATCAATATTTTATCACTTGGCTTGATTTTATTCAAAATTAACATTAAGTACATTCACTGAAAATTAAAAACTGGAAAGGAATTTTGGTCACGAATTACAATTTTGGGTCGATTTCTGCTCCTTGTCTTGTCTGTATATATAGCAAGACTTTTCATTTCTCCATGCAAAGATCATGTAACCATGAATACAGTCAACAAAAATGAGTGCATATCAAATAGCGAACAAAAATATTCAGGGTCAGACTGGACAAGATTACAAGAGAGGCATTGCTTCAGACTTAAAATTAGAGTAGGAAAAATCTGAAATTGTCCAGACACAGTAACCAGTGGTTCCAGAAAAACTCCACAGATCCAAAGAAAATGAGGAGAGAAAATAGCCATTGCCAACTAATTAAAAGCAAAGGTGTAAATTCCAGTTCCTAAATACTAACAAAAATAGCAAGGCAACAATGCTTTTGAAAAGTGACATTTGCTTTTCAGGTACCAAAAAATTACCTATTAAATAAAAAAACACTCAAAAGAAAACTACTAAGAATGTAATTCAATAGATATTTCCAAGC
The DNA here is from genome assembly GCF_022539315.1 of Serinus canaria. Lineage (NCBI taxonomy): Eukaryota > Metazoa > Chordata > Aves > Passeriformes > Fringillidae > Serinus > Serinus canaria. The sequence goes on along the minus strand of NC_066314.1, from coordinate 26,273,526 downwards.
AGAAGAGACAACAGCTATTGCAAACATTCAAACAGAAGGAAGGCAAGAGGCCAAGACTAGAGACCAAAAACAATTTAAAGAATGTGTATTTGAAATAGGATAAATGAGCACCTACTGAAAAATAGTGCAGAATTATCTACAAAACAAACCCACCACAAACAAAACATAAAAAGAGAGAAACTGAACTGCTTGTCCTGAAACCTGAAGATAAAAAGAAGGGCCTCCATCAAGCATTAAAAAAATTTGTATAAGAGAATTACAAGAGGTGCATTATATTTTTTAATTGAGAACTTCAAAACTTTAAAAGACCTAGAAAGATAACTGAACTTTGCAAAATGGAAGGAATCTTCTGTGCTAAAGAAACAGCATTGAAAGCAGAAAACTGTGTGGAAAGAAAGCAGTTAAATGAAGCCAAAGTAGAGAGATGGAACTCCTAAGACTGGCATAAGTTGCATATGAGAAACATATCTCTATGTTTGTAAGTAGCTACATAATATCTTATTTTGATGTGTTGAAAATTATCTGTTTTATATACTATGCAAATAAAATCAGTAGTACTAACACCACTAAATTTAACTAAGCTCAAAAGCATGTAAAATGGAGCAGCTAATGTCAGAAAAGGTAAAGGAGAAGAATCTGACCACCAATTTCAGTAATACTACAGAAGACGGTTAAACTTAAGAATTTCTTATTTCACCAATTATGCAAAAATTTTTGACCCTGTGATTATTGTAAGAAATTATGTATGAAATGGGATTTCCTAGACACACTATAGACTGATAAACAATATATATTAGCTGCAGTGAAAATGCCAATAGCTGAGTCAGGACACTTTAAATGGAGGAATATATTTGCCAAAAAATTGTACATTTGCCTTAAGTTTATGTACACATGTCTCATTAGTAATGTGAGACTCACTGGAGGATTTTAGTCAAAGAATGAAACTTAAAGTTGTCATACAGTACACTACAGTATATAATTTACATGAATACTGAAGAAATGAAACCCTGTTTAGGGTTTAAATTTAGCTACAACAGGACACTTTTTTTAAAAAGCTCTGTTTTAAAATATGTAGAAACTTAGTGTATATTGTTTTGAATCTTCCTACTATACATATTGATTAATTGATTAATAATTTGGAAAAACTTGCTTCCTTCTGGAGAAAATGTCCAGTACCCATCTGAATAACTGTGTTACACGATGGGTGAGCAACTGGCTCACGAGTCAGGCACAAGGGGTTACACTGAATGGGGTGACATCAGACTGGTGACCTGTCACTAGTGAGGCTCCACAGGGCTCCATCCTTGGCCCTGTGCTCTTCCAAAATCTTCATAAAATATCTGTACACAGGACAGGGAGGAATATTGAGCAAGTTTGCAGATGACACAAAACTGGAAGGAGCTGTTGACTCTCTGAAAGGCAGAAAGCACCTGCAGAGACCCCAACAAATGAGAGAACACAGCAATCACCAACCATATGAAATTCAACAGGGGGAAGTGCCAGATTCTTCTAGGATGGGGCAACCCTGGATGTATGGACAGACAGGAGAACAAGAGCTGAAGAGCAGTGCTGTGGAAAGGAACCTGGGATTCTGGTTGACTGAATGTGAGCCAGCAGTGCCCCGGCAGCCAGGAGGGCCAACAGGATGCAACAGTGTCCTGGGGTGCATCAGGCACAGCATCACCAGCTAGGCAAGGGAGGGGATTGTCCTGCTCTGCTCTGCACTCCTGCAGCCTCACCTCAAGTGCTGGGGGCAGTTTTGGGTGCCACAATACAAGAAAGATATAAAGCTATGGGAGAGTGTCCAAAGGAGGGCAATGAAGATGATGAAGGGCTTTGAGGGGAAGCTGTGTGAGGAGTGGCTGAGGTCACTTGGTCTGTTCAGCCTGTAGAAGAGACTGAGTGGAAAACTCGTTGCAGGCTACAACTTCTTCAAAGGTAAGTGGAGGGGAGGCAGGTACCAATCTTTTTACTCTCTTTCCCTTTCACTGGCCATTTTTCTTGACCACTGACAGGACCCAAGGAAATAGCATGAAGCTACAATGAAACAATTCTGGTTTTGATCTATGTTCATCTAATGCAGAAAAGCCTTTTACTCCACTTTTCATTTACTTTTCACCAGGATTCTTTGCTCTTCAGCTGCATTTATGACACACCTAATTCATTGTCCTTGTTTTTTCCTTGGTGCATCAAATGTGTCAGTTCTGAGTTATTTCCCAAGAAAGTTCATTTCTAGCCATAATCTAGACAGATTCGAGCTAGTCTCTGGACTGCTAATCTCAGAATTTATTTTAGCTTTGGTAGCACTCATACAGATGACATAATATAACAGAAGAATATAAATTATATCACAAAAAAAAAACTTTGCAGTATGTAACACCTTCCAGCAGCCCTAACTAAAAAACCATGTACATAAAAAACCATAGCTTTAACAAAAATCCCACAACTAGCAGTAACTTGCAGATCTGGAATAATTTACACATATATGACTAAATACATTTGCCTCCCAGGTTTTTATCTCCTGCCTCTACCTTTAAGGTAAAGGTCATATAAGGTTATCTTTTTTGAAGAACTGCTATTTCAGATCAACAAATATTTTAACCTGAAGTAATATTTAACAAAACAGGGAGAATGGGGGTTTTAAAGGTTAGTCTAAATATTTTCTCTTTAGTTCATTTTGCATTCATTACTGCAGACCAAATGCACGCACAGATGAAATGTACAGCAGGACAGCATTGAACTGGATATTGTAGAATTAGTGTTTCACTGAACTTTCTGACAGATTGCTTTTAGCATCTTTTCAGGTTAAAACATTTAAAGGGCTCAGAACATTTAACTACAGTATAGAAAATATTCTTTTTGGAAACTACAACTTAAAAGACTTTAATTTTTATCTTCATATATATATTCTGCTTCTAATAGTCTTATTAATTGTATCTTCTATGCAGTTTTAATCAGGAAACACACAGCAAAAACTACATGAAAAATGACTACATGACAAAATTCTCTGAAGTAACAGTTATGGAAACAACTTATTGTATCAAAGTAAAACAAATCTGTCTTTATGTCTTTGTGGAGGACTGTCAGAATACACAGTAACTCACTGGCTAAATAAAGGATGAGTCTCACATATTGACACTTTGTTGCAACCACGCAACTCACTATGCTTCTCTAGAAATTGGCTAGTTCTGTATCAATGAGGAGTTCTCATCTCATCTGGTGTTTTCTAAATTTGCAGTGGATTTTTCAAATAAGATACATCTTCCATTCAATGAAAAGCAAAAATAATCTAAGTGACATTTTTTTTCAACAGTTTTGCAAAAGAAATATGCTTCCATTTTATATGAAAGTTCAAAATTAGTCAATATGTCTGTCTTTATTTAAAGAGTTCTTCTCTAGACAGCTCATCCTATTGACAAGAACTGATAAAAGCAGTTATAGTGTAAGAAAATGGCCTCATTATGGCCAAAAGTGTAGCCCACACACCAAGAAGCTCAGGCTGATGTAAGTGTTCTTGCATCAATTGTTGTTGTTAACTGCAAAGCAGTTCTATTGCTATGCAGTAATCAGAAAAGTATCCAGAGACTACAGGAAGGTTTAAAAACTCTTCTCATGATTACACAAGCATGACCTAATAAATCAAACTAATACCCACTGAGATGTGCAGGTATTTCACTGAACAAAATAAAGTGAAAGAATTTGCTCAAAAGGAGTAAATAAAAGGAGTATATTATATAATAAAAGGAGTATATAATAAAAGGAGTATAAATAAAGGAGTATATAAAAAGGAGTAAATTCTCATAATGTAAAAAAATAAAGGACTCATCATTTTGCAAAATAGACTGATTAAAGTTATATGTAAATTACACATTCCTCTTTCACAGTGTCTCACTACATGTAATAATACCAATTTCAATAAGCCAGTGCCTTACTGAACAATAGCTCAAGCAGCATGGATTTCAAAGGGTGAAGAAATACTCCATTTTAATATAATCACAATCTTTTGTCCAACAAAAGCTTGTTCATTTGGGGATTTTACTGAAGCAATTCTCAAGTTTTTCTACAGGGCAAATCCTTTCAAGTTCTGTATCTCTTTTTCAGCCCACTGATTAACTTCATTCTAAATTAAAACCTCTTTATGTCTTTTTATGCAAGTCTGTATTAAATATTTCCACAAAACACCAAATTAATCAGCGAGGAAAAAAAGAAAAAAGCATGAATACTTGTTCTTTAAGATCATTTTCCTGTTATTGAAACTGCACTTTCCCTCAATTTTTCTAACATATTAAAAAAATTCAAATATTTAAAATAATGTGAATAAATGGACTGCTTCAGCTGTAATATGCATCAAATACAGAAAGTACTAAACAGAAAATTACTTTAAAAATCTGGAACAGAAACTATTTCCCAGTTTCCAGTTCTTAAAAATTCTTCATTTGCTCATATAGCTTTTTCTAAACTTAAAAGAAAAGAAAATTAGCAAAGAAACAAAACAAAACAACAACAACAACAACAACAACAACAACAAAAAACAAAACCAACAACACAAAATAAAATAAGGCCTGAAAAGCAAAATAAACTCATTTGTGTTTCCCATCAATTTGCATGACTTGTTTTCCTTAGTTTTTCTCCTGGCACTTAAGAAGACTGAGATTTGCATGGCCTGCTTTCACTGCCATTGCAGGGAGGATTCATGTCATCCATTTTGGAGGTGTCTGCATCTCAGCTAGGTCCCTCATGTTCTATAGCGAATAGAGAGCAACTGGTCACTTTTAGTACCCAATTTATGTAACTTATTTTAGATGTCTCTTTCAAAATGAGAGGGTTTACTCACCTGGGAATGCTCATTTATCTCCACTGACTGAAAGGGAGAGAAGTCTAAACAATGAACTGAAATTTAGACAACTTCATTTGGCCAGATAGTCCTTCCAGATACAATCTCTATTTCACATGCCCAATGGGCCTATTGCTTTTAAATCCTGTATAATAAAACCTTGTTTCTGACAAAGTTCCACTGTGCTACTCCCCGAGCCAGTCACTAGTAACTTGCTTGTAAACTCTGTAAAAGATAGCATTATTCCAACAGCACCATGGTTTGCTTTCTCTTGTCTGTATGTTTTTGATTCTGTTATTACAGCATCATGTAGCTTAGCTTACACTAAAATTTGGGCAGATCTAGAGTTAGCCATTTTCCCTCATTTTTTCAGTTACCTAAATTTGAATGGAAGTTAGTGTACCATTGATTCTGTGCCTTGGTCTGGGTTTTTTTTGACACCCTTTTAAAAGGGCAACCCATTAGGTTCTATTCCCTTTTTAATTACTTTCATTCTCTGAGCTATACTGTACTTTGGATAATTTTAGTCTTCAACTGTAAGGATGTCATCCTAAACCACATTGTCTTCTATACTTCACAGCTTTCTTACAGCTCCTCAATTTAAAAATTTTCTTGCAATCTTCTTGATGTTAAGTGTCAATAGTTTGGTTCTAGATGAGATTACTCTCTCTTACATAGGTGCTCTTTATCTGGAAAAGTACTTCACGTAATGTTTCTTCCACAAAATGTTAAAAACCTTTACATATGAGCTTCTGAGTTTTAAACATTGAGTTGATGAGGAGAGCTAATAGCCAAAAGCAAAAGCTTTGGATTTGTTTCCAAATTTCTAACCTATTTTGGATTTTGGACAAGTTTGTTTTGGACTCATTTACACTAAAACTATTATTTAATTCCCAGAATGGCATTTGCTAATCCCTTTGGAGGACACAGATTATCTTCTGTCCCTCAAAGGACTGACAGTCTGTTAAATTACAATTGCTGTTATGTTGCAATTAACAAACAGAAATAAGTCACTGATACAGCTAAATCTCAGTAACCCAAGATGAGGTTGTTCAAGTACACCACAGCTCTCATTTTCTTAACAACTCTTCAAAAACACTGGAGTCAAAACACAGCTTTAAAATAAACAAATATTTAATTCAAGGCCTAGGAACAAAACAGAAAGGTTTCTCTTTCTTGATTCCCAAGAGAAGCACTACAGCCACTTATTGTTTAAAGTATTAATTCTTCAGAGACACATTAAAGACTCCATCAATATGTTAACCACTTGCACTGTATCTTTGCTTGACATTTAGTTTCATACACAAAAATCAAGGGACAAAATTGTTCTTGTGCATTGATATTCTAAATTTGACATAAACCTGGCATTCTTCCAGTTTATTTGAATCTGGTCACACTAGGGAAACTATGCTCAGGTTTTGGGCTCCCAGTAATTCTCACAAGAATCAAAGCTGTCTCTCCAAATGATTTGTTAGCAACAAAATTCACTATCCAAGGAGAAAAAATATTGCTGACTGCATACGAAAACCATTTAAGGAAGCTCATGAACAAAGACATTGATATTCTTCATTTACATGCTTTGATAAACCCCCTTTGGAAGATCAGACACTTAGTATTTACAGTTACATTACCTGCACAGATATAATAAGCAAACTGCATTGATTTCAGCCGTGTTTATACGAGCAAATCATCTGATAGCTTTTTTTCCATAGTTAAAGCATTGTATTTCAAGCCTAGTTTATCTACATTAATTCTGCTGCTACCTTTCTTGATTATAAAGTGACAACAAGTGGAAGGAAGGGACTATATTACTTTCTTCCTGGGTAAGTTCCTATCATGAAGTTTATTAGAGACAACACTCAGATTTCCTGGAAAGAAAGCTCAGCTTCCCTGTAGAGACATTCAGGAGCACAGGTCCAGAAGGTACAAACCTTGCATGCAGAAGTAAGCCTGATAGAAGGACTGTGATAGCCTACTCACACCAGTACAATGTCAGCAGCTTTAACTACCATCATTACCAACCTCTAATGTTTTGATTTATATATATATAACTTTTCAGGCATAGTCCAATGTGAGGTTAGACAGAATTTGGTTATTTATACAATGATAGTTCATCTGTCATACACAATTTTGAAACAAGGCAATTAAAGCCCATAACTAAGGGTGTTAGGTATGCTGGAATTGCAGGTGGACTTTGAGAGCTGTATCAAACTTGTCTCTTTTGTAACCCAGGAATTTTTTTCCACTCCCATATCTCAGTACCACTTGTGAAATATCACCAGGCTTCCCGGCCTGAAAAAGTTGTTTGGAAAACATTCACAAATTTTAGTGAACTTAAATACATTTTACTTTAATGACATTGGCTTTAAGATGGCATTATGTGCATTTAGATGGCAAGCAAGGTGAAAGAGGCACATCCAAAATCAACCATGTTTGCAGGCAGATGACTGTGGAAATGATGAGACAGAAGAAGAGGTTGTGAGCCCTACTACATCCATTAGCCAAACCCTTGGTAAATCACAGGCATAAAAATAAAGCAGGCACTGGAAGCTGTAACTGCCCATTTACCCACTGGCAGTCATGAGAAAAGCACTTCCTATTCTGCAATTCTTTCTTGAAAAACTAATGAAGGTGATTTTGCTTCCAAAACTGCCATGTCTTTCAAAAGCTCACATTATGTACAAAAGTATCAAGGAGCATCACATTCTCTTTTTATTTTCCAAGGAACAGAGCTTGCATGTGGCTATACAGTCCTGCTAAGTACCTCCTAAAAAGTAAAGTTATGATCCTAGCACTGAGAAGGCAGTACATTCAAAAATCAGTAAAGCTCACATTTATCTACCTAATGCAACTGTCCTATGAGCAAAAAATGTAGAAGACTTTTGCCAGAGAAAAATCTCTCTTCTAATTTAACACTGAAAGATCTGAAGAACCAGCAGTGCTACATTAACTGATTCCACTTGATCTCAAAAATAGCTCTTAACTCATTATGATGGCTGGTTATGATTTGGACATGCATTTTAAGTTCAACTTCAATACTTAATTTAGACTTCATGAGTTAAAATATGTTCTACTCTCTAGTTTTCTAGAGAATTTCTTTACATTTCTTCATAATTTAGTTGCTTCTTATGCTATGGAAAATTCAACAAGATGGAAAAACCATTATGAATATTTCCAGGCTACAGTGCAATGTGCCTAATGAGAAGCAAAAACTTAATTTTCTCAAAACTCAGCATATGTAGTACTAAAATTCCTTGTCAGTCTTTAACTATGATTAACAAACTTTTCCATAGTTTGGCAAGATGGAAAAGGTTAGAATGAATCTTTTTATTGCCTCTCATCAGGATCAATAGATAAAAATCTACAGCAATGTTGAGCTCAGACAGTTCAAAATTAGAAATAGGATTTCTACCCATTATTTCTTTTCTTTGGAAAGCAAACAGAGTAATGAAGGAATTAGCATGAATGTTTATGTCTGGCATCTAGCAGAGCTGAGTAATTTGTAGAGTGCAGGAAAGTGAAGATTGGCTGATGGGTTTAATTTGGACTTGTTTTACACTTAGAGTAATTTTAGCTAAATTGTTTGGATACAAAAATCAAAATGTTTTATTTTCCAAGTGTTTCATTTTTTCAGAACCTCTTACAGAAGCATTCACACATAGTATCATTTCCTTAAAAGATGCAATTCCAATGAATAAACTATTTGTCTGCTTGTAAACTTTGTTTTGAGGCAATATGATATACAGCCCAAGACTGTGAAGTTTGGAAAAACTTTTAAATGTGACAGAAATGAAGCTTACAATAAAAGGTGACCAAGAAATTCTCTGCTATGATATCTAAGTCATACTACTGCACTACAATAGTGTTGGCAGTACTGTCCAGTCTCACTAAGTAACACTGTCACTGTTAGAGCAGTTCCAGACAAGGGCTACAAAGATGACCAGAGGTCTGGAGCAGCTCTCCTATGAAGACAGGCTGACAGGTTGTTTAGCTTGGAGAAGAGAAAACTTGGGGGAGATCTTGTGCTTTCCAGTACCTGGAGGGGGCCTAGAGAAAGCTGGAGAGAAACTTTTTATGATGGCATGTAGTGACAGGACAAGGGTTAATGGCTTTAAACTGAAAGATCAGAGCAGATATGAGGAGGAAGTCTTTGATTGTGAGGATGGTGAGACACTGGAACAAGTTGCCCAGGAAAATTGTGAAAGGCTGGAAGTTTCAAGGCTGGATGGGATTTTGAGCAGCCTGGTGTCCCTGCCCATTGCAGGGGAGTTGGAAATAGAGGTTCCTTAAGGTACCTTAAAATCCAAACCATTCTGAGTCTATGTACATTTGGATTTTTCATACAACTGTATATTAGGCACTAGAGAGGCAAAAATCTTTGTAAAACATGCAGTCCCTGAAGTTTTTGTGATCAAAAAGACTGTCTTACTCTCAAACTTTTCCGTTAATTTTCAACAGATTTCTACTAAAATCCTGGGACGGGCATTTACAATAAACTTTCACTCCCTTTAGACTGCCTGATTGGTACAATTTGCTAACAGCCTAAGCCTGAAGAATTCTTAGCAGATCTCACTCCCTTCACATTGCTTGACTAGCACCAAAAAGGTACCTGGAGCATCTGGTTTCCCTGGGTGCTTACACAAAACAGTAAGAAAGAGGGAAACGTAATTCATTCCAATATGCTTTTGGCCACTAGTCTAACCCAATGTGAGCATTTTAGATATTTTACCACATCCTTTTGAATACAGTACCTAAAGCCACAAGCATTTATCAAAGTGTAGGAATATGGAGATAGATAGATAGATAGATAGATAGATAGATAGATAGATAGATAGATAGATAGATAGATAGATAGATATAGATATAGAGATATATATATATAGATATATAGATATAGATATAGAGATATAGAGATATATATGGATATCATATACTCTGGTTTACACTTTTTTATTTTTTGTGAATTCATACCAGCTGCTTTTCTTTTTGTTTGCTAGTTGACATCTAGTTTTCAAAGAATTGCATGTCATAATGTCATGCTTTCATTACCATGTGATAACTGTACACTGAAAGCCATAATTTTAGATACAGAGCCAGGATTCCTTTTTTCTTCCATGTGCACCACCTTAAATTTACCTATACTGATTTTCATTGTATTTGCCATACACTCAATTCAACAAAGTCCTCTGGCAAATTTTCATTTTTGGTGCTACCTTACCTACCCAAAGTTAGGAAATCAACATCAAATTGAAACATATCATGGCTTGCTGAGTTTTTTCCATATTATTTATTAATATGCTGAAAAGCCTATGTTCAACAAAGATATTGCAAACTTCATGGGAAACCATTCTCCACTGATCAAAGCAGCACACATTTATTCAAGTATTTATCCTTGCAAACTTAAATACAATAACTATTTATTTTCTTTTGTAACCTCTGGTAAAGTACCAGAATTAACATATTTTATAAATTCTGGCTAAATGTATTAGTTAACAGGATGCACATAACAACAAATTGTCTCTAAGCAGCACCATATATCCAAAATGAAAAATTTCCTTTTACAACAGCCATGTTTGCTAGTCCAAAAGCATATGATATTTACCCATTCATTCATTAATTATCCACTCAATAATCAATAATGAAAAGGAAAAATCATTACTTCAAATGCATTCAGATGGTAGTAGGAAGAGTTTTTGTTTTGCCATGATCATTTACACAAAATGATGGAGGCAATTGAATGTTTTCCTTTGAACGACAGAAACACCACAGTTATATCAGAAAGCGCTTTATTTTCACACACAATTTCCTCTGTCTGTATTTCTGTCTAAAGATTATGTTAGACATTTGTAACAACTGCATAAATGGCCTGCAATAATTAACAGACATTTCAGTCATTTATAAGGCTGCTAATATTTTAGCCTGTGAAATAATTATGTAAATTAAACTAATTTCCGCCACAGCCATTCAACTTCAAAGAGCTGCACAAACCAGGATTTTTCCTTTTCTAAAGAAATCTGCATACCATTGTGTTTTGTATCACAGTTATACAGCACCAGTATTGTCCTTTACTGGCACAAAAGAGACCTTGAAGCCATGGTCCATATTTTAGGTGCTTGCTGTGATGCTCACCTTACCATCTGTTCACATTAATCTCTTGAATGAATCCACTCAAAAGCATGCCAAATATAATCAGATTTATGGTAAAAAATATTTGTAATTAAAGGCAGAAAGGAGCACTTGGTCAGTAGAAGTAGTGAAGTTCCATGTACATCTTTAATCAGTCACCTTTAAGCTTGCACTACCATAACTGACAGGTTTTCTTCTTTTGAAAACACCCACTTAACAAAGTGGACAAGATAATCAGGGTACTATATTAGCTCTGTAGCTTTTATGACCAAGTGACTCTACAGAGAAAAAGCATGACTTGGCCTCTCCGTTTCTTTCTCGTTATCACCCACTCCAGCAGACTAGCAAAACAATCTATGTCTTTGGAAAGAGCAATAAATGCTATTACTTAATGAATACTGCTGAAAACAACCCAAGGAGTGTCATAGATTCTCAACACCAAAAAGATCATAAAATCACAGAGTAGTTTGAGTTGGAAGGGACCAAAAGTTCTTCTAGTCACATTGCCCTGCAATGAGTAAAGATATCTTCAGCTGAATCAGGTTGCTCAGACCCCCACCCAGACTGACCTTGAATGTTTCCAGGGATTAAGCATTTACCACCTCTCTGGGCAACCTGTGCAAGTGTTTCATCAGCCTCATTGTAAAAAAAAAAAAACAACTTCCTTCTTATCTAATCTAATCTAATGTAAATCAACCCTCATTGAGTTAAAAACTGTTACATCGTACCCTATTGTAACACATCCTGCTAAAAGGTTTGTTCTCATCTTAAAAGATCGCCTTCAGGTATTGAAAGGAGGCAATAAACTCTCCCAGGAGCTTTCTCCAAACTCTGACCCGAACTCTTTCAGACTGTCGTCATTAGGAGAGGCGCTCCAGCCATCTGATCATCTTTTGTGGCTCTCCTCAGAACTCACTCCAACAATTACACGTCCATCTTATACTGGGTGTGCCAGAGATGGATGTGGCACTTCAGGTGAGGTCTCACCAGAGCAGAAGAGAGGGACAAAATCACTTTCCTTAACCTGCTGGTCATGCTTCTTCTGATGCAGACCAGGAATGAAGACTGAGCAAGACAATCTCAGCAGCAGGAAAGACAGGAAGCCAGAAAAAAATTCAGCTACTCCCAGTCCTTTAGAATCTACAGCCTCTCTTGTACCCTGAACCCCCTTAAATTATCCTTCCTAGCTCTCTCTCTCCTGTCCAAAATGCACTCGGTAATGATTATGAAACTGAAATTTCTTTCTCTCAAAAGTCTTGACTCACTTCTAGTTTTAAATTATTTATTAAATAATATTTATTAAAAATATTTATTAAAATAAATAATAAATATTTATTAAAATATTTATTAAAAATAAATAATATTTATTATTAATATAAAACTTCAGGTTTTAAATTATTATTTTTTATAAAAGAAAGTCTTATATTTCATTGCATAGCCATACAGCCATATGAAAAATTAAGATCTCACTCCACGTCATATTTGAAGCAGGTTTTAAAGGCATCATAGTGTCCTGAACAAAACTCTCTAACCCATGCTCATGAAATGAATGTTGCATAACATATTTCTAAATGGGGCCTATACCTATTTCAGAGACATCAAGTATGTCAAATAGGTCAATAGACAAGGCCACAGTAAAACATCATCTTCCACATCATCTATCTTTATCCATTTGGCCAGCAAATTCAAATGCAATTCAGAAGGATGATGACTTAAAATATTTCATTTAGAAACAGTACTCACTCCAAACCATTTTAGAAAGTAATCTATTTAATAAAATAAAGGTCAAGTGCCAATTAGTATTACATAGGATTTATAATGTTACTTTCCAGAGAAGGGAGTAAAATAGACCTGAAGTACTTGTGATAGCTTTTCTCAATATATCAAATTTCATGAATAGAAGGATAATGATAATGAGCAGGACCAGGTTCCAAATGGTTACTATGCAAAACTCTAAACAATGGCAGATCTGTCTCTGCACAGAGAGCTTACAATGCAAATTATATTATTTTTTGCAAATGAAATATAGAAAATGACAGAAACAAAGAAAGTATTCAGATTGATAAGAAGCACTCTCAATTGAAGGGGCTTTAAATATCCTGTGCTAGTTTACTGAAATGCTGAACTCAAATTGATGCAATGTAGCACTTTTCATTGAAGGTATTTCACCCCTGACTCGATAAAGCAGACTAAAGTGAATCAAATATTTGTTTGAACTGTCCCAAACTCTGTCCAAATGTATGCATGGTTGATACTCTTCAAGCCCATCAGGCAGCAGGCATGTGATTGACCACAGTTAATTCAACTTAGAATTGTGACTGTTTCTTAAATATCCTGCTCCAAACTAATGAGATGGGTTGTCTGAAGCACTACCACAGTAAAATTTACTTCTGTGAAAGGACTATAATTAGCTAGTAAATTGTTTCAATTTTTTTGATTAGCCTCTACAAAAAACAGGTCATCTGAAGATATTTCTTCCCTGTTTTGATACCTAAATTACTTTTTCCTTGGGATCATTATAGACAGCATGTACAGTGAAACCTTAGTTGTAAGAGTCAGTTTTTACAGTGGCTGCTATTCAGACTAGAATTTTCCCTGCTGAGCATCTATTAAAAGCTGATTTTTTTTTCTTTAACTTTCCAATTAAAATTGCTCGACTATTATCGGAAACCAGGTAGAGGTAGAATATATTATTCTGCCAATACTGTGATGTTCTTCCAATGATTTCACTGAGAAATTTAAATGACCTTTTATTTTAAACCAGATCTTCAAATCTGTCCAGAGATTAAATTCCTATAAATTTACAATGTTTTCTAAGCTCACAAAACCCTATTTATATCCTGCAAAGTAGCAAAACTTTACAGACTGCTTTTTGCTTATACTCTGTTGAGTCACCCTCTCTACCATAAGAAAACTTAGTTTATATTGAACACATTCATTCCCCATGTAGTGCCAGCATAGTTCATCCACTCCCAAAGGAAAACTGGGCAGGTTTACCAGCTTTATTGACTCTCCAAATAAACTAATCATGCCAAAAACCAGTCCTTGATTCAATATTTTCTGTAAAAAATACACTGAAGGCTATGTGTATCATGCTAGGTTATTAGTACCATGACCCACTTCAGGGCTATCAAGCATTCAATCATGTTTGTGCAATTGCTCCCCATGTCCCATTTGAGGATGCAGAGGTTCACCATGAGAACCAAAATCAAAGAGAATGTCTCTCCTTCCTTTGCTCTACCAAAGGTGCCTAGGAAAGTCAGAGAAAGTAACAGTAGCTAGTCTGGCTGGGAGCTGGAAACAGAAGTAGACCAGATAATAACCTGGGGCAAAGGTGGGGACACAACAGAAAAACAGGATGGAAAGACACAGAAAATTGTCTTCACGAGTCCACATACCCCTTTTCAGGACACAACTTGGGTTTGCCAAGTATAAAAACTAGTCCTATGGCAGCAATTACTAGCAAAAGCCACCACCAAAGTTGATGCCTCGTCTTTCCACACTGTTGCTTATATAGCCCAACACTAGCTTGCATCTACTAAATAGTAGCTTGATATTCATTCAACACAGTAATAGACAGCAACTAAAACACAGGCTTGTATTTGCATGTACCTCATGTTTTTCTGTATTTCTTTCATAAACAATAACTTTTTTTGGTGAGAAAAGTCAACTTCTTTAATTTCAATGGTTATTTTGCTAATAATATTTACCTGTCGTCTGAAAAGAAACAAAATAAAAACATCACATTGCCTTCCTCTTATTAAAACACTAATGTCAATTTGATTGGCCTGTTTGTTTAGACAACTGTCATATTAACATAATTCTTTTAGAAGAATGTATTGTTCAGGTGTGTTTTATGTAATGAAAGTGTTGTTATTTTGAGTCTCTTTTTTAACCATATTCAGCTCATTTTAATCTTAGCACCCAATTTTGCTGAAATGCCAGTTTCTGGGTCAGGATTCATCTTTCTTTCTTTCTTCCCCAGACCAATTTGTAACATGTCTTTTCATAATATCTTATATCTCTTCATCAATTCACAAGTCCTTGGTTACTGAAAAAAGCACTGTCCCAGAAGTTTCACTTTGCTTGAATAAGTTTTCTCACATCTCTAACCATTTTCCTTTACATTTGTTCCTAGACTATTTTAGGACCTACATTCTCAGGATGTATCTGTATAGGATGACGGCATGTCAAGATTAATCCACAGCCATAAAACTAAGTACACACATCACCTGCAAAGGATTTCACTATCTTGGAAAGATCACACTATCATACTTTCTAGCCTGCAGCTTTGATTGACAGGAGGTTGTTTCCTGTTACAAGGAAAACAGTAATCAGATCTCAGAGTAGCAACAACCACTGCTCATATCAGAGGCACTTCCTTTGGTGGTGTTCCAGAAATTTGAGATAAAAATTAATTTATGTTGGCCAATACTGTGATGGCAGGATTAAATCAGAGCATTCCAGTGCTTCCACTGTTATAAGAAGAAATTATTGAAATATTTCTACTTTTACAAATACCATATCATATTGCCGTCATCAAAAAGAAAACCCACTGCTCCAGGAGCCTACAGAGTCTCTATCACTGGAAGTTTTTAGGGTAGGTTAAAACAATCCTGACAGTGTGTCAATTTTACTTGGAGAAATATCTGAGGGACATGTGGGCAAGAGGCTATCACTGTAGACAGGAAGTCAAAACCCAGCAGACATGCATTAATGTGTATGTGTGCACCTGTGGGTGTGTATGACTAACAGAAGTCCAGAAACACCCAGTGAGCAAGGAGATTTGATTCCTCTGCTCATCACACTGGACACAAAGCTGCAGATTGCTTGTCCTCCCTTCTGCAGGCAGCAATCTTGCACTGAGCACCCAATGGACAGTTTCATTGCTCAGAAAAAGGATTCTTTGATTCAAAATGGTGCATTCACACCATTTTGAATCAAAGAACACAAAGCCACTTTGGCTAAAGTAGTTTGCCTCCAGGGCAACCATACAAATTAATACCCTGCTATGCTGAAGTAGAAACTACATAATCCTCCAGCTACATATTATCACAGATTTAGTGATCTTTGCAAAATAAAGTTATATCATCCAGTGATAATGGTCTCCACATGAAGTAAACTTGCTCGTTTCCAATAATTCATCAGCTTTCTGTAATTTCCTGTCACTCTTTACAAAGTCTCTGCCTTTCTAATGATAAGTTAATTTTTAATTTAATGTCAGTGTGGTGGTTCCAATTTTGATTTCCTCTAGTGTTCCTCACTGTTCAATATCAGTGAGTGTTATATCTTACATTTTCTTTAGGTTTTTTGTTCGTTTGTTTTTAGAACTGCAGGTAGGCTCACATAAAGGAAAAAAAAACAAAACAACACGAATTCAGCTATACAATATTGTGTAATTATAGCTAGCCAGTTTCATGTATTAGTACTTATTCCTGCATGTGGTCTGATTCAAACACTTTGTTTGAGTGGTTGTAACTTTAGGACTTAAAGACATTTTTAATAACTGCTACTGATGTCTTGCCCTGCAGCTATCTGGATGAAATTCTATTGCAATCATGCCATGCAACTCAACTCACTAAGTCAGTCTGCAAGAGCACTTCACAATCTTCCCCATTTAAGCTGCTGAAATAGTGTTGTGTCTTCTGCAAAACTTGCTACTTCTCTGTTCATCTTCTATTTTCTGGCTAATAATAGCACATTAAGTGCTAACATGAGTCGTGGCAAAGAACTGAAGTACACTGCACACTGCACTATTAATATAAAACTTAAACATACATACTGACTACTTTCCTTCTGTCAGACATACCATTTCAGAAACCTTCCTTCTCCTTCAACATCTTTTGCTTTTCCTAGGCTTTTCTACAGAAAAGCTGGAAAAATATTAAATGAAAGCAACATGTATCCTTCAGGTATATTTCCTCATCTCCTTTCCAGTTCATTTTGGAGCAGATTTAATGCTTTCTTTCTGATATTTTTCCACCTACTATAGCAGTAAATATAAGAAATACTATTGACAGCTTCATTATTATAGAACAGCTTGATTTTTCTTGGAATAGGTGTTAAGATAAGTCTTTCTCACCACTTGAACCTGCATACAGCAAAAGATTCTCCTGCTTAGATTGATTCCTACAATACTAACATATAGCATGAATGTTTAAAACAGGGAAAAAATTTCAAGAGAAGACCCGAAGAGTTGGAATCTGCCTACAGTTCCAGAATTTAAGGAGAGAGAGAATATTTTTAAGAATGCTTTGTAAACTATTGAAATGTAAATGTTACCATCCCCAGGACAAGAACTAATTTTATCATGGCTTACATAAGCAGTAGTATTCATTGCTAACATATTCTTGATTAGTACTCTCACAAAGAATCTGAAGTTTTTATAGCTGAAAACTGAATTTGATAAATATCCTCACAAGTGCTCCTGCTCTGTAGGCCAGAATAATGCCAGTAGGGTCAAAAGCCATAGTGTTGTTAGAGCTGTGAGGATTTAAGGAGATAAGTCAAGATTTGGAAGAAGTAGTAATATCTTTTATTTAATTAAGTCATACAGCTCGACTGCCTGCAATTAAGATCTTGCAGTGGGCCTGTGTTCCCAAAAACATGTGCGGTTTTTTTTTTTCTGAACTGATAAAAATCACTATCACTCTCTGTAAATCTTGCCTTACTGATATGGAAAAAACATCAAAACAAGAGGGCATAGTTCGGAAGAAGAACTTAGTTTTGGAAACTTTGATAAACTAGTGGCACACATCTGTTTTCTGGCTGTTGCTTAGAAGGAATGAAAAGTACTTGTTAAACAAAGACTGAAGATTAGGAAAAAGTGGTCCCTTTGTTGCCTTTTTTAAAAATCATGGTGGGCGTAGAAAATCTTTAAGCACTTCACCCAAGAGACTTATGAAATAGTTATTTCTTTAAATATCATTGGTATACCTGGCATTTTACAGGCTGAAAAACACCTAAAACCTGCCAGCCTAATAACAGACAGTGAAGGAAAGAATACAAAGGCATGTCAACTCAGACACACAAATGGACCTAAAATTTATACCCACATGTGACAATTTAGTAAATTTTTATATGTGTCAGAAAATTTATGGAAAGGATTTGAAAGTACAGAACAAAAATGCTTTGCAGATAGACTGAGAAACATATGTACAATTGAGTAGGAGGTAAGATATGGAACATTAGGACTAATAAATAAATGCTAACCTTGAGAATTAATGCCTAGAAAATTATGGCATTCAGGAGAGCAAGTATTGAGGGCTGCTTGGTTTTGCTAAAAAGAAGTTACAAAACAGAATGGAAACTATGCAACTGAAATGAGGCTGGTAGGAAGTATTTTGCAGACAGAGAAGAAAAAAAAAATCAGTTAAAATAAATCTGAGGAAATATATTTTTCAGATACAATATGCTTATGGCACTTTATAACTCAGTATAATTTACTGTTTCAAAAATTTCATTTATGATATAATGATTTTGTAATTTCATATATTTTGAATCCCTGCAGGTTTTCTCATTTATCATAAGAAAGTGTGTATTTAACTATAAAAAACATGATGGGTGCCTGGCTCTAGCACCAAGTAAATAGATGAGTAAAATCTAACAGAACTATTTTGCAGACCTGGTTTCTGTAAGTGGTCATGTCCCTTTATAGCATGTAGAGCAGGAATGGGCTCTAGTGACATACAAAAGAAACTCTTCCTTTGATTATGGCAGTATTAATTATACAATAAAATAGCTCCTCTGAGATGAACAGAATTGTTGTAGCTTGCAAAACACGTGCGTATCTTTTACTACTGAGAAGCACTGCAGAAGTGTAATAATTAAATTAACAAATTAGAAGGTTTGCCAAGCACAGAACAGGATCTAGGTTTATGGATAAGCGTGGATGAAATGGTAAGATTAAAAAGTAATTTCACTTTTTTAACTGAGATCTTCTGTCACATGTGGCCAAAAGCATCCCACTTTTGAGAATTTAATCCCACATTGAGCAGTGAGGATACTGCAGTGTTTTCTGTTGTTGTAAAGGAGTAAGAAGTACATAATTACTACTTGCCAACTATCCCTACTGTCTCTATCTTATTGCAGACACATCTTCTTTCATATTATTGTCAAAAGCTAAAATCACTTCTTCATAACCATAAAATTATTGTAACTTGTTTTAAAATAACAAGTGATCCAAGATCACTGTCCTTTAAAAATTTTAATATAAACTCATTCTTGAAAATAATTTGTTTGACTCAAGTGTTTTTTTGTGTAACTTCTTTTTGTAGTTAAACATTTGGTTTGGTTATATGTGTGTGGTTTTTAACTTCTTTGTTTCATCTCCTGTTTTCTTGAATGACTAAATGCAGCACTGGTGAACCAAATTCAATGTTGCATTTAAGACTGCAGTAAATCAATAAATTTCAACTTTTATTCATGTGCTCTAAAAGGACAAGATGCAAAGTGCTAACAGTTTTCTTTCTTCTGTTCCGGTTGTTGTTTTATTGTTTGTTTTTTATCAAAATCAAATCAGAATCAAAATAAAGAAAATCCCTAAGAACTAAGAAATATGCTTTTTGGCAACTTGCTTTGTAATCTTTCCTAATTCTTGGAAATGTTCTCATCCCCTGTCTATGAATATAGAGCAAATATAGCACTCACAGAGCAAGTAATATCTTTGTTATGTAACAGTGTGACATTTTAAATAAAATTGAAAATATGCATAGCAAGACAAATATGCAGTGGAAACAGCTCACAAAGCAAAAGCAGAATCTATTCACTGGTGAATGGAGGGATGTGCCATGATCAGGCATTTCTAAAAATAACTTATTGATTCAGATCATAGATCTCACTTAAGATTGTACATAAGAGAAGTTAAACTGATAAAGTAATTTGATAAAAACAACATATTTAGTGCTACCTTTTAGAAGTACATTGCCATTGTCGTAGTTACATTTATAATATTTTGAATCATTATTTAATTTTATCATAAAATACCTTTGCAGAGAGAAAACAGTGACATCAGCTGTTAAATCAGCTGTAGATATCAGCAAATATCCTTTGCAAGAAAAAAAAATTATTACAAAAGCAAAATTAGTTATTTCTTAAGTAGCACTTATTGAATAAGGAGTGCTACTCACCAGGGAGCCAATGAGTGGACTTTTCCATTTTAATTACAAGTAAAGGAACTTAGTTCTTGACTGTGTATCTAATATGCTGTGTAATTGTTTATTATGCTCAAAAATTATTGTCTTTCAAGAAAAAAATTATTAGGGCAATCAATTCTCCCAGAAAAAGACATACAGTTTCAAAACCAGAACTTCTGTAGGTCATCCTAGAAAATTCCCTATTGGTTTCTGACTTTAAAAGACAGTGCTTCATTTCAAAAATGAAAAGAAAGCAACTACAGAGAAATATAGCCTTTATCTTATTAGGCTATAGAAAACAGAAACAATCACACCTATTTCACAGAATTGTATTTTAAATTAAAAAAGAAAAATCTGAATAATGTACAGGTTATTTTTCCATTTCAAAATGCTTCTCTATTTCAAACCACTATACCAATTACAAAAGCATCAATAAAAGTAGTAAACAAGGAATCATCTAGTCCTGGTTTTGAATAATCTTCAAATATTGACCTAATAGAAAGGTATGAAGTTAAATCTGTGTAAACACTTTGGTATTTTGAAAATGACAAGATAAAGTGTCATGTTCTTATCTACCTACATGGAGATGAGGGACGTAAATATAGGGAGGCTATTCCAGTTTGCTGCTCATTATCATTCTTGAAAGGACAAAGTTTCCTTTCAGATAGCAAAAAGGAGCTAAGGAAAAGGCTGCCTACCACCCTGGAGGCATCTTCATAGTGTATACCTTTCTTCTATCAACTTCAATAAATTTGGGCAGTAGTTACTGTAAATTGCATCCTTCTTATCCAAACTCCTACAAAGGCAGCTTAAGGTGTTTCACCTCTTACAAGGGCATTTCTTTGATATCTACGTGATTAGCATGGCCATTTCTGTATTTCAGTATCTCTGCAGAACACATGCTGCATATAAAAAGTAATTTGAAATATTTGACAACAGCAAGTTCCGATATTTCAATCTGAATTATTTTATGAATATGCTTTAAGTAACAGGTACTAAATTTTGTATTAGTATTATTTTGGAAATGTAGACTAAAACTAAATTCCATATTGCAGAAAAAGCCTAACGAGTTATCGAATCCAGTGGGACCAGATTAACATAGAACCCTCCTGTGGCTCCTTCAGTTTTCCAATAAATTAAAAACCCCACAGTTCATGTGACAAAACAGCTGGCACAATGCAGATTTAGCTGTCAGGCAGAAATCTGTGAATGACTGAGTTCAAACAAATAAGTGGAAAATAACTCTTCAAAAAAGTTTTTCCTTGCAACTATTTCCTTTCAAGAAGTAAAAAACCAGAAATTCCTGGTTATTATAAAGAACCATACCATTAATTTTCTCCCTACTATTTTTTAAAAGAACATAAAGTCAGTTTCTTCTTTGTGAGGATATAAAGACATCTTTTATTTTTACAGACTCAGCCAAATTTGAGATTGGCATTAATCCCCAGGAACTGGAATGATGCTTGTATAATGCTAACAACTGCTCATTGTCCTATGATGTCTATGGTATTCAGAAAAACAGAAGTGCAACAATGTATCACATTGTTAGTCTTATATGTTAATTGTAAGCCCTTTGGTTCTCATCAAATGAAGAGTGGGAAGGATTTCATGGCATGATAAAATGCATTAAGAAGGAATATACAAAGAGTAAAAAACTCTTGGGGTGAAAGACAGTAGTAAAAGCAGAACAAATAAATTGTAAAATATAAACACACTGTATGTATGTATGTATAATATTCAACCAATCATCAATAAACTCTGGCAAAAATGTTAGTACATGATCTTGCATTAAGATGTACTGAAACAATCTTCCAATTAAAGCACTGGGCACACAAACCTATAAAAAATATTATATGGTGTGACAGTTTGTAATAATGGAACAGTATTGGCTGAAGTGATCTCACTAACTATATCCTTTCCAGCAGAAAACTGAGAGACATCACCTTGAATTCTCAATCTCACCAGGATAAGTCAAGAAAAACATGTCATATTTCGAATGAGTAAAAAGGAAAAGATTAAAATCACTTTTCAACAAAGCAAACTTTCAAGTAAAAAAAGTTTTTAAAAAAGCTTAAAAATGGTATTGGAAAGGTTGACTATAAAATTACTTATTCTCTAATTTAAGAAATATCAAAGAAAACTCCAAGTGAAATCAGAGACCCATATTCACTAGAGGAGAATTTATGTCCTGGCGGAAACAGAAAAAAAAAAAAATCCAACAGAAGAATGGCATGTAGAAATGAGCTCTATTTATTTCACTTGGGGAGTCTATATCCATCCTCACACACCAAAGACCCAATTGAAAAAATGTTTTAAAATCTTAAAGGTAAATATAAATTCTTACAGCTTTAAACATTAAGGCAATATGTTATTCTGAAATGCTTCTATTTTATTTGCTGAACAAAATATTTCCATAACTTTTTAAACTGAAATTGTAAAATAATAGCAAAAATCAACTTCAAGTGCTTATACCTTGACAACACCTATTCTGGCTATTGACTACCAAAAAAATTCTTAAATTATCACAGCATCTTAATCATTTAGTTGGGATAGGGCAGCATGCAGACTTGACATCTGTTTCCTAAGATTACCATCTAAATAGCATCACATTAAAAAAAATTGCTCCTCACAAAGAACAATTTACACAGCGGTGAATCACTTATGTATGATGTTTTATAAGACCTAATGTAGCACTGCTGGCACTCCAAAACCTCATATTAAAAAAAAGGAACTAAACTGAAACGTACCTCATAGGAGAGTCAATGTCATCTCTAGAGACAGAAAAATTAATTACCTTTAGGTCCAAAATTCTTGACTGCTGTTTTACATTAATCAGAATACTCTTCCAAATTTAGACAAAGGAAAGCCAATGATTTACAGGTCAAAATTTCTGTAAATCTGAATTTAAGTCCAAATGTCTGAATCTGAATTTTAGCATCCAAATGTCAACTTTTCTATATTTACACTCTCTTTCAATTTGAAGATATATTTTTCCAGAATCTAATTATGTTTTTGGCAGAAACATGGCCCAGAGCATTCTGGAGTTCTGCAGATTTTTAACACCAGAAATCCTGGCAAAATCTCTATCTAGCAGATAAAATTTTAGTGAAGAAAGCAAAAGAAAAAAGAAGTAAAAATCAAAATTCTCTCCTCATCTTTTACATAACCAATGTTCTTTGAGCTTACTTTCTCCTTTTTGGCCAGAAATTAAAGACTGTAACAGGGTTCAGAAGTACCATTTAAGAACGGTACACTTTTAATTGGAAGCAGTTTGAAGTTTCTGCAGTCAATTGTTTCAAATATTTTTTCATACAATAAGATCCTTTGAGATAAAAAATATATTTTAAAAAAATAAATTTTTTTTAGTATTTCATTACTCATGAATACAAATTCTATGAGAATGAAACTTCAGTTATAACCTTCTTTTCCCCAAGCTAAACTCCAATACATGGTATTCTAACAAACATTATAGAAAATTAAACACTAGAGGCAAAAACGATAAAATTTTATATTGAATTGTAAAGAAAGACAAAGGATTTTTTAATGAACATATGAAAAGAGTTTGAAATAGTCACTGTCTTGATCATCTCCTCTGTGAAAAAAACCCAATATTATGCATCACCAGCATGGAGAAGGAATGAACTACTTCTGATTTCTTCCAACTAATCTTCCTATAATATCATCCGAAAAAGAGAGGAAATTACTCACTAGTCATGAGAAAAAAAACATCATTAACACCATACATCATATTATCATTTCATAAAAGAACTTTACAGAGTCAATATAAGTTCTTCAATAACACTACAAAGTACTTTTAAGAAATATATCCTTAATTTTGGCACATTGTTTTGTAATGACTACGGAACATCATTCCAGAGAAAGACAAATTCTTAAACAGAATCAGAGGTCCCCAAATTTGTCCTTATGCTGCACACTAGGCGCTTTTCAGGTCTCTTCCTATGCACCAACCAAAGTCTGAGGATCTGCAACTTCTTTAGGCAATACAAACCAGTGCTTTTACCTTATTGTCAAAGAGGTTGTCTCATGTGTCACTGTTTGTCCTCCCTATTATCCAACCTAAAAATCCCTCACTCTTCCCTAAATACACATTTGAAAAGCAAGTCAGAGATCCCCAACTGGGATCCTTATGCTTGAGTTAACTGATTATAAATGGGTGCATTGTAATTTTACAGCTGATTCCAGTTCTAGCTGCAAATCATCCTAGATTGTAACTCCACGGTTATTTATGAGATTCTCTTAAATTTAACCCAAAAATATTCAAGGAAAATATTAAAAAATATTTCCAATTTGTAACATTCACTGAGTATATATACACATCTAATATATGTAAATCTAGTAGAACAGTACCTACCAAAATTACAGAATTAACACCTCCATCAAAAAAACATAAATATTAAACTTAAAAAAAAAAAAAAAAAAAAGTTAACAGAAATAAATTAACCTTCTGAAAGGGGAAAAAATAAAATTCAAAAAATTACTTTTCTCTGTGTGTCCAAATCTGGTGTTCTGTAGCTCAGGGAAAAAAAAAAAATCTTTTTAAACTTCAAAAAATGTAAATCACAAAAAACGCTAAATTGGGAGCAAGGAGGAGATTCAAATGGCATAATTATTCCTAGAAACATCCAATTGTTCTATGGACATTTTGGGGACTAGCACAGGATTTTAATCAAAGCTTGTGAAGGTCACAGGAGCTCATAAGAAAAAAATATAAGAGGATCATTTACAAGGGCAAGGTTGAGATCACTTACAAGGTTGAGAAGCTAAAAAGAGGTTTAGATGAGGTCAGAAGTAGAACATTTGTTGGTTTTGTTATTGTATTTAAAGAATGAAGACCTGGATTACAGCAGCTGGAAATAAACATGATGGTACACAAGACGTATAACGAATTGGATCAGTTCCTCAACCAGGTGTGTACTATCTCACAGCTGTAGGAGAACAATATATTCAAAATTTATTAAAGTTTTTACTCAAAAGCTTTGCAATAAATTTTAAATACCACAAAGTACTTTTTTATGAATAGGCCTTCCTGCTGGATTCATTTGGATGAACATTTATTGAAGCACTAATTGTCAGAACTGCTTTCAGATCTCCATCAGTTCTCATAAATGTCCATATGTTCTTTGGCTTAAAAGTGCAGCTTAATGACACAGGAAAGTGCAAGCCAATTTATCATCCTTCCTTAACCTTTTGAAAAATAAATTTGTTTTTATGAGAAACAATCACGGTAAATAAAGTAAAGAGCATTTCAATTCTATCATAATATGGTGTCATTTTGCATTGTCTTAATGCAATTGCTTAACTTTAAAATTACTCAGATCAATCACTTTTCTTTTTCTGTGACCTAGAGTTTAGTATCTCTAGAAGGGCAAAGACAAGGACCAACTTTCCAAATAGCTTTATATATTTGAGATGTGACTACTCTCCAGGTGTTTGTATGTCTCTCTCAGCAGAACCACATTTCTACAGTACAACCTCTACTTTCAACATATTCATGCTAGTATAAAATTCCTTGTGCTATGGGGATTTACTGTTCATTCAAAAACCTACACTTATGTGAAGGATTTTAACCAGTGTAACTGAATCCACACTAGAGGGTGCTGCTATTTTAATTGTAAAAGGTTTTTACAGATACTGCAGCTTCAGAGCAGTATATTTTGTAATGTTTCAGAAATGTTTTCTTGCTATCTCAAACAGCAAATTATCACCAAATGAGAATTAAACTTATGATCGCAGACAGGCTTTTGTGCTGAAGTTCAGGGGGTGTCATGTGCTGCCCTAGCCAACTGTACATAAAATAAACACAATCTACTAACTCATGTGGTGTGTTAGAAGCTGTACTTAATGTTTCAAAGCCTCAAAATTCATAATAGACACAGGACAGTCTTTTTCCCCCATCTATCTCACTATAGCTCACCAGACACGTCACTGATACATATCAAGTCTTGTTCCAAATCCAGAAGTTGGTTATTATTTGCTATTATAATTGCACATCAGTGCTTGTATTTAACATATGATTAAATTAGTAAAGAGAACATAGAATTTTTAGCATCAGAAAAACAGTTTGTAAAATGAACACTGACAGATTTGAAACTGTACAAAATTGTACTGGCTCTTCCAAAAACAAAAGTATGTAACTTTTTCCATGCAACATGGAAAATGTAATCTTCCTTCCCTAAGATTAAAAAGGAAAATACACTTTACAAAGTACATACAATTTGAAAGCTTCAAATAGAATTTTGCCTCAGGCTGCAGAAAAGCCTTTGCATGAGCTTCCATACCAATAATTCCATCTTCCTTGATCCACACAAAGCAACATTTATATGCTGCCTCTTATCTGATTTCCCTGCTCATACTTTAAACTGTCTGAGAACATTGGCTTTACTGGGAGGTCTAGTGTATCATGTCAGGGCCCATTTGTCCTGGTCCACATTTCCATTGTTCGTGCAGTACCAAACCCACCCCAGAACACATATGATAGATAAGAATGAACTTGGAAGAAATAGTTTATCTTCTTATTTAGCTTTTACTTCCCCAGAGACTTCTGTCTCTCAGGCTCTATCCAAAGAATAAGGGGAGAGGAGAAGATATTACTCTACCTTCTCTCTTCTACCTTTTCCACAGGCAAAAGGAAAAGATTTATAAATACAAGAAAGTGAAGGGAAAGAGTTTTGTCCCTTTGGAAAAGTGTTCTGGCAAATAACCAGCCTGATGCCACAGAGGGATCCTATAAGAAAATGTTCTGTGGGCAAAGGGCTATAAATCCAGTTGACCAGTGCTAGACTGAAAGAAAAGGAAGATTTTACTCTAATTCCAGTTCGTATGCAGAAAAAAAACAAAGGGGAATAAAAACCCTCAGAAAATTATAACAAATGTACAAATGCACTGATTAAGGGGTAATGTGTACACTGCACAGTAAACCACTGTACAGATCTTAAAAGAAAAAAATCTAGAAAGGTCCACGGGAAAAAAAAAGCTAAAGCTGAGAATTTCAAACAATTCTAGGACTTCTTGCTTTCCGGTCTCTTGCCCCCACTCTCTTTTTCTCTATTTCTTTTGCTCCTTCCCCTCTTCCCCCATATTCTCCCTCCTTCCAGAAAAAAACCCAGATAATGAAATACTTCACTTAGTTGTCAGAAAGATATAAGCACTATTTAAATTTTTCAGGGGCATCTCCACTTTGAAAACCTTAGTTTATTCACCCAGACAAAAAGCCATTAAGTAAAACTTGCAAGTTACAAATAGCAAATATTCATATTAGAATAGCTAGCAAAACATTACATGAGAAAGCACTCATTTAAAGGATGCAATAATTTTTTTAAAAAAAATACATTTGCATAAAATTAAGTACTCTGTTTACTGACAATTCTGTAAATCTAATCTAATCTTTGTACAAATATATGTTGTGAATCATTTGCACAGCTTCAGGAACACCTCCAGTAGTTAAAACCCCTTTAATTTTTTCTGAAAATCTATAATATCTCATATTAGGATCACCAGCATAACTTTGATAGTCAAAACAACTATCCACATACTTCACTGGTACTAAGGTTCAAAGAATTCTAAACATCCCATAAAACAACCTGGATTACAACATCCAAGGGAAGCCTGACATCACAGATCACTAAAGTCCAATTTCTTGCCAACTTTTGTTTTTCAACATCAGTTGAATGAACATAAGAATAGACATAAAAATTATTCTTTGAGACAACTTAAACAATTATTTCAAAACAAATTTTAATATTATCTCATAAATAATTTGCTTCATGTACAAATTGAAAACCTGATTTTCAAGAAAATCTATCACTAAATACAGATTTGTTGTTTAACTACTGACAAGATAAGTAAGTAAGTTTTACCATTCCATAGTAATTCAAACTATATTCCTAAGAAATGTCAGGTCACTTAGCAATCCTCTCCACCACTTAGCCAGAAGTCTGAAAAATGTTATCAAATAATATTATTTGATTTACTACTATGATATTGCAAATGTGAATAATCCATACCATCTGAGGCATTTTTTCTCTAAGAGTAATGTCAAATCTCATAAGAGATGCAAAACATATATTTGCATGGAGAAATGCACAACAATTCACAGAGCCAAAATTATTTGGGATGGAAGTGACCTTTCATTATTAAAATCTTTTCCTCAGAATCCACTTTTAATGGAGTAGGAAAAAATATGTCCTTCAAAACTTGTTCTGTTTATTAGCAAAAGCATTTGTGAGTTATTTATTTCCATCTAGTCTGTTTTACTTAAATTTGTCCTTACATTTTTCCCCAAACACTTGAACCTTTTATATGCACAGGGTTCTATCGAGTTTGATTAATTCAGATAGACTTCTATGGACAAGTAATCTTGCTCAATATATTTATCTGTTTGCACAGCTTCTTGTGTACTGATATCATGTGGGAAAAGAAGGGGAAATTTCCAAGTGGCTGATATAGAATCAACCAGTACAGATAAATAATAATTTTACAGCTGTAACTACATATTTTGGCATAGTTTGTGTCTCACCATATAATGTAACTTTTACACAAGAAGATATTATCTGTCTGTAATAATGGAAAGAGCACAACACAAAGACTAGATAATACTTATGAGAAGGGGTTGCTGAGTTAAGCAGACCTTGCTGTGAGCCAGCATCTTCATTCCTGTACTCTTAGTTAACATAGCTTTGGAAAAAGATCGGTTCTGTATGTACGTGAAAAAAAATATTGAAATGACAAAGTAAGAAAGCATACTTGGAAAGAAAAAAAAATTAAAATCCAAGATACGTGTAGTGCAAAGCAAAATACAGAAGTACATACTTCAAATTGTATCTTATTTTTCCTAGTCATTATGGCCATTTCAAAGACCATTTCAAATAGCTCTGTACATAACATTTCTTAAATAATCTCTTTTTACAAATGCTGCAATAATTCAAATACTATTATAAGATCACAGCCATATGAGGATGCTACAGTCATCACCACACTGCAAATCTAGCACACCCTGAAAACAAGCATGCTGAAGGAAAGGCATTTGTAGGTGTATTGTCACAGGATTTCACTTTCTGTTCCTTTTGCCACTGTTCCTAGCAGTGAATCATTCTAAGCATTTAGAAGATACTCCAGAAACTTTCCACTCTGGTAAAAATACATGGGAATATATAAAGAGCTTCTGCTCCTTCATTTCCAAAACCAAAAAAAATGTAGCCATCAGGATCAGAGTTTTATGACCACATGTTAATGTAGCAGGACATTCCCCCTGTCACAGGAGGACTTATCTGTTCTGCCTAATAGCTGGTACAATAGCTCAGGGCATCTCCCCCCCATGTGAATTTGCTAATTGGTGAAATAAGTCCATCAGGACAGCTTGCCTGGCAGTGAGTTATTCTGGCACCACGGAGGTGACTTTCTCAGCTGACAACAAACACTTTGCCTCAAAAGGGAGGTTGTAGGAAGATAAGCTGGAATTTCTGACTGACAGATATTTCATTTTACAAACTATAAAAGCTACACCAAACTTTCATAAAGCAGAAGTCTTCTGCACATTCCCTGGAAATGTGTGAGGTCTTTTCCCCGAAGCTGGGACACCAACTTTCATGGTTACTTTCTCAAGGGTTGAGTGAAATGCCTCTGTGAGCCCTATCATCAATTTGGTGGTAAATTACATTGACTCCTAATCTATACTATTTCTTTGTAGTTACAATGTAGGTACCTTTATGTCATGCTCTGTTTTATGCAATCTACAAGTAGTTCTTTTGTTTTATCCTTTGTAGGAAGTAGCTCTGTTTAAGGTCTTTTGTCTGTTAAGCTCCTGTCTATTCAATAGACTCATTTTGTAATAGACCTGATCTGCCATTCTTGAGAACCTGCAAGCCAGAGAAACTTAGGTGCACGTCACCTGTGTAGAGCTGCTGCCACAAATCTGAGCCTAAGGCAGGGCTTGTCTAAAGCTCTCACTCAATCCATAACAGTTGTACTGAAGATGACAAAGCAGCATTTAGAGATGTACATTACCTGCTATGGGACAGCTCTAAGTGAAAAACATGGCTGGGCAGAGACTGAGATATGAAACTAGGACAAAAATTCATTATCATTAAATCAAAGTAGCCAGAAAAATTTGGGGAAAGCCATTTTGTTTTATTTTATCTGTGCAAAAAAAAAAAAAAAAAGAAGTCTAACTTGGAAATGTTTTATCACCTAAAATTTGTCTAATTTACATCTGAATCTACAGGTGGCACTGAACCAAGGTTTTGTTGAGGTTGGAAACTGTTAAAAATGCTTAGACATATAAACAGTTTGAGCTAGTGAAAGGCACATCAGCTAACAACCATCCCACAGAAATAAGTATGGGCTGGCACTGCAAACACCTATTTGAAGCTGAGACTATGAGTCTCAGGAATAGGTAATACCTGTAAATAATTATCAAAGGTTGTGGCTGGAGTAGACCATAGCTAGATATCCTTTTCCCATAAAACATGTCCTGAAGCATTACATTTTGTAACTTCAGGACACCACTTTGGTTTGTATCAGTATTACAGCATTATTATATAGTCACACCTAAGTTTTCCTAACACACTCCCTTGCTTAAAAACTTGCAAAAAGTCTAGCTTTTCATTTACTTTTATTTTGATCTAGATATGAAAATTATCTGATATTTCTTTTTTTGAAGTTCTGAAGTCAAAGTCAATGATAAAATAAGGCACAGAATAATGCAAGTGATACATAGCAAAAAGAAAAATTAAGCCTTCTGAAATTCCACAGGGAGATATTTTTTGCCAAAATTAAAAGGAAGAAAAGAATGAAAAAGAGCACGATATTTTGTATTCAGGTACAGAGATACAGGCATTGTAGGCTCTTCCTTGAAAATGTCGATTTGAAACACATTCTCACTATCCCCCTACTTATCCTGTCAACTTCAGACATTTCGTGCAATGTTTCTCCCACAAAAGCTCACAACTCTATTCAAGCAGGACATTTATTTTCCAGAATCTAGAATACATTTCATTATATCTTTGACTAGTTATGTTATGTTAATAATATAAGGAATGAAAGATTGATTTCAAAGTTACCTGATATTTAGATACCTTTTAAATTAATGATAAGTGTTCGCTTTTCAATCTAGTAGAAGTTTTTGAGATTTTCCGGAGATGTTGTTTGTGACTTTACCCACCAGACAGCTAGTGCAGTGCTAGAACTTCCAAAACCAGTATTCCCTTCACCCACAATGCATCCTGCTCTACACTCTGCTTAATCAGAGGACAGGATAAGACCAAGAACACAAGAAAACCATGTGATAAGAAAACCTGAGTTATAGAGAAGGTTGCTTCAACTGCCCTGTACCAGGCAGTTCTCTGGAGAGAAGCAACTTGCTAGGACTTTCTGCAATAGTATGTACTTTGTCCACATTTGAAGGACACAATAAAAAAAAAAAAAAAAAAAGAGAAAAAGGAAGCATTCAGCATCAAAGTAAAGATGATGGTATAGAATGAAAACATACAAAATCCAGTGAAGAATATATTAACATCTCTGTGACCTAAAATAGACACATGTACACACAGAACTGTGTTTCACTTTTAGTGCCCAACTCCACAAAGCTAGCTTTATTTTCTGTTTATTAGTATTGTCATAATATGAAAAACAAATACTATTTGTTAGGAAAGCAGCCGTTACACAAAATTAACAGACATATTCTGCTTCAGGGCATGAATACAAGAAAATTGGCAGACATTAATAATGTAGACAGAGCATTTTCCTGGGAAAATGAAGATCCAATGGAACAACAGATAAATCATGCCCAACTGCTCACTGTTTGTTGTTTCACAATCTGTTGTATTTTATAGAATGTGACTAGTACAAGTCTGTTACAGCCATAAAAAATTAGCAGAAATTAATATGTAAATTACTGTAGTACTTGTGTGGGAATCCATTTCATTAATTTGAATTCACTGACATGACTGTGTAATCTAAATTTATGAGGTTTTCAACTGCCACTCCATGGAGAATTCCACATTTATTGAATTTTGCTTTAAAAGTATTTTGTGCATTAAATAATACTTGCAGAGCAGTAATGTACATGAATGGCTGGGAGTTTAATTTATATAATATATCCCAGGCATTTTGCCTGGGAGAAGACATATAACCTACAGTGCCAAAAGAAAGAGAAGGCACTTAGGTATTTCCTTTTAAAACATTTATAGACAGCAATGAAAACAAAATACTGGAAGAGGGAACAAAGAAAGTTTTTGGAGTTCTCAGTGAAGTAAATATTGCTCATAATTATTTTGTTGAAACAAATGCAAATCTTCTTGTTAATATAAGGGCTTTATGATGCGTAGAACTCAAAGAAAGAAAGCACAGAAAAAAATCACATGGAAATCTGAACAAGGTTTGTCAATACATAGGCCAGCTTGAAGGTTAAAGCTTCAACACCAAGTTTTGGAAAATAGCGGCAAAAAGAGAAATAATAAAATTTCTTACCATTCAACACCTTAACTAATATCTGGATGCAAAGATAGCAAATGCTTTGCATAATCTTGGCCTTAACATCCTCTAGTTCTCTAGATGTAAAACAGGTATCCAAATTACATGATACTATCAAAATGCTTCTCAAGAAAATACTGAAAATAACATGTTAACATGCTTTCTGAAGAAAAGAGGAAATACAACAGAAAAGATAGAACAAAACATTTACTCAGTTGTGAAGCACTAATTTTAAAAGGAAAAAAAATATGAAGGTTAAAAAATATTATTATAATAAAAAGGTTTTATTTTCAATTATTGACAGCACTGTTAAGTGAGGTTTTCCCTCACTGTGATTCTAAATGTTTTGATATGACCTATTTGTCGGTGGGATGCACTACCAGGTTCATTATTTTGCCAAATGCAATTTTATTAAGCAACAGGATTGTTTCATTACTTTGGCTTAAATGTTTTTTACTAAGGCATAAATACAAAGTATTATCTAGGAGTGCCTATGGTGTAGTTTTACCCCTACACATTTCAGTCTTTTTCACATACTGACATGTATCCATAAACAAAATGAGTTTTCATGTATCATCAAGTATTTAAATGAAGAAAACTGCTTTGAAATGGGGATTTGGGGGCAGGGAAAGAGACAATTTGGTATCAGATTTGTTTAAACATGACACAATGAAGAATATATTCCCAACCAGCAACGAATCTTTCACACTTGTCAGATCTTCCTGTCAGCATCCCCTGCAGCTCTGCTGACTACCAGAACACCTGTCTGCTCCAAGGTCACTGATTCAATGTCACATTGCAGTGAACATGCTCATGCACAATTAGGATTTCAGTATCAGCTTGCAAGAGATTTTGTTGTCCCTGTTATTTTACTTATAACTGATTACTGGGTTATTATACTTTGTGAATTGTTATAATTTTGTAAATCAGAACCTTGATATTAGTTTATCTGTCTAGCAAAGAAGCAAGTAAAGATATGACCCAAAGAAGCATCTACAGAAATAAGTGTCTCTTAGATGGAATGGCTACAGTTCATGTATTTATATCACTTATATGGAGCTAGCATCTCCATAGGTTTCTTTGCACTGATCTACTAAAGGAATCTTTTTTTTCTTTTTACTCTTTTTCAAGAGATACATTTTATAGTTAAAACATCATCTGTTTTTTGCCTCCTAAAACATTTCCAACTACTTGCTATTTCGGAAGCTATCTGTTTCATGCAGAGACTTTAAAAATTGCTGTATTTTTCCTAATAATAAATAAACATATAAATTAAGCAACCATTACATGCCCATAGACCTGCATTAAGTCAGTTATAAAAAGTAAGAACTACTGCAGGAGTTCTGTTTTGCCTTAACATTGGCATTAAATGAATGTAATACACAACTTTGTTCTTTTCCCCTGAGTAACTGCAATGTTAGAATCATATCCTCCAGTTGTTCTGAGATTGAAACCTCCTGTTCATGTCTGTAACTATAATTTTTCTACCCTAAGTTTTGCAAAATATAGTAAGCAATTGTCAGGAGACACACATTCCTCAACAGCACTCAACCTACATATCAGACACCTCCTCCTAAATTAAGGTCTTTGAGAGAAACATTTCCTTTTACTATGTCAAGTTAAACTGTCCTTTCCTCCTATCCACAAATGGAATGACAGATTTTATAGGTCAGAAAAGGGGAATAATTCAACTCTTCAATGTCTCAGAGGAATAGTGATGGTACTGCTGTCCCTCACAGAAAAAATCCATTGCAGAAATCCCTGTAAAGACCCACTCATCATGGTTCTTGTAAATCTGCCGCCTCTGAAATTCCGTAAGCATTGCATGACTCTGCATATGCCGAAAAATAGCTTTCTACTGAAAAAGAAATAAACACGTGCATCCCTGTCTCAGATAAAACACAGCTAAAATGATAAGGCAGACACAAAAATCTGCTACACCTTCCCCAAATGCCTGAACATTTGACTGTTTTCACAGCACTGGCTAGCAGTTCATTAGCTCTACACTCTCTCAGTACTGATAGTCAATAGCAGTCAGAGTTAAGAGGGCAGATATCGGAAGTCATTACAGAGAAGCAGTCATGATGGGTATTGACTGCTGTGACTCTAAGATGCTTTAACTCTGCAAAGTGGCATCTGAAGACTTGCTGCCACAGCTAGCTGTCTTATGTCTCCAAAATTGACCTACCAGGGATACCTAGGCACAGGCTTCACAAAGTTGAGTTATTTCACAAAAAAGTAGAAGTATGTTTAATGTCAGCTCTTTCTCAAGAACCCTAATAGTCCTTATTCTGTAGTCACCAGCCAATTTTGCTCTCAGTCATCTGTACATACTTTTCATTTAAAGTATCGCAGCTTGTAGAAGTTCCCTCTATAATTTTCTGAAATGTAATTCAAAAGTTATCCTTCTTCATCAAAAGGAAAGGGATGAGGAAAGAAAATAAAATCAATCTCATGAATTACTTAGTTTGCTCAGTCTCACACTTTCTTTCCCTCTCAGCTGGAATCTCATAATGTTATGAGATGAACAACTAATCTTTCAGATACACAAGTCCATATTTGACCCCTCTTCTTCTAAGCTTATATTTTCTCTGCTGATTTAAGAACCACAGCCAAGGACTTTATAGATTTTTTTTCAGTGGGAGAAGTTGTAGTGATGGCTGTTTTTGCTCATGACTTCATCTTTCATTCTTCTGTTGAAGTCAAAAGAAATATGTGATATTATACCACAAGGTGCAGTAATGGTACCAGGCCCTAACAGATACTATGCATCCTGCTTCAAAATATTTTCAATGACAGCAAACCCCATCCTCACCTCCTCCTAAAAATAACGTTCAATCTGTTCTGTCACTCACAGACCAAGCAAATTAAAGCAAAAAAGGGAAGAAAATCCTACCACATGTATACTACAGGCTAGAGAGTACTCTCTCTGAAGAATCAGTGGAATTTAGTAAAACCATCTAGCCTCCAGTTGTTCAGGAGTTTAATTTTTTGGGAAACGCAACAGACTTCTTCAACAGCCCTCATCCCTTTGGTCAATTCAAAACACAAATCACTGTCTGCCTTCAGTAAGAACAAGTCTAATACTCAGATTTTATGCCTAAACACAAATGGATTCCATTCTCACTCACAACTTCCTTATCTGCCAATACTGACTGATCTACAGCATGGCAAGTTACAAATGAAACACTAAATGCAGCACAATTTTACTATTC
The DNA here is from genome assembly GCF_022539315.1 of Serinus canaria. Lineage (NCBI taxonomy): Eukaryota > Metazoa > Chordata > Aves > Passeriformes > Fringillidae > Serinus > Serinus canaria. The sequence goes on along the minus strand of NC_066314.1, from coordinate 26,237,728 downwards.
ATGTAAAATACACAGATAACATTCTTATCTTCTGGACTCCCTCAAATTACCATGATAAAATTTCATAAGCACTACTTCTACATCAAAATGCATTTCAAATACACCTCCAGCAGTATTCTATCAATAGCCACTCTGCTCAACATAAAACAGAGAGCATACAAACTACTATACATGAAAAGCATGCAAAGTATCATATACATCATTATAAGGCAGATGCTTCTTGAAACACCCCTAGAAAGCTATAATATACAGAAAGCCCTCAGACACCACTAACATCCACTGTGTATCATTCTCTCACAATGCCCTGCTCAGCAATCTCAGAGCCTTAACTAAATAAACACACCACTCTAGAGAAATCCATCAAGTCTTTCCCGAGTCCTCTAAACCTCTCAGTTCTGACTCTGAGGGAAACTCATAAAACCCAGATGATTCGAGAGATAAAACATAAACTTCAAAGGATGCTAAGCAACACAACAGAGAACATTAGGCTTCTAATGCTTTATAATTCTCAGTCACCCCTAACAAAAAACTCCATATTCATGTCTGTCTCCATACCTGAAATGACTTAATGACTCTACTGTGTCTTCTCTGGATAACATCCTTTCTCCTTCCTCCTCCCCCACTCCACAGGTGTCCACTATTTTTTTCTTTCAAATGATGCAGGTAAGTGAACAGGTTGAACTCATAACAAGACCTCTCCTGCTATTACAGATTTTAAGAGGCTCACATGGTCAAAAGGAAGCATTTTTTCCAATTATTGCAGTAATTCTAGGATATTACCATCTCCTTAAAAAAATCTGTAAAGCTTTTATTCTTTAAAAAATTACAATTATAATGCTATAAGTGTATTAAAGTATTTGTTGCTAACATAAAGACTTTCAAGTGCTCATGTTAACAGAGATAAATAAACCAAACTATGTAGAGCTTCAAGAAACCTGATTACAATGTTCTTTTGTCTACAGCAGAAAAATTATTCTATGCTGCACATAAAATTAAGATAATTATCTACTAGTTTAATTTAAGGAAAAGCATGCATGCCTCTTACTGCAGTAACAAAAGCAATTACTTTTGTGGTAAGTTAAATATTAGATTTGGAATGTTTTCAAACTAAGCATAATAATGTTTTAGCAGCGGTTTACGCTATAAAAAATTCAAGCAGTGTCCTTTTATGCATCTGCAAATTTAATTTTAAATGTGCTGAAACTTGATGGGTACAGCAGTATAAAAATTATGTTAACCAGCATTTAACAAGCACAGGAAGTATACTGAGAGTTATGCAATTATTAGCTATAATTTACATATGTATGTAAATTACACAGTGTAGAGGTATGTGAGCAATTCTTATAGTAGTTCAGTTAGAAGAACTGCTTTTTAGAAATGCGATCTGTAACTGGTTTCTGTACTTGCTTTCATTAAGTCAGCAAGCCAAGCTTTTAGTAAGCAAGTATGGTAAAAGACTACTGAGATTAGCTTGTTAATAATGTTTGTGGTTTTGCATAGGGATATGAAACTCACACTATATTTATTTTATTATGCAAGCAAGCAATGTTTTTTATACATTAATACTTTTCATTTGATAGTTTACAAGGACAGAACCAATTAAAAACCAAGCTTACTAAACTGTCTGGTTTTCATGTAAGAGATCTCTACCACATGATTTTCAACTTGTTTGGATTTTCCTATTACAAATTTACAGAATAGATGCAAGGTAATTTTCTAATTATGTTTAAGCCCAGGGTCCACCAAAGTTAGCACAGAAGAGGCATATGTTATATACTGTCACTTCTGGAAGCATCACATCATCCTGAGCTGCAACAGAGTCTCACAGCTGAAAAGGGCAACTAAGACTCCATCCTTCTCCAGAAATTCCCTACTCATTCTCTTCAAATTACACCCAGCATAGTACCTCACACAGCCTTCACACAGCCCTTTTGTTCTCTGTAAATAACCAGCAGCTGTTTTGCATATGTCAAAAGAGTTTATTGACAGAGACTACAATACCAGGATCTACCCAAGGCTGTGGTAACAATGATCCTGATGTTCCAAATATTTTGCAGAATATAAAAATATTTATCTGAAATTCTGCTTTTAACCATTAGAGGAATGTGTATAATGAAATCCAGCAATATTTAGTACTTAGTCACCATATACTTACTGAGTAAGAAAACCAATTTGTTTTTACAAAAGAAGCATTCTTCAAGCAGCAATATTTTAAAGTTGCCATTTAAAAAAGGCTGAGTTCCCTAAGACGTTCAAACTATATTTTATACATTATTGAAGACTACTAGTTAGAGTACAAGTTTGTTTAAATTTCTGTTTTGTTTAAATTTGTTTAAATTTATCAGGGACCATACAATTTGAATGTGGCTTGGATTTTTTAGGTGGTCCACAAATGTAAGAACAATTTTAATGGGTTTCATTAAGTATATATGGCATTATCACATTAAGAGATAATGAGTAGTTTCAAAAAAAGCTGTACAAATCTTTTCTAAGTATGTGGATTAAAAAAGTAATTTTTCTCGAGAAATTAAATATTTGAATAGAAAATCCATGCAGTTTTCAACAAGAATCAAATCAAGATAATATTTCAGTCTTAAATGTGTTTTCTTCATCATCTGAATACACACCAATTGAAAGGAGTAGATAATTTCAATTATGTTCCAATACCCCCAAAGACAAAAACTGTTGGAATTTCTCATTTCTCAGTCACATCCTTTAGCTATATCAACACAAATGTATCTAAACCAAGCTATACCTAAAATAAAATCTCTTATGTTAAAAATATTGTATTTAAAATACTATAAAATATTTTTCTTTTCTTCCCTACTATGTTATATTTATTAGGAAAATATTCTTATTTCTAATAGGGAAACAAAGTAAAAACAAGTTTTGAAGAAACTATGGGACAATTTCTTTAAGTGTTAGTAATAGATAATTTTTTTCATAATATTTAACATGACCACCTCTTTCTGGTAACTCCTGGATAAAGCAAGAGAAAGCAAATAAACTATCAAATCATGAAACTCTTCAGACAGAACTTCGTGTTCTTGAACCAAGAGGACAAAAGGATCTCTTTTGCTCTAATCAGTAGCAGCATTAACATTTTCTAGCTAGTGGGGATCTTAAGAGTGTGTGTAACTTAAAATATTTTACCTGACTTTCTGACTCTAAATGTAATTTAAAGCGAACATTCCACAAATTTAAAAATACGTTCATATTCAGGGATATAGTTCAAAGAGCTCTACCTAGTGCATCAGCAATTTGGATAAGAGGAAGTGAGCATTTGTGGACACAATTTACAATATCCTTGATATACCTGGAAGCAATAAACCAAATCTACAGCTTGTATGAATCAGTACAGTTCCACTAATTTCAGTGATATTAGGCTGATTTGCATAACCTGACAGTCTGACACATATCTACTAAGGCTTTCAAGCTTTAGTTTTTGACACATAAATGGTTCTCAGAAGAGATGACATGAGACTTGACTTCAACACACTATTTATAACAGTAGATGGTCACTATAAGTATACAGATCTGAAAAATTAGTTTAAGTACTAAGGTTCTAAAATCTACAGATTAAAGGTAATATACTAATTATTTCTAAGAACACAAAAATGGAACAATATAAAAAAATGCAATTGTTTTTAAACTAACAGCAATTTATACGTATGTAATTTCATGTTTCCTTGTATCTCAATCCTGGCCCTTCTTCACATGCACGGTATATGAAAAAGTCAAAGCTAATTTCACTTAGCAAAGGGTATCTAAAGATTGTAATTTAAATGCACATTATAATGCTTCAGTCATTGTCTGAATCTAAGTCATGCAAAGGTCTCAATACAGACTTGAACATCATGGAATATATTCTATTCTACTTTCTTTGTTGACATGCTCCCCTGGCCTTTTATAAAATATATCTGAAATATTCTATTGAGATAGACTTTAATCACAATGCACATTTTTATGCCTTACACTGCTGACTAGATAATTAACCTAAAATACTAATCAGAAAGCAATACCTCATGGTTTTTCTGACATGTTTGAGTCCCAGATTGAGCCTCCTATCTCAAGCAGGAAAATTGCTGAAGCATTTACATGTCTCAATAGTAATTCAAAACTCAAGGCTTCGAGGACAAGGCAAAGTCTTCCCAACCCCCAGACATCCCTAAAATGCTAAGCAAACAAAAAACTAAAATAAAACTACAAGCAATACTGCATGTATCTATGACCTGTGACTTGAATTGATACAGATAAATTAGAAGTACATTGCTTCTTGGATCAGGTAATATTTCGATTTTGGAGAGAATTAATGTCTGGGGGGGGTGACTTGTATACAATACTGAATGGTCAGAACAAGATATATAGCTTGGGAAGTGATGTGTGTAACTGCTTATCATTAAATAGTGGAGAACTTACTGCAACAAATTCCCATATCTGTCTCATATGCAACTTTCCCTTTCCAACTTGTTTTACTTCTATATTTATCCAAGATGAACTCTCCCCAATGAAATAAAACAGAGAGCAAAAATGTAGCCACTGATTCTGCCTGACAGATTCAGAAGTGTTTCAAATGGTAGGGCAGCCTATATCTCAACTAGATAGTAGAAAGAAGTTTAGAAATTACGCAGTGTCTTACCAACACTGAAATAGAGATTATTATGAAAGGAAGCCAGCAGGTACAAAATTCCTTAATTTCCTACAGCAATAAGGCACTGTATATTTTCAGTCTCTTTTTTAAACAAAAGAAATCCTTCTCCTTTTTTTCCTACTAATTTGACATGCGCAATTTGTTTCATGTCCTGCTTATGAGGCAGAACAAATCTAGTCAAAACTATAACCCAGGTGACATTTTAAGCAGAACCACAGGAAGGATTTGGTGTGTTGGCCAGAAATAGAACTCTAAAACATAATGATTCACATCTTGGCTCTGGTAAATGTTTAGCTATGACTTATTTAATTTTCTCTGATTTCCATTTCATTATGCTTATAAGATAATGAGCAGAGAACATTTACAGAAGGACTAATGCGCTGGTTCTATCTGCAATCTTTTATCCTCACGCTTTTCAAGGTATGCAGCAAGAACTTAAAACAGCCTTCATTATCACTCCTTACTGGCAAGCAAAGCAGCTGAAGAAGATAAAAGATATGATGGTAGGAGCAATAGTAAACAACTATCACCTCCTCATAAGTTCCCCTGAGTCCAATTTCCTATTTCTTTCCTTCCTCATTATGTGTAAGAAGTTCTCTAGAATGAACACGCATTGGCGGCAGAATTAGCCTAACTACCTGAAATTTTCTTTTATGAACCTGATTGCTGTTTTAATTGTTAAAAACATATCTGAAGAACAGTTTCTTTCAAATCCATCATAATTTCTTGTTTACCGCAATAAATTTCTGAAAAAAAATAGTATCAGCTAATGCAAGCCTAAAACTGGATATAATAATATTATTCAGTTGTGGAGAATTTTGTGAACAAATACTCAAAACATTCATGGTCAGATATTTCATAATTTTTTAGAGATGATACTGAAATTATCCTCAAACATGCACGTACAAAAATGCATATTCTTTAGAAGCTTGCACTTTAATGATATCAGTAAACAAAAATATTTAGAAAATCGCATTTAGCATTACTATATACATATAAATGCATAAATTCTCTTACAAAAAAAATTAATATAAACTTCATCACAGTATGAATGTTTATACTATAGTTACTTTGGCTTCATGGATGTTTTGTAAACAACTATTTCTAAACCACATGGGGATTTACATCAATTGACCTTAAGCATTTGAAGTCGACACATGGTTTATGCTAGATATCTAAATCCTCTCTTCAGTCAGTGAAGAAAAAGAGAAATACCTTTGAAATTATTCATGAAGTTTTACTTAACAGTCTTACAGGGTGGTGAACTAAGCCCTGAAGATAGTGTTTTCTACCTGTTGAGTATTACAGGAGCCATGATAACATGTCCACATGTCTAGTGCAAGTCACAATGGATCTCATCTTTTATGATCAGAATATCATTGCCTCTAATACATCATCTAAGATGAACTTCTCATTATTTGAATACCGACTGTCACTGGCAAGACTTGCTAAATAGGATAACAGAATGATTTAACTTGTGCTCCTGATAATGTCTGGAAACACACAATTTACATTGTAAGAAATATGTTTATGTCTTTGTTTCTTTCAGACCATGCTTTCTGAAAGTATCATACTTACTTTGATATCTGAATCTCTTCTTCATGATGCTATTGCACAAAAGTGAAATTCCATTTATAAAGGAGTGGGTGCCTACCATCAGAGATTAGAATTGCCACCTTCCATTTGAATAGAGATATTTTTCCTCTCTGCAATGGGAAAAAGGTATTTGTGGCAAACAGGTCTATGAACTGAATATGAGTCAGCACTGCAATTTTGTTTTTAAAAAGAAGTATGTTTGATCTCTTAACAGGGATATTTTGAGAGACACTGGGGAAACACAAGATCCTGGGATCTAATTGCCTACAGATGTGACAGACATCTTAAATAAAGGGGGTAAACCATGTGAAATGTCAAGGAAAACAGTGACAATCAAAGAAAGAAGTGAAGAAACCTCTCTAGAATATACCATGCTGTAACATTCTTGTTAGACATTTTGTCATGCTTGTTAGAATGAAGGTACCATTTTAATTTAAACTCTGGAAAGTAGCTAATCTTTCACATCCCTTCCAACAGCCAAATAATTCAATAATTCTATAATGCATTAAGCAATTTTTCTATTGTATTCAGCACTAGGAAGCACTATTCTTAGATAAAATATTCTGTCCTTTGTAGGATGCTAATATTCTGGAAAAATTTTACAAACTGCAGAGGATCCAGAAGATCAGAGAAGAGCAGAAAGTACAAACTGCAATCTATAAATATAAAGGTCTACAGGAAAAATATAGTCAGTTGATTTTGTACAATAAAACAAGATGATTGAAGTGAAGACTTAAACTCTTGAAGTCTTCAAATAAACATGAAGGAACTGTAAAGAGGAAGGCAATAAACAGTTCTTTGTGTCTCCCATAGACAGGATTAACGGCAATGGGCTGAAATGGCATCAGTGTACAACAGACAAGAAAATTTTAAAAAACCCCATATTTTTAGCAAGAAGTAAGGTTTGAAACACAATGCCTAGGTAACAAAGGGATCATCAAAATAGTGAATTTTTCAAAGTAATTTAAAACAGTAGTTTACAAACCAGCATTAACACTGGCCAGGTCAGATCACCTTGTATTGTTCCATCTTATCACTTCACATCATGACCTTAAATCCTTTGCTGCTCCCTACACCATCCAGTGAGAAATTACTAGTTCTACTTCCCCAGATTAATTCCAGATCTTTTCTCAAATATTGTGTCAGGCACCACAACTTCTAGAAAGATCTCTGTCCATAGATTCTTATTTTTTTCTCCTATCTCTCTTTCAAAAAGAATTAGTGTCCATTATGTGTCATCAGTGTGCACAGCTCAATATATAAGGAGTCCTTTGGACTCACAGTTTCAGTAAAGCTTAATTACATGTTCTCTCATAGTCTCGACAGTTTATTTTGGTAAAAATCTATTAATACAATTCCACCAATGGAGTAGCCTTTCTGTACAAAGCCTCCTTGTGGCTGGAAGTTGAAGGGAAAATATTTTCTTCAAACATGCATCAATATATTTGATTGATAGCAGCTGATCTGCTGAATTGTATATCCAAACTTTCTGTAAAAAATCTGAAAGCATCTGTAATATGTCATACAAAATTGCAGGCCCCTTGAGGCCATCAGTATACAAAAGTCTGCTCAGATTTACAAGCCTTTTAATAACTGCCAGAGCTTCCTATATTTGGGTTAATTTAATTAATTATTTCATATTAGGATTGGGAAGCCTTCAAAGCCATTCTTTATCTTCATTATGTGCTTGTCTTCACTGATGCATATCCTTAATTGTGAACCAATTGATTATATGAAGCAAATACCTAACTCCAGAAACATCTAAATAGCCATATTTTTAGTTTAGTTCATTCCCTGAAAAGACATACTGATAAGTTATGCAAAAAAATACTCTAGAAATGCTGATATTTTCTGGAAACTAAGCATACTGAGAGAAGAATTATACAAGTCAACAAATAATTATTACTACGATGTAATTGCAAAAGTTATTTAGTATTATTTTTTTTACGGAAAATATGAATTGCAAGAAATATACACAACCACTTCATATTATCTATTCAAAATTTTCTAAAACATAACAGTGTATTTTTGAGATATATTAACATTAAAATATTAAAAAAACCCTCTAGTATAAATTTGTGAGATTAATACAGGGTATCTTATAGTTTCCAAGCTGAAAGACATTTTCTGGGATTGGTCAACTAAGACCTTTGAAGTCATGAAGATTTTCCACCCTTACCCATTCTTAGCAGGCAATGACGATGATGAAAAAACAGATAAAAAACTGTTATAAAATGCTTCTTTCCTGACAACTGTGCTATATATTCACAAATATATATATATAAAATACTTCTTATTGCATATTGAGCTTTACATAATGCTACACATGGGTCAATTATGAAAGAAAATAACACTACTGCTTCAAAGAACTGATTCAGAGGTTCTATCATGGCCTCTCAATTCTGTGTTTTACAGGGATTATATTGAGTTACTAATTTTTTTCTTGGATATACCTTCAAGTTAAAAAGTGGTAGCAGCTCATGCAGCAATCAGTCCTCAAATTCAAAACCTCCTGAACTCAGAATAACCAATTCAAGAGTTTCCCTTAAACAGATCTACTTTGTTGTTTATGTCCCCTGTACTCATGCAATTGTTGTCGAGGTTATGAGTTTACAGTGTGTTAAGTGGTTGCAGGTAGTTCAGCAAACAGAATCCAGGATCTGATGATAGGCAATTGAAGATTAGAAGCTGAACAACAAGAACATCAAAATGTTACTCTTTGTGGATACAATTCAACTAGTGAAGTGGAAATTGGGGGAAAACATCATCCCTCTGCTGAAGTTTAAGTCACAGAATGTACATTTTTATCCAGACTTTTCCTCAAGCAGTCTGCTCAATCCAGTTGAAAACACCAATGTAATTTTCTTCTACTTCTTGCCTCTATTTAAAATTAAGAAACACAATGACAAGTATGTAATACGCTTACTATTAAAATAGATCTGCTAATGCAGAGAAGTTTGATACTTTCAGTATACTATGGTAGTTTTAGAAAAGAGAATATAAGTCAATTGGAATATTAAGTCAATCAGAATATTATCTAAAAAAAGAATTAGCAGCAATTGCTGTTCCAAACTGAAACCACCTTAGTGTTGTCTAAAAGATGAAAAGGCATACTCCTCCTTTCCATGTCCCAGCTGTCAGGCTGAAAAGGTTTTTGTGCTGATTAAACACATGCCTGTGTTTGCATCTTTAAACAGAATAGCCAAGGACCTTCAAGTAAAGAACACCTGCCTTGCCCTCTATCCTAACCAGCTGTTTCTGCATTGCCAGCAATGCAGCCAGCTGCACGAGACTATGATGAATCAATTTTTCAAAGCATAGCTATTCCTGCAAGGACACATTCAACACCCACCAAGAAAGTAACATGGTTTTGAGATCCTTTCCATTCAGGAATCCCTGGATGAGCCCATCAGCTCCTGGAGCAACTCACAACCAAACAAATTTTCTCTTTTCAACAGTCTTACTTATCGTGGAGGATTAGTTTCATACGCTGGCAGAAGTGGGGGAAAAAACAAAAAAAGGAAAACCATTCAGAGATTCATTGTATCATTCCATCCTAATCAAGACCCAAAGACTCCTCAAGGATCAAAAGGCAGTTTGTTACAGATAAAAAAAAAAGACTGTTTCAGTATCATCCTAAAACTTATGTGCCATTATATTGCACACCTTTTTTGGGAGATGGGAAAATTTTCTCTTATTTATTTTCTTCATAATGTCATTGATTTTTCAGGTACTGATGACCTAAAATATTTGCCTTAAAGAAAATTTCACATTGATTGACCCACTATGGCTACATTTCAGTTATATTAACAGCTGAGCCATTCACCACCATCTGCAATGTCATTTCTTAAGTTTTAGTATTCTGTTAGTTCTACAGGTAAAGTGGTATAAAAAGAGTTAAAGTAAACACACACCTAAGAAGACAAAGAGCTGCAGACATTTGTAATAGAAATGTTAACACTGATATGACTGCAGAATAAATGGGAATACAGGGGAGGGGAAGGAAATAACAAAATCTAATTACATAAGGCCTATATAAATGGATATACTAGTGAAAATTACATTAATCAGCCTGAAAGGCCCTCCACACACATCTTCATAGCATATGCCAATTAGAAAAACAAGCTAAAAGAACAAGCTAAAGGGGGAACAGTGTACTGCAGATAAACCAAAGAAAGGTAAAGAACAGGATTGAATGACCCAGGTAAGGAGACGAGAGATAGTGAGTACATCCTAAAGACTCAGAGAAGGGGCATAGGAGGGAAAGACAAAATATCATAATCACTGTCAGCTCCTTGAAAGTCAAATACCAAATCAATACATGGTCACCAACCTAAGAAGAAGAAGTAAGGATGATGAGAACTTGTAGTCAGAAATTTTAGTCTGTGTTATTATAAATATGACTACAGTACAGGTGTACCACAACAAAATTGAAAAGGATTTTAAAAATTAAATTATATTTATAGATTACAATATCTTTTCACTGTTTCTGTCAGTCAGAGTGACTAATGGCTCATGTATCCACATTCACGATATTCATCTTTATTTTCCTGTCTCTATATGGCTGACCTTTTAAAACAGCAACTAGTGTATACTCCTTTCAAAGAAGTACACAGACATTGTACACTGGTGTGCAGATTACATATAAATCATATAACTTGATACAAAACCTTCTGTTGAATTTTGTTGTGCTGAACATCTTCTATGTTACTGCATTGGATTAATAAGACTACATTTTACAGAGCTATTAGAATATCTCTGGACAACTCCCCCAATGATTTTAAATCCTATAATGTTAAGGTATGTTTACAGCAAAACATCAAAGTTCTTATATTATAATTTATTTCAAATTTTAGTTTTAAACTTGGTAGATGAGTGGTTGAAAGAAAAGAAAGAAACATATTGCACAGTCAGTCCTGAGGTTTGCTTATGGGTTGGCATTTGTTACAGTTCCAAAGCCACCCACATTGCCCATTCTCTTTTCAGTCTTTCCATGGGAACTATTTTGCTCTATCCCTCTTTGCAGAGAGTCTGAACTCCCAGGTGGTAACATCCCTATTCAATGAATTAACTAATTTCCAACTTCTCAAACTCCATTCCAAGGCATATCAATGCTTTCAAATGGCTGTGACAGAGAACAGGTGTGGATTTTAAACACCACTTTTGTATTTCTAATACAGCAAAAAGAAAAAAGGATTAAGCTAACAGATGATATTTAAGCTTAACTTTTACACTTCTTTACAAGTTTGTAGATTCCTTTTCAGCTGACTCACCATGCCATACAGTTCCAGAGAAGACAGACTGCACTTGCCTGTTGCTCTCAAACAGCATTTCCAGTGTACAAATCAGTCTCTCAAAAGATACTTTGTGCTGTTAGCCCGCACTTCATAAAGCTGTTTGATTCCTGTCTCCAGTGGTAGATTTTCAGCAGTAAATTTACATTTCAAATCAGGAAGTGAATACAAGCCATTTTCTGACTCTTTTCATTTGCATTTCCTCTGACAGGAATTACTCACTGGAGCAAGGGCACCCCCACTGAACCCATTGTCTTGCCATGCTGTAACAAACTGAATAGTGGCAATAATACTTTTTTCTTCCCCCCAGTACCTGATTAGAAGTAAAAGCTCCATTCTACAGACAAATTGTACAAGGATACACTTCCTAAGCACAAGATTAGATAAGAGATTTTTCTGTCTGGAATGTAACTGTTTTAGTGCATCTGTTGTCCAGCATCTTTAAAATACACAAAATAAGACTTTTTTTTTTTTTTTTGCAAATATGTAAAACAAAGAAGGTATAATTCTTCAATCTTTTTTCTCCTAAATACTTTTAAACATAAGGACAGTCATGCTGAACTTGATCAAAGATCTCATCTGTCTTTGCATCTCATCTCTGACAGCAGTTACAAAAAGACCTGCCTTCAAAAGTGTTTAAGACAGGAAAAGCCTGTATCATGCTTCCTTCTCCCTTGACCCCATATTTCCCCAGCCTCTAACTATTTTTTACCTCAATGAAATTTGTAGCCTGGTGTTGTTTTCCTAGAATTCCATTTAGTGTAAAATATAAACCAAGTCTAGCGCTTCATCACATTGATGTTTTGTCACACTTGACTTCATCCTCAATCTCAGAGGATGGAATACTTTCTCTGTCTTAAATCTAACAACCAGCGAAATGAAAAAAAGTTATTTACTGATGGTGTTTCTGCATATTCTCAACAGCAATTTTCATGTAATGAGTGAGGATTTTAATTGCAAGAATTAACAGCTTTATTTAGCATTAACTTGACATAAAATTAGCAGTTTCCATCTGAAAATAAAATCTGAAGCAGTTCTATTTTTCAATAGTTGATCAAAAGAAATGCAAAAATTAAGGAATACTCAGGATTTAATCACCTCCCTGGCACAGCTGACAGTAATTGTAACCATAACATAAATAATTTGTGTACACAGGCATAAAAAGAAAGCACTGATGAGACCGACTATAAAAGTATTTTGGTTGCAGTTCATTTAAAGTCAAGTTCAGTCTAAAGCATGTTTCAGCCTAGTGAGGATAATTTTATATTTGGACATCAGAAGCATATTCTGTGGTCCACTGCTCTGCAATAAACAGATGTTTGAATACACCCTATGCTATGGATAACATTAAATTTGCCTTCTGGGATTTACAGGACATTGGCTCTTAATGAGCAAATTTAATACAGTGGCAAAATAGAGGATGTGTGAGATAACACACAGAAAATAATGCAAAAGTCTATGTTTATCCACGCATCTTTAACTATATTTAATATTTGCTCCAAACTAAAACTATACCAAGAAGGAAGTATTACACTGTGTGTCTTACTGTTATGCATTGTAGACCACTAGCAATGTATAAAGAAAAACAATATATGTTGGCTATTCTAATATATCTATTTTCTTCAGACAAAAAAAAAAAGTAAATTAAGCATGGAATTCACTTTATGGCTATAAAGTTACACTTAAATGTAGGTAAGAGGATCATAAATAAGAAAATTCAGTCTTTCAGCAGGAATAGATGAGAACAAGGCCCTGGTAAGACTGCATTTTGTAAGAAAGTAAGTGAATCTCTGATCTTGGAGTAATGTTCACAGCCCACCTGAATCACTGGTAAGAGACAGGAGACTTCTGCCTTGTTCGAGGCAAGATAACTTCATTTAAATGTGGCAGACTGAAAACTTTTGAAAACATATACAAATATAACAGTATGACTATAGCAAACAGATAAAAGATAACTCATAGTCATTGAGGATGGAAATATTCTTTTTGTAGGCATATTAACTGAGTTTGTAGATAACAAAATGTTTTGTTAGATAAAATGGCAGTTCTGACAGGTGTGTGTCCGTTCCTTGTTACTCCTCTTGCCAATTGTAGATGTCAGTCTGTATAAAGCCATCTCCTGGCTCTCTCCTAAGTATTCAGTACAAAATTGTTTTAACTATTTCCATGGAACAAGGCAACCAAAAATCAGATATGGCCGGTTCACCCGCTCACTCTCTTTGTCACCCAAGACTGTGTTTTAGAGCCACAAAGAATTTGCAGCTTGTTTACAGACTAAAGAACACACATTAAAATGCTGTTTACTTATTTTCTGACTAAGGGTGAGCTATTGCTTCAAGCTGAGGGTTAAATCTGCCCTTCTGATCTGCTTTAAGCCAACCCTCTAAAGCTTTTATGAGATTTTGGTTCAATCAGAATTGTCATATCGAATGGGACCTTTAACTTTCATCTGAGGAGAAATGCCAATCATGGGTAATTTCTGACTTGTTAACAAATCCCCAGAGTATTCAAAAGGCTGCTAACACTTCAGGATATTAAGCGGAACCACAGAAGACCAAAATTTATATAAAAGGATTAATTGCACATACTAGAATGGAATGTAATTCTATGGAATTTCTATAATGGAGTGAGTGGCTCCATTTACTCATCTATTCTGTTTCTTGTTTCTGTATTTTCAGGTCAGCATATCCCTTCTCTTGAGAAAAGCTACTTCTCTTAATTCTAATGAATCTCCCATACCCTTAATAAATATTCCATTCCTGGAGCTGTCCCTCAGTCATGTGTATAAATTAATCTCCAAAATCTGCAGCAGATGATTATCCTGGGAGAGCCTCTAAGTAAGGACTTTGTTCTGCTCCTATTACCCTGAGGTAAGAGAGTATCTATGCACTCTGAGCTCACCTAAGGCTCCTATTAGTTCTTTGCATTTGCTACTGATTTATTTTTCAAACACCTCATATAGCTTTTTGATAAAGAAACAATTAATAATTCTGCAACAATAAGGAACAAAACAAAACAAATCAACAAACAAAAACCAACCGAAAAAACCATCAACCAGTCAACAACCAACGAACCCACAACAGAAAACTGTCACAACAGTAATTGTGACTACTGCAAAAAAATGTTTCTTCTTAGGTATGTTTAGAGAGTAATCCATAATTCTCTACATTCTGATGACTTTCTATAATTGAGCTATGACAATTTTAAATGGAGAGGACTAGAAATAATGTATTCAGGTTTGAATTGCTACTGCAAACTCAGCTAACATGTATGGTCAAGCACATTAATGTGAAGAGCTGCTTTTTGAAGAAGATGGATAAATTAACTGAATCCTGGAAAAGAACCTGGAGATAATACAATACACATTTGAGAAAACTATTTTCAAGTTTTCTGCACTAAAGTAAGGGGTCAAATAACAGGCCTTAAAGGGCAAGATGTCTAGATATCTAGAAAATAACAGAAATGGAAAACAAAACAAAGTATAGCATATCCTCCATTTCTTTACATAATGCAAAAAAACATTAGAAAATTAATACATTCCAAGACTTAGCATATATTACTGTGATATGTCACTGAAAATTATTAAAAAGTGTTTAAACTCTCTGAAAAAACTGATTTCTGGCAAAATGGACTTATTTTTAGCTCTGTCCTGCACAGAGACTACTTGGTGAATTTCCTTTGAAGAAGCTCTGTCATTTGTTTATAGTATTTTTAGGGAATTCTTCATTTATTTCAGCAAAAACTGACACAGCATGAAGCATCAATTCCTAATAAACAACAATACAGAACCATCTATCCATAACTGACAGTAAAATTCAGTCATCCATATTGAATTGTGATGACCATAAGAGCCATTAAAAACTTGGTCATTTGTGTAGTTTCTAACCATGTCTAATTGAAACATTAGAACAGTAAAACCCATTCCCTTCGGAGAGAACAACACAAAAAACCAACTTACCTAAGCTCTTTTTCTCAAAACATATTTTTAAAATACATTTTATCTGTGAGAGAGTTAAACAATTTAGTACCAGAGGCTCATTTGTACACTTGCACTACAAAATTTAAATCAATTTGCATAATCAAGTCCTACCAAGTGTTTGCCACCAAGACAAATTATGCCTTTCCTTTTAGCTTACCCTCGAGCTATTGTGAGGAGCAAAACAAACACATAGTGCTAAATAAAATTTAGAGTTCTGACTGTTCCACTGAATTAGGAATGACCATAAATACAGCTTACAAAGTTACATTTCTGCATAGCAACGGTTCTGTTAAAATTTATTTAGTGTAAATATGTACCTTAAATGTACAAAGACTTCTACTTTTCATGTGAAAAGCGTCTTATAGCCAGCATTTAAGTAGCTGTGCCATGCCTAGCCCTAATCCCTTCTCACAGGGTGATTAGTACCAGGCATTCCAGGAAAAAAGCATGAGAAATCTCAGATGAATCCCATTCAATTATTACTGTAGACACTTTCATCACTTTGTCCTATTTTAAACCTTAATAAATTCTTAATTTTATTTCAGTATTAATTGTTCAAATGTTTTGATATATGTGTCTCAAAAAAAAATATATATCCTGATAAAGTTACATAGTCTATCCTAAGTTTTCATAATAAATAAAATGAATGAAAGTTTAAGTTAGCATTGTTATGCTCATCATCAACAGTTTTATCCAGGGAACTCTAACCAAAGATTTTTTGAAAGATGAAACTCATGAAATTTCTGTCCCTTTCTTGCACACACAGAATATACAAATAACCTAGCCTGTCTCCTTTTTTTTCACCAGATAACTTTATTCTTTAATTCCTATTTTTCCAGATGTCTTTAAGCAAGATAATCACTTTACTTTTTCCTTTCCTGTAATGGTGACACAGAGAGCAGAAAGATTCATAATGAAAATGAGTACTACTCACAACAGTAAAAACCATGTAAAATACCATTTCTTTCCCATGACCCCTAGGAAATTACAATTATTGTTACTGGCCATGAGACAGAGGGATTAGTCACAAACCAAGAGGAAGACAGCTAAGTGCATCAGCTCTTCAGTTCATGTATTTAAAAAAAAATTAAAAAGGAATTTTATCTTCAGAAAAGACAAAAAAAAAAAAAAAAAAAGGCAAAAAAAACTTACCAAAAAAAAAAAAAAGAGCAGGTTTTCTGACAAGAGAAGTTTCAAAAACTGAATGCAACATGATATAAAAGTTGAAATTAAATTCAATAAATCTAAAGTAAAAAGTACAGTGAGAGCAGAAACCTTGACATTACATTGCAAGAAATACATTGCAAAAGATCAATTTTTTCTTATAAATTGATGATAACACAGCAAAATAAATACATCAGCTGGGAAAAAAATCTATAAGATAGTAAGGTTCAAAATATCAGAGTTTCTAACCTAAATTAGTACTTTACTAAAAACATTAATAATTCTGTATGTATTTTGTTAATGTACTTCTCATTTCTCTGTTAATAGTAGGGGGAAATGAATTTTTACAACTTATCATTTGCTATTTAATACCCTGTAAATCATAAAAACTCAAAGAGGAAAGGGTTTCTAATTGAGAAATACAGTGAGCTGATTTTTTTAAAGGAAAAAACTTTCAAAAACTTTACTGGCAACATAAATCGAGGTGGAAATTTTTAGCTACTGAATCACATGAACCATGTCTAAACTGCAGGATGTATTCTCCAGAAGAAGGATTAAATACTAATCCAAGTTAATCACAGAGAGAGAATGAACAATATGAAGATAATCCATTGCATTTCTTGTAATTAATATCAAAAAATCTCAAGCAAGAAATCCAGTATCAACTATACCAAAACATTTTGTCAGTAGACTTTTACAGGTATGGCATGACAGCGTATTATGTGCTGGCAGTTCCTGCTTCACTCACCACTTTCTACATAAATAGAAGTTCTTGAAACAGAAAAAAAATTATTCTGAATAAAAATTATTTGAAGGCAAGTGGATGAATTTTAGGGGATTTTAACTGAAAAAAAAAAAGATGCTGTAGATAGTTTTTGATTAAAAAAAAATTATACCCATATTTATACATAAAAATACTTGGAACAGTGCAAAGTAAGATACCCGGTTTTATTGATGTTGTAAACACATAACTATCAAAAATGACATGGAGGCCTTACAGATAAAGCAAGAAAATTGAAGGCTATGTAGCTTTCTCCACCCTCAACATGTAAAAGTAAAAACAGAAAAAGTGAAGAATTTACTATGAGCTCTCTCACTGGAATTAAAATCCCAGTCAACCCTGGAACTATGTTTAGTACACAAAGATACACAAGGTATTAGAAATATGTATTTTCCCCATCACTCAACAGTCCTTACATTTCATATAATTCCCATTCCTTTGTAATATTCCTGAAGAATATTCCTGAACAATATTCCTTTTGTTGCTCTTGAGCTCTATTGATATAAATGAAAATTGTTTGATTAAGTAACCACAGATGTTCTCTCTTCAATTTGTTGTCTGGTTATTTTGGATTACAGCTGCATGAACAAGAACTGTTATAGAAAACTCAAACAATCCCTCTTGAAACAAAGCTGTCAGAATACATTTAAGTTAGCTCCTTTTGCAGTACTCTAATACAAGTAGAAGGTTCAACATCCTCTGTCAAAGACAAATTCAATTACATACTACATGACTTTTCAACAAAAGAATAATGATATTTGGCACAGGCATTTTTTGAGAGAAGGACTAGTACACTTCAGCTGAGTTCAGAAAGCCATTTTCAGCTGTTAACATGTAAGCATCCATTTGCTTTCTAGCCTCTACTAATGGTTTTAACTAGACCTCTGCTGTACATCACAGGACTTTAAACAACTGACATCCTAGATACCGCCAAGTGGGCACTTAAACATAACCATCAATCTCTCAATAGAATTCTAATCTTTAATTACAGAACAAAACCAGCTTTTGCCTAAAAGCTACAAAAAAAACTACAAATAATTGCCAGCACCAGTAGTAACTCTGAGATAAAATTCTTAAAAGAAAGATATTTGATGGTTTCTTTGAAGTTAGTCTAGGAATTTTCTATAATGTAAAAGATAAACTACTACCAGAAAAGTCTGATTTTCCTCACTTTAATTAGTTCTCTTGACTCTCATTGTCACTGTCATAGTATAACAGCCACTTCAGTGAATTCATCTGAATGATTAAATCAACTCACCATGGAAATTAGAGAAGCCCAGAGACCAGTTCCAGAAGCAACATGCCAAACAATTTTATTTTACCAGCAGATACAATTAACAATATTGCAGGAACAAGTATTCAGAATATAAAGAAACAAACCCGTGCAATTATAGAAGCTGAAATTCGCCTCATATTGAAGCAGATGACTATGTTAAAAAGAAAAAACAACCCACATTTGAGGAAAGCTTTATATGAAGGTAGATCACTTCTACCTATATGTACTCTACTTTGCCTAAGTAGGCTTTCTTATAATCAGTCTTCCAAAAAACTACCTGCATTTCTTCCCCACATTCCTGTACCATTAATTCAATTATCACCTTAAACTTGTGTCACATTAAAATGATGATGTTTCCAATGTAAAAGTATGAAATTACTCTCATGTATCTTGTAATATCTTTGTCATATATTCAGCTCAGAAAGCTCCTCCATCATTTCACTAAAGCCAATATTTTCTTTCTCATGAAGAAATTATGTTCTAAAACTATCTTCCAAGATATCTTGCTATATTAATACAGTTACTACTTAAAAGAAAATAAGCAAACTGCTTTGCTAACTCCTAGCCTTATTTTTGCTAACTCCGTCTTATTTCAGACTTATTTCCTCTCAGACCGAGGAAACTATTTTTAGGCTTTTCACCCAATATGAAAGATTAATATTGACAGTATTCAAAGTGCTGGGTGAACTGCCAAGAAGGCCGTACGAAATTTTTCTTAAAGTTAATAGAAGACAACAAAAATTTTAAACAGCTGACAATTAGGGTCAAAATTAATGCAGATATTAATGTTTATAGCATTCTGACATGGACAAGCCAACAGCCAAACCATTTAACTAATAAGGAAGTGAAAAAAATCTGAGCAAGAACAAGCCCCTCTTAAATCAGGCATAGATACAAGTATTTATACACTCTTGAAAAAAAGGGAGGAGGAAACTCACAAAGGCAAGCACCACCTTTGAAAATATCAAAGTGTTTGGAAGCTGCAGTCTGATAATCATAGAATAATCCTGAGTTGGAAGGGACCCACAAGGATCATCGAAGTTCAACTCCTGGCCCTGCACAGGACAGCCACAACAATCACACCATGTACCTGAGGGCAGTGTCCAAACACTTCTTGAACTCTGGCAGGCTGGTGGTGTGACCACTTCCCTGGGGAGCCTGTTCCAGTGCCCAAACACCCTCTGGGTTTCCTAATATTTAAAACAAACCTCCCCTGACACTATATGAATAAATGAGCTAGAGAAATACACATCTTAGGCAACAGAGCACATGAAACTGAGAGGTGAGTGAAAAGGTTTTATAAATTTAAACTCAAGAAACAAGATTACAGACCATGAAAACAGAACACAAAAATAGCTGTAGACAACTTTCAAGTTTTAAGACTCTAAATAGAGTCGAAGACTGAAAATAGGTGTCACCTACAGAGTATTCTGTTCTATATGCTGGTTTTTCTGAAACTGTCTGAAAAAATGAAGCAGAAAGCAGTTAAAACATGCAGGATGTCTGACCCCATTGTGTACAGTGGGACCAACATAAGAAAATAGTAGTGAAACACAAAAGAAATCAGTACATTTAGTAAGGTATGACAGGTCTCATCTGCTCAAATTGCAAGCCCACATTAGATGCATCACTGAAAAATTTTCTAAGTGTGGGACACTTTGCAGACAAAAATTACTATTCCATGAAATAATTTGAGGTGTCCTATACCTGATGAGTAGGTGAAAGCAGAGAAATGAGTAGGTACCTGAAAGGGTAAGCTAAGAATTTCCAGGGCATAAACTTTTATTAGCCTATTTTCCCATTTCTCATTCAAATAAGTTTTTTTAAAAGTATATGTGTATAACAAATCTAGAGACTCATGTATACGTTCCTCCCTCCTGTTAAATATTCCTTTGTACACAGCCAAGGCATGGCCTTATGAACTAATTACCAAGTCTTCTCCACATACACCTTAAAAATCATTACAGTAAGCAATGAAAACCTTAATAGAAACTCTGTATTTGGCTTACTCACAGTTTATCACTAAGAAACAATATGTGTAATGGGAAGGGTTTAGTCATTGCCTTTTACCATCAATACAGGTTCTAATCTAATACAGTTTCATTTATTCTTTTTTCCCCCTTTTTACTATGCTTTCTCACATTCCATTTTTATTGTCCATCTGCTCCTCCTTTCCCTTGCATAACTTCCCATCTAACTCATTTGCAGTAACACATGGCAGAAACCTATCTTCTTATAGACCTCTACAAAGATATTAAGCCATCCCAGCAGGCAAAAGAAATCAATACTGCAGTAGAAGTAGAATGCTTAAAATACAAATATGACTGTATTTTAACATTTATTATGAATGTATTTTGACAGAAACTAGGAGTCAGCACAACAGTGAACCTCTTCAGCCTTGTTTCATTTTTCCTATTTTTATTATTATATTATTTGGATTTATTTGGTTTATAAAGTCTACAGACACAAAAGAATTGACTAAAAATGCTGCAGAATTATTAATGGATCAACTTTTACAGAAGTAAAGTAATGTATTCTATCATTTCTTGATCTTCTTACATAAGGGAGTAAAATATCAATAGCTATAAAAAAACTTCCCTAGGAATGTTCTAGGCCAAGTTGAATGGGGCATTGAGCAACCTGGTCTCGTGGAAGGTGGTCTTGCCTATTGCAGTGGGGTTGGAACTAGGTAATCTTTCAAGTCCCCTCCAGTCCAAAAATTTCTATGATTTTAGGATGATAATATAAGCTTGAAATAAACCAAGAAAAAAAAAAAATCATCTCACTCTGCTCCTTTTCCTCATTTATCTGTCCTTTATATGTTTCACAGATTGAACAGACCTGACCCATTGCATGAAACTCAAACCAATGTATCAACAAAACCAACTGAAGATTGTTCTGAAACAGAAATTTTTGCCAACCTGTTAACCCAATCACCTTGTACTAACCAGACAAAATACTTAATCATTAAAAGGTAACACAAAACCAAATGAATCGTACAATATTACAGTTGTTTGCAAACTGGTATATAGCTCAAATCTGTGCAAATATAATGCACAATAAAGTTGATCACAATAGACTAAAAGGTCATGTTGTAGTAATACCTTCAGCTGAGGTTATCTGCTCTCTTTGAAATTTTCATCCCTTCTTTTTAAAATTAAATGAGGGCTAAAAGCATTTCTGATTCTATTCTCCCACTAATCACTAATAAACCCTCATTAGATTTAATTACTTACATTTTACATAGCTACATTATTCCTACAAAAAGTCAAGCGTACTTAAAGTCACTGTTCTAAAAATGACTAGAAGCTATGATCCAGGAGAGATGCTTCTTTTTTCTTTACTACACACCAGCAATTCAAACGTTCCTTCCTTGTGTAAATCAACAAGTCCCTTCAAGTTATTATGTCATTCTTACATTTTCATGATTTTTTCTGAAATGCCTAATTTATTTTCTGTGTAACTGTCTATGTGGAATTTGCATACAACTACCTACATACAACTCACTCCTGTTTTCTAACTAATAACTGAATTCATTACTTTGTTTTAAAAAATTTATTTGTGGTGCAATTATTATCCATCAGAATGACTTGCAGTTATTCACTGCAAGTTTGTCTGCTTGTATGGCATTGCTCACGTCAAATTCATCATGCTTAACTTCACCAATCTGAAACATAGGTTTGTCTAGTCTAATCACCCAGATCCTCTATCCAATTCATCTGAACAGACAAGCATGAAAACAAGACAATTCATTCCATCTATATCAGATGTCCTTTAAAATCGGCTCTCTTGGGGGTGCCTGCTTGCCCAGTTAATTATAAAGGAAGTCTAAATGACTGTGTCGTATTAAAAATCTCATTTTGAGACAGATACATTTAAAAATGATATAATCCAGCCATGACATGGCCACAGGATCATTTCTGATAGTATAGTTACATCACCTCTGCAGAATGACACAGACTAAGTCATAAAAGGGTATTTGCTGTCAGCAGAGCAAAATTCAGACTAAAAGCGTCTGCACAGCACCTTTAGCTGATTTGCTGTTCTTCTACAATGAACCAGCACTGCTATGCTGGCAAAATTCCATTATTACAAGGTTTGCCTAGAATGCAACTATGAGAAAGCTGAGAAATTATTTAATAAACATATTAGTTGAATATTAAAAAACTTCATAGCTAAGTATGGTTGCTGAGATGCAAAAGAATTCTGCTGGATATTAGTGCTTATTCTATGCATTGATGGTTTATAATCTTATTTAAATGAGAATCAGAAGTGCAGTTCACAGCAAATACTAAGGAGTACTCTAAGAAATATATACAGAGCAGTGTGTGCTGGAAAAAAAAAACTCATTTCTAGACCTGCACACAAATATCATCCCTTAGGTTTGGATTGTGTGGTGGGCCAGTACAAGCACAGTAAATTTTCTTGGGAATAGAAACAACTCAGGTTGTAAAAACCCAAAACTTTGATTCTGAAGTAAATGCAAGGAAAACAGATTTCAATGTTGGTTTAACCACCTGTTTGTGTTTCCATACATTAGAATCTTTGTTCTTATCAAATGTACTTAGAATAAAAATCATAATAAGTATATTCAGGACTTTTAAAAGGAAACTAATCTGTTCAAACCAAAATAGCAAATACATAAGTTTTATTTAAACCTGATATTTAGCAGGCAAACATAGCAAGAAAAGACAGTAATAAACTTATTTTCTGCTATGCCTACTGAACTCATAAGTACTGCTTTATTTTGCCTCCTCTCCAGTCTGTGATCAAAATATAGAACACTTTTGGCAATTATAAATTTAAGACTAAAGATGAAAACCAAAAGAAAACTGCCATGAAAGAAAACTGTTGCTATGTAATTAGCATCACTATTTTTATTAAATCATTAAACTCACCTTTTTTAAGAAATATATATTTCTGTCTGGAAAATAAAGATTGAGCAAGAAATATAAAGTTTTGGAGGATTCAGTAAGAAAGTACAGCCACAATGACTTTATGAGACACCCTGCTCCAAATTAGTAGTGACAGTAATAAGAGAATACATGTCCTATCAGTAGCACAGAAATAAGAGTACAGATGTGCTGATACTAGATATCAGCAGAGACAGAAACCTACAATGCAGTGACCAACGCACAGTTGTGCCCTGTTGCTAATCTCCAGGTTAACTTAGGGGAGCTATTATCATTAACAAGAGCAAGATTTAAGGCTGTATTGTCAGAAATCGGTTTTGATCTTTAACAATAATGCATTAACAAAATTCTTTTGTATGGAAAAGCACGGCAAAGAGTTAAAATCAGGTCTGAAAAAGAGGGAGATGATACAGTCAAGTCTTTTTGCACTGAAGTGTAATCAATAATATTTGACTTATTCCTGGCAGAACTCTGTCTAATTTACTCTTTACATCAAGAATTCTATGTTTCTTCCTCATCTTCTTTATTTCCTTGACACTTAAACTCACGGTTTCTGTCTTGCTTCAAAAGGCTTTTTTTAAAAAACAAACAAATGTTTTTACTTTTGTTCCTCCAAAATCTCTTCAGTCTAGCAGTGTTACATAGTATGAGTTTCCCACATCCTTACTAAAACATGTGCAAGGATGATAAAAAAGTAACTAAATTCTCCATCTGTAATAATAGGAGGCACCTTGGTTTCATCTACATTTTATTTTCACAGAATCAGAATGTTTGTAAGGGACATGTGGAGGGCATCTGGTACAACAACCCTACTCAAGCAGGGCAACCTACACCCAGTTGTCCTGGACCATGTCCACATGGCTTTGTGGAATTCCATATTATCTTCTTCATAACTTCAACTGGTTTTTACATTCACATATTTTTTCAACTTCAATGTAAATAATAAATCTTTTCTTTCTAAATGAGCACAATGACATCCTAGATCTGATTTTTACAACACTTATGTGCAAAACTATAGAATTGATTTCTTCATTGCTGCAGCAAAGATAAGTTCAATATATTCAGGCTAGATGGCTGATAGACTTGAGATCTTAAAAAACACATCAATACAATGGTGTGGATTTTATTTTTCAGGTTCTGCTATTGACAGATTTATGTCTACCTCCTACTGTAGAAAGAATATGATGACATTACTGTGATAATGCAGTAATATTATGACTCAATTTCACTTTAATGTAGGCTATTGCTTACAAAATGGCTAATAAAGCAGTTTTCAAGATGGGGACTAAACTAGAACAATATACATTGCACAATAATAGATAGCAAATTACCACTGGAAGAAAAAAAAGTGTGGTAAATGATACAATTCTAATTTATTAAATTTTTAAAACTGGCAGAATGATTTATAGAAAGCTTGTATGAACACAAACTCCCCAGTCAGCTCAGATGGCATATAATACTGGCTGCAAAAGAGAGTTTCAGATTTTGAAGAAAAACTCATTTTAGTTCTTTAACAAGGTTTGCAGCCCTCCTTCTTTGAGTCACTTTTTTAAAGTATCATTAGCTAGATGCAAAAAGTCATTGAAAACAGAATAAACCTTAGAATGCCATTAACAGTCAGCATTTATTGAACAATAAATATGATATGTAAAACTATTTATTGGCTAATTCCCACAAAATCGACCTTCAATTTTTAGGCAAGTAAGCATTAGTATTATCATTATCCAGTCAAGACACAGAGAGTCTTAAGCGTTATTCACATTGCAAAGGGCCATCTTTCACTGGTATGTGGAAACAATCCATTTTTGTTTTTAGGTTTGTCTGATTTTTCATGCTGCTATTTTCTAACTGGTGTTATTGCTAATTTCCATCTCAACAACAAAATCAGCATCTCTCATTTTGCCCTCCTTAGCTTGCATCATTCTACTCTGTAGACATGATCTCAGTTTTATGAATATAGAAGTCTCCTCAAAACCTAAGCCATGGTTACACCATATCAAGAATGAGGAATGGTTTCTTAATCATGGCTGAATACAGAGGGAGAGGGAAAGGGGAGAAAGTGAGAGTTCTAGCAAATTGCTTTCTCCTCATGTAAGATACTGATCTGTAGTCATTCTTCTGTTTCTTTTTAAGAAAATGGGAGCAAATTTTGGATGTGCTGCCAAGGATTTCATTCCAAATGTTCAGCACCCAGAAGAAATGTTCCACATAGAGAGCCTGAAACATTCACACTGAAAATCCCTATCTGCTTAGAAATCTGAATGAAATCAGGAATCAACACAGCTCAGCAAGCTCAAAACTTCATCTTTCATGTAGAACTCAAGGGACTCAAGTGATTTAAGGATGCATATTGATATAAAAGGCAGACTTTGAATGTGCTCCCCACTGACAATATTACATAACACATCCTAAATAGTAATTTCAGGCTAAAATGTATAAACAGCAAAGAATTGGACAAATCAGAGAAAATATTAAAATCTTCTGAAAAGTCAGCTAAATTGACTCATCATCCAAAATACTAATTAAAATTACTTTGAACTGCAAAAGGGTTTGTTGTTTATGCAATGAATACAATGCTTAATAAATACACCATAAGAATGACATAAACTATAAGGAAAGTTAGTCCCTTGGTTTCTGATGTACCTTTGCAGCTAAGGAGTCACTGTGTGTCAGACTCCAACCAAGGTATTTTTGTGAGCTTCCACTGAATGATGTACAAACCTTGTGAAATTCAACAAAGCCAAGTGCAAGGTCCTGCACCTGGGTTGGGGAAATCCCAAACATGAATAAAGGCTGGGCAATGACTGGATGGCATAAAAGCCAGGCAAAGAAGGACCTGAAGGTGGTGGTGTATGTAAAACTGAATTATAGCTAGGAACTGGCACTGGCAATCCAGAAAGCTGACTGTATCCTGGGCTGCATCAAAAGCATCATGGCCAGCAGGTTAGGGGAGGTGACTCTACACCTCTTCTCCACGCTGGTGAGACCCCACCTGAAGCATTGCATCCAGCTCTGGGGCTCCCAGCACAAGAGAGACATGTTCCTGCTCAAGAGAGCTGGGAAAACAATCAGAAGGCTGATGACAATCAGAGATGATGACAAGCTGAGAGAGTTGTGGTTGTCCTGCCTGGAGAAGAGAAGGCTCTGGGGAGACCTTTGAGCAGCCTTCCTGTAACTAAAGGGGGCCTGCAAAAAAGGTGGGGAGGTACTTTTTAGAAGGGACAAAAGAAAGTGGTTTTACACCAAAGGAGGGGAGGTTTAGATTGGATATTAGAAAGAAATTCTATACTGTGAGGGTGGTGAAGAATTCGAACAGGTTGCCCAGAGATGCAGATGCTCCATCCCTGTTCAAGGTCAGGCTGGATAAGGATCTGAGAAACCTGGTCTAGTGGAAGGTTCCTTGCCTATGACAGTGGGGTTGGAGTAAATTATCTTTAAGGTCTCTTCAACCCAAAGCATTATATGACTCTATGACAGGATTATATGTCAAATAATTAAATAGGAATCCTGTTACAAAAAATAAGAGTGAACCATTCTTCAAATAAGCTTTTTTCCCCTTTTCTAAATTTGAGCTTACTGAAATGTAATTTCTTTAACTGTTCTTCAACATATTGACAGAAGAGTTGCCATCATAACCATTGCAAAGAGATGTTGGGCTGTGTTTTTTAAACATAAGTATGGAAAGACAATAAAAGGAATTAAGCCTGTTATAATGAGCAGAATAGTGACTACTTTTAGGATGCCTTGGTCAGAGGACAGAATCCAAAGAACAAAGGCAGAAATGCAAAGCCCAGCAAAGAAATTACTTTTATATTAATTTTCATAAACAAAAGCAGGTGTTTCAAAAGGAATGTCAAAGTGTTACATTTCTTGTTCGTTACAGTGACAAAGTAAAAATGGAAAATACCCAATTAATTGCATCAGTAGGTGATCTTCTGTAACAATTTATCTTCAATAGCTACTGAATATTTCAACGATAAATGTCAGTGTTAAGGAGCACAAGAGAGAAGGATTATGGTTTTAATGATCATAATCAAATCGGGAAATCAGATCTCCCTTCAGCCTGTGATAAACCATTATTTTAATAATTTCTAGAAGTAGTAAAGAAGGAAGAACAAGAGGAAAGGAAGTGAACTCAACCACTGACAAGTTTGCAAAACTCAGACCCAACAGCCTTGAACCCAATCTATCAGGTATGACATTCTTCAAAAAAGGATGACACTTTGTACTGATGAGACTCCTTATAATACACCTGTGGTGGGTTGACCCTGGCTGAACACCAGCTGCTCACCAAAGCCATCTATCATTCCCCTCCTTGGCTGGACAAGGGAGACAAAATAGAGAGAAAGGTTTGTGGGTTGGGATAAGGACAGGGAGAGATCATTCACCACTTACCACCACAAGCAAAATAAACTGAATTTGGGGAAAAAGAAATTTAATTTACTACTAATAAGATCAGAGCAGGATGCTGAAACCTCAAGTAAGAAAACACGAGCCTCTTTTTCATAATGAAGATGTAATTTCCCAACACTTGTCAGTACCATGCCCTAGCCTGAGAACTCCAAGTATCATGTAATAGTGTAAAAGCTACTGAACTCTCCACTGACTTCAAGGAATAGTCATTTTTCACTCAGATTGGCAAAGCATGATTTTTATTTTTTTTTGGGGAAGCACTAGGTAATGCATAAAATTCCAGGCTACATCCAGCAGAATTACTCTTTTCTAGATCTTGCTGATCAACCTCATACCTTAAAATGTCAGGCTTCAGATTTCATAACATTATACAAGATGACTTCCACACCTCCTAATGTAGTCCTCAGCATTTCCTCCAAAAAGAACAAAATTAATCAAGCCATGAAATTATGCTACCTCCTACAGTAGTTCCATCTGAAGGGGAAAAGAAAAGAAGAAAACCACGAAACTAAAATTAAAAAAAAAAAAAAAAACACAAAAAAAAGCCTTCTAAGAATCATGTAATTGCATTCTAATGCAATCATTTGATTCTGTCTTTCTGACATGCTGAGAAAAAAACCCAGGCCACTAATTACTCAAAGTTGTGCAGAGAGTCCCACATTCTACTCACATCAAAAACAGCAAAGATCCATATAGATACTGATTAATAGCTTTTAAGTTAGTTTTAAGATAACTGTTCTCAATTTAGAAAAACAAATGACACCACACTATTACATTATGTACCCATTACCAGTCTTTCAAGTCTTCTTTCTTCATCTAAATCTCATTTTTAACAAATTTTTTAGTTTGGCTTTTTGCCAGATCATCTGCAAGCATCAATTTTGTAAAAAATTCTTTTAAAAGTCTTCTAAGAGTTGAAAATTTAAGCAAAGGTCTATAAAGAAAAAAAATTAACAAACACAAGTACCTGAGTCAAAGCAGCAGTTTTCTCTATTTGACTTAACTGAGTTCACATTAATGACTTGGAACTTGGTAATCTACATAGGAGAGCTAAATTTATTGCACTACAAAATATGTTCAGCTATTATATTATACCTGCAAGTCTTACTACAATAATATTAACTGATTTTTTTTCTAACTTTGAAAAAGAAAATGAAAGTTGATCATGATCATGCAATTTTTCTTGATTCTCACAAGGAACATTGTCTCTCACAATATTCTTGTATCTGTGTCAGGACATTGCAGGACATGGATGGAAAATCAAATGTGAAAAATAAAAAGGCTGTATTATCAGGCTCAAAGGGTAGTGGTTCATGGATGGCTCACTGCCTGGGAGCCAGCAATAAATGGAGTACTGCATAGAGCTGCCCAGAGATGTAATACAGTCTCTGTGTTTGAAAGCCTTGAAGATTCAACTGGATAAAACCTAGCAGAATCTGGTCTGACATCAAGCTGGCTCTGCTTGAGTAAGAGATTGAAACCCCTGAGGTCACAACCTCAATTACTCTATGATTAGGGATGTGATCCTGTGATCTATGTCTCCCTGTTTAATGAAGATAAAAAGACATGTACACTTGTCTATAAAAAAATGTCCATTTTTTTACATTTCTTATACACAGGCAGCCAAGCTCAGAAGATTTTGAGTAATTTCCACTAACTATAGTAAAAACGATGGCCAAAGAAGTGGCTGCCCTCCCTAATTCTTTGCTTTGACCTCACCCCTGGTACAAGTCAAACCTATTTGCAAAATTGTTTTTTACTTCCAACAACTAGACAGGCTGTCTGAAATATATGGCAAGTAAGTCTCAAGGCTTCATTCTCTGGACATAAAAGGCAGATACATCCTTTTAAGCTAGTATCTCAAGAGAAGAAAGATAGAATAAAAAAGACAGTCCAAAAAAAAAAAAAGCATCTGTGGGGAATTCATTCAGAGTAGGCATATCACGAAGAATGCTGATAAAATTCTCATGTAAATTCAGTTCTCTCTTAACAATACAAAGCAAGCATTTTCCTCCTGCCTCTTCTTCCTTCAGCTGGTGTTAAACCCTTCATTAACCATGTAACCCAAAAAAAGAATCTAAAACATTTGCTAAAGATCAGTATGAAGTAGTTTATGGTATCTTGGTATGCTGTGGTGCCATTAAAAACTTTGCATGAAAATGAAAGCTATGAAATCAAATAATTATTAAAAATATTGAATTATCTCTTTTACACAATGTAAAATCAAAGACACAATAATACATCTGTTAATATATATTTTCATGCTCAGTGGACAATACCAAAAAGAATTCTACTTATTCAAGGACACAATTATACAAGAAACATGAACTGGAAAATCACCCATATCAAGCCTTTCTTCCCATTGTCAAAAAAATATTCTATACCATATACTACCCAGAATTTTAGTCTAGCCAGTTCAAAGTAGATTAAGTGTTTTCTTATTCTTTTTCCTATGATTAAGGTGAGGATTCCCAATTCAAGAGTCATGGCTCAAAATAATCACTGACAAATTTCAGAGGTTCACAATCGCTGCTATTTCAAGTGGGAAAAAAGTCCTACTGTAAACAGAAAAGCAAACTTAAAGGAAAAAAAAATTCTTCATATTGAAAAGATGAGAAATATATGCTGGCAAACAACTGTGCTTGTAGAAGCTTACAGCATTTTTATAGTAAGTGATTTGGAAATTCTGGTCAATTTGTACCAGTCCCAAACAATTTTTAATTTTCACATTGACATGATTGTGTTAAGGAGTTCATGTAATGGAAGATGGGCCAAAGGTAGCAATCCTGCTTTCACTGGCATATACTGAATATCACATCTAAGAATTCTACAAAATCAATATTACCCTGTTTACAGATTTCAGTGCACAAGGGAAACACCAAACTAGCTGGCAAGCCATTTAGTGTAGCACTGCTACTGAGCAATGTTATAGTTAAGTGAAAACACTTTTTATTGGTTTATTACCAGCTCTCATCTACTCTCATTCTATTTTTGACTATTTGACAAAAACAGAACACACATCATCAGCAAAATATAACAAATACTAGTACCATCTCTAAGATCTTTTTCAATCAAAAATCACTCAGTCAAATAGCTCTGGCTAGCTTATCTTTCTTTGGTTATTTCACTTGCAGCATTTGGTATCACTATGGACTGCATCCAGCTGTAACCATTATTTGCACTTCTAATTCCCATTTCTGGTTATGCAAAATACAGTGAGGTTGTGAAGTTTGGTGCCAGAAAAAAGGACACCAACCTCAATACTTTCTGGAAAGCTAACCATGGAATGACAAGGAAAAATGTCTAGAAAGTCTGTCTATTTCAATTTATTAGAATTGAAATGTTAGAAAAGCACTACCTGATTCATGTTAAGCTGTTTCTGTACTACAAATGCTTTCCCTTCTAAAACTTTGAATTTCCACATTTGTGTGGGAACATAATATATAGCAGCTACTTACAAGTCCCTAAGGGAATCATGTCAATTGGCATTTTAAAAATTAATTCAGTGACCTACAATAATATGAGTTTCTTATGCATAATATTTGTCAGTAGGCAATGTGGGAAGTTCTGAATTCATTTAGAGAGCCAAAGCTTTATAAAGGCAAACAAAAATATTCTTGAATTGCTTCTTCTAACTTGGTGTCTTCTGGTGAATGTTTGTAATATAAGAGCAAGGAAAATCTGAATATATGAAAGAATATGCATGCAGTGTGGTTAATATTTAAAACAGTAAAGAAAAAGGAATAAAAAATTTTGGCAGTATATGCCTAGCCAGCTACATTATTGACCTGGTGAGACATTCAGAGCTTGTGGAAATTTCGCAAATCTTCTGAAAATTATGGTATGGTAGGCCTTATATGTGCTTGCACAGATCATTTTAAGTCACTATAAAGAAAATTTGCAACCATAAGCAGGGCTTTGGGGCAGAAGGCCCCATCTAAAAAGGCTTAATATCTAATTATATCAGCACTCCCTTTTCTGATCTTACATGTCAGTGAAATGTCAGAGCAGCAGTTCACTGAACAGTTTGTATAAATGAGCCCCGCACAGGGCTGCATGCAATTTTCCACAGTTTGCTGTAGTAAGTACAAGCTGTCTTTAGAAACAGCTTTTTTCAACTTATTCCCATTGTTTCAGGAAGAATGTTATACTGTGCACATGAATTTGGTTTATCAATAACAGAGAGTTAAATTGGGATGGAGTTACCAAAATTAGGGTTTAGGTATCACTGCATATGAAAACAGAGCATATTCTAAGCAAGGATGAGATACCCATAATATTATTATACACTCAATAATAGAATATTCAATATATTAGACATTTACAAAGAAAACAAAATATAGTCACATGAAGATAGAAGCAGAGTAGTCACTACTCAAAACTTAAGGAAAAAGTTTCTACTTTTAACTTCAAAATCCTGCATATGAAGCTGCTCTCAAACATTTAAATGACACAGACAAGAACCAGTGAGTTTTCATACAAAAGCATAATAGTTTACATCTGAACTACCTATTAAAAATCAAGTACCTGTAGAAGAAAACTGCAAGTGATTATGATTCATTAAAGGATAATACATTATCCTGTGGTATATATTGTCAAAATCACATGCAATGAATCGCCATCTGTCATTCAGGGATAGTTTACATTTCCAAATACTACTAAAAATATTTGAAATAGTGAACAGGAATTATTTTCAGTTTCTACAGATCATTTATTAAATCTCCATACTTAGCACTGGATAAATATTACATTTTCTTCCTCAAGCAGGTAACTACAAAACTTCCCCACTCAAGTACTATTCTCCATGTTTTTCTGGACTACAATAAACTTTTAAAACTAGAAGCCTTTGCCACTGCACAACATATCTCTAAATAATACAAATATTCTTTTAGTCAAATACATAACATCTGACTGATAATCTGAAAAACAACATTCTCAGTAACATGAAAATATTTAAATATATAATCAAACACAGAACAATGGCCACTATCACAGAACAAATAATTTAAAGAGAAATCTAATAACATAGTAAGACAAAAATAATACAAACAGATTCAGTTCCTGCAAAGGATTAGTTTGTAGGGAGTTTGGTGGTTTGTTTTGATTTGGTTTTCATTTTTTGGGTTTTTTAAATACGTTCTTTACTTAATGGTCAGGTTCTGGTTGTAGTTTGTTTCACTCATCAGCCACAGTCACAGTTCCATCAGAATTACTGTCACGTTCTCAGTAGTGACACCAGTGTAAGCATCTTCAGAAATAAGTACTCAAATTTCTTGTGCAAATGGGCAAGAAAATTAGGATCTCCCTACATCACAGACTCTCAAATATAGTGCTTGAACTTCAGTAACACTTGGAACTCACACAAGACTTCAGCATTGGAGATACTCAAAATGCCTGTTTAAGTGCCTTCACAACATGATCTAACATTTTGGACTCCAAAGTTCTAAGTCTATATAGTCACAGTCAGGAACTAAACTACTTTATGATTATCAGAGAAATTAGGAAGACAGACCCCTAAGAATAAGAGACAGGGAATAACAGCAGTGCAGGAACTAACAGTCACTAACAAGCTGAAACTAGTCTTACACTGTTGGATGGTATGAAGAAAGTCAAGTAAGTATCTGACATCTGTAGGACCAAAGCTGGAATCCACATTAAGTGAAACATAAATTTCACTAATTCCACTTTTTTTTGTTGAACTTGCACCTACTGATGAAAACCAGTTTAGAGAGGAAGACTGAAAGTGCAAGCTCTGAACTGAAATTGCAATAATGCTGGGAAAAAAAGAGACACTTTTGAAAGATTGCAAATCAAACTCAAAAAAAAAAAAAAAAAAAAAAAGAATTCCTTGAAGAATCTTTTAATAATTTTAAACTAATGAGTCAGACCTATAATTAAGGCAGTTGGCAGATTTCATTACAGCAGACAGATACTAGCTCAGCCCAGTTAGCCAAAGCTGGAGGGTGGAGCGCAAGACACAAGTAACTAACAAAAGCTAAGACTTCACGCTTGGTGAAGAGTTGTATTTGATATGGAAGGCTGCAGAAATCCCTCAGGATAAAAATAAAATGCTCAAAAGAAAAGGAAGGAAGGAAAAACAAACAAACAAAAAACCAAATATACTTACTTTGGGGACAGAATAAAATAAAAATATTAAAGAATGCAAAGTAAAAATTTAGGAAAACCCTCACAAAAGAAATACTGCTAGAAATAGTATAAGACAGGCATATGGGATGTAGAGCCATGCACAGTATTTGCTAAAC
This sequence comes from Serinus canaria, assembly GCF_022539315.1. NCBI lineage: Eukaryota > Metazoa > Chordata > Aves > Passeriformes > Fringillidae > Serinus > Serinus canaria. Next base: position 26,203,398 of record NC_066314.1, on the reverse strand, counting down.
AACATACAACTGTGGGCAATGCAGCCAAGACCTGCCAACTCAGAGTAAAATAAAAAAAAGTCAAATCTAGCAAGCAGATGGATGTACAGTGTATTTAAAAAGCAGCAGACATAGCACTGCAAGCCTGCTTAGAGGTCACACTTATAAGATCCAATCTGGAAAGTGGTACCTCTTCAAAACGAGAAAGCTTTGTGAATTCAGAGTTTAATTTAGACAATCTTCAATAAATGTCATTTCTGGAAAATGCCTTAAAAATTACTAGAATCAAAGCTTGATATAGAAGACAACTAAAAGTGAGAGCCCAGAGTAAACAAGTAATTTTAAGTTTTAGGTGACTCCAAACTAAGGTGGCAAAACCAAAACTAGGCAAGCTTTTTCTTTTCTTTTTTAACTGTCATGATCAACAGTAGTAATGCAATCTTTTAGAAATCTGAAAGTTTTAAATCTTGTTTAATAAAAATACAGAAAAATATAAAAGTAGAAAACTGTATTGAAATATCAAGAGTATAGTGACCCTTTATTTCTAAAATATGTTTTCTCAAAAATACTATTATACCCTCCACTACTTACAGCTCAAGAAAAAAAGGGTAAATTGGAATGAATTGTATCAAGATGAGTTGAATGCTATGAGAAGAGCTTCAGAAAAATTCTGTCTTCTCTTTCCAGAGGAGTAATGTTGTAAGTTTTTTAATCGATATATAGAATGCAAGTACAAGTAGAAACTACAACCTCTTCTTCCATTGTCCATCCCATTTAACCCAGGCTGGGCTGCCCCTGGTGCCTTAAATTTTAGATTTGATATTTTTCAGATTCTGTGGAGCTTTAGTGTGTAGTTCTGAGCTTCATATTAAGTGTTGGCAAGCTCTCTTCAGAGTAAGGAGACAAAACAATTCTTTCTTTAGCTGAGGTCCAAGGACAACTGATCCAAATTTCAGGCCCAAAAGCATAAACAAGGGTGAATTGAAGAGAGAAAAACAAGGAGGATGGAACGTCATAACCTGAAGCTATAATTGGACAAATAACTCCAATATGCAAATGAACACGAAGTGAGAGACCTTGTGACCAGATCCATTTTGTGACCATTTTGGATTCATCTGGGGCATGGCCCTGGCTGGCCTCTTGTACTGCCCAAGGTGTATCCACTGAGGCCTTTTAATAAATACCTACTTTATTCTTTAACTCCGTCTAGCCTCTGTTCTAGGTCAGCCTTCTCAAGGCATCATCCCCAATGCACAGTCTTGCTCTGGGAAATAGGAGAGCTGAGAAGGGCCTGAGCAATGTGTCAACAGAGCTGCACAGACACAGCCCCTCCTTGCAGATCAGGCTCAGGTTAGCACAGGGGGCAGTCAGGGTACAAGGACCAAGGCTTTAGAAAAGAAACCAGTAAAGACAAGAGGAAGGTTCTTCCTCCTAAACTTCAAGCACCAAAGACAAAACTATTTATCTGCCCACAGAAACAAAACCCTGGCTAGGAAAAAGGGGAGAAATTGAATAATTTTTAAAACTATAATGAAGGAAATTCTTCCTCAAAAAGCTCGAATTACGAAACATGTTTTTTAGCATTTGCTAGAAAAACGATGGGCATTTATCTTTAACCAAGTAGCCAAAACACTGTAATATGGACACTGCTTCTTTGCTTCAGATTTAATATCTAATTTCAGCCATATGTGTATACAACAACAAACTAATTAAATAAAGAACTCACCTGGAAAATAAAAACTAGATCGATGAGGTTTTTCTTTTAGATAGCAAAACAGCTTCAACACAAAATCATATTCCAGTTGGTAAATAATATTTAAAGAAAAGCTTTTTCTTCATCCTCACAAAGGATACAGATTACTTCATGTCAACTGAAAAAGTTTACTGTAAAGGGAAAATGTGGGCTGAAATCCTTCAGGATAAATGTCTCTCTGATAAGAAACAATCTGAATTGATTCAACTTTACACAGCACATTCTTCGCTGCAAAAACAAGGCAGAGAAAGTAAAGAGAAAAAAAGAGAGAGAAAGAGTACACAGAGAGAGAGGGTGGAAAGGGAGACTGATGTTTTTTACATTCTGCAGCAGTATGCAATTCCAAATATAAATTAAGTTGAAATAACACAACAAAGTTTTTCCTTATTATATCAGTGGAGGTAATTTCTTTCCTCTTTTACTTGTTATATCAGTATCATGAAAACAGCAGCTGATTTTCCCAGGATGGAAGTGAAATTAAGCAGACTTACTTGGCAGCTTAATTGCTGATCAGAAAAAGACAGCTTCAGTTAATAAAAGATTTTGCTCTGCATCTCAGTGAATCAGCCTCATTCTAAATTTCACAAAGACACGTGCTGATACACAGCTGATAAGCAATCACTGCTTAGTTTTTTTTTTCTAGAAAGCATTTTCTTATGGTACATATGAGCAGATGAAACCCCTAACTCATGCAATAATCACCTTGGTACACTTAACACAAGCTAAAAACAAGCTAAAATACATTCTGTTGGTATGGTATATTGTTGGAATAAAGATGTAGCCACAACAGCAAAAAATTTCTTGGCAGAAAAGCTTTTGTCAATCCATAATTCTAATATAAAAAAATATAGATACTGCTTTCCATTTAGAAGGTATCTTTACAGATCTATATGCAAATTCCTAATTATAAAAAGGTTTTCATATCTACAAGCAATATTTAGAATATATATTTGTTTCATATAAATACTCTAGTTATCATTTTTTATATTTTAACCTGATATAAGTCTTATTTAGCAGGAAATCAATTACTGCCCTTAATTCCATCTGAGTATGACTGGTCTGTCCAGAAAGCAATAGATCAACTATAAATTTATGGCTCAATGTGGATACGAGCCCACAGCTAAAAATTTGCTGCTCTATAGAACCAAGCACATTAGGCAGTCCTCTGGAGTAATGTATAAGCAGAAGTAACTCACATAATTCAGCATACACTACGGGAAGAAGCCTTTCAACCACGTCTGTTCACCTTTTTTTGGTCCAATCCATTTTGAAAAGAAGCTGTGCATATTGTCAATATAATGAATGAAATCTCAAGACTCCTCATAAATTTTACATGTCCTAAGGGCTCTTTTCTTCACCATCATGTGAAATCTGAGTACTTAATCTGAGTATGCTTAAAGTGAGCTAAGAAGTGGGGTGGTGGAGGGGGGTGGGGGGATGTTTAAATTAAATTAAGTATTTTGATGAATGCGCCCTTTTATTGTCTACATCAACATTCTGTAAAATACATAAAAGTAAAAACATTCAGATATATTAGACCTGTGTTTTCTTAAATTAGCCTTGTTTTACTGTATAATCCCCTCAAACTTCACTGGTTTTTATTGCAGTAGCAATTCTTCCCATACATCTTCCATTATGCCTTAGAGATTCCATTATTTATTTAAGTATGAAGAACACTATAAAAAGAAAGTATTTCTAAAATGTACCATGACATTCCTTAAGGAATAGGTTTTTATATCATTCTAAGAAAATAATCTCTGAATCCTAGTAATAAAGAAAGAACATCACTTCATAGTAAATACAGGATAAGAATTGTGCGTGTCTTCTGTCAAATGTAGTAACAGCAAATATATTTTATTCTTTGTAAAGCAAATGTTCCCTAGAATAATCCTTTTAAAGAAGGAAGTTAGGTTATTTCTACAACTGAACTGGAAAGCAATGAAGTGACTACATCAGTTTGGCCAGTTGGGTATATTTAGCAAAACAAAATCTTTGTTCCTCTTGTTCAGCAGCCTTAACTATTGTCATGGCATGTTTTTTTCAGTAAAAGGAAAGTATTTGAGAGGATGAGAATTTCTAAAATTAAACCAGTATCTGTAGAAAGAGAAATCCACTGTGCAATAAAAAATACAAAACCAGATTTACTTAACTTTAAAAACTACCATTTTCTTTAATACAACTTGGTCTTCTCCCAGAACCATTACTGCTTCCACTAAATTTAATAGACATCAGAAAGGTATCAAAGCAGCATTTTTCTAAACAACAAATAAAATTATTAGATTTTGAATCCTTAGTATTAGAAATAAAAAAATAAAAAAATTTTTAAAAAAAGCACAGGTGTAGTTCATTTTGGTTTTTGTTCTGTCATTTGGGAAAAATTTTTTTGTGAAGATGATATAGTAAACTTTGATGTTTCATAGCAGATTTTGAAATTATGAAAAAAAACTACATCTAGCCAATGCAATTGTCTACAGGCATATTTCTCACTATAATATAGAAGTGAAGTTTAATTTTGGAGTTATGTGAACCTTTCCCCTGCTTTCTTATATTGCACCAAACTTCACAATCCAGGTGAATTTCAGAGATTCAAGTTAGCAATGTGAAAAAATGGCAGAAGTAAAGTAACTAAAAGTTAAATAAACATATGTCATTTTCAGATTGCCATCATTAAATAGTCATGGATATACAGAAAAATTGTGTTGGCATTTATTTTCCTGTTCCAGAAAACTTCTTCATATGCATCTTGACATCACTAAGATACAATTTTAATACTAGCTTTGAGGTAATAATATTAATAGTGGAAGTCACAATGTTAATTTCAGGACTCAACACCTGGTCTATGGATACCTTCCTACATACATAAAGTACTGAAACAGATCATCTTTGAGTACTTTTCATTTTTTTTTACAATATTGATGCAAAGAAAGGTGAAATGTGAGTAAGAAATACACATTTTTCACATAAATTACTATTTCTTATTTTTGAGCAAAAACAATCTGAAGAGATTCTTCATTTATAAACAATGTTCTGAAGACTGTTCAGACCCCATCCAACCCATCCTGAATTTTACAGAAATTGTAAAATTATGCCAGTATTACAGCTGACATTCCCTGGATAAAGAACAAATGAAGAATAAAAAATACCTGATAATTTTTGCTGTTTGTTGCCACAGGAAGATGTAGGGGAAGTAATATTTAGCAGTTTATAGATCAACTGTCCTTGAATTAGTTTAAAAAGATGCTGTGGAGATTCAGGTACTATTTATTGGAAAGAAACATATCCAATGTCTCTCAATGCTGTTGAATTACATAGGGAAGGACACACAGGTAGGGAATCCAACTGACAATTCACATCTTCTTTTGCCAGTTTTGAAAAGAGATTGTAAAGTAAATGTTTTATTTGTCAGAGAGTTACAGTAAGTAGCCTCATATTTACAGAATCACAGGATATTCTGAGTTGGAAGGGACCCACAAGGATCATCAAGTGAGTGGCCCACAGAGGGATCAAACCCACAACCTTGGTGTTATCAGCATCATACTCTACCCAACTGAGCTGATCTCAGTGCATTAGCTTAAGATGAATTTTCAGGCTAGACAGTGGCTGAAGCCCCTATACAAAACACTGTCCACTGTTTCAAAGTGCAAGACTCTAGTTAAGTAATTAATTAAACATGTATGTATTTAAATGAAAATATTGCTTTTAATTCTTCACTTTTGTGATAGCTTCAGCGTTCTCTTTCAAATCCTCAGCATAAAATACTGCCTGAAATCCTCTTAGATCAATGTGGTGAGAATCTAATTAAATCAAGTTACTGAACTGTGTCCGTAAACAGTGGTTTTAATTCTGTCAACTTAGTATCACTAATGCCATCCATAAATTTTGTCACATTTACAAAGAAACCATGAAAAAGTCAGAGTTTCAGTACATAATAAGTTATGCTCTCTTGTGTGACTTTAATGGGCTCTGTTAGGATAACAGCAGCCAGCCAATTTAAAATGTTCAGGCTTCATTTTGTCAGCATCTGTGATCCAAGGGGTCATTCATTAAATTATGACCTTATTTCTTCTGTGTGGTTTAAGACACAGAGTGGAAGGAAGGGAAAAAAGAAAATAATATTGTAAACATAAGAACAGTATGGAAGCTCCCCAATATCATTTAGTTATCTGCATGTATAGCTCATTTACCAAATGCCTCATCTCAACAGGATAAAAAACTGTTGACTGTTCAGTTTTGACTGTAAAACTGAAGACCCTTGTTGGTCAGCTGTCACAGTCTCCCAAAAGGAGCGTCCAAATAGGTACAGGGAAATGTCACCCTGAAATTTAAGATATAACATGGAAAATACTTTTTTCTGGGCAGTAGTAAATTGCATGTAAATAATCCTTAAAACTATATGGTGAAACATACTAAAATTATTTCATTACTATTTGATCACCTAGATTAGGGACAAAAGTGGAAAATTTATATAGAAATATGTTTTTATTCTAATTGAATTACATGTCATTTATTTGGCCCATTATTTAACAAAAAATGTCTAAGGATAATTGATAAAAACTAATTTCTGTAAGTGCTCGTTTTTCTCCACTGACTAGAGAGAAATTCTGGTGAGTAGGCTTTGATTTATGATATCTAACTATTACAACAATAGAGATAATTGGAGTTAGTTTAATGCAGAAACCCCCCTTGAGGCGAAAAAGGAATCTATGCAGAGTTTCTTGAATAATGATACTTTTGTCCAAAATCAGCATCCCTAGGCATGACAGGATATAAATAAGAATAAAATAATAAGTTAGAGGCTTCACCCTTAAGCCTTTATGAAAGACTTCTGAAACACAAACAAGACATAAGATGCTCTGAAGGATGGAAACAGGCTTGCTCAATGGCAAAACTTTAACAGATGAACTAGTCTGTTATAATCTGTTTAAGGAAGTCTGCAATGATAAAGCAAAACAAAAAAAACTAAAATAAAGTTGTCACCATCTTCTCTCTAGAATTGCCTCTAATACACATTCCCAAAGTGCAGCTAGGATCAACAAAAGAAAAATATCAATCATATAGCTTTTCCTCTATCACAGGTCTGTTCTCAGCTTCCTTGTTTGCTCTCTGATGTTTCTGAATGTATTTATTACGACTGATTGAAAGAGGCATGATTGACATCCCAAATGAAGGGGGGGATGCAAAACAGTTCATTTTTCAGTAGCACGCTATCTGTGGCTTGGGCATGACCTCGGATACAGATAAGAATCTAAGCATGAAAACACCTGGAGACAAACCTAAACCTGTGTCTCCTTAGCATATAACTTCCATATAAATCCCAGTTACACTGGCTGAAGTGCTAAAAATTCCTCTCATCTTATTAGTATGAACCTAAATATAACAACCCAAAACAGCATGAAAACAACTTCAGGAAGGGATCTTATTGCCATGCAATGGGTTAAGTTGAAGGAGACCTTGAAAGGTCACATAGTCCAACATAACCATCCATTCTGCCACAGGCAGGAATACACAGGCCAGAATGATTTTTTTTTTTTTAATGGGCTCTAAATCCCTATATGGATATATCATATACCTGACTAAGATGGTGAATTATCCTTACATCAAACTAGAGAATTACCATTCTAGGGAGAGGACCTTCAGCTGCTACATACACACTCCAAACAAACTGATGAACATGGATTTTGTTTTCAAATAAAATAGTGTGACACTCTAGGATCTAAAACATTTATATTGACCATAAACACATCCATAAATTAATATATTAGAAGAATGCAAATACAATATTATACATTTGATTTTTTAATAAGGTGTAAAACACATCCATTTAAAATTTTCCCTTTTGCTCTGTTTTAAGTCTTCTGATTTTCTGAACTATTTAAAAATATATGTTGGATTTGGATCCTAAGGAGAAAAAGTTGCCAATATATTCTGGACTTGCAAGAGCAAAACAGGGATTACAGTCTCTCTTCTCAGAGGCAATACGAACATCATTCACTCTAAGAAATTACAGCAAGGATTCCAAATCCTTTCAGATTCTGGGCTCACAGCAGCACCAACCTTTGCTTTTGTTCCAGGTCACTGGGGGAAAGGAAAAATTCCTGATTTTCATAAAGAACAAACACATTTAAGGACTTTTGCAGAGTGTGTGAGTAATGTGCTGGAGTCATTCTGCTACTGCATGCCAACTGGTTCAAAATCTGACCTCTGTGTGTCCATAAGGGATACTTCCCAAATCAATCATTCTGAATCTGAAATTGTTCTACAAGTATTACATATACATCATCATAATTATTGAATTATTATGCAAGACCCTTATATGCAAGTTTGTCTATCAGAGTTACTTTTAAAATTATATAATCTCACCAATTCATATTTGTTGAAATTTTTGCTATAACAGCTCTCAAATTCTGAGTGTGGTTTATTTTCTTCCTAAGTCAAAGATCATTTTGAATATCAGCTAGTCATACGAGTCTTTGTTCGCTTGCCTTTTGTACTTGGATCAAATTTCCATGGCAATCTACAAATCAGTTTATTCTCAGAAAACACATGGGAGACCAATCAGCAATATATGAATACAGACATCATAACCCTGTTGTGTTCAAAATTGTTCTTCATGAGATAATATTAAATACTGTACAACTTTTAGCTTCCTGCAGATGAAGCTCATGATAAAAGCAGTATTGATGTGTTTTATTTGTTCACTTTATCAACTGCAAGTATGAGACAAAGAAAAAAACAGTAAAATAATAAAACCTTTCCTCAGCCCATTCCAGTATCAGTCATATTACTATTAATATATTATAAAGCAGGAGCATAACTGGTAGATTAGAGATACCAAGACTGATTACTTCTAGCCTGAAGTACTGCTCTGTGCTAATAAGAGCAAATGCTCTGTTCATGTTCTCTATATACCAGGAGCTGACACGTTTGCCGCCCTGTTGCAACCATCCAGTGAATGTACTTGTTGCTGCCATGTCACACCCCATGAGCTTCAGCAAATAGTATATACAGCTGCACGCAGGAATTGAAACAAGCCACGCAGAAGAGCTAAATGCAGTTGCTAGCAGAAATTTCTAGAATAGCCCAGGAGGGCTTTTACAAATCAGGACATAAAGAGTCCCTTCAAATCTAAATTTCTCTTGGTGGTTAAGTGCTGCTGCGTTGGCAAATCTTGTGAACTGGAAAACCTTGCTGAGCTGTCTCGCATATTGTCACACCGTTGAAATGTGAAATACAACTGCTAAGAGTCTTTGCAATCTTTAAGTACTTTCAAATGTATCAATTCAATCACACATCTATTAGAGTTATAGTATGCTATACCTGCTCACAAATCACAGGTAATAGCTGATTAAAACATACGTAACAAACAGGCACAAAAAAACTTTTAAGTATTTTAAAGGAGAAAAGTGTAATTTAGAATTAGCTGAAAAAGCAGTGGCAGACTTTAGAAAGAGTGGGAGACAACAGCTCCAAAGATGCTGTCTTACAGACTCAGTGTAAATACTTATAATAAACCCCAAACTACTTTATGCATTCACAAACTCTGTAGTCTTTTCAACACCACAAATGGCCATAGAATTACAAAAGAGAACTAAAAAAAAAGGAAAATTGGAAGGCCAGCTACTCAAACTCTCTCAAAGATAATCACTGAGGTAATTTCTCAAAAAGGATAGGCAAAGAGGGAAATAAAGAGGAGAAAATATTCTATATGAACATGCTCACCTGTTTCAATTCTAAAAACTAAGAAGTATCTAGGAACAGTTTTAGATATTAAGATACACTTTTTTTTTCTGATAAATTTAGGTTCAGACACTTTAAGGCCTTTGTTTTGCTAAGTCAGGTTTGACTTAATGTTAGCTAACATATTCTCACATCCTAAATTTCTCCCAGTAAGGAATCTCTCCAATATTGCACTTTCCCATCACTGTCACTTTTAAAACCTGCCTCTAAGATATCATGCAATAACATAAGGGTCTTAGAAGGCCTATTAAAGATTGTTCTTAAAATTTCCTGGCATTGCAAGGTATTTAAAAGATGTACAATAAATGTGTGATAACTATATCAACATTCTCCTTCAGATATCAAAGGTATGCACACTTTTCTTATGAAGTAGTAGTAGTAGCAATATTGACCTGGAACAATTAATATTCTTCACAAGTTTTACAATGACATCACCACTCACAGTGATGAAAATGTAGTTAACAACACAGTCTATGGAAGCTATTTCTATTTTAATCAGAAATGTGACACCATCTCATAAGCTGCATGGAACAATGAATTTAAATTTCTTAATCTGTCTCATGGATTCAGGTAAGCTATATCAATTAAGGATACAGAAAATAATTTGTAATCAAGTTTTCCCTGGTAATGTTAACAGGTAAGCCTTTGAACTCAAGTAAAGTGGAAACTAAAACAAGATTTTGTGAAAAAAATACTATCATCAGCATCCTATAGGACTGAGGGACACACTGTGCATGAACAGGCATTTAAAAATCTTACAACAGTATTTCTTGACTAAGGTCAAACTCAGCACCAGTTTAAAAATAGCCTGTTCTGAGGGCGCAGGGGATCTTATGCAGACGCAAACATCACAGCAGGCCTTCTGGGTGTACAGGATGCTATTATCCTTTGCTTGCTGACAACATACTTCCCTTTATATTGCAAGACCACACTTCTGTCATTACAGTTGCCCTAGTTCTGGAAACATCAAAGTTATTGTTCTGAGAATGCCACTAATTTATCCCTTAAAGCAAACATATAAAACAACATGTAACACAAGAAATATGCTCACTAGCTATCTCTTTTTTTGCCTTAAGATATACACTATTAATTACTGAAACTCTAAATGACATTATGTTATGGATGATGGGTTTATGAGAACAATAATTTTAAGTTTTTACTCCTACCTTTTCCCTTCCCTAGTCCAAAATTTTCTTTATATACTATTTTTTTACATTTCACAAAGGTAGCAATAAAAAAGATACCTAAAATAGCAGGGAAAATCAGAGCTGAGTGGCAAGAGAAAAATCTGGCTAGGGTGTTCTTCTCCATATTGGCAGAAGACACAGGTCAAATTCAAATCAATTTAAGTTCTATTTATGAAATAAATGAAAAAGATTTTTGTCAATTCTTCCTACATAAAGTCATTAAAATACAGACATGAAATGAAAATTTGTAGGTAACCCCTGTCTTCACTTTCAGTGTTCTATTAAATGAATTTTTTCACCTTCATTTTAGGTGCCTTTTATACTTTATTCCTGACACATTTTTGTCTGGTTTTCAGTCCTTTATGAATGAATCCAGTAAGACTTCATTGAAAATTTAACAAGTGAGCAAGCAACTGCTTGTGTACTTCAGCAGGCTCCACTTCTCACTTGGGAACCACTGCCCTCATACATTGTCAAACCATTTCCCCTTGTGATTAAATTGATACATTTGTCAAATATGTCCCAGTCTTTGGACGTCTGCTTGCAGCCTTCCACCCACCCCACTGATTGTTGCACCACACACATCTGCCTGAACCTACTCATTGTTTCTCCTTCAGAGAATTTACAATCTAGTTATAAAACCTAAATGCAATCTGACCATTCTCTGTATGGTTCAGCTATTAACAAAACAGGTTTTCAATGCATGGCCGGGTCTTGTAGAAGCAGTTATAAGACAAATATCACAACCACATACACAGAAAAAGAGGTTTTTAGAAACTCCACTTCCATGCTATAAAACAAATTAAAAATATCATAATAGTTATTGTAAACACTAATTAGTAATGTAAACCTTGATAGTGTATATCTATTATGCCTCACATCTTAAAAGTTCCATTGCTGAAATTCCATTTGATGTAAACAAACAGAATAATTGAGATTGGAAAGAACCTCTGGAAGTTATCTACTTCAGCTTATGGCCAAAACAGACGTAACTGGAAAGGCAGATGAGGATGCTTGGGTTTTTGCTAGTCCAGTTTCAATTAAGGCTGGAGGTTTCATAGCCTCTCTGTCCATGAGGTGATTCTAATCCTGCTTTTTTTTTTTTCCCCATGTGTATAGTCAGAATGCCCCTTGCTGCAATTGTGGTCCCTGTCACGTTGTTCTGCTGTGCATCTCTGAGAAGGACTTTTCTTTGTAGCTAATCATCACATAGACAGTTGGCAATAATGATAAATCACAAATACAAATACATATGCTTATTTTTAAAGCTAAATGCTGTTCAATTGCACTTTTCAGGAACAGCTGATTGCACATAAAAAACTAATGTTACTTTCATCAATGTAATTTCCCTAGAAAATACAGTGATTATAAGGTTAATTATCACTTTAAACCTGGTAATTTGCCATTCCCTTGCCTTTACCTTTGCTAGCAGGTTGAAAAAACAGAAAACAAAGCCAAGACTGCTTATAACATGCAAAAATATTCATGTCCACAATATACTCAGTACAGGTCAAGACCCAGGGTTTTTCTTCCAACTTCACCAATTAGATAGGAAATAAATATTTTTCATGTGTAAGCAAAATTCACTTTGTCAGCATATGTGTAGTTAATTGAAAGATTCCTAGAAGAAACATTCTGTAGTTAATATTTATGGTTGCTCATAATATGACTGACTGAACTGGCTTAAGGGAAGTTATTACTGAAAGATACCAAGTCAGCTGTGGCAATATTTAATCTATAATTTGTCCAAGAACAAAATGTTTGAAATATTCTGTAAAACAAAATACAACCTCAGTATTTCCCAAATAGTACACAAAATAAAACCAGGCTAACTGCCACAAAAAAAAAAAAAAAAAAAAAAAAAAAAAAGATAAAATGCATTTAGGTATCTTTTTGCATACAAAGAACCAATTTCATTTGCTTAATTGCTTACATCCAGAACTTCTAATCAGGCTTTATCTCTTAAGAAAAATTACCGTATTCTAGAATTCAAGAACTGTTGAATCATGCTGTAACATCCTACATATATTTCTCTGTTAGAGCTTTCATACTACTGCAGATAGCAGAACTTAGCATTGGAATATGAAAGCCTTGATGCCAAGGAACGGCATCTCTTTGAAAGATAATAGTTTCATATGGAAAAGATAGAGTAAGCTGATTCCAGAGTTATTCTAAGGAAAAAAAAAAAAAACACACTATACTCCATCTCCTCATAAGTATACAACAACTTCTTCGTAACAGGTGATATAGCATCTTTAGGTCCAAAATGTATATTGTTCACAATTCAAGTGAAAAAATATGAAAGGAAAACACTTAAAATACTGAATTTATCTTAAACAGAATCTAGCATCTCATCAACTCAGCATTTCGTAAGTGCATAGGTGCAGTGCAACCTAACATTAAGTACTTGCATTTGTTATCTTCTCTAGGAATCAGATGGAACATTGGTTTCACTTTCAAGGGAAGGAAATTGCTTTCAACAAAGTATCAGTTTAACAATCCTCTAAAGTGTCAAAGCATCTAATCATCAGATTAAACAGCGTATGTATTCAGAGCATATATTTTAAAAATATGGTCCATCTGTATCATAATCAAAAATACACCTGGATCTAAAGTGCAAGAAAAACCCATTAATTTTTTTATCCTATATCATCACAGATTTTCAGTCTGAATTTACATAAGAAGGAGGTGTCTAATCTGAATACCCTACAGAGAATGAGCATTGGAATTTCACATTAGTTGCTGAAAAATCATATTGCCTGCCACTTCAAGCAATGAGATTGTGTAGCTTATTTCACTGACTTGTAAAACCTTTCCTAGTTCCAACTACCTACAAGCAATGCCAGTCATAAATAACCAGCAATTACTTCACAGCAGTTGGAAATGTACAGAGAAAAAAAAAGGTATAATATATTTTCCTATAAGAGTTGCCAAAGTTTCTTAAGGTTCAAGGAAAAAACATTCAGGAAACATATACTGATACCTTTCTGTACATACATGGCAGCAGATTCTGCTACAGCAAAGCATATTCCTGGCATCTAAATTATTATTACCTATTTCCAAAAGGTAAAAGCAACATTTTTCTAAACCGAGGCAGGTTTCAAACTCCTTTTGCTCAGCGTGACCTTCACAGGACAGTCAGCCATCCTACTGTAAGGCAGAGTTACAGGATCACAGATAGCTTTCCAGCCAACCAAATCACTGCTGCAATTTCTGCAACATTCCAACTGTCCACTTAGACCCAGGACTTCCAACATACTGTGACTGCTCAGCATCTAAGAGTATAAAAAACTGTTCTGTACAGTTCCATTTTTTTAAAGTTTTTATTGAAAAGGTAAAAATTATGTCATTCGGTAAAATAGGGTTTTTCCTCTTCTTCATTTGCCTGATCACTAAAAGGTGCAGTAAAAAGAATTAAACTGAATTAATAAATCAGTTAATTTTGAGATTGAAAATTACTGTTAACACTCCTCTAACAGCAGAACAGAGGGCCTCCTTATGTAACAATTAGCTGCTAACACCTGATCACCCTACAATTTGAAGATCACAACATAACCATTTTTTCTCACATCTTTCTTACTTGCCAAAGAATCAGAAATATATTTTTGTGTAACTAAAAATTAATTTGTTTTTATTATTTATATCCTAATCTAGCTGAGTTGCAACACTACAACTCACAGTTCTTCCAGTATAAACACAGATAAGTCAATATACTTACCAGTAAGTACAGAACCAATTCAGTAGCATCAAAATTAAAGCTGTTCTACACAGGATAATCTACAGATCTGTATTTTAAAGTATTTTGCTTCTGAGGTGGGCAAGATATAATATCCCTCTACTTCCACTACCGTGGGTCTTAAAGAAATTTTATGCTATTACCTCAGAAGTAAATTCAACCAAATGCCTGTCTTAATGTCTTAGGTTGGAAAGGGGTGTGTGTATTCTATTCCTATCTAAAGGGACAGTTACCTTCTGCTCATTGGGCAGTTTTCTCTATCTCTCCCACAAACCAATCCTTCCCCTGGGGAGATACCTTCTGTTAATGGGCCACTGAGTGTCACTGCACTACTGATAAAATTATATCATCCATTGTGAGATGCTCCACCCAGAGGGAGGAGCCAAGCATTCCTAACTGGATATAATCATAGCTTTGGAAGACCACAGCCAGCCTTTTCCACTGCATTCCCAGAGGAGCAGCTGTCTTCTCCACTGGATTCCCAGAGAAAGACCAGGCCCATCTACACCACCACTGGATCTTCAGAGGAAGACGACACCCTTCTATAGGATCACTGCTTCAACAGAACCACATCTGCCACTCCAGGAGGACTGCAGCCACCACCCTGACCAACAGGGTGTAAGATCGTATTCTGACTTGTCAGTGTTGTTTTGTATTACTGCATATTTTATTTTATTTTATTTTTATTTTATTCCTGCTCCCATATCTTTTCCTGAGAGCCCCCTTAATTTGAACATTATAACAATTCAGAGGGAGGGGGTTTACATTTTCCAAGTCAGGGGAGGCTCCTGCCTTCCTTAGCAGACACCTGTCTTTCTCAAACCAAGGCAATACCACAGATGGTGCATCTGACTTTAATTATTTTTGCCAAGTCTCTCAATGCTGCATTTTAAATTAAACACAAAGACTATATTATATGCAGGAAAACCTAAACCAAACAAACTAACAAACCAAGCCCAAAACCTAAAACAACTGGGTTGTTTTAGATATCAATGAAGTGGATTTAGTAAACTTCCAATGTAGTATTCTAATATAAACTCTAATAAATGTTCAGCAAGGAACAATTTGTTTCTTAATTCAACAGCAAGATACTTAATTTGATAGAAAGGCCAATAAAATAAAAACCAACCAGAATATTAAGTTTGCACAGCACCACTTACAATACTACAGTAGTCTTCTCAATGAATCCATCAACACCTCTTTCACAAACAGCAAAGGCCATCTGACTCCCCCATCATTGCCTTTCTAAAAATATTGTTATTTTTAAATCTCCAACTTTAAACTTAATCCCTAAACAGTCTGTAAGCTATAATACTCATTTATGTGACTTTTTGGGCTAAAGAGTCTAGCCAGACTGTTTCCAGCAGTGATTCTTGCAATCAAGTCTTGACAACTTCCCAGTCATATCCATAGACTTTAAGTGTAACAACCATAACTTTAACTGCAACAGCTTCTTTCCTCCACAACTGCTCATTTTCCATAGTAATGCAATCACTGCCTATTAAACCCCTCCTAAGCACTTCATAATACAACCAAGGATCGTGCACAGTGTCTGCAAAGTTGCCTTAAAGCTTCCTTTACGTTATAAATAGAAGACACAAGACTTTCTTCCACCAACAGCATTAACACACTTATATATAGTAAGATACCCACACTAAGAATAGATCATAACACAGATAATAAAAGTAGAACTACATATTTGATTTCTATCAAGAAAAGACATGAGAGGTTTTGTTTGCTTTTTTTTCCCAGCTAAAAGAACAGAATAGGAAAAGATTTTCTGAGGTCACTGAGGCACAGAAACTAAAGTGATTATTTAGCTTCTGTGTCAGCACAACCTCCTTTGCAGTGTCCTACCTACCAGAAGACAGATTACTTGGTACAGAGACCTAAGTACAAACAAAAATAGAACAGAAATTGGAAGACTTAAGAAGGCCAAGCACGGGTATTTGTAAAAGGCTGTCCAGTATTTTAGCCAGAAAGAAGCTTTCTGAAACGTAATGCAAGAACCATTAGATACCCATTAACATTATATCCATCAGAATTTAGTAGAAAATCTTTTCATAATTACAACTAATTCAAATTCAAGGCATTTCCTTCAGTAAGTACCTTCTTACTGATATTTATTTTACTAAGCTAGTCTCAATAATGAAATGCCAATTAATGGTCTTCTACGAATAGCATATATTCAGTTTGCACCACTTGAGAACTCTTTTGTTTTCATCAACTAAACAAGATTAAATTCCTTCAAAAATTGCATTATTCAGATTTGTGTGTATAGGCTGAAACTTGTTGAACTATCACATAAAATCATCTTTTATCCTTTCCAGTTACCATTTCTGAACATATGCCAGTGAGGGACACAGTGGCAGAAACAACCTCAAATGCAGTACTTTGATTCTTCCTCCAGAATGGCGATCTGCACTGGATATTTCAAAGATCAAGCTCACATAAATGCTTAGCAGTTTACCCAAAATAAAGGAGTTTACTAAAAATTCTGAGTATAATCTTAGACAAAAAAGTGACAGATGCCACTTAATATCCCTCATAAGGATAAGAAGGATAGGAGACAAGAAGTATGATTTGGGTTTTTTTTTTTTTAACATCAAGGAATTTTCTATGTAGAAAGTTGGGCTTGTATTTTAAGCAATTATGCTCCTAAATGAGAACTCAAAAGAAGCTGACAAAATATACAACACTTATTTCCTTATTTTTATAGCTGACCTTTAAAAACATGTTTTTAAACATACTGCCCATTTAGCTATTATAGCTCATACTTTTAAAAGCATGTTACCATTCAGGATGTACAGAACAAACAGCATGGTTCCCTTTTTTTCTCCCTCAGATTAATTTAGCATAGCTATTTTTATTTGACACATAAGAACACATTCTAAATTAGCAATGGAAGGACACCTGGCAACCTATCCAGCAAGTAAGTTCCTACTCTCAGTCAAACGTTGGAGAAGGTGTCCTCTCTATTACAGACATAGCACAACCTTTAAATTGACCTCTAATTTTTGACCTCAAGGTTAAAATTAGTGTCTGTGAATATTTGCAACTTTAACTTTTCATCATTTGAAAATTTAGGCACCAACTTTTTTCTACATTAAGACAGGAATTTTGGAATAAAAAGACGGTATGATTGTATAATCAGAACAGGAGGGTTTCCATAAAGGCAACCAAAATGAATTTTAGGCCAAGAAATCACTCTTTGGCAGCATCTTTTTATATCAATGCCTGCATTTGCACACAGTAAAAAACAAATTACATACAGGTAACGTTGGCAAAAATATCCATTAATCTGCAATAGAAGAGCACTATCTCTCTAAGTGCTGGGAAGTGCAGCTGCAGTATGTATTCCCAGGGAACTCCATGAGTTATACTGTGACACACACAGCTCCACCTACAATGCTGCTGGCATTCAAACTTTACAGAGTGAAACCAGCTGAGAGAACACCACGTATCTTATAACTCATTCCACAATACCTAATAAAGTTCTACACAACTGTTGAGATCTACCTCAGCTAAGCTCTTACAAAATAGATGCCTGTTTCAACACAAAAGTTTCTGAAAAATCAAGATCAGCCTGGCAAAAACAAGCATTCATCTTTGAAAGATGACGTCATGTGCTACATTGCTATTTTTCCCCTTTGAAGACAAATAAATGCATTTCCCAAACTAAAAATATAACGCCTTTTTTATTTTTTTAAATCCACTTAAGAGATGAAAAAGTAGTATTATGGAACACAGAATAACTGAAACTACTACATTTATTTAAAAATTATTCCTGTTTTGATTTTCAATGTATTAAGTCCCAGTAATACCACAGTACTTAAATTAGACATCAAGCCAGTGATCAAGTTAAGAACGATAACATTTTGCTCAGTTCTGAATCAACTTAAAACTGTGAGTTCAAAAGCTCAATGTTACAGCATGTAACATTGAGCTCTCCTAATTCTGGTATCAATAGAACTGAGTTCAAACTAAAGGGAAAAAACATTCTAAAGCCTGAAGATATAGCTATCTGTAAAACAACAAACTGCAATTAAAGAAATAATTTTTTGCTACCAGCTTATTATCTCCATTGGTTTTACCCCAACTCTAATTTAATATTTCTAAAGACAAATGCTATTTTAAATATTTTGTCTAAAAGAAGGTAAATGCACATGTGTGCATACAGCAGCTAATTTGACAGCTACGATTGAGACGAGTGGTTTACCTACATCAGATACAGAGACTGAGATGACAGAGACATGCAGTCTTCATTCAGTACCTTTACTAGGTATAAGCACCACCAAGTACTTGGGTGCACATTTGTAATCAAAGTCATAAAATAAATAAATAAATAAATGTATATGTATGTTTATCAAGAACTAGATTGGACAATAGAAGAAAAAAATTTCAGATCTGCAAGCAGTATCAGAATCATGACCACAGGCTCACTTATTCTCTTCTGGGGCACCCAGGATCACCAAGACTGACTCACCTCTTTCCTCTCTTCATACCATCAGAGATACCATGTCATTCTGGATGGCTGATATTTCTGCCACAATTCCTAAAGGGATTGTTGACATCCCAACTGCAAAGTCCATTGTAAGTAGAAGGTCAACAGCCAAAACTTGGAGCAAAGAAATGAGTTTGAATGGCCCTGGTCATGCTGCAATGAAGGAATATTTTACCTCAGCTCTTGTTCAACAAAAGAGCACCCTTCCACAACCTCTAAACTATCTTCTGCAACAACTTGGCAAAGAGGAGACAGTGGACAAATGTTAAAGCAGCCGACAAGGATACAAAACAAAGGTTTACATATCCATTTGCCTATCTCAGTCACAACAATACTTTCTCAACTGAATTTCTGAGAGGATGAGTAAAGGAGTACCTGATGGGACATCAGCCTTCCCCATTCATGCCTTACCTAAATCGGGATCTGAGGACCAGCAAGTAAAATTCATGCATATATGTGAGTTATAGAAATCATAAGTAAACAATCAAAATGAAAAAGATAAAAGTATTAACCCATTTACACAATAAAAGCATTGTATAGCAAAATTCTCAAAAACTGACAAGTATAAAATCACATCCAGATACTATATCCTGCAAGACTTTACCACACAATCAAAAACTTAACAATAAGTTAAGGAAGCAGGCCAAAACTGCTTCTAACAAACCCATATCATGAGGTACTTAAAAGTTGTTACTGAAAATGTAAACACTGAATGATATTTTATACTAAAACTATCCAATAAATGTTTTTTACATTTTTTAACTTCCTTTATATTGATCTTAGACTGCTTTGGGAATACTCTGACCTGATTATCCAGTGGAGTTCCCAAAGACTAAGAAAAGCTTCCATACAGTGCATAAATAGAACTTCTTCAATGTGGGTCTACATAAACTCCATCAAGGCTAGGGAAAAGTTTCCAAACATACAAAAATCTCCACAGCATCTAAAATACTAGTTATCCTGCTCAAACATACAGCAAAGTGAAAATAACCAATGCAGACGGCTCAGAAAGAATCACAAACATTCAAGGAGTATATTAAGAATGAAACTATTAATTTTGTTTTCTGATCAGACAATGTGCTCATTTTCTGTTCAGTCTGTTAATTACTAATCAGTTATACTGACTCTTTTAAACAATTGCCAGAGCATGACTTGAGCAGACAGATGCACACACAGGCAGAATCACATTTTACAGCATTCATTAAGTGACCTGAAATTGAAACCCTATTGCAATATTATCTGTAGCAAATATGAATAAATTCATATTTGTAGCTAGACTATTTACAGAAAATGTTACGTGACAAAAAATGAGACAGATCACAGTGCAAATTTTAAGTGTCTAGCAAAAGAAGAAAATTGTCTTACAAATTACCACTAGTGAAGAGGTAGGCAAAAAAATGGGACAATTAGAAAAGGTATATGATAAAAAGGCAGTTAGATAATATGGCTTCCAAAGACATTTTTGTTACAATTTACATATTGTGCATTTCACTTACAAAACTAAAACCTTAAGCTTAAACTCTCCAAGCATATGAGTATGTATTATATCCCTGCATCAGTTATGAGCACTTTGACATTCTATTTCTATATTATATTGAGGCTGAAATGGAGTTTCTGTCCTCTGTTAGTCTTGAGTATTTTCAACAGCGAAACACTGCCACCTTTTGACTTGATACATAGATCTCCCAATTTAAAATGTAGAATTCTATATTTTGCTCCATTTGTCCTTTGTGGAGGCGGTTGAATCCTTGAGATCTTATCTAAAATTTTCTTCAGTAGACATACTTCACCAGGAAGAAAAACATACAGTAGTAATCGATAAGGAAAATTTTTCTCATAAGTACATAGCCAAGCAACTCAAAACTGTACTCCTTTAGGCCACATAATGTTTTATCTATTTTCTATCTCACAGCTCTTTGTTCTTGGCAGTTTCGGTACACATACACACTGTATCACATGATAACTTGCATTGCATTCCTTTCAAATAAAAACTTGGTAATGCATTCTTTGAGCATCTGAGTTTGAAAACAGACGATAGAAATAACAATAATGCATTATTTAAAATGTTAGGTTCCTTGCTCATGTATATACCCACATTATTGAAGACGAAACACAGATAGTTCAACATCTACATAAGCATGTATTGAAATTTATGCAAAATTACTTACACCAGTGATACAATGTCCCCACGTTGTACATCATAATTTCTAATGCTCCAGTGGTTCAAGAGTACTACATCAGATGCATATCTTCCCCCAGGATTCAAAGAAGGCTGAGAGAAGGGGAGAAAAAAGGATCTACATTTAGATCTACATTTCCTTTATCAATCTTCCACCTAATTATCTTTCTATCAATAGGTGAAGCCCATAAAAATTGGTAATAAACATACCCACTCACTGTAAGAGGCCAAGAATCTGTTGTATTACAGATAATACAAATAATACATTTGAATAATAATACAAATAATACATTTGAAACACACTTCTTTATTAAATGACACATTAAATATCATTAATTTATGACAAACTCTAGTTCACATCTTTCAATGCACTACTGCATGCAAATCAGATTACCTAGGATATATACTTACGACCAACCTGATGAAAAGAAGGGATTGCTGTTACTCCTTATCATTTAACATTGAAATCAAAGGAGAATCAAGTACACTAATTCCCAGAGGAAAAAAAACAAACAAGCTTTTTCCAGATATCTTACTATTTATAAAAGCATAATGCACTAAAAATGAAATAGGTGTTTGTAGCAATACTAAACTCACCATCCTTTGCAACGGGGAGAAACAAGCCCTATACCTACAGCACACACTGACACTGGCAATAAATGCAGGCCTTCCACAACAGGACAAAAAAGGGCATGAATCAAAATACCCAAGTAATTAATGCATATTTAGAAGGTTCATCAAATCCCCCAAAATTATTCTGTGTGATATGATACAAAACCAGGGTACCTGATCAATGCTGCCTCTGAGTTATCTCTTGGGAAAGGGAAGAGGAAGGCGCCTATCACAATACTGTCTTTATTTATTTTTGCAAGGCATACTTTAAAACAGAGACTCCTTTTACTAGACAGAAATTATTTAAGAGTATTCCAGACTGAAGGTTTATAATAGTTAATCTCTCAGAAAGCTTTTTCAGGGTCTTCAAACAAAATTACAGTATCCCCCAAGTTGGCCAAGAGATAATCGCTACTGCATATTCTAGAGTTAGGTGATACATGCAATAGAGCGCACAGTGTCGAAACTAAGCTACCCTTCCTTTGTATGGTAACTGCAATATTAGCTAAAAATTTTGTTGTTGCTGCTCTTCTTGTTATTGTAGAAAGGCACTTACACTATAACTTGAACTACCAAATAAACCACTGGACTTTGACTGCTAATATTTCCCTCTCCAAAGTGATGGTACCTTTCATGAGCAAACCAACAGGAGGACTGAAATTAACTCTTCTCAACCCTAGTAATTACACAGTGTCAAATTTCATTCTATCATTATTCAGTAAACTACTCTCAAATAAAATGGTTATTTAGTATTTATTTTTAACTTCAAAAGCAATTTCTCTTTATTACAGTTTCTTCATTCATCATTGCTAAACAGACTGGTTGACAAAGACATACTTCAAGCAGGATTTGTGAAAAATTAGTTTTTCAAGGTGCAAGAGGAAGTCATGTGGTAGGGTCTACAGCAGGTGTAATTCCAATGAACAGTAATCAATAAGCTAGGTCAAAAGAATAAACATGGTAAGGAGAAGGGGAGGGATATGACCTCATACGTTTAGTTAAAGAGCAAACGAGGCTAGTTAATTTTGGGCTACAGGCAAATTTCCAGTAAGGTAAATCAGGGGATTAAAGCAGATCACTTTAACATCCATAGAGATATGGTCCAAATCTAAGTGATTAATATATTAATACTTGCTGTTTTATTTACTAGACTCAATGCACTGCAAGAACCAGATAAATGAAAACCAGGAGCTAATTAGCAGGTTTTTTATTAGTAGTTTTTAATAAGATTTCCAGAATTATTTATCACCTTTACAGCATTTTCCACTGAAGGATCAAATGTTTACATACAAGTGACTTACATACAAATGCACAAACAATTCAGTCATACTCACTTTGCCAAATGCAGGTACCTAGGGGCCAGAAGCTTTCAACACTACTAAGTATAAGGCAGAGGCCAATCTTACAAAGCAGGAATCATACATATCACACATTCTCACAAAGTAAACTCCTTAGTACTCAAAGGTATCTGCCTTAAAAAGCCAAAAGAGGAGGATGAAACCTTTAATAGAAACCTTAAAACCATTGTTCCAAAAGATAATTTATCTCACAGCTGATACTTAGAATATATTAGTTTACTTATATCATATAAGTTACATCAACTACATCTTACAGAGAAATACATCAGGTATTATTTTACATTATTGCCCTAGTTGCACTACCCCAGTTGACTCATAATTTTTTCTGCATTTAAACAAAGGCAATACCTTAGAATTTAAAAACATTTAGATATTGCATGAGCTTTTTTAACTCAAAGCACTTAAAATGCATTTTTAACAATACCTGACCTCATTTTGAACATACAGAGTGGATATTCAACTCATTATACATTAGAACTGTGTTTGAGAAAAATACGATGGTGTAGGCTTTTTTCTTCTCTCTCACAAAAAAACCTTACAAACGTGCAGACAATAATATAGTTTTGTTAGAAGAAACTGAAGGAAAACTCGGAGACAACTATTCACTTACATCATCACTATTGTCTATTAAAAAAATAAAAGGCTAAATCTTTCAGCAAGCCTCCCTCTATTGTAAATAACACTAATTCAGATTCCACAACAAGTATAGAAACAATGTAACTTATTCCTCATGATATTTTAACTAGTAGCAAGGTTTCAGGTCTAGCAAAATCAAAATACAGCTTCTGCAAAAGGAGTCAACAAAGAGGGTCATGAGGGCTTTTCATAAGAAACAAAATGACACAGATTTCTTCCTTCTAGACTGAAGTATTATAACTTCGTTGCTCAAGTTTTTGGCATAAAAGCCTGCTACAAATAAGGCACACAGGTCTTAATTTAAACTGTGGTGCAGAAGCCACAAAACATTACTCTTCCCAATTACTAACTAATCTAATGCTAAAAGCATGCAAATTGAGATCCCCAGCCATATGATGAAGCCTCATAGGACATGAGGTTCCATAAGTAGGAGGGTAAAAACATGCCCTTTTGCTATAAATAATGATTACTTGATAGCTGTTATGCTGCTAGTGAAGGTCGCAACTTATTTGCTTGTAGCTTGGGAACACAAAGAATATTCACAAGAGCTTACAGGCTTAGGTACAGTAATCCTAATAATAAAGTTAGGAGAAACTGCCACAGAATAATTACAACTGCTATTATGCATAATGGAATAGAACATTCAATAATGTTTGCTGCAGAAACAGGAGTGCTTCATCAGAGATCACTGCTCAGGCCACTTCCTATAAGCCTTGGTGTTGAACTGTTTGCAATAGAACTTGCATATAAAGCTGCACATTTGCTGTCATTTTCTATCCCACTTGAAAACAGTCCATTTGATTTAATGAATTTACAAATTTATATATCCATAAGGCATTCCTTTTCCACATCTTTATGTATGAAGAATCTAATACTGGACAAGCAATGAAACTCAATAAAAAAATAACATAAATCAGTATCAAGGTGTCCATATGACAACATTTTAAAGACACGAAAAGAAGTTGCACAAAAAAAATCCACAATGGTCCATTAGGAAATCTTACTACCAGTTATTTTTTTCACTTACATTTAATGTTGTAAACAGATTACAACTCACTAGAAACACACTATTCGTAGAATGCTAGATGAGCGCATCAATCTAAAATCCTAAGCAATAAAACTACCTCATGTGATGATTAAAAAACCCAGTAAATTTGGAAATAAAAGAGAAGGTAATGAAACTATTAAAACTGTTAAAATTATAAACTGCAATAGCTCACAGTTATTCCCTATAGGTTAGAGTTAATACACATATAGACTGAAGTCAGCACAAGTGAAATTACGACAGGTGGCTGAAAGCACTGAAAAATACAAAATCAGCTTAAGACAATAGAATGCATGAAGTCTGTCTTAATTGTTGGGTCAGAAAATTTTCATTAGAAGCTTTATTCATATGCTTGCCAGGGTGTCAAAAAGGGTTCCCATCATCAGTAAATATGAAGCAGCAGTAAGGCTGGTCCAGAACAGAAGGAGAAAGTGTAGGGAGGAGAAAGCACAAGCAGAGAACAAGAGTAGGAGAGCAAGCATGACACAGAGAAATTTATTTCTTGCTTCTTGTCAAAACTTTTAATTTCAGGCTCATCAGGAGCCAGAATTATGACTAGACAAAGTTAGCTAGACATTTTAGAGGTCTATTACAAACAGATTCTTGGGGATCTTACCATGATATCAAATTGAGACAATTAGGTATCACTGGAAGCATGTGATTGAAGGACACAATCTGACTTCAAATTGACTGAACCTCAGTCTTCCTCATACCTATGGCTTCAAGATATATTTGACATAGATAACTCTCCAAAGAACACAGTTAACAGACAGACTTGCAACATGACCAGTACTTCCTCAAGCTACTCTTTAAGAGAGGGATATATTCTTCATAATTGTGTCCCTGTCAGACTTACTTAGATGTCTAATAAATCTTGGCAATGAAATTAGTATCTTATTAAAAGCACTAGGATTTTTTTTCAATCTGAAAAATGGCCATAATCCTAGCAGTTTAAAACAAACCTCTATTTCAGTTCTGTTTCAGAATAAAACCAGAGAGTTTTGTAGAAACTGAGGTGTCAGTAAAATTATAAATGTCAGCTTTCAAGCTATCCATTTTTCAATCAACAGAGGGAATGTTTAGTTAACAGATACAGCAAGAGAAAAGCTTAAATTTTAATAATCCAGTGAATATATGTTGTTTTCCATTTGTCAGGTTAAATAAATCTAAGCAAATGACTATAGTGTTCTTCAAATCTTCCATGGATAAATCACAGTCAACTATGTGCTCTTCAAGTAAGTAGCAAAGCAACACTCCAAAACAATACCAGAGCACTCTCAAACACTTGGGACTGACTTCAAAGAAAACATTAAACTGAGGTACTAACCAGAGAGCCACAAAAGACTTGTGGAGAGGGAAATTGAAGAAATTTCTTTCCATCTACTGATGCAAAACTATTCTGCAATAATAGATGTCAAACACAACACTGCACCAGAGGCAGAAAAAGATCCAACAATAAATAGCAACGTGGTATGCTAAAAAAACAACACCTCAAAATGTAAATGCTCAGGTCACACCCACTAATAGCAAAAAACCCCCAAAAAACAGAAAGAAACAAAGGCAGAAAGCCACAACCAGAAAATCCAACATGAATCTGCATCTTAAAACATTCCATGTGGCTCTAGACCTGCAACAGAGGCAAAAAATGGGAAGATGGAAAACAGAGGAGTTGTACTCATCTGGCTAATTTTGTACTTCTCCAGATGCTGTGCTACATATTTGAAGTCCTCCTGCCAAAAGATAGTAAAAAGATAACAAAACAAGGGATTTTTTTCACAGTTTTCCCTTCCTCTCCTTTTTAGTGCAAATTTCTGGCTCTGCAACTGCAAGCCCTCAGATTGTCCTCACTTTCACTGGTTATTAATGATATTCAGAAAGACATCTGTGAAAAGGGCCATATGTACTTACATTACACCTTCTTTTTGGCCTTGGATTGTAGAATTACTGGAGTAACATGGTTTTATTTTCATCACTGTTCTTGATGTGAGAGCTGCCTGCTGAGGCTTCTTGACAGAGTTTAAACATTATATTTCAGACTGCCACAAAAGACACAATGCCACCTTGCTATTCCCTCCTCCCTACCACATGCTTTTTAGAACATTAAACATAAATCAGCCAAGTGTAGGATCAAGCCTAAGTTTTCTAGCCCATGTGTAAATTCTGCATAATTCAAATGCCAGCAGCTGGTCTTGATTGCTGTGAAATCTCTCTTCAAGGTTCTGAGCTTATTAAGACAATCAGAAAAGAGAGCTTGACATCCAAAAATCTAATCCTTACTCTCTACTAATTGGAATGTTGCAACATTGGAACAAAATATATCATAGTTATCAGTGGTGATGCATACCAATCTGCAGTGCATATGATTTAAAATGCAAAGTAACAATATGGAAATTTTCTGTCTAAATTAAAATATAACTTTTTCAAGACCAAATAAATTGTGAAAAAATATCATGTATTCATGAGTATTTATTTCTCATCTAAATGTTTCCCATTCTATTTATATTTACTTGCTTATGCTGTATAAACATTCAATATAACCAAAGTAAAAACAGTGAACTGCTACCTATTTCCTGATAAACATAAGCAATGATAGTAGGTTCACACCATTTTCAGTATTCTTCCCTGCAATTGTGCCATATGTGCTCAATAATAAGAACAAGTATAGCAAGAAACAGTTTTACTATACAGTTACTATAACGTAGCTACTAAAAACTAATAAAGCCTCTTTGTGAGTCAATTCAACCTCAAGTGACAAAACATATTGCTCCAAATATTTCTAAATGTCTAGGAAGATATCAAAACAATCTACCTTTACCACTATTTCTCCATATATTTTCTTTTTACTGACACAGAATTTGGGGAAGTTTTGTTCTCAAAATCTCTTCTTTCACATCACAAAATATTTAACAAAGTAGAAATTAAACTATTCCATACTAGAACATCATTTAATAACAACTGAGAAAAAGATTTTTTTCCACCTTGCTATTATCAGTGGAGAGCCACCTTTTAATTTCCTGACAGACAAAAGATATTTCCAGCAATACCTGCATTGATGCTCCTTCCACCCTTGCGACACAGGCAACTCTATCCAGAAAAGTCACAGTTACAGGAACGGCAACAAAGAAACCTTTAAAAAAGGCTTTAATGTATCTCCTTCCCAAACCCTGAGCCTGTGCCATAATCTGAAAAACATGAAGGAAAGAAAAAAGTCGTTACATAAAAAAGTTGAAGTAACTCTAATATGATGCAATTCAACACAGAATAATTAAGAATAAACTTATTATCTGTTAGAGATTCACAATATTCAGAGTGAAAAAAAAGGAATGTGCACAAGAGAATGGAAAAAACCCAAATCAACTAACCAGACATCTTCATCCGATTTTAAATGTCTATTCTACAGAACTGAGCTTGATACTTCACATTTACCCTTTAGCTAATTTGAATATTTCTCTTGATCCTGTGCTAGCAGAAGTATTTGACAAAAATTATTCAAGGTGGCAGGTAAGCAAGAAGCAAAATTATGCAAGCAGACAAAATTTAATAATGCATTTTGGAAAAAAAAAGAAGCATTTCAAATAATTTTCTCTCCACACACCAGTATTTATTCATTTTTCACCCCCAAAGGCAGATTGTGTTAAGCAAAGGAAAGCTATTTGCAACACATCACCTTTTCTTTATTAAACATTTTCACAAATGAAAACGCACAAATGCATCATTTCCACACTGGTGGTACTGCAAACATAAAATCAATTCAAATTGTCACACATATAACATGATGACTCCTTGTTCACCACTCCATCACAAAGTTAAAAGCATGCTGGCAGACTAGGCAGCTACATAATGACATATATGATGATTCTACTCCAACTCCATGTATTATACTATCTCTAATCTCTTTTATTTAGCCATGAACATGCTTGGAAAATACCTACAAAGTGCACTGAAAACACCAGCTGCTTGTTTGTATTACTCATACCTCTGAAAAGCAAGCTGAATATCCCACTACTGCTGCATAGACCCAAGCCTAATTTTCATAACTGCAGTTTTAGTATAAGAAATGCTGTCATTCACCTATTGGCAACTCCTTTTTAAACTGCTGCTTCCACCTAATGAATCCCTGGTAGATCAGCTTGTGTTTATATCCAAGAATATGGAGTTATTTTTCAATTAAAATAATGAAAAGTGTAAATATATGCAGTTTCATTCAATCCTCTTACAAAGTACTTAAAATTTCACAACATAATCTTTTTCTTTGCTGCATTTTCAGAAATATGGAAGTGATTACCTATTTGTATGCAGAATATAAACTGATATCACTCAGATGAAACAGTACTGAAGGTAGTATTTCTGTCACAGATAGAGCTTCTTAATTCCAAAAAACCATAAAACTTAGAAGAGAAAATCCTGTTTTACAAAGTAAACCATCTGCATATTCGTCACTAGATTTCTTTATAGATAATAACAGCTTTGCAATGACAAGATCTGTCTTCTGAGACTATTACTTCTGACATTCACCTTAAAAAGGTTTTAATTATTTTTTTTAAGTTGAAATATTTAATCATCTGTAGCTTGGTCATAAGTTTAAATTTTCACACTGCTTATAATTCAGTCATTTTCTTTCTGAACCTTTCATGAAAACATTTTCAATTTGCATCAACCACTTTTACAAATAATTTGAAAAAGGTTGTGAAACAGAAGACCTCACCATTTCAAGACAAGAGCTATAAGGATTTACTCTCAGCTTATCATTTAAGTTATTTATGTTATTAGTTGGTTATTAGCCTCAATCCATCAAAAGAGACTATTGCTTCAATCAGCAAAGCTTTACCTTTGGAAAATATGCCACATAAAAATAAAATCTCTAAAAATCAGGGGTTTTTCAACCTTTTGGCTATATTATTGCCTACACCTTAATACCCTTCTCTCAACCTATTTACTTTGAACTTTGTGTTTTGAGTTTTGTGATTGGAACTCTACTTCTCTGCTATGAGGTCTGGCATCTCAGACCTCCTCCACTCTAATAGCAATGTCAGACACAAAACCCCATCTCATGACCTTACACACAAATATATTCACCATGTTCTCTAGAGTAACTTGAGCAGGAAAACATTGTCTGACACATGTATCACAATATGGCTGATTTAGGAATAGTTTTTAAAAATTCAGAAATCAAACAACTTTACTTCTCTTAAAATTCCTCAGAGTCAAACATCTTTTTCATTAATAATGAAGCATTAATATTCATCCCATCCTGTCTACTGAGTACTGAGTCTACTGTTATAAACTTCTTGCAGAAGCCCCATGCTAGTATTTACAGAAAAATCCAGAATCTGAAGAGAAGTAATTGGTCAGACAATCCACAGGAGACCAACCATATGCTTCCTAGAACTACCAGCTAATTAATGTGACAGAGAATCTAGCAGTCAGGTTAAAACTGCTAAGACAAAATGCTTCATTCTCAGTACACCACTACGACAAGGCAACACCAGCAGTATTAAGCAGCTGGGGACAACACTGGAAATTTAAGTCTTACTTTTGTGGGTTTTAACACATGTAGCATTACATGGCACAACATAAAAAAACATGAGGGGAAAAGCACCAGCAGCACCGCTACAAGCAATCAATTTGCAAAGCCACAAAAACCAACAGCTCATGTGCTGAAGGACTTCTCTACTTGTCCTGAATTTTCACCTCTTCTCCCCTCTCCTCCTCTTGGTAACAGATCAAACCACTGGTTTCATCTTCCCTGTACACCAAAGTGATGAGTCCTTCATTTATAATGATGAGCTACATTCTGAACTTTTCCTGCTTCCCCACCTCCCACAGCAAAGGACAGCTTTTCCCCATAACAAACTGAGCTGCTCAGCAGAAGCCTTTCTCCGCAGAAGACAGCAAACATTTGCACACACATTTCAAACAATTTGAGAAGAACTATTTAAAAACAATCCATCTATAACCTCAAGTCCTTTCATATAGCAAAACATTTTCAACACATAGGTAAGTTACTACCTGTCAGTATCTGACTTAACAGGGGCCACATTTTTGCCAGGTCTGCTTTATAAACATTCCCCTCTAAAAAGTACAGACAAGTAAATGGACATGAAGAGTTCCCATGCAACTGTTGACAAAATAGTTCACCACCCAACTGCCAGTAAATGGGAAGTTTCCCCTCACTCTTCCATCAAGAGGTTTCACGTTGTCTTGCACTGCCACAGGGGGAAGGGCTAGAACATATGCAGCAGAAAGGCAGTTTGCAGCATTACCCTCTACCAGTTAGTGGACATGTGAATGGATAATCCCCAGCTGATAAATACTACTGGATTAAAATGTTCAGTGTTATCTTTTCTTAAACTTTGATGGTTGTAAGAGAAAGAAAGAGGAAAAGTAATGGTAAGCATTTCTTGCAGTCACAAGAGAGGATTTAGGGCGGTAACGGGAGACAAAAAAACGATCCT
Source organism: Serinus canaria (assembly GCF_022539315.1). NCBI lineage: Eukaryota > Metazoa > Chordata > Aves > Passeriformes > Fringillidae > Serinus > Serinus canaria. Next base: position 26,172,217 of record NC_066314.1, on the reverse strand, counting down.
TAAAAGAAAAAATTCGGGTTGGAGTTTTTTTTAATAAAGAAAACATAAGATAGCCATCACTCCTGAAGATAACATTCTGCTCTTAGAGATTTCTAAAACATCTGTAGATTTTAAAAGCATCATATTTCTGGAGGGAAATTCTGAAATATAGTGCAGCGTTTGGTTTATGATGACAGGTTTAAATGCATGTCAGTGAGGCAAGCTAAGTATTGTTTGCTGAAAAAAAATAATTTCCCTAACATACATTTCTGGATCCCTGACCAATTTGACACCTTGAATAAGATTAACAAATCACAACACTTAAAAGATGTGGGGAAAAAAAGAAGAAACAAAACCAAATACAAAAAAACCAGAATAAAATACTTTAGAGATGCATACGCTTTTCAGCACCTGTAAGTTACACTTGGTTTAGGGGAAAAAACTCCACAGAATAACTAAGTAGAACTGACAAACTTCAAACCAACAACCTTGAAAACTTGTTTGAAACAGAAACACGGACAAGAAAAATCCAAGATCAAAAATGCTAGCATATAGCAGGTCAAAGCATTAAGAATTTCACATCGTGCAGCTCAGAGATTAAGGCAGATGGAGCACAGCATTATCCGGACTGAAGTATTTGGTGCACACAAGGTCCAGGGATTATAATGAGCCCCTCATGGGTACTACAACATATGGAGCAGAGATGCTATTTAGATAGCTCTCTATGTATAAAATGTTTATTTTTTCTTACACTTGCCTGCACATTAGAAGACACTGTTTATCACATAGCCTACAGAAAATCATCAAGTAATTCAGAAAGCCCCAGGTTACAATATATTTGCAAACCTAGGTACTTAAAAATTACCCACAGAAGTATGATAGGAAAAATAGTTGTAAAAACAAGGCATTTGCAGTCATCTGCAAAGGAAATAGAATGGCCCCTGATGTGCTTCTATAAGAAGACGTGAGGGAACAGGAAGGAGAGAATTACAACCTATATGCAAAACAACTAACCCACCAAGACTGCTACATTAGTGGGAAATTACCTATTTGATCTCGTTCATATAGTTCAAGAATCCATTGAAACAACCAACTTCTCTGTCAATCAAAATATGCATTTTTATACAAATCAATTGCACCACTCTAGAATTCAGGATATGTGGTTTGAAAATAAAGAAGACTTTCACAGCAAAAAGCTCCACAACACATGAATAAGCCCAATTTTATTGTGTCCTATAAAACATAAAACTGAGGACAAGAGCTTTCAAGACTGGTCTAATTTGAAGATGAGGTTATACCTGGCTTAACAACCATGATTAACAGGATAGTGCTCAGTATAAGAATTTGTGTGATCTTTTTAACACACTCTTTTTCTACAATCTTTCATGATACAAGGTCAGAGCTAAATACTGCCATGCAGCCTGAGCCTAATTTTCCATTTCAGTTTTACATTTCCGTAACTTTTATATTACAGTGATTACTGTAAGGGTACAAGTATGCAGAGTTTTTAGTAGGCTGATTTAACTCATATATATTTATCCAAATACAGGCTTGGAAATGATGGTGATGAATGCCTCAGAAGAATCAAAATAGACTAGCCCATACGTTTTCAGTTAAAATAATCAATTTAGATCAGTGCATTTAAGTTTTCACTTAAAAATCCTATCTAGTTCCAGAAGAAGCTCTCATTTATCCTTCAATAAAGCCAACTCTATCCTGGTATTATTCTACTATAGTGGTACCATGTTTATTCAATTAATGTGTTTATACTCTGTACAGGTTTTACTCATCCTATTCCTCCATCACATCACTCTCTACCCCTTAGCACACAGACATGAAAGAACACCCCTCTATTTTGGGTTTGGAAATATCTCAGGTAATGGAAACCTCTGTTACGTTACTAAAGAAAATATTAACCTAATATGAACTGCTGTTCTTTCCTCTTTTCTCTAAATTAGTCTTTTTGTTCTGACATCTGGATGTTTTGCTTGTTCCAAATACAAAGCAGCAGATTTTGTTAGTTTCAACTCCATCTTGTACCATTTTCTTATGCCTTTGCTTGAATTCAAGCAATTACTATTTCCATGTAATAGCTCCCAGCTCTATGAAATATGTTGAATTTTTTTTTGCAGTATACCACAGTAAAGAAAAACAATAATATCAATTTTTCTAATCTTCTCAGTGCTGCAACATACAGAGAAGTTCCCAGAAGCAGACAAAACCAGATCAACCATAATGAGCTTTCAGCTCACAAACCAAATAGAAAAGCTTAAACCACAAGAAACATCAACATAATCAGTCACAGAACTATTGCTGGGGGGAAAAAATCAGTTTAATTTGGAACTGATTCTTCTTTTAATATAATATTACTATATGCCATCACTGGGATCTATGTCATGTACAAAGGCTTACTTGATGTTTTAGCTGTAACTGGAAAGAAATTCCTATTGCTTATTCTTAGAAATTAATTTTGTGTTTCAAGTACACAAATTAAACCCTAATTGACAATCTTGTATTTCCAAACAGAACATTTTACTCTTCAAATACAAACAAAACTAGAAGAAAACACAGCTGTAGATCAAAGTTACTCTCAGCAATCAAACTAACAACTAGCTTAGGATGGCAAGTAATCAGCCGTCCCTCAGCTCTGGTAAGTTATTCAGGATTCCATTTTATACAGACAAGTGTCAAGGATAGGAATTACAATTAAAAACATTATTAACTGTTACAAATCAATTTTTTTCCCCAGCATTTAAAACTTCAGATGTAATGAAGTATCTTCCAAGTACTAGCACACAGGTGGCTGGCAGAGTACCAGCCCTTCTAATATACAAGTTACAATATTTGTGTTTTTTCATGTTCCTGCACCTTCAAAGAAAATAAAGATCATTATTACATACTGTAGATAAAGAAAAGTACTAAATTACACCAATTTTTGGAACTCACTTAAGAGAGTAACGTAACACATGCTCAGCTTCTTACAACTGAAAGTTCCTTGTTGCTTTCAGCCTAAGGATTCAATGTCTGCAACCAAAGTTAATTGTTTAAGGTGTCCTTTGCAAATAACTAGCAGCTGCTGCTATGTTTTGCTCTCAAGTAGGAGTTGCTAATGAGGAGTTGCTTTGAAACTTACTGAATTTGTAAATTATATTTACAGTAAACAATAGAATAACCTTTGAATTTCAATGAATTTGTGCATTCATCCAGCCAACTCTCTGGATTCTTTCAAGCACCATAGAATTGTGATGTTAGTTGTGGTTATCCAGAACCAAATTTAGGCAAAAAAAAAAAAAAAAAAGACAACAAAAAAAGGAAATATTTAGTTTTCAACAAAATATATAACTTTAAGTATTCAGATAACATTCAATGAACAGCCTAAAAATAAGAATAACAGCACTCAGCTTCAAACATTAATATCATCAGAAACAAATTCTTCTAAAAGGTTTTGTTTTTGGATTAAGAAGAACTAAGTTTCATATGCAACAGGGAAGTTTCTTCTAGCCTAACAGAAAGTCAATTTGATACAAAAACAAATTAAGGGAAGAAACAAGATTCTCAGCTATGAATCTTTAAAGCATGCCAGTATGCACTGAGTATATGAGGACAGAAAAATGACTGAAAATAATATTTATATGGTATGAAAAATGATGCCAAGAGAAAGAATAGAAATTTATTTTACTATTTGAAAGGTATTTTCCATTTTCAGCATACTTCACAAAAATAACTAGTTCTCCCTCAACTACTATAAAAGCAGCTTTGTGTATCCTTGTTCAAAGCAGGGAAATTGGGACTGACTCCTAGACAGAACATTCCCATGAAAGCCAGCAGTAAAACCTAATGAACCGACTACTTACATCTACTGTCTGGGGGATAGTAATAAACTAAATGTATAAACTAATACAGAAAATTATGCCTTCAAAAATAATTGCCTTTATTTTAACAACTCGTGTTTTATCCTTGAACTCTAGAGGTCACTGTGGGAGTTGTTAAGAGCAGACCTAGTGTATTCCATCATTCCCCACCATATTGATTTTGAGTCTGGGATTCCTGATAACTTCAGCTGCCACGTAAGTTTCTCAGGTCCCAAGAATAGGCAAAACAGCTTAACAAGCATAAGGATATGGATTTCCAGAAACAGATGAAATCTCTGGCACCTTAGTCATCTTAGAAAGATCTCACCACAAAATTACAGCTGTGACTGTGAAACTATTTGAATCTTCAAATTATTGCTTGCACACTTAAAATATTATTCTCAGGGATCTGGATATCACCCCCTACTGTACCACGTGTATAGTTATTGACCACGAGTTCCAGGAGAAAATTTATTTTGGTAACAACATACAAGTTAAATAAAAGAACCTGTAATTTTAAAAGTAAATTTAATTAAAGACTCCTAGAAAATCTTCCAAATACAGTAGTTTAAAATGTAACAGTCTTTTTTACAAAATGCATATGTATTCAGTTACAAAGCTGCATACTGGAAAAAGCAAGTCTAATTCTGAAGTTTTCTAGAGGAATTGTTAACCTGAAAATCCTCAAGAGATTCTGTCTTCCTAGTATATTTTGTTGACAATTTTGATTTTCTTCCTAGATGAACAGTGAACAAGAATGTGTGGCAGCCACTTTTAGGGGAGAAAAAGAAAATAAAAACATAGTGGTACGAGAAAGTTATTTAGAGGGATACATAAAGCAGCTTTGCCTATTCTGGTATCTTGGTGTGCTCAATGAATTCCAGTTCCACAGAACAAGAATGGTAATACAAAAAAAAAAGTAAAACTTCTTCTGTATTGGAATACTGGCTAATTAAAAGATTTTACAAGGTTAGAGTCTACTTGTTGTCCAGCTGCACTTTTTCTATCTAAGGTTTTTGCCACCTTCCAAGAAAATATGCCTTAAAAAAAGTAGGAACACCAGAGAGAATAGTCTAGGAACTGGCTGAATCTCTTCAGCTTCAAGCATTGCAGCCTTTATACACAGAAGCATTTAACTAAGAACAGATTGCAGAACAAGCACCAGACGTGGAAAAGCAATTACTTTAGGACAAGTTATATCATTATAAGCAAATGATCAAAAAAAACCAACAAAAAATTCTCTTTCAGATGTCCAGGCTGTAGGGTAGCAGGAAAGCCACTCCATCGGGATACTGAAGAACAGCCATTAACAGCAGTCCTCATAGGACAAATACAAGATGTGATAAAAGCTTAATAAAGCAGAAAAATACGTTAAGTAAGAACTGCATTTAGTCCAGGACCAAGCGCTGTGCACAGCACAAGTCCCAGTTGCGGACATGATGCCAAGGAACGGCAGCAGAACCCCGGAGTCGCTTCCAAGCCAATTCCCTCGCCCAAGCACCCGGCCTTCCTCCGGCAGCAGGGCACGACCGCCTGCCGCGCCGCCTCTGACAGGCGGAGGACGCACAGAGCAGCGGTGCTTCTAGCTGTTAACTCGGCCGGTTCTGTTTAATGCAGTCCCTTCCCACGGGCAATAGCTATCTCGGTAACCTGAGAGGCGAAGAAGGGAGGAACCACCCACCGACTTGCGGCGGGGAGGCACCAGCGACCGCCCTCCGCGAGCGGCGCTTCCGCCGGCCCCACAGGGACCCGCCCCGGGGGAGGCGCCGGCGGGGGGCGGGGCGGGGGCGGCACTGGCTGCGGGCGGGCGCGAGCTCGTGGCCGGGTCCGCCGCGCGGCGCCTGCCTGTCCCCGCCACCGCACCTGGAGCCCCCTCTGCTCGCGCCCGTGCCCGCTCCCCCCTCCACCAGCGGGCTCTCCGGCTCCTTCCCCGCCCCGGCTCTCCGAGCCCGCCCGGCTCCCGTGGCTCCGCCCGGCTGCCGGCCGCTCCCGCCGCTTACCCTTTGCTCCGTTCCGCGGGGGGCGGGCCGCAGCCGGCCGCGTCACGTGACGCGCGGGCCTCGCTGTGCTCCCGGAACGGCCGCCCCGAGCCGCCCGAGGGACCGCGGCTGCCCACGCTGCGCCGCGCGTCCGGCGCGGCCGGGCCTTGTACCGCACGCAGGGCAAGGCAGGCCCTGCGCGGAATAAGGTACTCGGCCTGATCCCTTTTCAGCCCCTGTAGAACAGTTTGAATCCCCCAAAAACTGAGGATGCTGCATTGCAGTGACTGTTTTCCTTCAGGAAAGATATTTATATAGACAAGGAGTAGACTCTTGTGGCCATTTTTTGGCAACTGGACAACAATAAATCTCTTTGGATATTCATATGTAATATTGGGAGTTCTTGATATTTCAGGACAAACCTGTTCTGTACCTTGCATATAGTGTAACCCACACAAAAGTGCAGGATTTTTGTTCAGCCGATGACTTCCCCTAGAGCACACCAGATGTGATCGGGACCGATGTCAGCCACATCTGCTGCATACAGAGCTGGCTGCATTGTACTGGCTTCATGGATGGTGGCCGGGTTTTCCTGGCTGGTGCAGGTGGATACACTAGGGCTTGTGTTTTCATTCACTGTTTAGTTGTTTTTATCAGTTGCTGTAATAAGTGCGGATGCCAGTATAGGCTGAAGAAGGAGGTTTTTCCACATAGCTCATGTACCTTCAAGAGTCAGTGGGCAAGTTCATGGAGGGAAAATCCATTCTAGATTATCACACACATAGAAACTACCTCTGGCTCAGGGCGTTGCTAACTAGATGCTGGGAGATACTTCTACTAGTCAGGCCGTCGTTGGAAACCAGTGTAAAATGACACCTCTGCCTGTGTCTGCAGTCAGATACTTGCAATTTATTAGTAAAATGTTATTTTTAAGCTCAAATATAAAATTTTCCATAATTGAATTGATCTTGACTTCAAGGCTGAGCTACAAAAGTATGAATGCATAGTTGTCTGTAATCTGACCATGGTCTTTCTACAGAGATAAAATATGTCCACAGTTGTTGAGATAGGAGTCAACTATTTTAGAAGACACTGTGGTAGAGTACTTACTAATTAATTGAATTGGAAGGCACACTTTAGGACCATTTTTAGTACAAGGTACATGAATTATTTACACATAATCTATAAAATTTCTTGTTATACACTTTTCCAAACACGACGTGCCCAGCATCTTGTAAAAGCCTTTCAGCAATGCTTACCGCTTTTAATGCTTTGTTTTGTGGGGCTGGGCGGCGGTGGCTCATGGTGGTGGGGTTATCCCACAGTCATTTTGTGCCTGGAATTGTCAGTGCCCTAACAGCCTTCCCCCTCGCCTCCTCCTCACCCCCTTCTCCGCCACGGCTCAGGGGTGAGTGAAGGGGCCCCGGGATCCTGCAGAGGTTGGAGCTGGAGCTGGTCCTTTTCTCCAGTAAGGGATTGGGGCATCATCCACTCAGCATAATGAGTGGGTTTGACCTGAGATCCTATTGCCCTGTAGGGTTTTTTAGTTGGGTTTTTTTTCCTTTCAGCACTGCAACCAGGGCCTGCCGGTTTGCTTGCCTGCTTCTCTGCCACTCGGGAGCTCAGAGCCAGCGGGTGTGGTGCCGAAACCCAGGACCGGGAGTGCCTCCTGCCGGACCCCCGCCCTTGCGGCTGCTTCTGTGTGCTCGGCTCCGAGACTCCTTTTTGCTGCCGTCTCTACACCACAAGCCTGCTCGCCTTCTCCCTGTGTCCCGGCCGTTTGAGGGTCCAGAGCCAATGTGTGGGGTGCCACGGGGACTGGGAGAGGGTCATATTTTCCATTCCGGGGAGGTTCCCGCCTTCCTTTGCAGACACCTGTCTTTTAAACCACAACATGCTTAAAACATATTTACAAAAGAAATATTATTAGCTTTGGTGTGATTTTGTTTTCTGAAATACATGATTTGGATTTGATATTTATCACTTGATGCCAACATATATGCTACACAGGGAAAACCAGTGATCGTTACCCTATCTCACTTTTTGTTTTCCCTTGACACCTTTTTAAATAAGCATAACCTTTACAATCAGTTAAGTTTTACTAACTTTGTTGTTGGTTCACCTTTACTTAATGCATTCTTTTACACATTTGAATATTGTGCTGTCTTTAAGATTCTACAGGTAGGTTATCAGTGCACTGTGTAGAAATTAATAGAGTATTTGACCACTGCTATCCACCAACTCCATTTTCATGTAAATATTTTACTGTGAAACCGTCACTAATTGTTTATATATATTGCTGGAAAACACAATATTGTCTTTTTAATTGTAACAGAAGAGAAACACCTTACAGGAATGTGCTTCAATGTTTCCATACACTTGAAGCTGACAGTATGAAATAATTCCCTCTAAAACTCTTGAGCTGAAACTCTTTTCAGATTATAGATTTTTGCTATAAACCTCTCAAAATCAAGTCATGGCTTATCAGTTCTCTTCATTATGAAATCAGGTGTGTGCTAAGCAACTAGCAGGAAATGCCCATTCTTACTCTTTATTTAGTTGTGGATAAAGTGAAATTTATCGAAGCTGATACTAAAACTATGAGCTGCAAATGATGCATTAACAATGTTTGCACCATTGTATTTTTCTTTTTTTAATAAGTATTCTACAATAACTGCATTGGTACCCAAAAGTAAATGACAAGGTTTTTTGCTTTCAACTCTTAACAAGGAGGCACTGAAAATGTTTTACTGCTTTTGTGCTTTGATGCATCTGTGACTGAAATAAAGAAAAAATGAGCCCTTTTTACCCATCTCTTCAATTGCATTTCAGTTGAGAGTACCACTAAAACATTCTTGGCAATACACAAAATTTTTGCACTACAATATTCTTTTAAAAGACTCTCAACAGACTCTCAAGCAGCAAGCTTTAAGCTAAAAACACATTTACTTCGGGTCCTCCAGGTTAATTTTATTTTGCATTTTAAGAGTACAGAAAAATCTATGGGAGATATTCAAGACCTGCTTTGAGTTAAAGTCCTTACATATGCAAATACAACTATCTGTAGGGTATTTAAGGCTTTTTCGTCTTCTTCCATATAGTAAAGGGATAAATGTTTGAGTGGTGTTGAGTGTACTGCTCTGATGGAGTGTGTTTTGGAGGAAGATACTGTGCCAGATCCAGCTGCCTCAGAGCACAGGAAAGGTACAGTGAAAAAGGGCACAGGATCAAAAAGTCTGATTGCTTAATGGATATTGCAGATGAGCACTTCATATAGTCCAGCTGCAGCTTGAAGAACTTCTGGCCCGAGGGCAGCAATCAATGGTGTGGCACAAAAGAGGGCAATAAATCTTAAACTTGCTATTGTACTGGAAAAAATATGATTGCAGCATCTTCAGTATTGTATTATTTCATTACATGACTGGGAACCTAACTCCTGCTACCTTTGACCATCACATATTATTCATCTTATGCCTCATACACACTGAAACAGAGTCCGGTCAGAATAAAGTAGATTTTGCTTACAGTTGATCAGGCAAGACACAGAGCACTAGAGAGGTCTCTAGTGACCTCTTCATCAGGGAAAAAGAAGAATTAAAACACAAGAAATTTATTCCTGAAATCCTGTCATGGTTCAGTGAAAATAGCATAGTCTTTGGAGGCCAGAAAATACATCAATGATATATCAATAACTTACGATAGTCAAGTTAATCATCTTGTGTTCCTCAAGGAACAGTTATTACACTCATATTTTTGCATAGGAAAAAATAAAACAAACATAATTTGCAAAGTCAAGAGTCTGTTGTCAACATAGGTAAATTCTTGATAGGCTCATGAAAGATTTTTCAGGTCAGATTTAATAATTACAAAAAAAAAAGAAGAAAACAATGCTATTACAATGAAAAAAAAACCCCACATCTATAGTAGACATGGTCTAAAATTCTTATAACGACTTCCTAACATTCACCACCCTGGTGTTTTGCTCACCCTTCGGTGTTTTCCACAAGTCTTTAGATGATTTAGTTGGGTGTGATGGGAGTTTGTTTGCTTTGTTACCCCTGAAACTGGCTTTACCCAACCTCCCAGGTCAGTGTATTTTTAGCTGACCAACACTGACTTGTTTACAACCCTGAAGTTTCCAGTGTCATCTTGCGCCTCCCCCCACTCCTGTCATTCCAACACTGTAGTCCCCTGCATTGCATTATTATGATAAGGGCATAAACATTTCATTTTACCAACTGCTTATTACCGATTATTACTATGTGTTATGATTGTTTCCCACAATTATGTAAAATTACCAAAAAGTAAAACACAGAAAAATAGAATATCTCCGTTTGAAAGGGATCCAAAAAATCTTTGAGTCCAGTCCCCACAGGACTATCTAATCTAAAGCATGTGGCTAAGTTGTTTAAATGCCCTTTGAACACTGGCAGGTTTGTGGCTGTAACCACTTCCCCGGGGATCCTCTTCCAGTGACTGACCACCCTTTCAGTGAAGAACCTTTTCCTTATGTCCAATCTGAACTTCCCCTTATCCAGCTTCATTCCATTTCCTCATGTCCTTCTGCCTAGCACTGGTCACCAGTGTGGAAATCAGTGCATTAGAGAAGTCCCTCCCGATCATTATAAGATTGTTGTTACAGGTAAGCAAAGTAAAACAGTTGCAGGAATGCTAAAGCAAGCTCAACAAAGCCTGACAAGTCCAGAAGATTTGGAAAATCAGTATAAAGTCCATGTTCTGCTGCTAGCCCTAGCAATAATGTATTTACTGAGCCTGAGCTACTAGTCTACATGAGTCCTAAGTATTTAGAAATGTAAAAGTAACTCAGCCTAATATTACTTATTGATTAATACTCTTCAACGTATTTAATCAATTTAGCATTCAATTCTCCTATGTAATGTGTAAATCCTTATCTCACTTTTAAGAAGTGCAGAGGTTACAAAGGTTAGCAGCAAAATCCAAATGTAGAGCAATCATTGTAGATTAATGATTATTAAATGCTTAGCATAAAGCAGACAACATTTAGCTTACTATTACATGCAGTACATTCTTTCAGTATTGTCAGATTTAAAGGCTTAAAATTTACCTTTATTGAGTCTGTATTGAGTCAGTATTTCTGTGCTGTCCTTTCTTATTACAGAAGATTTTTTCTGAATCATTTCTCCTCTACATGTACTTTAGAGGTGTGTAATTAACTGGTTGCAAGTCGTTAGGCAGTTGATGAAGGGTGAATGAGGTGTTGATTTGTTTTCTTTATTTACATGTTTCCCATAATACTCTGATGAGAGCAGGATGTGAAGACATTTTTACCCTTTGTATTATTATTTCTTTTTTTCATCAGAGTAAGAAGTGGTTTGTGAAGCCATTTGGAATTCCTCAAATTCCATTAAACATTAGTGTCAAATTCCATTAAACATTAGTGTCCAGGGAAGCCTAAATCAAAAACATAGTAAGTGCCACATGAACACAGCACTGCTGTCCCTGACACAAATAGCCAGGTTAAGGAAGTACTTTTTTCTAACTATAGCAGTGTATCTGACCACTCTCAGCTTGTTGTTTAATAATATGCTGGTTTTGAAGACCTAGACAATTCAGGGATTGTATCTTGTTTATTACTCAGTCCTCCCCTACCTATTAACTTTTAACCAGAGAGAATAATAATTGTGTGGGGCAACCCGCCTTTCAACCAAGCAGTAGGGAGAGAGACATTTTAAGACAGTTTCATTGCTGGGGTCTCACAAAGGCCGCCATTGTCTACTCTTTGTCAAAGCTGCCTACCCTGGAGTGTTTGTAGCCACCTTTATTTTAACATTGTGTCTAACAAGCATAATAAATAGCTTGCACCATGAAAAGTCCATCCCCTTATGCATGTACCTCTGAAAAGCCCTACTCTTAATTATAGTGTATTAAGTAAAATCAGCATGAGAGGTTTTCAGTGAGTGGGAGCTGAATTAGAAGTAGGGGAGCAGGCTGAGAGCTACCAAGACAGAAACAACTGAAAGAGCAGAGGCATGAGAAAATTAAACGAGGTGTGCATGGCGGAGTGTATTGAAATGGCAAATAATAGTCTGGAGGAATTGGTAGGGGATAAGTGGGGCACAAGCAAGCAGAAACATAATACAAAGTGTGGATGAATATGAAAGACAACTGGCAAAAACAAAGAGCCCTTTTTAGTAGGCAGGAACAATTAAGCTGTGTAATCACAAAATCCTGCTGTGACCAATTCCTGTGCAATTACTGAATGGACACATATCCCAAGCGCAGCACTTTGAAGAGTATGGCAACACTTTCTGTCTCTTGTTTTCAGCTCACCACCTTCCCCCACCCCTGTCAGCACCAGCTTGTGTGCCATCTTTGTTTTCTGCATAAGAGCCCAGTGAGCAGAACCTCCCTGCGAGCAAACCCAAGGCCAGAGGGGCAGCTGTAATTAGTTCCTAGTCAGCACCATTAGTTCCTAGTGGCACCATCAAATCGTTCTTCAAACATTTTCTTTAGTAATGCTACAAATAACTGTTCATTTTTTTCCCATCTATTGTTATTTTAGAAAGTATAATACATTTTTATAATACATAATTCTTTACTAATATATTTAAAACAAGTATGTGACACAATGTTACAGAAGAATAGTGGGTGTCACTGCTAGGGGCAATTGGCATCTTCATTTCCCTCTATATAGTATGTATTTTGAGAACCTTATTACAGGTTGTTAGGCCATCATGTTCTGAGCACATCTTGTTAGCTAAAACAATTTTTACTTCTAATAGTATAGCCTGGGCTGAGTTAAAATGTTTTCTAAATTACATAAGCGCCATCTGAATCCAGAATCTCCAAAGAACAACTAGCTGCAGTCTTTTTGAAATCTCCCATGGGAAAAATTACTTCCAAACACATGAAATTAGAGCCAATAAATGACTAAGGCATCAGATGCAGAAATGAGACACTTAAATCCAGAGTTATGGTACAAACACTGCTGCTCAGCTGTTGTATAACCTTGTGGATAATTCCTCATTTGACCTGCAAGTTCTTTGTGAAATCCTCCTTTCCTGCAAGCTACACTTGCACATACCTAAATCAGAGCACTGAACGGACAAGGCTTTAAAATCTGATACGAATTACCAGAGCATGACTTACACTTATCCCGAAGAATCAAGATTGTCAAAACATCTAACTTGCTTTAAAATAGCAGCATTTAGTGTACATGCACCAATGTAGTTAGTGACGTCTGCTGGGAAAGGGATTTTGATCCCAGTTTCCTCACTCAAATCTTTGGTTTCTTTCTGAAGTTCTGGAGTTTCTAGGGTTAATCCATACATACCAGATTGACTCCATGTACCAGACAGATATTGACTGCTGTTGCTAAGATGTAAAAGAAAATGGTAATTTAATCCTGCAATTTAAACAGCTCCTTATTATTTCAGAGTGCTCAATGCCTATTCTAAAATTTCCTGCTGGACCTCAAGGGTTGATGACAAAACAAGTCGTTCCCAAAACCTGATCAGGTTGGCATAAAGTTTAGCTGTGGTACCTTGTAGGAGACAATTCTCAACTGTATAGCTTAATTTCATACCTCTGAGTCATATTCATGTTGTTTGGATAGAAATTTTGTGTCATTAGGGACCTCTTTTGTAAAACACTCAGTCTGAAGGTTAATGAGCTTATATGAGGATACCTGAGATAACAGTGATTATATGACTGAGTAGAACTGGGTCCCTTCTTGCCGTCTATTCTTTCAGTATCTCTACACGCAGACACACATATATGTATATTTACCAGTAAAATTTCTGGGTGTAATTTACCCAGCCATTCATCTGTCTGACCACTTCAGTCCACACAACACATCTTGGTCTGTCTGTTCTGCTGGGATTCTGTACCCTGGACAGACAAACTCTTTTGTGCCAGCCCCACCGAACCTACAGGCAAAGAAGACATGACAGAGTTATGGCTTTGGCTCACTTGCAACTGTTTGTCTGTTGGTTGCACCAGTAAAACACACTGTAGTTTTCAGGGACACTGTAGTTTTTTAAATTAGTGAAATCTAATGTAGCCATTTTTTACTATAGTGCATTTCAATTCCCATCAGTTGACCTTGGAGCCACTTACTTGAGACCTGATGTAAGATTTTCCTTTCAATGATGTAAGATTTTTCTTTTTCATTGCATACTTGATCATTTTAAAACATTTTAGAGAGTCACTTTTTCAGGCCTTAATCTTGACATTCCTGCATGAACCACTAAAGCTGAAACTCACAAAAAACAGCCTCATCAGGAGCTAAAAATATGACATTTAATGGTAGTAATTAGGGAAAGAAATGGAAATTATTCTAAAGCTTTTCCCTGACTTCAGTTACTCATATGCATATATCCTCTTGCCTGAGGGCATTACAGCACAGGTGTTTGGGTCTCTCATTTAAATGAATCTCAGTGATCGAATCCCCTTAAAAACAGTCATGTTTTTAATTTGCTTATATTTGTACATTCACAAGTAAGCTTACAGGGCCCATTTTCTTTTGCAAAACTTATCTCAGATGTCCACTAAAGTTCATACACATTGAAACTTTTAAGGCTCATCAAAAAATAATTTGGAACTTTGAGATCAAAAGATAATCATCTGAATATAGTGTCTACTGGTTAGCATCCTAGAAAACTGAGAAAATATGTTCCGCTGTGGTGAGGTGAATTCTTCAGCAAACCTGTCAATAAAAGGATATAAATCCCTTGCAGGGAAACAAATGTTGTAATATACTTTGGGTTTATATACTTAGGGCTAGCTCTAGTACCAACTACAAGTACCTCGCCCTTATGTTTCTGCCCTGTCTCCTTCCCAGCCACAGGAATGCATTGACCTGATGGATGCACCCAGGGGCAGCTGGTCCTCAGAGTGGGCACTCAGAGCTTCTTTGTTTCCTCAGCCTATACTAAAGCTGCAGGACAGCTGTGGTTGGAGCAGCATCATTGGTAAGGCTTGTGTGACTCAGTGCACTCAGGTGAGAGTCCCAAGTGCTGTGCCAAATCCTGCACTGAGGACAGGCACCTGCATTAGCTCTTTTAATGGGCTGTGTGCTGTGGTACTTTCCTGCTGCTGGTGATACAGGCGATGTCTAATTCACTGAAATGTTCACCCAGGGAGATAAGTTGTGAGAGCTGCTCTCTGACTCTGCTTCAGCAGGCAACTTTTAAATGAAGAATGAAATTATCTAGGCAGAATGCAGGCAGGTATGTAATCACAGTGTCCTGCTCCCCCCAGAAACACATGAATTGAATTATGCTGTGTTTGACAATACGGCAAACTGCTGATTGTGTCACCTAAACGGAGAGAGCTGTATGAGGGGTGCTTTACCCTGTGCTGGAAGCCTTTTAAGGAGAACATTTTCACGTGCTGGGAAAGCTGTAGCTGAGAGTGCAACAGTTTATTCCAATGAGTTTTTTCCAAAACAAGATGTGACAAGGAAGAACAAATGCACATCTTCATTCTGTTGGGTTTGATATTCATATGGGTTTAACTGGAAATCTGTGTCCCAAGCTCCCCAACTAATATTTGCCGCATTTAAAGTATATTACATATAACATTAACACATATCTACTAGCATCAACATAATTAACAGTACATAATATTTAACGTAAAATTTGGGAAGCGACTACTACTGCTGGTTTGCCCCAAGTTGTGATATGGTCTCCACAACCTTAACAACATTATGATAGTCTCAACAATGGTCAGAGGTTTACCTAGAAACTGATTATGAGTGGATCCCTGACCAGCTGAGAGCTTTAACCATGGGACTACTGTGTGAAAGAGGAGGTACTGCCTCTCCTGGTCACCTTTGGTTGGTGTCTCCCTTCTAGGAGGAATGTCATGGGAACTATTAGGTTGAGCACTGCAGACCTGCATGAGAGCTAAATGCTAAGCTACTTGCATAGTGCTGACATCAACACACCTTGGCTACAGATGTTTGAAAACCTAGAGAAGGCTAAATGCAAAGGTATACGTTCATACAGACTTTTAAGTATCAAAAAAGAAGAGTGAGGTCAGGCCTTGTACTTTTGGATCTCTTATCTGACAACTTTCAATGACTACATATACCAGGGGCCAGTAGAATACATATATCCCTTCAAATGTATTGCATTCAATATAGTGTGTATTGTAAGGTAAATTCAATAGCTCTTTCCAGATTAGACTGTTCTGTTCCAAATTGCAGTGCTGTAAATACAAGTAACTGCACTGAATCTGCTTGTCAAACCTCTTTTTAAAAATCAGATCGAGATGACTGACCCCAGTTTTGTAACTAAGCCACAGCATGAACTATTTTTTCTAAAGAGGTAGTTTGCATAAGGAATGCATAATTTTACAGATTTTCTAGGTGCCTAAGACCTGAGTTTTAAGAAGAAAGGGGGAAATACCAACCTCTGAAACATTAAATGTGACTTTCAAGCTTAAAACATACAGTAAAGTATTTATTCTTAAAAAGAATAGTGCATGTCTTGTGGCTTAAAATAATTTGCAAACACTAAAAAGTCAAAAGCCTAGAAAAACATATCTTCCATAAATACCACTACAGATTATGAAAGTACCATGAATATTTTGTACAGTTAGTAGGATGATGGTAAAGCATCTTTATATATCTTGCTTGAAAAGTGAGACAATATATCCACTTGTTTTGTGTCAGGTATGAAACACATTTTCATATGGTGCACAGAGATCATAGTGTGAACTAAGATTAAATATGAGAAAAAAAATCCTGTATTTTCTGGATAACACTGTAAATCATATGCACCATTACAACTTCAGTTGGGAGACTCTAAAATATAAGGGAGCAGCTCTGCTAGGGAAAATTCTGTGTGTGGGATTAGGTATTAGAAAATATAGGTTTGAAACTTTAGGAGTGTGATTTTTTGTGTTGGGTTTTTTCACCTCTTTCTTTGAAGATTGGTGTTGCATTGCATTGCATGGGAATGTAAGCTTTCCCAATTTGGGACTGAAGAGGTTAAAGTCTATTTATTTGGCTCTTCCAAACTGGAAATAAGTACTCTGAAATCTGTGGAACAGAATCCAGATTAATCCAAACTTTTGCTTTCACAAAGCTACTCTGATAATCATTTAGTGGCATAAAACATGTTTTTCCAGTAATGTTGTGTGTAATGTTCATTTGTAATTTATTGAATTTGATTAATTTAGTACACTAACCTTTAGACTTACCAATTTACTTAAGGTTTTACATTTGACTGGGTTTTTCCAAACACATGATAAATGAATTCCTTTTTTTTTTTGCTTTTTCTAATTGTACGCTGTATGTTAGCAAGTGTTTTTAAAATTCTAATATGTAGCATCACTTGATTTCAAAACACATTACAGAAATACAACACAACTATGTAGTAATTGCAATTTTATGCTTCAATTCTCTACCACATCTGAGCATTTCAAGATTAGTCTATTGAAGATGATTGCCTCTGAACTATCTGATTATAGTTGGTTTACAGAGCTTTCACTTTCACCCCAAGTACTTACTTGATCTTATACACTTTTTTCACACTCTTGTTGGATACAGTAATCTTTCAGGAATGAGCTTAAATAAAATTATGTTGGTTGTAATCTGCCTAAAGCAAAAATATTTTAGTCTTGAAGTTTAAATACTTTTGTTCCCATTCTATGAAGAATTACAATTATACACAGAACTTAGTGGGTATGCCCCATTGCATAATGCATAAGCCTACTGAAAACTCCTTTTATTAACAAACCACTATCTTTAAAACAGTCTTTAGTCTGAAGAGACAAACCAAAGCAGAAGGTGAGAACTGGAAAACATAACTTAAAATTTATTTTTTATTAAATAATTGTATAAGGTCATTAAATTCATCATCATCTATTCCTTGACACATCCTCTTAATACCTTCATTATCCACCACCAGTCTTCAATTTGTTCTGAACATATTTAGAGAAAAGTTAGAGAAGAATCCCTTTACAATTCATTTGTACAAAAACATTTCCCTTTTGAAGAATTCAACATCTTCTTGACCTGAATATTAACTGAAATATTTTTATTTGGGCACTGAGAACTCACAGAGCAATGTACTCAATAACCTGTTTGCCCAAGAGCAGCCTCTGCTGTGGAGTCAATATTTCTGATATGTTGTTTATTCACCTATTTTCTGCCTCTACTATGCCATGATTTCCAGCATGGAAATCATGAATTATGCTTAAGGGTGGGAGCCTGCCCTTTCCCTCCAATATGGTGCTCTACAGGCAGAGAGTAGAAGACACCTACAGAAGACCCGAGAAGGAGCCACAGCAGTTTGTCTGCTCCAGATAAAAATAAAAACTGCTGCAATACCCTTTGTGAAGTGCTGCTGACTGAGGTGGAGCCAGGCTGAGGATTCAACGGTGAGATTTAAAAACTGTCATTTTCTGCCATTGTTAAGTAAATTACTTTTAGTGCTGCTAAATACATTATACAAGGACAGCATGGCACGATGCTTTCTTGCCCGTAAGATGCTGCCTGACTGAAAACACTCTCACACATTTCAAAGCACCACTTCTAAACTGGCTCCTCAAGAAAGATGGGGAGGCAGGCAAAATTAGCCAGCAGGGGAGTATGGTGCCCAGAGGCATTCGCTGAGGAAAGAACCCAGAGGGATGAGAGGGAAACTGCTCGGGCGCCCGCCGCAGCCTCCAGCCCGGCCAGAGCGGCGCGGGCCGTGCCCCGGGGCGAGCCGCGGGCCGCCCGCGCTTGTGCCGTGCCTGCCGCAGCTTATGTCACAGCATATATCGCAGTTGAGACGGCCACGATACACAACCATCAGAAAGCTTAAAGCATCCCCATACAGTACAACACTATACAACATCAGAAGGCTTCAAGCATCTACCCTTAAGGCCCTTCAGTCCAACCTTTTATACCCTTCATCTTACACGCCTTCTGTGCTGTGTGCTCCTGGTTGACTGGTGGAGCAGCAGAACAAAAAGTCCATTTTGGCATCTGGCACAGTAGCAGGTGCCAACAGTTCCGATGGCATAGGGGGGGTGATGGGGCTGGTCTTCCAAAGGGGCAAGACAGAGTAGCTGGGGAATTGCCCTGGAAGTCCAGGTCAGCATCCTTGGAGCGATCATCAGACTTCCCAAGTGGCCCCCACCCACTGGGGTTGGGACCTGGCCCCACCCTGAGCCTCCCTTTAGGAGTGCTTCATGGATAACTACATAAAAGGTTAAGTTATAGTTTGAGACTTGTCTGCATTATGTCAATAATAAATTCATAATACAGTTTAAATGAATTTTTTTCTCTAGTTCAGGTAGACTCCTGTCTCTTGACTATTTTTTTTTTTTTAGAGACCAAGGTAGAAATCAGGAATAAACCTGTGGTTTCAGGGCAAATTGGTGTTAATATAGCTGCAAAATTTATTAATTTATGTATAATCAGTGTTTCTAGAACAAAGTGTTACAATCCTGTGTCACAACACACAGAGCTAGACCGAAAGAGCAAATTCGCCAGATACTTAGTCCAGCATAACTTCACAGAACAGCTTTCCATTTTGCCAGCAGCCATAGCTTTGGTACCTTTTGTCACCCAACCAAAGCAACTCACCTCAGCAATTATCATTTGCTGATTAGTTTCAGGTACACAATCACAGCTGAGATTTTGGCAGCCTGTTCTGGAACAGATATATTAACGATGATCAATTATGGCCAGGTGGAATTTCAGACAGATTATTTTTTTTTATTGTTGCTTGACAATATATGGGAAGTCTCCCATTAGATAAATGCAGTTAATGAGCTGACCCTGCCATCTGCTGTCATTTCTGCTGCTGTTTCCATGGTTTAGTGCCTGCTCAGAGTCTCCCAGGTCACTCCCTCTCCTTCAGCTCAGCATGGAATACAAATCTTTCTAATGAGCCCACACAGTGTTGAGGATTTGTCATTCATGCTGTGCCTGGTTTCATGTAGCACAACTCCTGAAAGCTTCACTTGCAAGATGGGCTGGTGTTATCTTCAGTAAAAATAGCACTGAACCAGAAAAGACTCACTGAGAGAATTTGCAAAATCCACCAAGTTTCCTAGTTATCAAGATAAATATGTGTAGAGTTGGTGAGAATGATAAATAGCAATTTTGTCTTTCAATTTGACATTTTTATTGTTTCTGCTTACTTTACACAGCAGCAGCTGTTGCAGGTAAGACACTTGTGTGCCATAGTGTGACAGCTAGTTATGATACTCAGTGTACCCCAAGTACATCACTGCTGCAGGGATACGGACACCAAAGAGAGGGTGGCATTCCATGGTGCCATCCATGCCCTTACCTCACCATGCCTGAGGCACATACAGGAGCCCACTTCCCACAGCAAGATGGAACTCACCCATTTTTTGTCCTTGTGCATAGATGTGAGGGGCCCTCAGTGAACTCATTTTTAGCCTTTGAGTTCAAGAACTACCCAGAGAACACAGATGTTCTTCTCTGAACATGGAGCCATAGAATGGCCTGGGTTGGAAGGGACTGTAATTGCCTTGTTACAACCTCACATGCTGTGGGCAGGGATACCTTCCACTGGATCACGTTTCTCTTAGCCCTATCCAACATGGCCTTGAACACTTCCAGGGATAGGGCATCCAGAAATTCTCTGAGCCTGTTCCAGTGCCTCACCATCCTCACAGTAAAGAATTTCTTCCTGACATGTAATCTAAACCTATTCTTTTTCAGTTGGAAGCCACTGCCCCTTGTCCATGACCACCTCTGGTGGTGCACTGACAAGTCTTGTCTTATTTCTGCTGTTCTGCCCTGTCACAGGACTGAAGAAAAACAAACAAAACCCTAAAACCATTTTCTTTGGGTACAAGAAAAATACCATAATTCAAATCTCCACAAACACCAGAGAAAACAATTTCCCAGCATCATCTCACACAGAGGGAAAAACCCAGTAAAGCATGTGGTGAAAATACAGTACATCTCAAAATGCAGCAAAGATTCCAGAAGTCAAAATTGATCTTTATGGCCTGAAAACCAATTTTCTCTCTTTTTTTCTTCCTGCTTGCTCCCCTGTAGCCCCTGTCTGCATGTTCAAAGCAGCAGGTTATGACTTGCTTTGATTTTGCTTGCTTATCATCATGCAGCTCAGGTTTTACAGCTATAAAAAGTCCACTGAATTATAGCTTCAGGGGGATTGACAAGATGTGCTTTAGTTCTGAGACAGAGCTTGGAGGGGGAACTGTAGATGCAGGAAAACTCTCCTTGGCAACATAAAAAGCCTCTGTCCAGAGTGCACAATCTTCCCTTGCTGAACTTAATGGCCTGAGAAGAGAACAGCACAGTAATATTTTGTTGCTTCAACTCCTAATACACTAGCTGAAAAAAAAGTTGAGTTTATTGATATGTTTTGTTCCTTGTAAAATGTTTTGTGCTTGTGTTAGAAAGTTTTATTTTTTTCAGATGGGACCAAATTCATTAGGTACCAGCTGCTTTCACCCAACTCCTCTTGGACACGTGCCATTTCCAAAACCTTGATATGAATCTTGAGATTAATTCTACTGGGTTTTGTACCCATCCTTGGTTTTACCACAGCACTGTACTTAAAAAGGTGAAAAAGGTTAATTGAATATCTCAAAAAGAAGCACAGAGATCAGGCCACATCAGATCTGCTCCAGCACACCTGCAGCAAGCCCTCCTCTCACAACACAAGGCAAAAAGAGACTGGCATGGGAATTCAGATGGACAGCTGGCTCTCCAGGGCACATTCAGAGTATAAGGGCAAATCATTGCACAAGTTACATCCCTTGAATGTAATGTGGCCCAAAGACCCAGAGGAATGATCTCTCAAATCAACTTAGCTCAAAGTGTAGATTCAGCATTTCTTCCCTGCCCCTACCATGCTCAGTAACCATAAAATAAAACTTACACCCTCCCACCACCCTGTCTGTCTACCTGGCATTACTTTCTCCATGAAAAGATCAGGAAATAAGGCAAAGGATTCCCATTTATAGGACATGCTGGGACTGAGCCTCCCCCTTTAGCAAAGCCTGTCAGACATTACCTACATCCCACCTCCTGATTTTAGTAAATTAGTTTAGTCCCTGTCCTTGCTCTGTCTGTGAACACAATCTCCTGCGGGAATAGCTTTATAGGTAAACTTCCCCCTCAGCTTTTGTTCCCAAAGCCCTTGCCTATAAGTCCCCCCTGGGAACAGTTGCTGTGCTGCATCCCATTCAGGCTGTGCTTTTGAAATATTCCCCACAGGAAAGTCAGAAGTAGCTCCTTGCTGATGGTCTTTCTTTTGAAAAGCAAGAGGAAACACTCAAGGGAAGTCAGTGAGGTCAACAAAAACCAGCAGCGATAGTAGTCTCTCACAAAAAAGCAGGAATGTAATGCAGAGAGTTCTTCTGCAGAATTTTCCAGAAGTAAAATAAATTGGAATACAGCAGAGGATGTAGTTTCCATAGCAAATCAATGATGTAAAACTTTTAAATATTTCACCATAATTTCAGCAGCTTATGAGCTAGCAGAGAAGCTATTTACTATGAAATGTTGACATTATTTGCTCCCTAAAATACTGAGATGTTAATTGCAAAATGCACTGCATCAGTTACACACCATGGGTTAAGAAAGTAACTGTTTAGCAGGGAAATATTTGAATATTTTGTAGGGCTTTGCTATTTAGAAACTCTTTGCAACTCATGACAGTTAGTCTTCTTTATCCTCTGGTTAGCCACAGCAAAAGAGAAAAACCCCCGCTGCAAGGTCTTTGTAGAATAAAACACCCTCTGTTTTGTCAGGACTCCCAGCTTCCTTTCCGCTCCCTTCAGCTCAACCAGTAGTTAAGCTGGTATAGCATCACGCTACAAAATAGCCTAAAGAAACGTACTTGTGCTTCAGTTTCAGGTAGCATTTCAGTTTCTCCTGCCATGTCTCCTGGCTGAGTCAAAACACACTTGGATAATTGTCAGGCCATCAAGGGTTTTGCCTAAGTTTTATTTGCACCATTTTTTTTTTTTTTTATTTTCTTCCCCAACTGTTGACCTTTTCCCTTCTTCTAACAGTCTTCCTGGCATGAATATCAGTCAATTAAAGAGGAGGTGTGAACTTTGTCCTTAGCACAAGTTCTAACCTAGGTAAGTTTGCCCAGCTGTGCCTGGAAGGCTGCATCCCCACTGAAGTCTGACAGCCTTCAGCCTGTCAAAACAGACACACCAAGTTCCTTACCGAGCAATCATTTTTTCAAGAAATATTTAATGTTCTTTCTTCAGCAGCCTTATTTTACCACCCAGGAAGAGTCCCTAGCCTGGTGCTTATGACATGAGATATGCAGCTCTAAACCTTTGCTATTCCTGAGATTTGAATAGTTTTGCTGTTTAATTCCCAATGTTTTTGTGTTTGTTTTTTTTTGGTTTTTTGTTAGTGTTATCCAAACAAATCATTCTAGTTTATTCTATGAAGTATATGTCAAAAGCTGAATTAAAATGTCAAAGAGAAGGTAAAGACAAATTAATATGAAAAGGGCTTTCTCCCACATAATCTAATTCAAGGTCAGAATCTCAAGGGATCCAGTGGCAACCATCCTTCCACAGTATCCTACCAAATAGGACTTTGCCCTTTGGGCAGCATATGTCAGGGCTCTGCCTGAATCATGTGAAATTCCAGCAACCAGCAGAGTTCTGGAACAAAGATCTGAATCTGTCAGTACCTGGGTTTACTGAGACAATGCTGCTACATACCTCACTGACCACATTCAAAACAAGATGCTTTTCATCATTTATACCTCAGGCACTGACTCCTGCCTATTGGTACATTTTTGCTCTGTCACTGTTCTTTTTGCAGGTGCTGTTGGACAATCAGTGAACAGGAAGAATGGTCAGGCAGGGGGGCAAGGTGCCACTTTCATATAGATTTTCACTATACCCTGTTCCATGTGAACAGGGCCATAACTGCACTGCCCTGAAACCTTTACTAACAGGGTTTTGTGCTTTTTCAGGGCAAAGCAATTGGCCTGGGACATCATTACTGACACTACAGAGCTATTATGCCAACATGAGAACCAGTCTGAACTGTGTCATTTTGAAGCCTGCCAGCCGAGTTTGAGGATGTTTCTCTGGCATCCCAGAGACTCTAGCATCTCAAATATGGTATTTGAATACAATATCATATCACCTATTACAGACACATTGGCTAATGTTCAAGCTATTGAGAAGTAAGAGCAACCTTGTTCCCATTGGTCTTCCTGTATGAGCTTCTGAATTACTCACCATCATCCCTAAAGTGGTAAAATTATACTTATGACTACTACATAAAATTCTAACAAGACCTTTATTTACACTAGGTTTTCAAGCAATGGGTGTTGCAACATACATAATAAAATTTCATACTACATTTTTTATAGGTAATCAGGTTGAAAAACTGATCTACAGAATCAATTTGTCAAAACTGGCTAAGCAGAAAATGTGTTAACTCGGCTTAAGAGTACTCTGTCAATTTTACATCATTTTCTATCATTCAGAGTATTTCTGATGTTCTGGTTATAAAAACAGAATGCTCATGCAGGTTAATTTACAGTGAACTCTCTAGTAAATTTTACATTCTTCACTTGTTCAGAAGAGCATGTCAATACTCCCCCCACCTTGTCTCACAAAGCAATTACAAATTCAAATAGGGAGAAAACTCAATCAGTATATTTTTAACAAAAAAAAAAAAGAAAAAAAAAAAAAAGAAAAAAAAAGAAAAAAAAGAAAAAAAAGAAAAAATATTTAGCAAGACAAGGAGTCTGAACTTTCATTCTGTGGCTAACTGAATTAGAATCTCTCATTCTGTAGAAAACAAGTTGTACTGTAAAGATTAAGCAAGTTCTTTTATTTCATACTAACATTATGCAGCAACCAATATGAGTGTCTAGGTAAACAGAGACTTTGTGAAATGTTTTGCTGCAAAGCTGACCAGTAATGCACACAAATGATAAAGTCATCAACTCTGCTTATTGCCAGAAATAAAAAGGCTTCAGGAGCAAATAACACTGATTCATACTGTACGGTGCTCAAGCACAACAAAATCTATTAAATTACAAGGGTGGAAAAAAAAATCCAGAGCAGCTTTGTTATCTTACTTGTGACACCTTATTTAAATTTCAGGCATTACTTCTTTATATCAGCATAAATATGTAGCCTTCTACAGGTTTTATGATGTGGTTACAGACATAAAAATGTTATCGTAGAAAGCAAGAGCTAGTTCAAGGAATTCCAGACTTTGAAATCAGCAAGATACAAAGCTAAAATTCATATGTTCCTTTTCAAGTTATGAATACTTTCACTAAAACATAAATATTTGAACATATATTATTTTTTTCTGACATTCAAAATTGTAAAGTCAATATGGCAGAATTATTGTTAAAAGCACATATTTACAAATATTCTTTTTTCCATACATAAAGTATTTGGCATAATTATAACAATCTTACTGCATACACAACTGTTTGCTTCTTTTTCACATAATGGTACACTCCTTATTAAAATTTACCAATTATGTACAAAAATACTTGAACATTTATTATAGAAAACTTCTATAACTACTGTCAACAGCTTGTAACTGCTGAAGGTTTAATTGAGAGAATATAAAAAAGTGGTCACTTTCTTCCAGTTAAACTATCAACAAATCAGACACAGCTAAGATCAACATGAGCTTCCCAACAAAAGAGGGAGAATATTTTTAACAATATGATTTAAAATGCAGTTCACACATCTGTTCCCAAGCACATTAAAACAGTCAATAAAAGAAAGAGGATACAAAACATACATACAGAAGGTGCTTTTTTTTTCTTTTCCCTCCACATTCCTATGTCTTGGCATTAGCTTTCCAGAGCTCTTCAGATGCCAGTCACTAAAATACAACCTAAGGCCGAACACCATTCTCAACAATAAAGATGATGGTGATGAACTCAAGCTAAAAAGCAAATCAAAACTTGGCTCCAATGGCTCACACACATCCAAGGAACTGTTCAGAATTTTTCTTAGATTTTTACAAAATTATTAATTGACATTTGCAATTAGCTTTTGAAATATATGGATTGTAAACCAGCCATTTGTATTTTAAAAAACTGGCTATTTAGTGAATTGCCTTGATAATAGGCAGTACTGACTCTTTTACACAAGTTAAAGGAACAGTTGAGTTGTACCTATTTCATACACAGATTGTATTTTAGGGTGAATTTTCAAGAACAGCAGAGAGCATTCACTAGAAAACTCCTAGCTTTAAAAAAAAACCCCAAAACTAAAACAACAACAACAAAAAATACATTAACTGGAAGAATAAAAGTAAATTGCACCTCAAAAAGAAAAAGGATGTGTCAGGTACATACACGAATGGCACCAAACCTTTTAGAGATTCACCAGAATGGTGCTGTATGCTTAATGAAAGACAGGTATTTTTCCATCTTAAAAATAATATAAGCCAAATGTGTGTTTCAAAAATTCCAAACCACATTCTTACAACAGTCCTCTGCTGTATAACTTGCATTTTATCTCAGTTTTGCCACATACATTTGAAATGACCAACCTGTTCATCAGGTAAGAGAAACAACTTTCAGTCTACTTGCAGAAACATCCTAGTCTACAGACTACTTTGTTAGAAAGCGTGCATTTATCTCTAGTAGTAAAGATCCAGTCAGTATATTCTGCATTTTGTAAGAAGCATTCAGCTAACTCAGATGAGAGTTGTAGGGTTTTAGATTCTTCAAATAAAAATAAAGTACAAATAAAAGCATTTATCAGTATTCCTCACCATGAAATTAAAAAAAATTCCTCTCATTCATGCTTCCTGTAATATCTGGCAACCTAAATTAGTAATTTCATTTCAAATGTGCAACATAATATTAATAAGCATTTTGAAATTACTCAAAAGAAAAGGTGGACAAAATATTAAAGTGCCTAACTAAATGACTTTTACCATTTTTAAAAAATATTATTTCTTGAACAGTAAAGAATGCGTTGCAATTAAATATAAAAGTGGCTTCTCATAGCTGAGAGACTTTGCGGGGCAGAGGCCTGGGCCGGGGAACCTGCTCAGTCCTCCTGCTGCTGTTTTCCAGGTTGTTTGGCCGAACCAGCTGTGGCTTGGGTGGCAGTGCCGGGGGGTCTGCGGCGGGTGGGATGGAGAGGCTGTGAGGTAGAGGAACGGGGCGTTTCAAAGTCCGCTCATACACGCTGTAAGGTGGTGGGGTTTTGCTTTCTTTTCTCACAGGTTCCTCAGAAATGCTGTAGCTTGGGACAGTCACTGCTGGTTCGCTGCCTTGGCTTTCAAAGCCTGATGTTTCTGATGTGCTACATCGGCTGAGCGAAGAGATGCCGCTGCTGTAACTCCCTGACAGCGCCGGGGAGTTGGATATGAGCCCCGAGGAATGATACTCCACTGGAGACGGTGTGAATGATTGCACAGACCCCTGCTCGAAAGAAAGGGCAGAAGAAGAATTTACCTGGCACCCAGGAGGGAGAGTGTTTCTGTGCTCAGACTGAAAACATACATAGATACAGTGCATTTAACTGTGAGCTTTGATAAACAGAAATGGTTGTGTCCCTGTTTAATCAAGACCTGGTACGAAACTGATAAAAAGCTCATTTCAGTAGTGCCTGGGTACACCTTAGATAGTGGTCATGCCAGTAATTCATATAAATGGAAATAAAACTGTTTTTAAATGTTATCTTACTATCATAATACCCTGGAAAAATCTGTAAGTCTTTAGAATGTGCCCTTAGTTTTCCCAGCTGGAGTGGAATGCATCCCTGGGCGCAGGGCATACCTGGGGGTATCCTGCCCCCTAACGCCAAAGCCCAGCCACTGCTGCTACTGCAGGCTCTCATATCTCAAATTCAGTTTCCAAAGCTTTTCCTCACAGCTTTTAGTGCATTGTCGTGCAGTGAAAAGTGCACTTACATCATGGCATCGTTTCTGAGGGTACCATAAAACCAGTGTCGGGGGAGTAGCACAAAGCAGGTGTCAAGGTAAGAGCCACTGCTGGGTGCCAGCCCCCTTCTCTGCTGTTCCTGTTCCCATTTGGGGCAGCAACAGAATGGCAAATGACAGCATCACCACCCTTCCTCTCCCCCATCTCCCAGGTGTTCCTTAGATATACAAACACAACACACCACGTGTGCCTCAGGGACAAAGGCCATACGGAGGGCACAGGTGGCCAGAGGCTGCACCGGCAGCCTCACAGGTCAGTGAGGGATGGTGAGGGACCAGGAGCTGAGGGCCCAAGCAGCAACAACAGTGCTGACGACAAATAAAAAGCATGGACAATAAAGGCCTACATAAAACCACTGAGCAGCTCTAGTCCAGTGAAGCAACTTCAATTGAAAACTGTGAAAGGTTAGCCCATGCTTTCCAAGTTAAAATTTTTTTGCAACATATCTAATTATGACTGGAGTCATCTGAAGCAATCCCAACTTATTGGCCTCAAGCCTCAGGCTAAAAAAGGGATGGAGAAATCAAAATAAAGACAAATTTCTGACTCCCATTCTTGTTAGACTGGTGGATGCTCAGTTGCTCAGCTTGAGGTGAGAGTGGGAGCCATGCAACAAAGGATGGGAGTGGAGGAGGAGAGGGGCAGGGGTGTACAGAGCTGGCTGCACTGACTTTATGCTGTTGAGATAATTTTAGTTATCCATCTAGGACTGAATCCACAGAGCACTGAAATCAATGGAGAAAAAAAATAAATCTTAATTTACATCACTGGGTTTTGTACTAAGATGGTTTTCTCTGGTAGCACACTGTAAGAAGACAGGCTAAAATCTGAGCCCTGTATATGGCTGTGGAAAAGGAAAGCAAGTTTTATTTAAGCTCAACACCTGGTGAAGACATTTCAGACTTTCTTAGGAGCCTGTTTCATGTTCCACTCCTCTGTATGTGAGGAGGCTCCAACTGCACTCCTACTCCCACAAATATCCACGGTAAAGGTTTTCAAATAAATTATGTATTTGATTCCAGTTCCAAGAACACTGGACACTTGGAGTAAGTGACCATATATAAGATTTCGGACCTCTGCTTTTGTCATTCAGAAAAATGGCAAATATATAAAGCTGGCATGGGTAACCACTTGGTTCTGGTAAAACAGTGTAGACTACTTTTATCAGTAGCAAGTAATAGTGTGGAAATTTGTGGATGCTCAAAGTGAGATCCAGCAGTTCTCAGAAGTATTTTGGGCCAGCATTCCTCTTCCAAGCAGCAGCCCAGACTTTGTAAAATGCTTAAATTCTGTCCAGACCTATAGAATAAGAATGTTAGGAGAAGCTTCAAACAGCCCTAAGAATCATCAGTGGTCATGCCAGTATGTGCCCATTGAGGATGAAAAGGAAGGGTCACTCATCTTTGGACAAGATCCTAATGTTCTAAAGAGCTTCCTAGTAAGCAGTTAGGGCAAAACTTGGGATTGGTGCTCACTTCAGCAGAATGGTAATAGAAATATGGGGCCCTCTGATGATCAGCAGAATTGCTTTGTTTTGAATTTGGACCACTGTGCAGACACAAGAAGAAATGTTACAAGCTTATGGGAAGGCAAATAGGACAATGAGTGTGGACTTGTAATTAGGGACCTCAACGGGAAAGGAAATACTTTGGGGTGCTGTTCTCCTCCTCAGTCAATGTGTATCTCTGCAGTATTAATTAGGCATTGGGTTGTTGAGGGGTTACTTTGGCAGGGCTGCTTCCCTCTCTCCTTGCATCTGAGTGCCTGAAACACCAGTCATGCTCCTTTCTATTTGCTCTCCTTCCATGTTGTTGACTCTTATATTTCTGCCTGCAGAATCATGTCTGCTTCAGTGGGGTGGCAGAGGCTATCCCCAAGACCAATGCTATGCACTCTGCCAGCACCAGGGTTGGCCTGGAATAAGCAGGCTGCATGTTTGCGTGCTCCAATGCTGTGGAAAACACAGATTTCCCAGTCAAGTTTTCCAGAAAAAAACAGGTACCAGTATGTGGGTACCAACACATGCAAACATCTTGAAATAGAAATGAAATCTGCTCAGTTTAGCCTGGATCTTAAATTACTTTGGATGTTTAACTACCAGAGAAGAACCAGTGCTTATTCACAGCCTAGGCTTAATGTGTCCTACTGGCAGGTGTCAAACTACTTGCATCTTCTTACAACCACCCTGGATCATTCTGCAGAGGAAAATGGGTATTAAAATGACTGAAGCAGGAAATACTCTCTAACAAATCCTCAAATCTAACAGCTCTGAATGCTGGAAGAATAAAACAAATGGGGTGCACAACACGTTTTCCTGGCACCTCCCCTTCTTCCATGCTGGAGACAGAATACTGTTTTTTGTACAGGTATATGATAAGAAAAAGAAAACATAATATAATCCCAAATAATGCACATTAAATATGTACCATCTACCCCACAATACATGAGATCTGTCTCACAAAGGCAATTCACTGCAATAAGACAGTACCTTCATTGGTGATCTTCCAGCAGGAGAAGGGGAAATGGAGGCTATGTGTCTTGCTGGTGATGCTGTAAAGGTAGAAAGATTTCAGAGCACTTGTGGCGTTACAATTTTCACTAAGAAATCTTTTTAAGTGGATAGGAGATAATTTGCTACATAAACATTATCTCTAGTTCTCTTGGCTGTAAATAGTTTTAGAGAATTTCTTCATTTTGCTTTGTTCTCTGGATTATCTTGCAGTGGAACCAAGTATAAAAAATTTCTGCATCTGCCTTTTCTGACAAATTTTGTACCACTTTAAATTGATTTATAATCTATCAAATGATAACAAGTTAAAAAACAGTCAGTATAACAGCTTTTCCCTTTTTATTCTTAAGAAATATATTATGTATTTGTAAGTCAAATAAGGAAAATAGAAAATACATAATATACTTATATCAAACATTTACCTCCAAATATATTAGAAACAGGACTGGACAAACTCAGAGGCTTAAGTATAATGTTTACTTACTCCTTTGAGAACAATTATATTTATAGTATCACTTCAGAAGCCTTTCTTTTAAAAGGAAATGAAACTTTTGAAAGGCGAAATTGTTATAGTAACGGAACTGATATACTTTCATGAGTGCTATGCATTTTCTGGCCAGTAAGATTCTTTGTGGTTAATGATCATTTCTGATTGCTAACCTCCAATTATCATGAAATCAAAAGACTAAATTTGATCATCCTTCCTCATACTAACATGAACTGTCTGAAGCTGCTCATTCATAAGTGAAGGGGCAGAGTATTGGAAACTGCAGAGAACATTAATGAGATGAAAATACCCACAGAGGCAGTTCTACAGCCTTTCATGTAAGAAATCAAATAATAAGTTAACCTACCCAAGAAGTTAAACTTCAAACAGAGTGGAAAGAATCTAAGCCCTCAAGTACTGGAGCTTTACCTGAGATGTCCATTAACTCACCAGTCTGTGCAGGTCTTGGTGGTACAGGAGGAGATATAAGCTTTCCACTTTCTGATGTGTTTCTGGCTTCCTTCCCACTGTCTAGGCTCCAGCTGCTGGGGGTGGTGTTTACAGCTGGAAGAGAATGAAAAACCTGTCATAGGCATCAACACTTCCAGTTCTCTGACTTGCTTTTAACCAGGAGTGTAAAAAGAGACAGAATGCAAAGGCCTAACAACTCAATAAGCATGCCTGAAAAGCTCTCGTGATCACATCTGCACTTGTAAAGGTCTGAAACAGCAGCCATCAATGTCATGGATGCCTGCCTGATGCACCTGGCCCTCAGGTCAGTTTGTGACCAGCAGTGGCAGCCATCAGCAGCAGCAGCTGAGATTGCACTCTGCTGCACTGCAAATCCAGCTGCAAAGGGAGATAAGCTTGAAGCCTTTTAATATAATCAGTTTATCTTTGCACCAAACTCCTATTTAGAGGTTTCCAGGCAGAAGGGAATAGACTATTCATAAACTGTTCCCATTAACTCATTTTATATACAGAAGGGACTCTCTCTCTATATAGAGAAAGGAACTCTCCGAATTCCTATCGACCTCCTTCAGAAAGCTTTCTGTGCTAACATTCCTCTGTTGCCTGCATAGACTACAAATCCAGAATTGAGAGAAGGTGGAAAGAAGGGTGCAAAATGTAGGGAGTAAAATTTGGAAGAAATGAGAAGTGTCTGGCAGCAAAAAATATCAAATTAAGAAACTATTATGGACTGAGAAAATTTCTGTACACTTTGTATCTGTGGTCAAGGATCTCTGCTTGATTATATAAATTGACTACCAACTTGACCTGTATAAAAGTGGCTGTTTTCTTTTTGTGTTACCCTGATCAGATTCTATGATTTTAACTGAATGATCCCATAAGGTCTGGTACATCTTCCTTGATAGAATTCGATTATCTCATGTCATCAAGATGTCACCAATATTGGAAAGAAGTCAGACAGACAGAAGGAGAGGGCATTTAACATGGGCAGGACAAAAGCTAATTTGAAAAATACAATTCTCATTACACTTCCTTAAAAACAAAAAAAGGAGTTGAAAATAACCACTTCAAACCTTCCATTCATTTCCTAAATACTCCACCAAAAATCCCCCAACTTAAAAGCCTCAAACCTCTTGCTTTGCCATGACAGTTTCCTTCTTGTTTATTTGTTTCAATGGTGAGTAGAGAATCACATGCAAGGACCCTGTGTTTATTTACAAAGATGAAACGAAAAAGCAAAGTATTGTTGCTAACTGATGGCATCAATCATCACTATTGCAGTAACTCTGAGAGCTCTCGGGACTCCAACCCCACTATACACCAGACTTAATACAATAGGTACAATAAAAATAACACTGTTCTCATATCTGAAACAATATTGTCACAGTATAATTACACTTTAGTTGACCCTGGGATCAATGAACACAATAATCTATTTTCTAGAGGATCATTTTGCTTTGTTATTGCCAAAATATGCAATGAAGTATTTGCTTTTATTGTAAGCTGTCACCCAACAGCATGACTTTGCCCTCATCCTAAAAATCACCTGGCACCAGACCCAGGTACTTCAAATGCCTGAATTTCTTGACAAGCCAATTTTTTTTTCTTTTAAGTCATCCAAGCAGTCAGTTTTTTGGACTGCTAAAGCCTTCAGGAGAGAATATTTCATTTTAACAATTCTGTGATGTACTTGGCTGCATGGGCCAGTGGAAAAGTTTTGCTATTTCCATGTTAAATTATTTCATATGTTTTTCAGCCCTGTGAAAAAATTCCATCTGTGTTTTCATAAAAAATGTAAACAGAAAAAATACCTAAAAAACCAGCTTTTATTAAAGAAAATCTGATTCCTGGTCAGTACTAATTACAGTATATTATTAAAATAGTTGATTTTATAAATTTATTTTACTGTATCCTCTATTCAGCATACCACAAAGGTACCATAATGAAATGATGGAGCATATTATTGATATGAGGTACATAATGAAAATATAGCAAACAATTACTATGCCAACAATATTGGATTTCCTCATGTGCAAAATTATAAGAGGCAATATTTTTTCCTATGGAAATACATATATTTCTCATTTACACTAATTAAAAACAAAATCCCCAAAATACAAGAAACCAGAAATTGGTGTTTTCAATCCAAGGGTAATCAGAAGCACACTGAGTTATATTTGGTAAAAAGGACTTGCAGGTACCAAACTTCAGGACTCTGTTCATCTCTTTACCTTCTCTTTGCCCCATTCTCCAGAGGCTGGCTTTTCCCCACGTATGTCTCTCTTGAGAAGCAGAAAGGCTAGGTCTCACAGGCAGCCTGATGAAACCTGCTGCTCCATCACCCCCTCCTGCAAACTTCTGAGCCTTATTTGAGTGCAAAATTCAGTCCTCCCCTTTTTGGCAAAGTGTTTTGACACTTAGATTTGTTAGCATAACTCATTTAGTTGGTTAGAATGTTTTGACACTTGAAGATGACAGTATGCACTCAAAAGAACTGGCATGCTGCAGGAACATGATGGAGTAATTAAGTTTTCATTCTTCAAAGATTGGCATGTTGTAGCATGTCTGCTTACCTTTGTCAGAGCTGGGCAGATTGGAATCGCTTCGTGGCAAAGCACCATCTCCAATATGATTAAACAGCATTCTCTGTAAATTGAGAACAGCAGGGTTTACACATAGCTCCTGTTGTATTTCAGTTGCCTTTAAGACAACAAATATATTTTTGTTATTATGCCTCCTCATGCCCAGGTCTGCTTAGGAGGCAAAGTGATAAACATCACATAAGAACATAAACAGTTTAATTAAAGTAGGTGTATACAGATAGGGAGTAGACTAATTTTCTGAAAACTGTATACACAGAAATTGGAAGGAGGATTATTATGTACTGAGTTCTGACAGTTTCCACCACCTTAAAAAAACATAAAAAAGCTCATTCTTAAAGAGATATCTTAATAGATTACTTAAAACAATTGCAATAATTTCATTACAGAATCAGGATCTGAACAAGATAATATTCAAGTTATGGCTGTTTCCTAAGAAAAGCATTATGTACTGTTTTCCCACTCTGACTTTTTTGGGTAGCAGTCTTCTTACTTCTCTTGTGGATAAGAGCTGACCCATAAAGCATGTTTGTCTTTCATTTTCTTAAGATCCATTTTGTTTACAAATCACAGTAAATGTATGAAAAAAAATTCTACCATTGATTTTGTTTAGCATTTTCAAATAATCCATGGGTCACTAGTTTGTCTTGAAAACATATATAAACAGCATATGGTTAATCCTACAAGTAATTCAGACATACTTTCCAGAGGAAATGGGAACAGATAAACATGGAGTTTTTTCTTACTTTTTTTTCCTTTAAAAGCAAGATCAGATGATCAGTGAAATCCAAATAAAATCCTATTATTGTATCTCTTTCCAGTGTTCACAGAGCACTGTGCCAAGCTGGTGAGGCACTATGCTGGGATTCCACAAGATGGCAAACCCAGTTGCAAAGCAATCATCATTGATCTAATATGCTGCAGCTTTGTGTTACAAAGTGAGAAACAAATACTTAAGCTCAATTCAACTTCACTTTAAACATCTCAGAGACAGAATGCTTTTGGTACACTTTGAGCTACAGTAGGTATGCTGTATGTCACATGAGAGTTATTCTGGGTCAGGTAATATCTGTTTTCCTGGAGTTACCATTAAACTGAGGTGTTAAACCTACATATGTACTCTGATGTGACAGAGAGTGTGACCATATGTTCCTGCCTGGTCTGGAATGAGTGTTCACTGCCTAGTGAGTCTGTAGTACACTAGGATGTGATGGACAAGTGTTGAAATCCATTTTCTGTTGCAAAGGTAAAGAGCAACAGCTGAAAAAGCAACTGAAATTGGAGGAGATAAAGAGACAAAAGCTGAATGAAATACAGATAAACAAAGACATACTAAAAAGAATGAGATATAAAACCATATGGAAGAACAAGAGCAATCACAGGATGTTTAATGACACACAAATAAAAATCCCAAAAATGTGAAATTCAAAAAGCTTCAATAGGAAGAATAACAGCGCAAAAAACTAAGGAGGCTTGTTGACCAGTCAATGACAGCAGCCATTCCTCTTCAGAGTATGGGAAGAGCTGGAGAGACACTGTACAACCATTCAGCCAGAGATCACAAAGCAAGCACAAATGGATGTTGACTAAAAACAGCTGCACATAACCTTGAGCATCAATTTCAATGAGGAAGCGGATGAAGTACTGCTGTGGTCTTGTTCTGTGAAGTCCATCAAACTTCCTTAAATAAGGTAGCTACGGCTTGAAAGACTTGAAGTTCAGGAATTTGCCTGTGTATCTCACCTCTCCGGGCTGAAGCACTAATGTGAAAATTGCTTTCATCAAGCTGTATGTAACAAAGTATTTCATAAACAGGTGGGGTGGTCGTTTCCTCTCAGTGTGAAGCTCCAACTAACGCTGTTTAAGTGGTGTTAGAATGAAAGGAGAAAGGACAAGGAACAGTTTGAGCAGCTAAATTCAAATGAGAGTTGCAGGTTTCTCTAAGCTATCTCCTTACAATTGTCCTGAGGAATTCTTTTCCCCTTCTTTATCAGAAGGCAGAGAATCAGGATTTTGTTTCTGATCACAGTCCATTTTTACTGCTGAGGGAACAGCAGAGAAAGAAATTTCACCTTTCCCCAGAAAGATGTATCTTTATTTACGGTTATGAGGGCAGAAAGAAACCGTCAGACTTCCTCATCTTTGAAATATACTTCACTGTATGAGCAAGGAGATTTTCTACTTACCCTCTCATGGGACACTGAGGGTAGAGACAGATTGGGAGACTTTCCTGCTGGGCGAGTCTCAGAGAGAGCAGAGACTGGGCCTACGAGCTCCTCAGCCTCCCTTATGCAATCTCGGATAGAGTGGGGGATAGAAGTCGCATTCCACTTGGCAAAGCAAGAGTTTGTAGTCTGGGAGCAAAAATGGAATAATTTTTCTTTGCGGCAAACTGTCAAACCGCTTTATTTAAAGAGCATCTCCTGATATTTCCTGTCTGTTGTTTTGGCTCCACTACCACTGACAAAGTGCCCAGTAGATCTATCTGCTCTAAACAGCTCCTGAGAACTGTCCTTAAGTCTGGCTAAGCCTTAGTATTACTTCTTAAGTCCTCAGGTAATAGCATGAGGATTTAAACAGAAAAGAGATTAAAAAGTAAATCAAGAGCCAATTCAACATCCAAAGAAACAACCAACAAGAAAAGAGCTAGCTAGAAACCAATTAATAATTTCTAAAATAAAGAATCCTGGAACTGGTTTTTATCACTGGTAAAACTTCTGAAAGACATGAGAGTGTTGAACAGACAGCCTTTAACACTGTAGGTATGGTCTCATCTTTCTCAGCTTCAGCAAGACGTGCAGTGTGTGACGGCAGAGATTAAAACAGCAGCTGTGTTAAACAACTGGGAAAATAGGTCCATTAAGAAGAAAAGATGAAATAAGGACTCAGTAATGGCCAGCTTACCAAGCTCATGTTGAATTTCAGAATACTCAAAAAATACACATTTCATACAGACCTGTCTAACAGTATTTCAAGGCAAGAGAACAATACATTTTTTTCTCTGGTGTAATGAAATGTCTATAATTTTTTTCTTAAACTACATTGGAAAATAGGAATTGCCACATGGAATGGGTTATTATCTCATAGTGGCTAGGATTAGCTTTCTCAGAAGGAAAGAAAGGGGGGCTCAACAAGGAGAGCTCAACTGACATGATAAGTTTTTCATTCTTTGTCTTCTTCCCTAGATTGAACAAATGCTTGTTCCACACAAGCAGGCTGTGTCATCTGGCAAGTGTCTGCATCTCTCTCTCACTTCAGTAAGTAAACATAAAGAAACAAACCTACACCTAAAGAAATTAAGCAGAAATGTGACCAAGCACTATGTACTCTATTCACATCTCTGACATCTAAAATATTTTAGAGTATTTGCTTATAAAACCATAAAAATCCCTTCAGAACTTAAAATACTGAACAGGCACCAAATCTGCTCAAAGTTCAACACACACCTTTGCTGTCTTCTTAGCTATTTGTTCACTGAGGATTCCCAACCAACTTCTTACCTGAGAAGTTTCCAAAGGAGTCGGGTAGATGGCACTGCAGGGCCTCTCTCTGGGAGACAGGCAAGAGTTTTCTCGGGAATGCTTATGTTTGTCAGACAACAGAGGAGAAGCTAGAATATAAATGTGTCTAGTGATTAAATTCATGCAGTGAAACTCAAGACATTTCAATTGTATGCTTATGACAAAAACATCCACTGTCTATAATAATTCAGATTCCCCAAGTAATTGGCTAAATATGATGTCTGAGCAATGACATCATGCAGAAATTCAGCTGTGTAATGTATCAAGAGTCAATTCATATGGTTTACAACAGCAGAGAAGTACTGACCTCTGGCACTGGATGGAGCAGAACTGGTCACATTAGGTGAAGCAGAATGAGTAGAACTCAGGCTTGAGGTAGATGGACTAGGCTGTGTATAGAAGAGGTGCTGTTGTTACCAGATCACATTTACTGGTTTGGAAAACAAAAATTTAAAGCATACTTTTCACTAGAACAAAGAATTTTAACTTCTTAGAGTAGTTTGTCAGTAATTCAAACTAGCAAATTGGTATAAAAGGCATTAATCTAACTACACAAAGATGTAACCAAATACTAAATAAATAGAAATGTAATTAACACAATAAAATTATTACATCACAGAAAAGTCTATGCACTGTCAGATCACTTTGTATCATAGTCCATTGCTACTTATACATTTGTAAAAAGATTAATGCTCTAATTTAAACAAGAGAAAAAAGTTACATTAAAAATTATTTCTGAGTTAATTAGTTTAACACCTCATTGAAAGGTTTGGTTTTTAAAAGAAACATCAGCAATAGTTATGAGATTTCTGAATGAAATAATTTAGTAAATAGCCTTGTAAGAAAGATTCTGTACAGTTTGAAGAATGACAATAAATTATACCTGCATGTTAAAAACTTCATCTGAGCTTTCTGACTGCCCAGTGATGTTGCTGACTTCAGCAGAAGCTTGGGATGACAGTGATGAGGAAGAATACCGATTGACAGCTGGGTAACTCAAGGGGCTATTATAAGAATAATGAAATATAAAATGGTTAACTTTAATTGTCAGTCATAATTTCTCATGTGAGAACAGCACATGTTTATCTATCTTTAATTGGGGGAGGGAAAAGAAAGAGAAAGAAGGAGAGAGAATACATATACCAGCTATTCAAGGCTGAACACACTTCAGCCAGACCATACAAGAAGGCATGCACATAATAAAGTATTTATGGGTCATCTTCCATGGGTAACATAAGTATGTCACTATTAATATTTAACTTGCCTGCGTCGTGGTATTACCCTGGCAGCATCAGGGCTCATAGAAACAGGCATGGAATTCCGGCATACACGAGGACTTCCATTTGGGAAATGAACAGGGCTAGCTTGTACACAGGCAGCAAATTCCTGGTGAGTTATTAAAAGAAGATTAAGTAAAATTAACATAATATCTTAAGCATTTCATAAGATACAGGTATGTAGATACCTGCATATATATGTAGTTACATGTAATTTTTATTGATGTCATCATCAATAAAAAAAATATTTTACCTTTTCACTAATGATAGTAAAATGTTACTATTAATAAAACATGACTACTTTTCTCTGCATGGTATGGGAAGTTTATGTTTCTCTTTGCTTTGTGGTACTGCAAAAAGGCTACAGGCTGTAATGGGGACAAACAACCAAAAGATGTCACTGTTTGTTGCTTGGGAAAAATGTACCGCCCCTTAATGCAGCTGAACAGTCTTCTGTTCTATCCTTGCACCTGCTCATGTGAGTACCTGTATTCCCAAGCTTGACTTCATCACAAAGAACTGATCCACCAGCTTTTTGTGCAATGGCCTCATGTCCTGTGGCACCACCTTCTCATGCACTGCCAAGCCAAATTCTAGAATTTGGGCCTGCAGAAAGGGAAAAAATATCTTTGATCCATTTTTTTTAAGCTGTCATCATCAGTTAGGATACCAATTAAAAAAAAATCCAACAAAATGCACATTGCCTTAAAAACACCTATCTAATTCTCTGAAAGACCTCTAACCAAAAAGGGCTAGCACCAAAAGCACTGAAGAGGATTTACTGCCTCTTCCCGTTCAATTTTCCTGAAGGTTTCACCTATGGAAATTCAACTGTAATATTAAAAAACAATATGGATAACACAGTGGAAAATCTGACTTAATGGAAACTTTACAAAGGACCAGTTCTAAACATTAAATAAAAGCCATTTTCTACAAAAAATAAAAGACATTTTCAGTTGTAAAAAGCATGAAACAGCAGCAATGATCAAATCCACCAGAGACTCTGTAATATATTGGCAATGAAGTCCATGGTCCCCCATCATATTTCAACTCCCCATAGACCTCCGTAAGTGGTGGCCTGATGTATAACCTTGACACAAGGCATGACATGCTTCAGAATTACAGTGCTAAAACTTTAATCTTGCTCAAATTTGATCACATGCACTCAAAATATTCAATTGGTTACATGAGGAATCAGATAAACTCAGATTTAAAAACAAAATAGCTAGGGTGTGCTGTAATATCTTTGGATGAGAGCTCCTGGCTGATGTTTTCAGACAGCCTGTGATCAGGCACACAGCTGTACAGCATCCCTGACCTGGGGTCAGGACTGCAGCACATCCATCCACACACACAGAGCCATGCCAGCCCTTCCGAACGATCCACGTTAAATCAGCTGTGGGTGCCAGAGAGGGTTGAGCTGCTGTTGCTTGGAACCACATTTTTGTAACAGGAAGTTATTAACTACAGTTTTATATTGTAAACATTAGTGAGATTAACCATAGCTTGAAAAAGTTAAATTATAATGTCAATTAC
Source organism: Serinus canaria (assembly GCF_022539315.1). Lineage (NCBI taxonomy): Eukaryota > Metazoa > Chordata > Aves > Passeriformes > Fringillidae > Serinus > Serinus canaria. The sequence continues at coordinate 26,132,096 of NC_066314.1, read as the reverse complement.
TATACATTGCCTCAGTGAAATTAAAGTGAGCTCAGTGAATGTATTCTGATTTATACTGACTGAGGACCTGTCACTTGGCTGATCTTAACAAAAGATCTCACAATGCTGATGAAAAATGGAATTTCCATCTTGCCAGATTCTAAGCTGGCAATAAAATTTGAAACTTCAACATGCTGCATAGAACAAAAACAAATAAATGCCAGTTAAAAAGTCCGAAATATTAGTAAGATCTTTGATTAAAAATATTTAAAATTTTCAAATGGAAAAACTTGATATTTGAGGCGGGTAGGTCATTGGGTTATAAATGAATGGAGAAACAATGCAAAAAACAATGTATAGAATATGCATATGCTTAATTTGATCACTTTGTGTTTATTTGACTGCCTACCTACTTTGCCAATTACTACGAGATATCTTTCATTGCAATAAGATTTTGAATGCTTTTATGCTCTTATAGCAAACTTGTAGTGAAAATATTTTCTGTAATATTGATAAAATACAAATATATGCCAAAGCCATCAAATGTTTCAATGAGATAATGTTTATTCTGTAGTAGTGATAAAATATTTTGTGCAAATATTCGTATATGAGCATGACAAGACAGGCCTCTCACTCAACTTTTATTTAACACAAACCAGTTTGAAGTGATTAAGTTGACAATGGAAAGGACTAGGGAAAATATATTAGCATGGCCCAGAAACCTGCTTGTATAGGAAGTTACTCTCTACTAGGAATCTAACTCAGGAAACACTGAAAACCACAGGGGAATTATTAACCTCTGATATTTTTATTTTTATTTGGGGACATTTTTAGCTAGAACAGCTGAACAGGTCACCTTGTCTTTTCCCCACTTTACCTGCTCGAGTGTAAGTTCTCTTAAGCGTGTGATCTTCTCTCCGTCTTCTGGATGGTTCAAGATGTATTCTTTGACAAAGAATGCCTAAACACAATAAAATTACAAAGTAAAACTAACTGAGTAAAAACACAACACTTTTTTTTTTAACAAAAATAGATATTTTCAAATGTTTTTTAAGTTCCTTTGAACTGCAATAATTGATATTACATGTGAAATAAGTAATTAATCATATAGTCATTGGTGGAGACCATAGGCAAAAAAATCTAGCCACTAGTGAATGGATAGGTTCAACATTTGCAATTTGAAGGTGCTGAATAATTGGAGATAGCTTCTTCCCCATCAGAAAAGAAAAAAAATACAGGAAATAATTTAAAGAGGAAAAAGAGGGAAGAAGGAAGACAGAATCAAGAAGGCAGAAGATGGTCAAAGGACGCTTCTTAAAACTTGGAAGTTGCCTGAAGGGAAGGAAGATAATGGTAAAGACGTGGTCACTCTTACCTCAAGACCAAATGCTCCAAGAGTGACTGAGCTTTGAGCTTCGTACAGGGCAGAAGGGAAAAGCAGGTGAAATGGAAAAGCATTTACAGAAAACAGGCTAGCAAGAAAGGTAGAAGATAAGAACTGGCAAAACAACAGGTAGACATATAAAGACTGAAAAATGGATATGCAAAGAGAAGAATTAGAGAGAAATGGAAGAAAAAAAAAGCTTCACAATTATTGCTAACAATTCTGATGTTTACAAAACGAATTGCTGAAAAATCCTATTTTAATACAGTGAGAGACAGAGGGCAGAAGGGAATTGAAACATGAACACTGTCTAAGAGCTCAAGAATTACAGCCAAGGACAATAATGAGGAGCAAGCTAGAACCTTTGATATGCTTGTGAAGAATGGAAACTGTGCAGAGACACTGAGCTAGCTCTGACACTGCTAATTCAAACCAGACATAGTTCTGACATGACTGTATTTCTCCAGGGACTCCCTTCATCGTGCTTCACTATGCTAAACAGTTTTGTTGTTGTATAAAGGCAGTTAGGAAACATAAAAAATGTTACTGCTTTGCTTCAGTCTCACAATTTTCATAACACTGCAGTTTTGATGACAGATCCTAATACTGTACTGGACTCATTTTCTTGTAGTTTAATTAAGATGCAGTTTTTCCAAATTTAACACTGTTGACTGAACACCGAATCTCTCGGCCTTTGAGACAAGCTGACAGAATGTTATTCAAACTGACATCTTCAAAGGAAAAACCAGCAGACTCAAGTATCTCATAAGACTATTAGGAGAAAGAGAAAAATCAAGTTGGGCTGCAAAAAAACTTCAACTCTTTCTTTTCATTGAAGTTTCATAATTCCACAGAATTTTGTATAAATACAGCATCCCGAACATTTAAGGTTTTCCTAATGTGATTCAGAAATTATAATAATGAGGAACAACTGTTAGAAACAAATCCAGTGTTAGACATTTCTAAACTGCATTTATTTTTTTAAATGCCTTTCCCTCTCCCCCCAAAATAGTGTTTCTTAAAACTTGGAAAAGAGACACAAGAAGGATCAAAAAATATGATTCTTTAAGATAATGAACCTCTTGTTGAGAATTTATGTGTGTGTATATAAATATAAAATAAAATAAAATATATATACATGCATATAAAAACTAGAAGGTCAGCACAAAAAAGTAAATTTGTTAGTTGGCCAGAAATATCTCCTAAACCAGAATAGGCAGTGTATTATAATAATTCACTTATATTAACTGATTAATTGAAAATTTCCAAAAAAATCACTGAAGAATGCAGGGTAATTGTGAATTGAGTCATCACTGGAGTAAGTTTATGGTACCATCTACAGCAAAATGGTTATTTCAATAAACCACGTCATTAACATTACCTAACCCAAAACTGCAATATAGGTATAATTACAACCATTATTCATACAGCACTTTCTGTCCTTAATTCATAAAGAGGAGCTGCATCTGTACAGGGAAAGAAATTGGATTTTTAATAAACAGAAAGTAAATTGCTTACCTCTTGGTATCTAGCAACTCCACCATTAACTGCTGCATCAATGACCCCGTTTAGACACATTGTGAGAGGGTTAATGTTCTGCATCTGTCGAGTTTGACACTGACTAATCAGTGTTCTTAATTGCTGGTTCTTATTTTCTAAAACTTCAATAGCATTCTCAAGGGGACTCATTTCCACCTGAAACATGAGTGAGAAACATTGCAAACAAGTTTATCTTCAGCTGAAAGATGAAATATATTGCAGGTAATTTTTGATTTCTTAACATAAAACAATATTATTCTATGTCCTAGAGTAGTTTGAGAGATAGCTGAGGGAGAGATTTGATTTTATCATGCAATCAATGATCAAAAGAAACTGTCCAAATGTAGATTCATTATCTGACCCTGAGATGACCTAGCCCTTGTTGCAAAACATTAATATACTTTCAGCCAGTGGTGGAACTCTTAGAATTCAGGATTAAACCATCCTTGGTAATTACCTAAAAGAGGCTTGGGGTCAGGGAGCTTAATCAATTTAAGGGTACAGAGCAGAGCTGAGTTAGTTTCCCCATCCAAAGTGGAGTTACCAATGAGACTTTATGGATCAGGAATTTGAATGCAAGCTTTGGGCTAAAATAATGATCAAGTTATAGTCAAAGGCAGCCTTGAGCAGGATGTGCCTCTCAACTCTCAAGGGTGGGGAAGTTCTTTCAACACGTAGTGTGAACTGCCAGAAAAACCAAATGCTGTGTTGGGAAGGCTTGCAGGCTTGCAGCTGCCCATAATTTACCAAAATATACAAGTGCAAATCTGGGTCATGACCTCATACATGCCCAGGAAAAATTATTACAGTTTACTTTTGTAAATGGTGACTGTAATGGTAAAATGCTAGTAAACTGAAGGTCTTCATATCAGGGGTCATACTAACCTAGTAAAGACTCAGCAGGAGTCAACTAACAAAATTTCTCATGTCACACACATTTTGATTTTACTAAACTCCACCTTGGTTTTCTACAGGAGAATATCAAGATGGTGATATGCTCCTGCTATTATAAAAGAAAAACAGCAGAGTTTTAGAGAAAATCAGTTGTACTATGGTATCTTTATATTTAATGGGATTATTCTAAGACTAGCTTTGACAAGAAGGAAAATAGTTAAACATGCTATATATATTTCAGGGCTCAGCAATTGACCAATTATTTAGAGATATTTATAGGATGAGTACTCCTCCAAATATATCTGGAATCTATTTAAGAATTTTTTTAAGTAATAGAACAAGCAAAGAGAGGAACTTCCACGGTGTCAGTAACAGACTGGTAAATTTGACCCTATTCCTACAGGTTCTGTTCAGTAGCTCATGGAATTTATCATAGTACAGGAACTTGAAGAATGTTTACTTTTCAAGGACACTGAAGGCTACATTAAGCTATAGATATTTTAAGTATTAAATGTTAAGTGGTGCTGAGTTTTAAGTAATTTACTGACATTAAATGTTGCCTTTGGGTGCCCATTATTGCTCTCAACTTCTTTTTCCTCAGCTGTTTAAATGAATCCTAAGGGTAGTTCTTAAAAATACTTTTGAAGACAAGAGAAATCAGACAAATCAATATACTTTGTAAATAATTTTGTTGTGGCCACCTTGAGACCTTGGTCAAAGAAATTAAAATCTTAAAGCAGTTCATCAAATAACATATGATTAAGAAAGTAAACCAAGCCACAATATGTATTGACAGGAGTCTTCTACTCACCACTTCACGTTTTTCTACTTCAAACCAACGAGATATTCCAGGTAAACTCTGCACCAAGATCAGTGTGGTTCTCTCTACCCATAGACTCTAAAATATACAAAAGCAATTTGTTTCCTTTTTTTGACTCTGTATCTTCCTTAATTATTACCAGTTCCCTTTATGAAGACCTTCACTAAAGTAAGAGTATGCATTAAAAAAATACTAACATCCAAATTCCTACTGAAACGTCTATCCCATAAGTCAATGACACTCACTTCTCTCCTTACTTTCTAGGTTCTACTACTAAGCAGTAATTTCTACTAATTCTTCACTCTTAAACTTTATTATATGTTGTCCCCAAATCTCCAGAAGTCCTTACAACTGCATTGGTATTTTAATATTTCTTTTCTGATCTAACATCTGAGAAGAACAAGAGTTCTGAAGCAGAACAAGTTACAGAGCAGAGAGCATGATCAGGTCTCCTTTGAGAAGCCCTATTCAAGATTCCAGAATGCATAGCTGAATTCAAATATCATACTGGTAAACACTTTGTGCCAGAGGTTTGTCAAATGACAAATGAACACACAGCATAGTGCTTACACAAAAAATATATGTAAGCTGTACATACATCAAAAAGTTTAAACATACATCAGAAAACAACAGCGACTCAATTTAGCTAATTTATTATCCTTAGAGGTTTTTCTTCTAAATTTATAACAAAATTATTATGGGATAACTCTTCTTGTCTGTCTGAATCAGGATGTGCTTCTAGTGGGTAAGAATTAAAATTACACCAAAAGACGAATTTTTACCGTGACATTTTTAGTAGAAGGAACAGAAGGGATTTACCTATTAGGGAAGGAACTATTGCTTTTCCCTGAGACAATCTCTAAGTTCAGAGGTACTTTTTAGTCTTGATATCACAGGAACAGGTCATTATCCTGCAGTTCAGTCAAAACTGTCTCTCCCTTGCTCTAGAGAGAGAAAGCTTTAGGCAATCCTATCCATAGCCCATTACGTCCTTAAAAATGCTTTCCCATCTGCCTGAGAAACTTTTCTGGAGACTGCTCTGTCCAGTTCTGCCTTCTACACATCACTATGAAAAAAAAAAAACAAACAAAAAACCAGTTTTCCATTTTAGTCGCATATACAGCAAGACCTCTGCATCTCCCATATATTTTTGATACTATTTTATTAAAAATAAGAAGTGAAATAGTCAAACCTGAGATACCATCTCCTCTAGAGAATTTGATGTACCACACTCAGCTGAATAATGCAAATGCAGATGATATTTCAAAAAGGCAGCTTTTGTTGTTGATGTTACAAACAAATCCATAGGTTCAGTAGATCAGGGCATGATACTTTACCTTGAATTCATTCTCCTTGTCCTTGGTCCCTTTGTGAAATGGTCTGTCATATCGGAATCGCCAGATGTGATTTACTTTGTAAAAGCTCTTGATGTTATCAGGAATGCCATCTCTCTGCAAAACTTCCTGGTTTTCTGGAATTGGTGTTACTGCATAAATTTGCAAATCTGTATGTAAAGAGTTAAGGCTATCCCACTTTATTTAAATCAGCAAAGCATATTGATTCCTGAAGCATTACAGAAGAAAAGTTCATTGAAAAGCATGCCTCATGAAATGCTTTTACACTATTAATGGTTTGGGAAAGGAACCAGAGGTTTTTTTGATTGTTTGAGATTTCTTTGTACTGCTTTGTTGAAAATTTCATCTTTATTTTTGAAATAGAGCCACTTACATGGAATAGTACATAAAGGGATTTAATTAAATATATTCTTACATAATATGTCATGCCATGCTAACATAATGTTGTATTGTAAGAAGTTAAATTACTGTACCTTGAACTGCTACACCATTATCACAGTGGTGATAGTTCTATAGGTATTTTTAGCTAAAGAAATAATGTCAATAACATGTCAAGGAATTCTTAAATAGAACCAAAATTACACAAGGAACTTCTAAACATAATAGAGTGAACTGGGACAAAATGCAAGGAAATTCTCACCCACCATTAATTTTAGTGGAGGCACCATGTGATTGAAATTGCCTCTAGGTGTACCTATGTTTTTTACAAGCATAGGAAATGTAAGTGCAGAGTATGGCTTTGTGATTATGTGGATACACTGTGCTTCTGCCTGAAAGATGGTCTCATCTGGCTGATTAGCATGTTGCATAGCAATGGCATGTGGGAACTCATTCAACATTCGCTGCTGGAAGGCCTCCAGCCTTTCATAGTCATGTCCTCGGCAAACAAATTCCTTATTCTGAGCGGAATAAGAAAACAAAAAGCAAGAGCAAGTTGCATGAAAATAAGTGGGATCCAAACACACGCACTTAAATATAGATTTTCCAGGCAACTTTTACATTGTTTAAAGACGGGGGAAAAAAAGAAGCAAAAGGCAACAATAAAAATAAGGAATATAGAAAGAACACGTTACTTAGAAGAAAGACACTTTATCATATAAGTTATGCTTTATTCAGAAGTCTGGAAAAATGTAATAATTACACTTCAAAATTTAATAATAATCTGAAGGGAGAAATTTTCCTTAGTGGATTAAAGTATGCAATTAACGTGATATATCAGACTGTTTAAAACATGTAACAGAAATATAACCCAACAAACAGCTGAGACAATGAAATGGGTTCGAAGTCAATTCCATGAGGGACTGAGAAACTTTGTTCCGATGTTATATAATTCTGAAGAAAAACATTGCATAAGAAAATTATAAAGGCATTCAATTTGCCTTACCCTGTAAATGTTGATCAATTATCAGCCTGGAAAATTATAATGATCCAGTTTTTACAACACAAAGTAAAAGAATGCTTCTGGCACTGAATTCTGAGAATCAAGACTTTCATCGGAATTTCTACATAAAAAGCCCTGTAACGGTATTATTGTTCAACTACAAATTAAAATGTGAAAGCTTTATCATGAAGTTTAGTCTTTATTTCTTCTACAGCAAACACAGCCAGATTTACAAACTGCTTTGCCATAAAAAATTTAAATCAAATGTATTACGTCTGTCCTTGTTGGCGTTGCAAGCATAAATATGTGCTGTGTATGTTTAACTTGAAAAACTCATAAGATGCATAAGCAGTGAAAGACCTAAGGTTTGGAAGTGGTGCACTGTTGTGCACCCCTTTCCATTACTTTGACTTCATCAGTTAAACTCTTTCTGATTAATATTTTTAAATTGGTTTATACAGAAGTTATATTCAGATGAAAATTAGGTAATCTCAAGAAGTATCTTCCCATCAGACTCTTTTTGAGCATTACTTTTAAAAGGGAGAGTTTCATGCTATATTTAGTTAGAAATAGTCATTTTCTCCACCACTAAGGGAAAGACAAATCAGGCTTTTTATGCCTCCACCACATAGGAGGCTCCTATATCACTTATTTTAATTACCACAGGAAGAGGAACTTGGATTATGATTTCAGCTGCTCCATGAATAAAATGAATTCTGTCCTCTTCCCAAGGTGACAGTCAATGCAGCTAGCTACTGCAGACTGTAGAAGGGGGGAACAATGCAAACATCACTAACATTTTCAAGGGCACTTCACTAACTTCAGAATTCCAGATTAATGATCTAGAGTAATAACCTTATTATTTGTCAGTTTTAGTGCATTAATAATCAATGAAATTCAGCATGTGCAATTTCTAAGTCATTAGAAAAAAAAAGGAAATTGGGAATGTAATTGCTTAAATGTTAAATTGCTGATTATCCCACTACCAATGGATACTACTTCTGACAGCCTTTCCCTGAGTACCCACCAGCAGGAATGGAGAAAGGGAACAAAATAAGGTGAACCATTGGTCTGTGGAACAGTGTAGGTGCAGTTTCTAACATAAACATGAATACTGTGTTTCTGTGGGACTCTAGAAACCTAGAATTTGTCTTTTTATTAGTCAGGACCTTTTCTTAACCACAAAACATGAAGTTAAAGAATTTTTCACAGGATAAGACCTTGCACATGGTATGAACAAATTTTAAGACAGTGAAAGTGATTATGAATGACAGCATTACTCCTTTCTGTTTATTTTCATTTCACTTACCCTCAAAAAGAATGGGAACTTTTTCCCATAGAAACCAACTCTGAAAAATTCTGGCTCCAAGCGCTGCTGATCCATAATTTTGTCATACAGAGATGCTTCCATCATCTGTATGAGATTGAGAAGAAATGCAATTAGTCTTTTTTGAAAGTGTATTTTTACCATAAGCTATCACAACTGGGAGTGTCTTTCACCCCTGGGGTAACAGAATTGCAATAAATATCTGAGCAACCACTAGGACATCCAGAAGTTTCTGAATGCATCAGATTAAGTAATTATACCTCTTAGGGATCTGAAAGTTTTCAAGAATTAAGAAATAAATCCTTTAAAATATGAAGTACCAATATTAAAGGGGTAAAATAGAAAGACAGTTTGAAACATATGACCCAGTAATCTGCTAATCACCCAAACACATGGCAGTAATGTGGTCAGTTAAATCAGCAAAGTCTAATTTCCATATTCAAGGCAGTTGTCCAAATCACACCATATTCCAATGATTTAAGCATCAAATATGAGCTCCTTAAAAATGTCCCAACAGCAACTAGCATAATTTTTGATCAATACATCTGGTTTTTATTTCACCTATAACACTGACACAAGGGGATCTTAATACCAAATTTCCCTTTTTCTGATTATATTTTCAGTAAAGTTTTCAATAATGTGGAAAAAGCCAAACGCATTCTTAGCCTTAATTTAGGTAACAGACAGATATTTAGTATGCATATGATATCAATAGCTGCCTAATTATTCTGCTATGAGAAATCCTCACACCTCCATTTCTGGATTAACACTGATGGCATAAATACAGCAAAAGAATATTTCAAACACAAAACACATTCAGTACACATGCATAAACTAATCATTTTATTCACATGATAATCAGTTTGATTTTGCTTATAGGATTCTGCCATTGACATATCAAAATATATATGGAATAAGCAGATAACAGAGAGTCCTGCCACATTGCATAATTTTGCATAATGTTGTTAAGCAGCTCTGAATTAAAGGGACTTCACTCAGTCCTAGCAGCAAGTATCCTACATGTACAGGAAATTTAAAAGGCAAGTTGTAATACAAAATTGAATCCATCAGAAGCAGATAAGAAAAGAAGACTCAATAATTTTTAAAATACACTATCTGAATGAATGAGAAACAATGTTTAGAGTTCTAAAATGAAAGAAACAAGAAGAAAATTTTACCAAGAAAGACTCATTCTTACTATGTAATATTAAACAGATGATATTTTTAAGCAGTAAATTTAAAAAAAGGTGTGCATTGCCTGTGGCTTTGCTTGCAATTACAACTGCAAAAATATGTTGCTGCTCCTAGTGAAGGACTGCACACAGCACATTTCCAAGATAAACGGTAGGAAACTAATGAAAGTGAGTTTGTATTGTTCTTTTTCTGCATAAGCATGCACACAAAAAGGGTGTCGTACAGGTACAAATATTGTGAGAGCATTGATTTTATAATAAAATAAAGCAACCTGCTCTAGTGGAAGGTGTCTAGCAGGAGGGCTGGAGCTAGATCATCTTTAAGGTTTCCAACCCAAACTGCTCTATGAAAATCCTAAGATAGGATTTTCTCATTTTTCTTCAAAAAGATCACACTCCCTTTTTTTATAATCCTTATTGTAGAAAAAACACCTCAGGGTAAAAAATAAGAGTGAAAACCAAACCTAAGGACCATTCTGTGGTATATTTAATTTCCTCAGTAATATTTTATAACCTAAATTAAAAAGCTTTTGGATTCCTGATTGATGAATAGTATTCAAGTACATTACCCTCATCTTGCTGAGGTTTCTGTAATCATAGTAGCTCTCATATTGTTCTGCAATTTTCCTGCATAAGATAATGCCATTTTCCCAACACTGCAAGCAAATAAAAGGTATTCAGTAATTGAAAGCAATTGTTTGACAATTTGTGATCTATTAGTGGTCTGTTCTATCTATACTTAATTTTGTTGTTACTGAAAATATTTGAACACTTTGTCCACTAAACATGCTGATAGCTTCTGAGTAATACCAATGAATTCTTTGAAGAATTAAAAATATATTTAGATACTTTTAACTATTCTTTTTGCACTGTGCACAAAATATAAGTAATCGCAAGGGTGATGGATGACTCTTTTGACGCTACATGAGATGGATTTAACACAGTATGATTTTTACATTTTAAAATTGTACTTTTAATTTTTTTTAATACATCTACCTTATTTTTTTTTAGGTTGTACAGTATTTCATTGCACCATGTAAGTTAAACTATATAATATAATTACAGAATTGTTTGAAAAACATGATGATCAACATCCATTTGTTTACATTTACTAATTTTTACACTAGCTTTTTAAAAGGATTTTTTACACTAGCTTTTTACACTAGCTACACAAAACTGTAATGCATTGCATGTTTGTCAGTAAGACAAATCACTATGAGCAAATCACTCTATCACTAGAGCACTATGTGTATATAAAATTTTAGACTTCACGATAATTACACTTGCTTAATTCAGAATAGGCAGTTGCAGTAAGGACAAGGAACTCTGATCCCCCAAACAAATAAATTCATAGTTTTTAAGAGATACAACATGGTACTGTAAGGAGTAAACATAGCCTTTACAATCCTCACTTGGTCACTAAGTGAATTTCATTAGCTTTATAAGGCTCATTTTCACCACCTTTAAAATGGGGAAAAATAATACCACCTTTTATAAAGCGATTTGACAGTTACAAAGCCAACTGCTATGCAAGTGAAAAACTATTCTCATATGTAAGTGGGGGAATTCTAGGACACCACCACAGGATTAGAAGAAACATACTGCATCTCTAAGTAACTGCTTAATCAAGCATTGACAAACCCTTCGCCTCAATACAAGAAAAAAGTGCAACCCTGGAACTAAGATCCTAAAATGAATAAACTACCCTTCCCATATCCACTCAGTAAAACAGGGCTATATTACCTTTCCCCTATCAAAGTTTTGAATGATGGTCAGATGGAGACACTCCTTACGCTGCCACTCTGTTTGCATGGGGTAGTTGAGAAATTCCCTGAGTGGCCGATCAGACCACTCCAGCAGCTCGTCGTACAGCAGGAGTGTGTAGGCAGCCTCTGCAAGACAAATTACAGCAATTATCAACACCAAACACATAAAACAGACAAAGTACACAGAGATGTGAATGCTTTTCTTGAGAGGCACCTTTCTAATGGGTAATTGATTTATTTTGAGTATTAGGCAGATGGTAGTGGTGGTTTTGGACAAAGTTACTACTACAGCTATAACAAAAATAACTTAAAATTTTCACACACTATTTAAAGGGGAGTCACTGGAACACTTCTCCTGGAGTCTCAAAATACAAAGGAAACAGAAATTAAGTAACCATTTCCTGCTTATCCCCAGTCTTCCCTACTGCTCAGGAGAAACCCTCAATGACTCTGCCGTCTGAAAAAAGGAACAAGGACTGGAGGATGAGGAACATCAGCAGTGAAAGAGGAAAGACAAGACTGTGGACACATTCCAAAAGAGAGGACTGGGAGGAAAACAGAGAGGCAGATGTGTGCTTAATAGAATCCACTCCTTTCATAGAGAAATAAATTCCTGATAGCTGAGCCTTACCAGCTGGCCATAATAAGCAATTTACAAGTGCAGTATTTTTTGTCTTTTTAATTTTTAAAATTTTATATTTAGTTTTTGGTTTGGCATGAATCAAACCATTTGCTGGTCTCTACTCAGAGAGCTGTGTATTAATCTTTACATTATTCAGTATAAATTATCTGGGAATATAAAAACTATTTTTTAAACTTTGATTTCAGGAATTTATCAGAAACAGTACACTACTATAATATAAAATCAATCTTTTTATTGGAAAGTCAGAGTTCGGCAAATTACAAAACACCAGAATTACTACTGGCTACAACTATTCAATTTGGCTAACTGAGCATATCTATTATTGATTTCCAAGCTAATATTCACAGTTTATGTTGCCACTCACAGGACCACTTTGCATGAGTGAGCACAAAGATGGGCCATGTTCTGGAGATGTACTTCATTAGAGAAAGAAGTTCCCTACTGGACTTATTTTATTGCAGATTTTATAGGTTGTACATAAGGCAAAAAAATAACAAAGTACTAAAGTACTTTTTGTGCTAAGCTAAGCTAAGTTTGCCCCAGACAACCATATCCTACTTCTTATTCTGCCATATGAGCTCCTGTAAAACAGGAGACTTAAGCCAAATTTTACAGTATTTTTTTCTAGCAGTGATGTTCCTCTACACGTCCAACTGAGAATCAGCGGATGAAAAAACATCACTGCAGCAGATATTTGTGTGAGAGAGTGCCTTGAACCCCACTGTTGCAAAATGTTAAGTGTGGTGCAAACTGGTGCTGTGCTGCGATACACCCATGCAAGGAAAAGCAGCTCAAGTTCCAGAGACAACCTTAATTCTGGCACCACACTCAGGCTGCTTGACTGGTAACTACCTTTGTCATAGTTTCAAGCTACATTTTTGTACTCAAGACATGAAGCACATTTATATGACAATTTTAAAAATCCATGAAGCTGATAATAAATTATTCAAAATCATAAGGAAGCAAAAGATAGCAGAACATAAGTAGTTGCTCAGGATAGTTCACTGTGACCTTTCCTTTCTAAACTTGGCATCTAAGTCCTTTAGAAAATTTTGTCTGCCATAACAATGTAGTTTTCTTAAATTATAATAAATTTATACAGAAGGTTTCTAAAATAAGAATGACCATACTGGATTACAAGTCTGAAGGATTCCTCAGCATTGTATGCCTGGCAGTGGCCAACACAACAAATAAAATACTGGTACCTCAGGGAGAGGTCTGTAACTACTGACATGCATCAAAGCACTAAGGAGAGATAAATAGGGTTGACTCATGATGTGGAAAATTCAATTTATACAGGAAATATTCAAAACACTAGATATTTCTAAGGTGAATAGGTAAAAAGTCTCATTACAGTTCTCAGGTGACAGGACACAAGGAATCAGTGCATTCATGTGATTCAGCCTCAAGAGAGGTATATTTATAGCTGTAACTGAGTGCTGTGTAAAGAAATGTTGAAGAAATGTTTTGTATAAAAATAACTTTTTTTTTTTTTTTTTTTTTTTAACAGAGCATTTTCAGAAAAAGTCCAGTAAATCATATTGTGGAAATGAGAGAAAAAACATTTCATCCCTAGGATGAAACAATGCCATTAGCAAACTAATGCTGAAACATGTAGGAATGCTGCTGAAGTATCAAACATATTTTTCTAATCCCAAATTCTCTAGACCAGATGATTTTAAAAAATCTGTATTTTCTCTCATAAGGCAAGGCAATGGACTACACAAGTCTGTTTTCTAATTATGGGTGTGAGAAAATCTTATAAAGACTCTTCCAGCAAAAAATTTAAAATAAAAGGAAGCAGTGAAATCTACCACAGTAAAGAACACAAAAATCACACAGATTGATAACAAACACATGGGAAGTACAGCAATGACCTGGAAATAAATTTTGAGCAAAATACTGTTTAAAATCAGAATGGATGGCAAAACAATTTAAAAAAATAGGTTCATATCACAGTTGAAGATAAGCTGGACACATAATGCATAAAGGGAACTCAACACTTCTCAAAGAGTTACGAAGATCTACTATGCAAAATAATAGCTTGATGCAAAAGCCAGCTGTGGGAAAGGGACTTCTTGATAATCAAAATCCTTTTGTGACTCACTATTGCCAGGTCACATGAGGAAACTAAAATATCTCCTTAACATATTCTGCTATCTAGTCCACATTTAAATTGAACTGCAAAGGGAGTGTGGAAATTCCAAGTGAACAATCTTTCTTATGGATAGCAGAAACATAGGCAATTGTAAACACTGGGGAAAAGATGGAGGTATTATAAGGTCAGTATAATATTCTGGCAAAGATAGTGTGATTTAAAAGGATACTTATTTTTTCTTCTTCAGCACTTACTGATGGCATGTAGTTCTTCAAATGAAGTGTGTGTTTAGCTGTATAAACAACAGCCATGAACAATATCTTATTTCTTCATGTGAAAGATAACAACCAGCCTTGGCACAAAAGCAGGGAATCTTGGACAACAGTACTACAAATGTGGTGTGTGAAGGTTTATAAAGATATCATGAAGTTGCAATACTTGTCACAGGTTTTAGATTCTCTGCCTCATCATAAGTAAGTGATATGGGTCTTCCTTTTTTTTATTCCTTTTTTTTAACCCAAAAATGAGATTCTGAAACACAGCTCTGTGGAAACACTTCACCAAACAGATAGACAGGAGCATTACAAAAAAATGTATAGGCTCAGATACCACTAAATGAGCTCATAAAAACTTCTTCCAAACTTTACTCCGTTTGGGTGAAAAACGATCATATCACACACTTATTGCTAGTGGGTATCAACAGAAGGAATTTACATTCACCATGGCTCAGCAAATAATGGTGCTGAAAAAAGCAGTATTTTGAAGCATCAGTTAGGCAAGGAAATTCAGCTGTTGCTTGGGTTGGTATGTTTTACCCTGAGGATACAGCTTACAGGGTTGCAAAAGACTGCAAACCACAGACCAGTCCTAAATATATTTTTCTAGTTTGTATTCAGTTACCTGTGAAGTTTTGTGCTTTCAGATGTAGGTCATAGAGCTTATGAATATAGCGAATATACATCTCTTCCTTGTTCAGTTCAGTCTTGTAAAAATTCTGAAATAAAATTGAATTTTGTAACAAAATGCAGTAGTTAATAAATTTATGATAATGGTTGCAAATAAAAGACTTCAAGCACAATATTCCAGAAATACATGCATAGATTACATTTCTGAACAACTGCTATTTGTTGTAACATGGATAAAATATGGACTGCAATATCACGATCCTTAGTTCAAAACATTCTTTATCTATTTACAAGCCCTAAAGCAAGATATGAAAAAGTTACAGGAAAAGGAGAGCAAGCCTATAGCGCTGTTCACAAGTACTGCCACATTCACAATGGACATGCAGCTTCAGTCCTCCTGCTAGACATACTCCATGGTCAGGATAATCTGCTTTGCTTAATAAAAATTTATAGGCTAGAAAAGTCTAAGCACTGATTCTCATTAGCAATTAACAGTTTCTCTTTTATTATTTAAATCGCTATTTTAAACTACATAGTTTTTCTTCTAGTGTACAGTAGTCATATTTTGTGCCACTGTTTCCTAAATTGAGTTATTATCAAGGAAAAAGGTGGGAGGAGCACTATAAAAACATAAAAAATAAAAACTTTATAGAGAAAATATTTTTTAAACTGATTTGAGAAAATTTAGCATTGGTTGTCTCTCTGTCATGAAAGAGTATTAAAAATTTCTTTGAAAATTATTAGGATGCGAAGTCCACCTTAGCCTGTATGAGTCATTGAAAATCTCCTTAAAAAGTAATATGGTGTTTTGGGATTTTAAAATATTTTCATTTCCTTTTTATACAATTCATGGATACTTTGCTAATAATAGATTAAAACCTCCTTAGGGATGAAAATAATCCAGGTGCTTTACAGAATTCAGATTATGCCAGATATTTTGACAGCAAGCCAGCTGCTTTATGACTTCATAGTAAATATCATCCTTATTTAGAGTACTATTTTCCTACTGAAGAAATCCTTTTGTTCTTTTATGTATAACTGCTACTTAGAAGTGATCCCAAATTGTTTCACTGACGTCAAAAGTGCACAATTACAAGTCAGCTTATTTTGATTTTTTCCCCCTCTGGCTAAAAATACAGCTTTTCAAAAGATTCACCATGAAAATGGAAACTTTCCAAGGTTAACAGAATCAACAAACTTGTCAGTGGAAACTGGCCTAGAATCAAAATGCATCTTGTAAACAAAAATGACATCTTTTTCATACTATGGTTTAACACTGTTGGTTTGTGGTAATAATGATAGCATGACAACAGGAGGTCTTGAGCATCATTTCTGTCTCTCCTGCTGGGGTGAGACTAGTCGGCCTGCAGTATTCACAAGATATCCCATACAATATGCTATAAGAACCAGCTTGCATCAGCTATTGGAAGAAAAGAAACAAGAGAAATCATGTAGGTTTTGTTGGGTTTGGGAGAGGAGGAAAGGCATGTTTGTTTCTACAAACTCAGGGGCTAATTAAACTTAGAAAGTACTTTGGTGAAGTTTATCCAGCAGGAAGAGACTTGAAACTGAATAATACAGTTTTGGAGACCTTTCAGAACCAAGCTATGAAATGCCAAGGAAGACTATCTCCCTACTGCACCGATCTCAGCCTGGAAAAAATAATCAGTGATCATAAGTGTAGTGTTACTCTGCCAAATTCTACTCAAATGGCAACAAGAAGCAAAGTATGTCCTACTCAAATGTGGATTTGCTCAACTGAAATGGAAAAGGGAAAGAGAAAGTATTATACAAACCAAAAGGCTAACAGTGCAGCCAATCTTTTTGCCATCCACTTCTCCCATTTTCATGCAGTCCCTAAAGCAGAAAGTAATGAAAGTCAAAAGGAATGCTGTTTAGCCTCTTACAGTGAAGCACACCTCCAAAAACAGACATATTTCACTTGGCAAGCTGACTGAAAGGATTGCATTTAGCTGAACAGCTGACCCAAGTGGCTAAGAGATTTCATGTCTCCTTTTGTAGTCCATTGAATACCTCAATTGTCAAGAAAGTCAATGTTTTCTTTCTGGTTCTGTCATTACTATGTGACTTTTTTTATCACACAGGGTAAAAAAGTAGCCAGTAGAACCATGCTGAAATAAAAGAATAACAGGTAGATATCACGACATAATCACTAAAAGAAATTTAACATAACTTTAAAACATTCTTGCATACGTTAGCTAAACAACTGCCCCAAATACTCTCATAACTAACAGCACACCACTGTTTTGAAAGACTGGGAGTCCTAGAGGTTGTAATCCAGCTGGTCCCTGAAGAGAAATAGCAGTGCCATGCTTCTAGAAATTAAGAGTTCAGTCTCTTTGTTGATGAAGTAGCTTTCTTTTCAAGCTATCAGTGACGACAGCAAGTGCAGTACTAGGTCTCACCATGTGTCCCTATGGAATGAGGGAGAAAACCTTACAATTAAGCTCTGGACAGTGCTACAGTTGGTGGCACTAAGGAGGACTAAGCAGAAATGTGAAGCCTCTACACAGGCTCACAATTGACTGGGAAAATTGCTTTTAGTCTGGCACTCCTGAAAGAGAGTACATGCCTTGCATTTCTCTCTCCTTTGATCACATGGTACAGTCAGATGCGAGGTGTTCATCCAGAGATCATGTCTTTGTATACACACTTACTGTGCCAGTTGACACTACAACTAAGCATGATTGACACAGTAATAAGAATTTTACATATTGTGTAAAACAACTGTCAGGTGATTAGTACTGAGCTCTGTGTCTTCAGACAGACTTGAGTCACCAACCTACTGCCAAAAGTTACTACATTCACTGACAGCAAACTCAAGCACACCACTGGCTTTTTTACACCATGGGGAGTCTACTTGGTTGTTTTCATCCTGCCAGTTGCATTTTCCTGTTGACTAAGCAGCTGCTGTCAGAGATCCTGAGCACTTACAGCTGCTGTAGCCATGTATCCACGTGCAGTCAATGCTGAGCAAGATAGCTGTATTTGTCTCCTAATATTTCAAAGATGACAACCCTACCTCTAAATTGTGATAACGACTCACCTGTAGTCCAGGAGCCTCTCCATGAGGCGAGTCACAGTGGCAATTAATGAAACACCACTTTCCCTCCATGTTTCCCGCTCAATTTTCTTCAGCAGACTGAAAAAAAAAACCAAGCCAGAAAAATGTCACTGTTTATTTTTAACTGTCACTATGACAACCTCTCTGCTTCTACCAGTACCTTAATACCTTAGCAACATCTTTGATACTTAGATTTTTTTTTTACAAACACCCTCCCAAGAAGTGCAATTTGCAAACAATGTCTTACCTAGGATAAGGACCAAAAAGTGGAATTCTAGTCCAGGAAGCATTGACAAAACAAACGATTTTTACATTAGCTGCATCAGGTTAAAAATATGTCAAATACCTAATTTTCAGAACATAATAATATCCCAAGACTTAACACAACTCTTCCATAAATGCTGATACATCAGAAAATCAGGAATTTAAAGGTGTTCCTAGAAAAGAATATTCATCAACTCAATACACCTTCTTAATTTTTAAAAAATATTTTTCTTTTTCTTCTCTCTTCTCTAGTATTTCAGTAAGCATGATATTGAAGAATAGAGGAGGGGTTTTAAGAAGATGATTCCCCCTCTTCACTTAATATTTCTTTCTGAGACCATATTATCATGCACATGTACAATTCCATTAGCTTAAAGTGTCATAAGATTATTTTGTTAAAAACTGTTGCACCAATGCAAATGCATACTACGCATTGAAGTTGAAAGATTTCAATATGTCAGTAAAACTGCACAATATAATTGTCTTCATTATTATTATTCTTTATATAATTCTGCTACAGGCCTCTGTTTTTCATTGCTTAAGTTTATCAAATATTTATCTCTTAGGCATGAATTTCCACATTTTCTCTATAAGAGTGAGCAAGGAAATATTTATCTATGGAGCTGTTTTACTTTTATACTTTGGTGCAGGAGCTCAGGTGGATGACATGGCCATGGAGAGATATCAGCAGGCTCCCTGAAAATGTACTCAGTTATGGTTTATTTAGAAAGCTCTGAAAATTCCCACATCCATACCCTTAGAGCTTTTAGAGCACCTCTGAACCTTGTGTCTGTCAGCTCCACTGACCTTCATCTGCCCTGAGCATGCTCAGTCCCTAAATACTCCTACATCCAAATCTCAAACCTGTAACAGCACTCCGGAACTCCTACATGCCAACTGCACTAGCTATACACTCTAGCTCTGCTCCTCACAGGCTCAGGGATGTCACAGATGCAATTCTCCAAGCAAATCTGACCTAAATGAAGCTGTGCTCTGTTGGAACGGAGGAGCAAATGCTGATATTCATCCTGCACTTCTTCTCTTAAGGAGGCAGTCAGATGTCTTTCCCTCACTATCAGAGGCTGACTCTTTTTCATTGCCAGCAGGCAGATGATAAGGTCATCCTTAACCAGAAAATGCTGAAGCACTAAACTGGCACGTCTGTTTTCCATACAGAATACCTTAATTAATTTTTGAACCCCTTATGTTCCTTCTAATAGAAGTTTTTGTGTCTAGTAAGAAATAAGAGTAGAGCCTGTCACGTTATTGAATCTTGATTACTGCAGGGATTTTTCATTTCTACTTTGTTTTTACCCTATGTTAAAAAGGAACATTTCAACCCAGATTCAAGAACATAATTACTGATAGCTCCTCTAGAAAAACAGTAGAAGTATGACTTCTCTTTCAAAACAGATTGTTCTTATCTGCATTTGACTTACGCATTTTCTTTAAAATTGCATTGGCATGTTCATTATAAACACACAGTTTCTAATAATGAGTTGAGTTGGTACATTCAAAGTACTTCTACAAACTGACATCAATGTGGTTGGTTGAAATAATGAAAGACTTGCCTTCTGACGCATGCCTCCCTCTCCCCCCCAGACGTTTCCAGCACAATGCACAGAACAAACACTCAGAATGAAAAAGCTACTCAAGTACATTCTGGCTAAATCTAGCTAGAATTGGATCCCTGTTCTTACAGATCCCAAAGCATAGCCAAGATGCTTGTCTATTTGTCCAAAGCACTAAGGGGTTAAACAACAAAGGGAAACTATAAAAATATTTCTGCCTATCCATGCTAATATAGCCTAACACCTGAACTCACCTGAACAATTATGGTTTGCTTTGTTTTGTTTGGTGGGGGGAAAAGGGGGTGTATTTAATTATTTTTAATCTTGGGTGCCCCAGGAGTAAAAGAATAGTGATCCAGAGGACCAGAGTTCTCCAGGGACAAACAGCAGGCTCAGAACAATGCTTAGGCTAACTCAGTTATGTAGTAAATGGATTTTGTATGTCTAAAGCACAGCATTATTCAGACTTTAAGCTCACAGGCAGCTAATCCTAGAGGTGTTTTAAAACATCTGGATGCCTCTTTTGGAGGCACTATAGCCAGAGGTTCCCTGAATGATTCGTAAAGGCTCTCAAAAGACTCACTCTAGACAGTCTAATGGACTGGGCAGTGATGAATTCAGTCATGCATTTGGAGAGGAAATTAAGATGACTGAAGACAGCAGAGGTAAGGTAGCAGCCATCACTTTTTATAACAGATTTGTGGTTGAAGAAATCACCCAGAAACTGGCAGAACTCAGTTATAAATCCCTGCTCAGTTGAATGTCAGCTACAATCTCTTCAAAGAGAAGCCTCATTGCCAGGCCCCCAGCAGAACCCATTAGTCCAGGTTTTGTGCTTCTATGGGGCCACCTAACTTCCTAATCTGAAATGCCTTGTCTTAGGCCAAACCGAAATACAGCTACGGAAGGGATAAACTGCCAGCATCCATCTGATTCAGAAGACCTACTTGAGTATATACCTTGGCTTCTGAGGATTTTATTTTAACCAACTGTTCAATAAAGTAAAATTATTCTTTTTCCTGTGCTAATTAATTCAGGAATCCAATTGCAGTATTACAGTATAAATGTAGATCAGAACAGCATTCATACCATAATTACAATGGATAGCAATTGCAACATCTAGTTTCTCGTGATAACAAAATGTTCACTACTTCATGCTTTGCATTTCCTTCAAATGACATCAGGAGCTAATCAGTGAATGGTCACATTCAAGTCCCTAGAAAGACATTGATTCAAAACAAACAGCAGTCACTTTCCCCCTACTTTCTCTGTCTTTTTATTTGATATAGGTAATTCCACTGTAGTCAACAAATTCTAAGCACATAATATCTCAGCTATCTCCAGAGATGCTTATAATTTATCCTTGAAAATAGATATTCAAAGGAAAGATGCAGTGATTGTCTCTGGGATAAAAAAGCAGTTAATGTGGGAGTTAAGAGATTTAAATTCCTTTTCCAATTCAGACAAAATAAACAGCATGACAAAACCTGAAAGTCCCCCATCCGCTGCAGTTCCTAGGCTGTATTCACAGTAGGTGTGTGCATCCCCCTTGGTTCCCAGTGACGCCTATCAAAAGTAACCATGCCTAATCTTCAGAAAGATCAGGTCATATTGTAGCACTTTCTTTCACTAAACACTAAGAAACCACTGCTTGCTGCAAAACTCCATGACTACTCCAGCTTTTGAGAACCTGCTACATATCTGCCACTTCAGCCTAAACAAGTCTGTTTTCTTGCACTGTGTAAAAACACCCTAATATTGCTTAGTTTAAATTACCCATGGAAGAAATAAAGACACCCCAAAATTTCAGGGTAACCAACCCCGTCTCTTGCAGTCAACACCCCAAACTGTCCATCTGATTTTCATTGTTTTTCTTCACATGCCCTAGAACAATGTGCCATCCTCCATTTCAGATCAGGATCTTCTGCAGGCTCTCCTCTTGAGAGGTGGCAATGCATACAGACAATCAAAGTTAAAAAAACCTAATCATTACTACTACCTTTTTCATTAGCTGGGAGTGAACTTGAGCACTTACTCTGAAATTTCCCAGAGTTTAGTTTTAACTTCTGTTATAACATGATAGAAACCACAAGTATAATGATGCTGTGAGACATTTTGCAATTTAAATTACCACGACTATATTTTCTGCATTTAGATTTATAAAAGGCTCTCAGCATTTTTTACTGTATCATGGTAAACATTCCCCAGTTGAAATCTAACTCAAAACCATAAAAAAATAGGAATTGTATTTGATACCAGTATGTTTTCTTATATAATTTTAAGTCATTTCAGTGATAGACACACTGATGTGTTTTACATAGGCTTCATTTCATTTTATAATTAGAGCTTTTCCTGAAATGACTTAATTTTACAGTTGGAATACTGTATTACTAAAATATTGAAAACACCTTACTTTTTATTATCTTTACTCAGATTATGAAAATGTCATGAATAATTACAGGAAAAGTTCTGCTTAAGCATACTGTACTGCTGTTCACTATTGTGCATTCAATTCCATACTTTTCTGCTTAATTTTCACCCTTGCTTCTATACATGATATATATTTAAAAACTCTATTTTCTTAACTCAGTACAATTACAGATTAATAAGTGTTTTCTATTTTCAGACACCAGGATCTGACTCTTGTTCTTTAACCAAAGACAAGAAAGCTAAAAATAATACTTAAAGAAGAAAGAATAATTAAGAAACCATATAAACAGGAAAAAAAATCATGCATTTAGTAGAACTGAAGAAAACACAGCAGTTTGGGATTCTGAAGAGGATCAATACATCTCCTACTAAAATAAACACATTTCCACACAAATCTTTCACTTTGGTGGAATTGAGCTCTGAGGAACAACAGAGACAGAGCCCAGTTAGTTATTTTGCACCTGTACTCTGGCAATCATTTATTTCAGTCAGTGGAACAATTTATGCACAACTTTAGGGACTTTAGCATTATCATTAGCTTTCCCTATTAGATTTAAGTGACATGTCATTTATTAAAAAGCACTAAAAGCTTAGACAGTAATTTATCAAAAAAATTAGAAAGAAATAATCTTATCAGAATAAACACAATTGTTTACATCAAACAAGAAATCAACAAGTGACTTTACTCAGAGGACTACAAGTTTGCAGCAATAGAAAATCACTTATTAAATGCTTTGTTGAATTGTCATGGCTTGTTTTTAAAATGCTCCATCTGAGCTCTACCTGCACCCTATGCAATTATGAAGCATTTCTTGCTTTTCTGATTTTAAAATTAGTAGGTAGAGAAAGAGAATGTTCTGCGACATAACAGATTTAGCCTTTCCCAATTATAGCTATATGCAAGAAGTACTGCCAGACTTTACAGATGCTACACAACACCATGAAACATTTTATTCTTCAGATTTTAAGGAAAGAAAAAAAGAAAAAAATGAGTATCACAACTGGTTTAGGCATTACTTCTCTACAAGGAGAAGCAACTGAACTCAAGGAATTATAAGATAAACATATTACTCACATACTGTTGAAGAGCTCTCGGTATGTTTCATCACCTTTACCTTCTGACATTAGGCTGTCCAGTTTGTCAATCAGCTTTGCTTCCACCTGCAACATACAAGTGTGGTGTAAACAGCTTCTTTTTCCTTTAATGAGAGCAGAGGAAATGAAGGAAAGGTCTGGTTTTATGTAAGAGACTTTGCTAAATGCATATTTTAGAATTATTGGTCAATCATGTGATAAGTCACTTCATCTCTTTGAAGCTGTTATAATTCCCGAGGTTTGTAGGGCTTTCTTTTTTTATTTTTTTGGTGGTGGTGGTTTTTTTTTTTGGAGGGAGGGAGCTAATTTAAATTGAGCAACGTGACTTTAAAACTACAGGCTGAGTAGCATTTGCTGCTGCTAAGGCAGCTATCTATTTATGGAGTCAGAGAAAAAGCACACAGCCCAAATAAATTGCCTGAATTCTCATTGCAAGGCTGTAAGCACAAGCTATTTTCTTAGACTGAAGTAAAAATATCTCTTCCTACCTGCTCCCCATTCTTTATAATTTAATAAACATAAATGTCTGCACTGCTCAGAATACTTGGGAGCTCAGGTTCTCCCAACACTCTTACCTGCCAGTGTATTTCATTAGAAAGTAAATTTCCTGGACTTACATATTAGCTATCAAAGAAACTTGGTGGTTAAGAAAATCCAGTGGCTAATTATTCCTCCAATGCATGTTTTTAAGTGCATTGATTATAAAAAATTATAGAGCCTATGCTACACTGTGTATTTCTATTTCAAACCTCCTTTTTATCGGTAATATATTAACAATCCCAAGTCTAAGGAAGAAACCAAGCTGTTGAAATTATTTTATTACAGAATAAATCTATTAGAATTTACACTTAAAACCAAGCTTAAAAGACAGAGCAGCAGAACAAGTGTATTTTTTTAATTCTCACTCCTTGTTAACATTTCTGTGGTAGTTTTTAACAATAAGCTTATATACTGATAGTGAAAAGCTACCTACTTACATCACCTGCACTACTCTTGTTTTTAATAGTTAGGTTTGTGTTTTAAATGCAACTCCCACCCTAAGCATTATGATTGCCTGGGAGTAATTAAAATACTTCTACTTTCCTTCATTTTGAAGCAGCAGGAAGGAGGGCACTGAGAATGGTTTGAGGCAGTCTGAAAGAACTGAGTGGGAGCTGAGGGAGCAGATGGCATTCTTGGTCGTTCCTTCCTAGCCCATTAAGAATGTGTTTGAGCAACAAGAATACTTGGATCTTTACTGAAGAACATCTGGTCTTTTTCCATAGTAACCAAAAGGGAAGCTGGTTGAATCGTATCTAACCAGCAGTCTGTACCACTGCAAAGCAGAGGTAAAAATCCACCACAACCACCTTGTTGAAAACAGCTCAAGTTTTGTTCTTCACTTCAGCAGGCCATGGTTTTACTCCTCATCTCACATAACTAACATGATAGTATTAACCGGTGAATCTTACTAGCCCTGCAAAGAGAAAAAAAGGGAAAGCCCTTGTAATCCCTCTCCAACAGGCAGAGCTGTGGATACCTTCTCCACCCTGAACCACCAATGGAACTCCAGATTCAAGTCTGCTAGGACTCTGTGAAGGGCTTTAGATTCAGTCCTGTTTTATACAGAGCTTCACAGAAAGTACCTGTTTAAAGTTACCACTTCGCCTTTGCTCCCAGTCCATCATGTCATGGAAAATAGGAATCATTACATTCCTCAGGTCTGGCTGAGGGATCAAGGTCACTTCCAGGAAAGGGCCAATCAATGCTGGAATAAAGTGAAGCTTGTGTTCCCCTGAAATGAAAATGAACATAAACTTGAATGTGAATTGGGTGTCCAGTGAGTTATCAAGCAATCCAAATGCTGTCTGAAGAATGAAAAAATAGCATTTTAAATGCTGATAGGGTTTTTTCTAATCACACATCTATCACAGCATAAGCTCAAAAAGTAAAAGCGATAGACAAATGAAGAATATAAGGCAAACATAATTTACCAGATTTTATTATGCACTACTGAGTTCAGAAGTGACAGTGGGGTAGCTGTATCTGAAGTTAATCCTCCAACAAGATAAAAAAGACAGACAAAACACTCTGCATTTCATTTATATTTCACAGGAATAATTTGGTTTCTAAGCTCTACAAAATGGTTAACTGTCTGGTATTCTGTGCCCAAAAACAGGTAAGTACTTTGATTTTTACCTATCTTTGGTTTTGCAAGTATAGAAATAGAAATATGTGTTTCAATTGCAGGAAAATGAAAATATGACATACCTGTTCTCAAAACAACTTGTTTTAAAATCAATTCTAAAACATCTATTATCTCACCACATTCCACTTAAAAGAAAATTAAGTTCTTGTCAGAAAAGCTAGAAATGGCATATATGGCATACAGTAAACACTGACCATTCAGTTTTAGTTTTCCACAAGTGAGAATTCTGATATCCTCAAAATTAAGGGATTATGAATCAGAATGCACTGATTTTTCCAAGCTAGGAATTCATTTATATCCAGCCTACCTCTGGATATTCCAGTGGGCATTCACTCCTGCTTGCTGCTGTGTTCAGTGTCTGAGTTTGTGCAAAGGAAAACAAGAACTCCCTTTTCTGGAGACATCCTAGAATGCTGATCCCTATCAAAGCAAGGTGACTGTACAAGGATCAAGGCTTAGGATATGATGACTCTTACAGCTACAAGAACTGTAAAATGCTGACCAGCATAACACCAATTGAAATAAATATCCTAGCATTTAGTTGGACATGTTACCAGATGAGCTCCTTATTGTGTCCCACAAAACTCACCCCTACTGAAAGGCATAATTTGCCTGCATCCCAGGGTTCTATTGAGCAGAAAACTACATGAGTGAGGAGGTGATGCACACTAAGGTGTACGTGCAGGAAGGAGATGAGACCGGGGAGTATATCCTTGGCACCAGTTCTGAAATGCCCACAAGGTATCCATGTAATGTAGAGGGATGTCTTAGTAAGTCAGAGATACTAAATATTGCAAATAAGTAAAATATGCTACTTTTCAGATGTTAACAAGATATTAATAAGAAAATGTAATTTATTTTGAGTGTGTCTGTCTAGTATAGGCTGAGCTGAAAAACCTTTTTTTTTTTTTTTTGCAACTGCATGTCTTGCTGGGGAAAAGATTGATAGAACTGAAATTACAGGATCTCAAAAATCACTGATGATGGTTGCTGTATCTTTAATAAGCCCTCTGATGAAGTGAATATTGAAGAAATATAACAATGACAAATGTAGTATCCAAATCTTCTACTCGCTTTTTATTTTTTCCCAAATAACGTTCAACTGCATTTCTCTGACACTCATAATTTCAAACAGTTTGCACAATTATTGCTTAAAAATATAAATATGTTCCTAAGTTTTTATTCAAGCATGTATTTTTTCCATGTTGTCCAACATCTTGTTTATACACTAGTCACTGCCTTGTTTATGCCTTTATATTTTAGAGCAACTAAGACTTCAGAGAAGACTTGATGCAAATCCAGGATCTCAGGAGACCTTCAGAATTAAGACACATCTTTCCTTAAATAATTTGACAACAGGACTAAAAATAAGAACCTAAGTATATTTCAAGGTGTAATAATTCTTCCCAAAAGGAGTTGTACTTGCTTTCCTTATTTTCTCTGATGGTATTTTCTCAGTTGTCAGTGAAGAAAAGAGGATGGGTCAGCTACAGTATCAAGGCACAGAAAGCTGAGTTTAGCTATAAAGAAGCTGTAAAGAAGCTATAAAGAAGGGAATTATAAATGACAAACTTTTTCCTAAACTTGAACCAAGACTTCATGTCTTGAACGTAATTATCAATAACTCATCTATCACTGGGAAGTAAATATAATAGGCAAAGAACCAATAATTTGCTTTTATTTTGAGAGTTACTGATGATATGTTTAATCACTTACCTAAATTTTGCCACATACTGAAGATTTCACATCCCATTGTTACCCGCATGTCCCCATATCTGCAGTGCATTAAAAAAGGAAGCAAGAAAGCAAAAGATAATTTGAGAAAATCAAGTTCATAGCCATTCTGTGACATTATTAAATGAAATGTCTCATTTGTAGTCTACAAAAAAAACCCCCTTTGAAAGTGCTGGTTTCTCCCAAGTGTTTTTCTCTTTTGATTGTACCCAGCTAAAACTGGATTCCTAAACCCAGGTTTATTTGAAATATTGTCAAAATGCTACACATCAGTAACACAGCTGTGAAGAAAAAACCTATTTTTTGCCATAACATGCTTCAGTTCTCTAAGAGCAAACAGTTTTGCTCTAGCTTAAAGAAATACAATTAATTCATCCAGACAATAGCATGGCAGAAACACCTGAACAAGTTTGAGCAACTATTGCTTTCACTGGCAATGAATGGCTCTTTTCCTCCCACTGTCTGAACCAGTTTAAACACTCATGAAGGTTATTGGCTCTGAAGACCTGTACAAAGGGCAGGAACCAACTTTTGTTCTAGTCAGTGGACATACCATTACGTTTTTCTTTTGGTGGGTCCTTTTGCAACCTCCAATGTCTCGCATTTTGAGAAATTTTAAACCTATTACAGTTTTCTACAAGCTGATAGCAATACTTACTTTTCTAAAACCTTTTTCTTCTTGGAAGGTGTGAACATCTCCAGTTGCAGACATAACTGGTTTATAAAAATGACAGCAAGAAAAAAGTAGGAATCCCATATCTACAATAAGCATATGGCATGTGGTTATTTCATTTTCTCAGTACGATCTATGATCACCCAAGATGCAAAATTTCTAGTCACAGCCCTTGTTTCAGTCTCAACTGCTAAATTACTCAACCTGCTTTAGACTAAATTTCTTTGACTCGAAATATACTTTTCACCAAGCCCAAGATGTTCAGCAGAAATACATCTATTTACATATCCTACATCTTGAAATGCAAAAGTTTCAAAATTACAGATTGGGATTTTTCATCCCTCCAAATCAAAAAGACTTACTTTTGGAAAGTTTCTTTTGGGTATATTTAAATAGAAAACTACAAATGTTATGCCCTTAAGTCCAAAAACCCAAAGAATTCTGACACCTCAAAAGCTATCACATAACAGTACTGACATTCTCTGACCATCACACTTTATGATACTATTTGCAAGTCTCACTTGCTGCAAGCTTCACTGGAAAAAACTAAAGCCAGGTTTTGTTAAGATGTTGCAAATATACAGATTTTTTTGTGCTCCTGCTTTATGAAATAGATGTTGAATATTCTACTTAGAAGTCTTAGAGATAAAATTAAAGATAAAATGAAATAGTAATTACTATAACCCAATTGCAGATGCTCCATGACTGGAGGTGTAAAGGGAGCCTTATTCCAGACCCTGCAGTTCAGCAGGACAGCAACAGCATTGCTAATCAAGTCTAAGGAACATAGAGGCCATGTCTACAGGAAATTCTTTTGTCAGCTACCACCTCTGAACTTACATAAATTCATAAAGAATAGGCTTCCTCATGTTCAGTTAAGTAGATAAATCTGCATTCCTGCCAATCTATCTAACAAAGAGTCTGGAATTTCGGAGAAGCATCCACAACCCTACTGGAAGTCAACAGGAGCTCAGGGTCCTCCCTAGGAAGGACATTGTGCACTTTTCATGATGCAGCACTTGGACTAAGTTCTCTTGGCTGGGCAGATTATTCATTCAGGTTTGTTTCCATGGAAATGTGCCTTTTCAGACAGTTCCTAGATCTCATCTGAATCCTAAAAGCATAATCTGTAATTCGCAATTTATTATAAATGCAGTATCTCACTGTATGAGGTATGCACTAACATCTTTAACTACATTCACTGTGAAGTGTCATAATTTTCTAATTTTAATTATGCAGCATGTTAATTGGTCTGAGAGGAATTACAAAAATATCAATCTGCATTTTATATAAATCTGCATTGATTAAAAAGATGAAATACTTTTTCCTTCTGCAATAACTGAGAAACCCAGCTAAATAATTTCATTAGTTTTTATGATCCAAAAAATTGCAACACAAAAATCCTAAAAAAGTAGTCTAACAAAGAGGCTCAAATAACAAAATAAAAAATTAGATGAAATTAAAAAAACCTCTCAGCACTCATTTATAAGATAGTCCTGTATTTAAGAAAAAAACATCTCTGAGCAGTTGAAATTGCTGATTTTCTACATATTCTAGCTATTTAGATGCTGGAGCTGAGTTTAATAACCACAAAGCCACAGGATGATGTAGCAGCTATTGCATCTATCGTTTACCTTGTAATCAAAGTTTTCATTTAAGAAGTTTTTACGAAGGGCATCCGAAAGGTACAAGACTGTAGTAATGATTACGCTGGGAAGAAAAGAACAAAAAAGACATGAATTTTCATTATGTGAAAATTCGTATTTAATACTCAAAGCTGTACACTTTTCCAGTGAAGAAGTAGACGTAGCGTGTCTCATGGCATTAAATACTAGATTTTCAACATACGATAAAAATACCTTACAACATCTATTGACAGAAAACATGCCCATAAGATAATGGCTGCTGAAAGAAGGTGCACTGAAAACAGACATTCTGTATAGAACATAATTGATCAAGACCAATCATAAACTTTGTTCTGAAAATAATTATGATTTCAGATTTATCATACACCTTATCTTTACAGCATTAATACTCACAGTTGTACAATTTGTTTTCACTTTCTTGGTATTGAAAATATGTGCATATAGATTATAAATATAAAATATCTAGCAAATGCCAATATTCAACATTGACACCCCAGTGGATGAAAAGTCTCTTTAATGTCAACAGATAAATGCAAAATTGTGTGATCTCTCAGAAGATCTCTAGGCTGTATGTTGTAAAAAGTGATACATTTCCCTACATTTACACCCGCATGAATTATAATAACCTATCTTCAATAAATATATGTGACCAAGATCCTCTCACAGTGGTTGTCACCAGAGGTCAATGATGGCTTTGATTATTGTAGCAACCAACTTTGGTAATCTACAGAAATAGAACATTCTTTGAGATTATTTAAATACACCTAATTTCAGTGGTTCAAACCTTAAACTAACTGCAGCACTCTTGTCTTCCAACATATTTAGTCAAACTAGAAATCCATGTCAAGCAATAAATTATTTTTTAAAATAGTCAGAAGTGAATACTTACAGAGAGAAAAAAAATAAACACAGAATGATCTTTTTTCTGTTATGTATTTTACAACAATCAACAGTTTCAAGATTTTCTGAGAATAAAGGTTATATCTACATATTTCCTTTAATTACAATCTGTCTATTATTAATACCTTTAGTTCTTTGAATATAGTTCTTGAGCAGCATGTTATTACAATGCTAAAATATGTTTCCCTTTTTATATTTTGGACTTTATTTTTTTTACTATTTTTTGCAATGCATTCAAGAAAAAAAGAATTAAGAATAAAACCAGCAATATAGGTATTTCAAGGTTACAATATTTTTCATTTTTACAACACTGGAGAATTAAATGTTAGCCAACCCACCTAGAATGTAAACTATATTTTTCTCCTAGCACTTTGGACAATTATCACGTTTATAAATAAAAAGTGGCTATCTGTAATTTAACATATTAGTAGTTCACATGTTTACTTCCATCCCTCTACTTTTAAAATTACTGTCCTTGCCAAACTTTACCTTCTGTTTGATGTGCCTGAACACCTGCACCAGCCAGTTCTGAGACTGTTTTTAGAAGATGTTTTGAGTCTCAAATTTCATTTATTCCTATGCCATTGCTCAAGTGTATTTTCATACTTATTATTTTCTCAAGGATTGCACTGTAACTTTTCTATCCAAATAGTGTTCCATGCTTAGCACTCATCAGCAAGTTAACCTCACTTTTCCACCAATGGAGAGTTGCAGGCAGCATGGAACACAAAATGAAATGTTAGTAAAATGCAGTATAAGCAAAGTTAATAATCTAGGCATGGATAAGAACAGAGCCCTGTCATTCTTGTTGTTGTGCATGATTTAATTCAAGGTCCATATGCTTCACAGAATGGAAATAGTTTGCATATTTCAGGAAGACATTCTGGTAGAAAAAGTTAGTTTATCAGAATTTTTGCTATATGAAATTTCCCAACTAAGTCCAAGGTAATAAATCCCTGAAAACAGTACTCAAGGGAAAATTCCACAAGATCCATATCCATACAGGCAAGTTTACATTACAAAGTTCTATTTATGTCTGAGACAATTCCTTTCTTGCTGCATTCCTTCCATGGCAGGTGAAACTAAAGAGAAAGATCTGCTTCAATTCTTATTAAGTGAATAAAGTAGACAAATGCAACGTTTAGAATATTTTTTTGAAGAATTTTCCTGAGATAACAGAATAATTACAATGCAAGTATTTCTTCCTGCAGGGAACTTAGCTCAGGTTTCATTTATTTGGTAAGCCAAAGATATGATCTGGATTAGTTGATAAAACGAGGGTCTCTAACATGAGAGGATATGTTGTAGATTAAAAAAACCTCAAAACACCAGATGTAACACACAAGGTTGAAGACAATGTTTCTGACCTACCATCTGTTATTCTGAATCTACAAAAGTATAAAATCAGGTAGAACAGAAAACAAGCTAGGGCTAGGGATGCTCATATAAAAAAAAAAGCAGAAATGCACCAAGCAGAGGCAGCAGCCAGAGGACAGCTGCCTGATTCGGTACAGTACTCACATTCCAAGTTGATTCCCAGACAGTGATTGCCAAACAACAACAACAACAACATTCATTTGAAATCCATCTGAGTATCAAACTATAAACTACTGAGTTTGTGACTAAACTTGCTTTTCTTCCTCTTACCACCTGCCACAATTTTGCTCAGAATGCCTGTTTTACAGGAGAAAACCCTCCACTTTTAGCTAGTAAGTTATTCTGGACTCATACACAGGATGCTAACCCAATGTCTGGTAAGGCCATTGTTCAAGGAATGGGTTTTCCATCAAATTTTCAGAGCAAACCTTTCTGTAATAAGCTGTTTGAAAAATTCAGAAG
Organism: Serinus canaria; assembly: GCF_022539315.1. Lineage (NCBI taxonomy): Eukaryota > Metazoa > Chordata > Aves > Passeriformes > Fringillidae > Serinus > Serinus canaria. The sequence continues at coordinate 26,099,387 of NC_066314.1, read as the reverse complement.
TTCAGCAACTGTTTACTGCCTGAGCTATGCTCTGGCACCTTGGATTTTGCCTGGGCAGCCAGTGGCAGAAAATGAAAGCTTTTCTTTTCCACGTTGATACGGTACAAATGTATAACATTAGCTTCTCATTCCATTCTCTTCTATCAGAGTGAAATAATCCCAAGCACAGAGGTAGTCAAACAGGAAAAAAAATCTTTCATATTTCATAAAGAAATGAAATAAATCTTGAATCATGTATATGTATATATTGTTACAGGTTTATGAGCTTATTTATATATGCATGCCTATGTACATATTTTTTTTGTGAAGGACTGAATGCCAGGTTCAGTTGCTAGCAACATTCTGCATTACATAAAAGCAAAAAATTTTCTAGCAACACTATGTATTACATAAAAGCAAGAATTTTTGTTCATTGTAGGAGTCTCAGACTCCCACACCATGGGAGCTAACAGGATACTTTAGAGCAGCCATTATGATGACACTAATGCTGATTTGATACCTTCCCTTACTGTGTGTTCCATTTGAGTTACAATAATATTAATGATGATGATGATGATGATGATGATGACGATGATAATAATAATAATAATAATAATAATGAATTTTAGCCATTACTGAATTTTATAACCAAAAGGATTCTCTGCTCAAAGTAATTATGCCTGTCAGTAGATACATTTGAAATTTCAGTGTAAGCAACATATTATGTAAACCTTACTTTACAGATAAATTCTTTTACTATAAATAATACTATTTTGCATCTATTTGTATGCTTCTAACATTCAAATTGAGGACTGGATGACCTAGCATCTCTACCATCAAGCAGAATGCTGAAAGGCTATGCATAGCTAATTACATAGAGATCTTGAAAATTAAAACCTCTTGTATACCAAGAAGCAGAAAATTAGTTCTTTGTGCCTTTGCCTATGATACACAGACATAGCATATTATGAATACCAAGGATTTGCTCAGCCAGTAGTTGAGGCTCCTTTGCTCTCCAAGTCCCTCCTCACTGTTAATAACATGACATATCTGAAAAGTTCAGCGGCGTCTGTTAACTGCTCTCAAAAGACACCAGGCAAATAAAGTATTAGACAAGTCATTGTTCTCCTAACCTTAAGGTAACTGAAGTCAGTGACCATTACACAGTGATTTTCAGTTGAAACTGTGAAGGTCTTCTCCAGAAGCTTCAATTTTAGTCAGGCATATTTTGCTATAAAATTTAGTATTTCTCTCCGGCACAAGGGAACTGGTTCAGACATCTTCCTATATTATGTGGTGCTTCTCTGCAGTTACAAATAGAAGCTAGAACTACCTAGTCGATGTAGAAAGAAAGTCTACTTCAAGAATGAAAGAAATTAAAATAATATTTTCCATAGTAAAAAAAAAAAGCCACATTTGTCACTCAGTAGAAGCATCCATGTTAGAAATATTAAACGACCATAAGCAATTATTTTGCTTTCCTGCATGTGTGCTGATTAGCTCAGATATTACACAGCTATGAAGCTTTAAACAGAGTTATTTTTGTCTCTTTGCTCAACTGTTAGAAGCTAAGGATGCTTTTGCATGTTCTCTTTCCATTACAAAATACAATTCAAAAAAACCATTTCTCTGCTTTAGTGCTAACTTTGCCTTTTTAAATGTTACTTTATTTCTCAAATTTTAGAAGTCAATTGGCAGTTTATAATGTTAGCCATTAATACTTTCACACACTGGGCATCAGAACATTCAGAACTCTAGATCATTTATGTGTCATCTTGAAACATCTTAGTTTCTAAACAGTTACATATTTGACTTCTTGAGCTCATGGTATCTTCTGTTTTGGTGGGGTTTTTTAAATTTCCAAGACAACATCCAAGTATCAGATGCTACATAATTACTGAAAATATTGCAACTAGAAAGAAGAAAAACCCCTAGGAGGCAGGGGGCAGTGAGATTTTTATGTGTAAATATTTTATATTGTAAGAATTATGGCATTTTTAGACTTAGAAATATTTCAGGTAATTCTAGTTCTGCATACATAAGAGAAAAAAAAAGTAATTTCTCCCTCAGGAAAAGCTTATTCCTTGATTATATCCTTGCTAAGACTTATTTCTTCCCTAGGCTCAGACAGGTTAAATCTCTCTTCCTGTAAATATCAGAGAGTTTGAATTCTTATATCACTCTAGGGACAGGGAGAAAAGCAGTGCAGCTGTTGATGTGATGGCAATTATGGGTGATGTGATGACACACACACTGCCTTCAGGTGAGTGAGTGAAAGGCCAGCCAGATCAGAAGGCAGCCATGGGATACAGGGAACACAGCACCTGGTTTATTCCTGGGAAACAGAAGTTTGAAAAGACCCAGACTGTTATTGGATCATTTAATTCTGCTCTTAAAAAGATAGGCTAGACCTTCCAGCTCTTTCTTTTAGACATGAATGGAGCAGAGAATTCAAGAAGTTTTGCCTTCAGTTCTGAAGAGTCCCAGGAAGTGCTCTGGCTGATGAAGTGAAGCTCAGGAAGAACAGCTCACTTCTCTCCGTGGGGCAAGCAGTGCCCTAAATTTGCATCCTGCCTCTAAGCTCTTTCCTTTGCACTTAAAGATTTTGGGCTGGAACAATTCTAGCAAAGCTACTACTCTGTGCTTTTGAACACCTTGAGGAAGCTGAAGGAAGGCAGGCACTGCCATTGCAGTGAGGGACATGAGGTAAAGGAAGAAGCTCCCACTCAGAAACAGCTCTGGAAAAACTACTGTGCAGCTGACAAGAGAACAAAAGCAAATTTTCCTTTCTGCTGCCTCAAAAAGGAAAAGAACAGGAACACAGGAATAATGAGGCTTCAACCTTCACCACACATTTAAGTACACCTGGTCAACACCTTGATTCACAGCAAACTAGCACTTCCTCCACATAGCTACAGATTCCTAGCCAAGCAATTATTCAAAGCTGGATTGGTGAAGATGTGCTTATAGCCCACTTGCTATAGTGGCCAGAAGTGTTTATGCAATTGTGTTATCAAGATCAGTCATCAGCTGGTCTGATGAGCTCCTCATGGCCAATTCCCACCAGCAGTTACTGTCAGCTTCTGCCTATCTTATTTGCCTGACAGAACTCTGGGCATAGACTCACCTCCTAGATGGTCAGAAACAACATGACATGCATTAATAAAGGGAGATGTGTTATGGTTGCTGAAATACTGGAGAAGAAAAGTGCTCCTTTTGCAGAACTTGGTATCATCTGAGTGTCACCAGCCATGTAACATGTGCCAAGGTCGTTCCTAAACCTTAGTTCTGTACATGTCAGCTATTGCAAAGCCATCTGCCAAGCCAGCTGTTACTGCAATATATAAAGATTTCTTAGATTATTTATTTTGTCTAAAAGTTCCTATTTTTTTTTCCTTCTTTCTTGTGTTTCACTGTTTACTTTTACTTCTGTTTACATAATTACCAAATGCAGGCTGGTATCAGTCATAACTTAATTAATATCACACACAGAAACAAATTATCATCTCCATTCTTTAATTAGTAACTTTTTTTTCCTGGAATTCAAACTTGAAAAGATTAGCAGCACTGAGGTAATAAAAAATAACAAAAAATTGTTTGAAGTCATGACAAAGTTTGAACAAGTACTATTATGCTTAAATATCCATACACACACATAACAAATACAGATCATAAACACAAGTGTTGTTAAATTTAATTGTACCAACTATATTGCTACTAGTATTATGTACAGCACCACAAATTTAAATTGTCCTTGAAGCTAGCAGGCACAACGCAGACTAAAACTGAATTTCAATCAGGCATTGCAAAATGTGTCATGAAAGTTTAAGTCAATCCTTCATTCTGGATTCCTAGGTCTGCCCAGCACAACGCCCCTCCTCTGCTGACACTGATGTTTGTGTAACTGTGCTGACTGCTCAGCTGGGGTATCTGATCTAAAGCTAAGACTGCAAAAAGGATAGGTGGTGACAGAGGTGAAATAAAACTTAATATATTGTTTCAGACCTGTTTTAATTGCTTCTTAGAAATGCTACTTCTAAGGAACCTATTTCTTTAAAGATAAGGCCTGAGCAGAGAAAGAATGGCTGACGGGCAGGTTTATCTCAAAACCTCACTCAGCAGTGCTTAGTGCTTTATGTGACTGCTGTCTTGTGCTATACCTCATTTCCCGATTTGTGATTTTTGTGATTTTTCTGACAAACACTAAATGAAAAAAACATGCAGAAGCATCTTTAACAATATTACAGTTGATAATTTCTTCTTGAGAGCAAACAGATCTTTACTAACTCAGAATTTCAAGAAACAGATTTGAAAAGAAGTTCCTTAGAGACTTGTCATTTGTTACTTGGAAAACAAAGCTGTTCATGCTTTGCAGCTTTATTCTGAAAAAGTGTTCCTGAGCTTCCAGTTATATATGTGCTTACTAAAATTTGGAACAGAAAGAGGTATAGATTATATCATAAATTCGTGGTATAAAAGAAGTGCAGAGATTTAAAATCTTAAATTAAAAAAAGAAAAACTGCAGCCAGCATTATAAAAAATGCATTGAATTTTTATTACATAGATCATATAACTAGATTTTTATCATGATCTGTGAATACTACCCGTACTTTTTAATAACATTAAAAATGCCTTACTTGTTAGCAACCAAACGCATCACTGTCCAGTCTTTTGGAAACATCTCTGGTCGTATTAGTATCCGAAATACTGTGAAAATCTGCAGCAGGAAATCCTTTGGAAGGAAAAGAAGTAGTCATATGTCTTTGCTGCTTTAAAAAGAACAGTGAGCTTTAAAAATATTTTAATCAGAGAAATATAGAAATAGCAGAATTGCACTTATTTTCACTATAGATAAACCTCTGAATGCTTTTTTCTATTACTTCCCAAGAATTTTCAAAGAGTGATTTAATCCTTTCTTCTTAAAATGATGAAAATAATATAATGTGCCATTTGATTGACAGCAATGCATAAAAGAAATGTCAAAGATGCATTTGGTTTCCACCCATACACTTCCACAAACGCGATGTCGAGAACAATTTGCAAATCAAAAAAGCACTTTACAAACACCAGAGAGTTCAGAATATCTCCTTAATCATGCCAGATTTTCATCACTTTCAAGATTCATTCTAAAAGCAGCAGAGTGAGTGTAAGGACAATTTTGTCATTGACTTGACAAAGACCAGTGACTCCAGTAGAGATGCCCAGGTCCCACAAGTGGCAGTGCAGCTGGCTGGCTGTGTGCAGGTCACTTAACCTTTCTGCTTCATTTGCTGGATCTAAAAAAAGTCAACACCTGTGAGCTACTTTGAATGTAGAAAGCACTGCCTGAAAGCTTTTAGCATTATCATCTCTTATGTCATGTAACTCACTAATAAATACCTAAACTATTCCTCTCAGCACATAGTTTTTCTCAGTTCTTCTTTTCACAAATAAAACCAACAACAAGCGACCATCCTGATTATGTATGCTACTGGCAGCATTCTTTTAGTATGAAAATCTAGCTGTTGACAACGTGAGGAGCATGAGGCAAGTGATATAAACACATCTAAGAGAATCAGTGCAATACCTGACCTTGAAATGTTTGGTATTCATTCTGCCCACATCATTTGTAGAGAGTTACCCCGAAACACAGATGAGATGAAGATACAAATAATTTTGAACACCAAAATATATTCTCAAGTGCATTTATCAAAGTGTAGATGACAGGCATTGCACAACAGATGTCTTTCATTAGAGAATCACTGTAAAGGGGGATGAATACAGGCACTGGGTAAGGCACATGAGATCCCCACATCCACCCACCAAAGAAGATTACATAAAAGAGACAACCTGTTTTCTGAACAAGATGCCAAAAAATTATCTGTATTAAAGAGTATAAATAATACTCACTGCAGATAGTGTACTGTTTGAATGCAGGTGACCAGCTTTATAGATAAACAAGTACCTACCTCTACAAACAACACAGGTATGCCAGGCCATTTTTCTATAGGTTTGCACCTTGTACTTAAGTGCCTTTTTATTTTGCAGAGGTTACCTCCCTCCCCCGTGAGTAATCTCACAGCTCGTGCCACGATCCCAACAATATGGCAATACCTTGAACATTGCTGCATATCACCTCACAAAAACACCCCAGATTTTTTCATATTCCCTTTTTATCTCCTGTTCAGACACAATACATGTTTCTGCCATTAGGGATCTCACCAGTGGACTGCTGAACCAAAGAGGCCAAATGGCTATTATTGGGAAACCATAAAACCATGGAGTGGTGTGAAGATTTAAAACCCAAGGGCCGTGTGACAAGGAAACATAGCACCTTTGAGATAGCTTTTTCAAAAGACATTAAGAATAACAGTCAGAAAGGAAGATTATATGTACTTCATTTCTTTGGGTAACTAGGCTAGAATCAGAATACACCTTTTATTCCAAGAAAACTTTAAAACAAAGCAAATGTAGGCACTGGCATTACATTTTGAATCATTAATACCAGGCTAATTAATTTCATTGAAAAAATAGAAAATTGTGTCATCAATGTAGCAGTATTAGCTGCAACACATAGATTTAGTAACAGATTTTAACATTTAAAAAACATTTTTGCCGGCAGTATAAGTGAGCTAACATTTGTTTGGTTGAGTACAGATAGAATTAATGTCTCATATGTCTTCTATCTTAAAAGACAAAAAGGAAGTGATTTTTTTTTGTCTTTTACATACTCCAAATACCATCTCTTAATATTTCTACTTAGTGTGCATAAGGTCTAGTCCTATTTGTAAGATAATACTAGATATTATCTTATTAGTAGTACTAAATTGGTACTAAACTATAAGGTTTAGTACTAATTCCCACCACTTAAACAACTTCACACCTGAAGGATGGGATGCCATCCAGAGGGACCCGGACAAGCTCAAGAAGAAGCTGGTGGGAATGTCATGAGTTTTAACAGGACCAAGGGCAAGGTGCTGCAGCTGGGTCAGGGCACCCCTGTATCACCACAGGCTGGGGGAGGAACAGATCCAGGGCAGCCCTGCTAAGGAGGACTTGGGGTGCATGAGAGGCTGCACTGATCAGGCAAAGTGCCCTCCCAGCCCGGAAATCCAATTGTATCCTGGGCTGCATCAAAAAAAGTGTGGCCAGCTGGTCAGGAGAGGGGATTCTGCCCCTTCTCCACTCTGGTGAGATCCCACCTGGAATGCTGCATCCAGCTCTGAGGCTTCATTGGATCTCTTAGGGTACACCTATAAAGCATTTTCATTTGGGTCAGCAGTCCACTTTGAAGCTAACTGCATGATATTCCACTGCTTTGATTCACGCTGTAGGATTATGAGGCTACGTGGCATCAAGGTTTTGTAGATAAAACCTAAAACCTGGCATCCAGAGTGCCAAATGCCAATAAGAAAGAGGGTGGTTCCACAGTGAGCTGTTAATTCCTGGGCAACTCATCCATTCCTTGGCCAGTTCCTTTCCAAGATGTTCTTTGCTTTACTGCTTTCTTAATTTACATCAGAAGCCACCTAAATGAGTGGCTTTAGAACTACCCCTCTGCCCCAAAACTCATCCCATATGTGTGTGGATGTCCCTGCAGAGCAGGGGAAGGATGGTGACTAGAACTGAGCTTCTCCACCAGAGACACTCCCCATTCCCAGGGACCTCACACAGCCTGTGTCCCAGGGGCCACTAGAGAACAGTGGAATAAACTGCACTAGGATTTAGGGTAGGGCACCCACCTTACCCTGCTCAGGCCCTAGAGCTGGAAGAGAGGGATGGCAGAACTAGTAAGATTTACACCCATCCCTATGAAATATTATCTTTTCCTTCATCAAATCTCTATTCTGTTACATTATGTAGGGTGCACTGCCAATGAATAAAAACTAGGCCTTCTGGTAGGTGCTTACTTGTTTTGTCTTCTTTTAATCTATTAATTAAAAAGGCCAAACATATTGATCGAAGCCATCTTGCTTTGGTCAAAGCTGCATTGTGCTAACATAAGTTTTTACATTCACTTTCCCACTGATCTCTTCCTATTCATAACTTCCACTGTTACCTTTTGTCATAGATTATATTTGATATTTTCCACAGCAGCAAATATCTACACGTAGAAGGTTCCCTCTGTTCTATAAATAACTGTAAAAAATATTTACTAGGAACAGAAAGCATTTTGTGGTAAGAAAAAAGAGCATACCTTTAAAATAATATTGAGAGATAAAGGGAAGCATTTAAAATTATTATCTTGGTAAAGTCAGGGTTTCAAAAAAGAGAGTGAAGCATAGTGTCTGGTTTTACCACTCAGTCATTAAACCCCTGTCAGTTCTTTAATACTTTATTTGCATGTTTTCAAATATAAAATGTTTTCCCTATCTTCTGCTTTGAGTGGAAAAAACCTCTCTTAAGAAACTCAAAAAAACAGTCACCATGTCAATTACTTAAAATAAATATATTTACAAAAGAAAAGGGAATAGTTGCACAAGCAACAACTCATTTAAGGCATCACTCAGATGCATGTCATACAAATATGTGTACATGTCATTCCTTCAAAGTCTCCATTTTGCTTCTCTGTGTTTAACAAGCTGGAAACAGTCTTTAGTAGGTTTGGTATACACTGCTAAACAAAAAAGAGAACTGCAAAACCTTCTTTCCTTCCTTGCAAGTACCTTAACGAGTGAATTTTTGTTTTGAGAGTCATTTGCTGGGGTATTTTTATCAACAGTATTACAAATGTTGAGCAAACATACGTTCATCCAAGTACTGACGTAGTCACCTTGAGAATTATTCTAGATGAAAGATGAAATGCCATGTGGCACCAGTGCCTAATCGTTTAGTATAGATGGTTATTATAACCAGAGGTAGCTAAAGCCAAAAAGCAGAGCACAAAGCAATTCAAAAGCCTAGGTTACACTCCCTTGTAAATAAGATAAGGTTTCCCTTGGAAACATCCTATCAGATCTGTGGCTTCAGGAAGACCCAACTCACTTTGATACTACTGACTAGGGACAAAATGAGTAGTCAGAAATACAGCAAGTTAAAGGTACTTATCACTGAAGTTTAAATCCCAACTAGCCACTAGATTAACTGAGGCTACCATTTTAGCTTCTAAAGCATCTCAGGGAAAAAAAGTCTTATCATTGAAATTACCACTTTTTGAATTTTCATTTATCCATACTGATACCTTTTCCTAAGATATCTCATAGCAAAGAAACTTCTGCACTTAGCAATCAAAGCAGAAAAGTAAAAAGGAAGTAGCAAGATGGTTTTAACTGCCTAGTCACACACAATCACCTCATGATGAACAGCAGTGGCCGTCTTGCACACTAGCTCTCATCATTCCCTCTTGCTCTCAGTGATATTTGATATTTTCAAGTGAGGGGAATAAACAATATATTATTTAAGATTCAGAAGAGAAGGAATGCTGCATTGATGATGATCAGACTACTACCACTGAATCACTGGTTGAGCTGATGCTGATTCGACGAGATCTGAATGGAAATAACAAACTCTGGACTTGAGTTGGTAAGACCTCTGTTGTGATAGCTGATGGCACCAGCTACAGCTGCTTTCCATATGTCTCTGTGTAATAGTAGGGTATGTGCGTGGGGGGAATTTCAATGTGTCAAATCAAACACTATTCAGGCATTAATTTCAGAGATTTTTCATATTCTAGAAGGAAGAAAAGTCTGAATAAACTCAACACTGTATTTCACAGGTATATCAAACAGAAATAAAGCCTGAAACCTCTAGGAAAACCTAGAGGTTCAGAACTCACACAAAAGGTAAAATATTCCCACTAAAAATGCCTAGGTTCCACAATATCTACTAAAAATTGCCTAAGGATAGCAACTGTGCTAGGTGAAAATAGATGCTGTATTGCCTACACAAAAATAATTCGCCCTATACACCTCCTAGGTAGTGCTCTTGATTTCTGATCTGTTCTTAGCAGCATTTTCTGTCAAGTTCTATATGACCACCTCACTCAAAGAAAAGGCACTCACAAATGATATGCTCTCTTCAGCTCTAAGCAGCTATCAGGAGTATAAGTAAATCTAAAATTACACTATGATTAGACTCCCCTTTCCAGGGCAGCACTTAAGTATATCAAATGGTAATTAAGGAGTTACACCTAAAATATATTATCACATTCAGACATGATTACTGGCTGAATAATGTGCATAAAAGATTACTCAAGATTTTTTGCATGGATCAAATTTGGTACTATATAACTTTCCAGGGTCTAGTAGAGCGGAAATCTTAGTGTATATGTTTATGAAGGAAATCTTAACTTCAAGAAATTTTTTTTAATCCTGCCCCCTCCATAAAGGAATTAAAAATGTTTTATCTCCACAAACCCAGTAACTCAATTCATGAAACTGGTAGAAGTTGCCTTAAAAGACCTCCACACCTACTCTTTTCTATGATTGAAATGAGCAGACACACTGTAAGTCTGACACATCCTCCTGCCAATGGACGTGCTGCACAGCTAAGAAAAATAAAGAGTTAGTTGATTATGCATTTCTCAAGCTGCATGTTTGCTATTGCCATACATAACTTAATGAATGAAAAAAATAAGCAAGTATAATAAGCCAAACATAAAATTCCCCAATTGCCTGACAGTAAGAATCAAACAAGAGCAATGTAACCTTAGACTGACACCACCTTCAAAAGAGGCTTGGAGGCTAAGTTCATGGCTTTAAAGCAAATTTATAGTTCCCTCCATCCATATTCTATCTACTGTCATTGTAGAAGCAATAACAGCCTTGCCCAGCTTTGAGAGCGAACTCAATTCCCAAAAAAAACCATGCAATAGTTAGCTAATCTGTAAAATACATTGCATTTAAATACTGAAGTGATTCATCAAAGCACAGGGTCATCTTAAACGGAGATAAATCAAAAAAGTGAAATAAAAAGGCCTAAGCAAGTGGAAAGACATTTCTGTTACTCACCCTCAGATCTTCCTTTGTGCTGAAGCTATCAAGAAGCTGTTGATAATGTCTATCAGTCATTTGTCGCAGGAGTGACAACAAACAGGAGACAAATTCCCCCTGTTCAGATAAGCCAAGAGGAGAAATAGTATAATGTTTCCTGCACTTGAGCTTAAACTCTTACATTATAAGCACTTGAAAATAATTAACAAATGCAAGGGAAATTAATCTACAATTAGGCATCAACTCCACATTTTGTGAAAAGGCATTGATGGCACTTCCTTCCCATTCAAGCAAATATTTTTCCCTAAATGGAGTTTATTTGCTTAAAAAAAAATCTATTTTTATTAGTTCCAACACAGCTAAACCAGTAAAATTTTTATTTGTTATTTGTTTTCCCTGTATCTGTTTTTAAACAAATTACTTAGATTGCTCAAATTACAACCTCTTTAGTCAACTCAGCTTTGAAACAAATGTAAACAAACATATTTTGCAAGAATTCTGGGAAGAATGCTATTGTTTTCCTTTAGGGAAGAAATTAATGGAATTAGCTGGGAATTATTTAAAACATTCTTTCATCTCAAAACTCCAAGATTTGTCAAAAAGAAAACTCATTTGTAGGACTGAACAAACTTTGAAAATGTTTTGTTCACCAATTTCTTTGCGCTTTCAGAATAATTTCTCATTGAAAGAGCAGAGAATCTCCAGTGAGCAGTCAAACAACCAAGATATTATAGGAAGGAAGAGGTTCTTCATTCACCCTTTCCTGTCTGCTTATTCAGTTTTGGACTGGGAAAAAACACTGAATGGTATCAGTCAGGTCTGACTGCAGAATTGATGAGGACAGGGAAGAGTGAAAGGTCTGGTTTGCATCCCAATGCTTGGAAAGAACAATTCTGAAATCTCACAAGCTTGCTAAAAAATGGGAAATATATTTTTGCCTCTACCAGGAATGGAGAATAAGACTGAGAGAACAGACAGGTGATAACAGTACTTTAAAATGGTGTCTTTCACTAGTTTGTCAAGTCAAATTTTGGGAAGATGTCCCTCCATTTTTCATTAAAAACAGAAAATAAGATTAAAAAGAAGCAGTATGTTTTCACAGGAATGGCTGTTCTAGACTTCACATTGTAAGGCCTAATTCATTTGTGATTATACGTGGGACACTTGATCACGTGTGAGGTGATGGCTTTCACTGGCAACATGGTGATATTTCTTCACTGAAGTCAAGACTGGAAATTTCTTACTTCCCCTTGTTTTACAGTAAACACAGCATTCATAGAAACATAGAATCACAATCTCAAAACAATATCCTAAGGCTACAAAATCTCTTAACATTCATGCTCTGGGCATAAACATAAAGGTTACAGCTGCTGTCTTGTAAAAATCTGTATATCCAATTGCTGGCTTGAGCTACAAAATTCCTTCCCAGCCTAGGCATTTTAAGCAGTCCTTTTCAGTCACCTTTCTTCTGTTTTCCCACATTTGTTTCAACTGATATAGTAGTATATTAAAAATCACAACCTATTATAGAGAGCTGTACTATTATAGTTGATAGACAGATTAGTGTTATAAAAGTATCAACTTAAGCTAATTGTTAACTGACTTCTAAATCTGAGCTTTTAATTTGAATGTAGGTAGCTACACAGGCTGGTTCTTTTAAATAGCAATGCATATTCAGCCTCATTTATTGAACTCAACATAAAAATGAAAGTTGTAGGATTTCTGCCAGTGTTGGCCACAGATTAGCTTTCAAATTGTGCACAAAAAGCAAATTCCACACACTTAATAACCTTGCTAAAAAACATTTAGGGTCCAATTCCAGCGTCAAAAGTCAAGCCAAGCAGAATACTAAAATCACTTAGGTAGATTCCTTAAGTAATTTTTTATGTCTTATTTAAGGAGCACGATTATTAAAAACCATGGAGCTTTCAATTAAATTGAAGCTCTTTTAGGTTCTGAGGGACTGAACTTTCAAGATCTAAAATCAATTAAAGTTAACTTTAATGGGACTGCTTTCTGCCAATTCTTTATATGCAAATGCATTTTTTCTGAAGGAAGTCCAAAGGTCTAATACAGTGACAAACCAAAGCAGAAATTTCACTTTCTCCATTGCATTAAATTCCACGTTTGCCAATGCAACATCCATAATACTGTCACCCTGAAGCAGCATCTGTTTCATGTTCAGTTTAAAGCATCACACCCATCTTCCAGGTTACCCTTGAACAAGGCTGCTGACTGATTAAATTAAATTCAATCCAGCTGCCATAGCTGCTTGAAAGAAATGGTGGAGTCATGGCAGCACAAATCCCAGGGCTGCATGATTTGATGCTGTTTCTTGGTGAAGAAAAAAAGTGACACATAGGCCTAGGAGACCATACTCAGATGGGTTTGGGACTGCTTCCACAAGGAAGACTATGTCTCATTCAAAACTATGAGAGAATTTTATTAATTGTGCTCCCATGGCACATCTCACCAAGAATTTTTTATGACACATGCAGTTTGAATTAATGGCAACATACTGGAACAGACTCTACTGCTGTACTCACATTGAGTACTTTATCATACATGCTCTACAAATAGTTCCAAAAATTTGGCTCCATGTGCTGCCAGAAGCCCATACTGCATGATATTTCTACATAAATGTATATAATTGCCTTATGCTGTGCTGTGAGTCACTTCCACATTAAGTATTCTTTGAGAGCTTGCAGTGACAATAACAAGGCTTTTCTGATGCATAAAAGAACATTTTGCTACCTGAAAGCACTTTCAAAGTTCAATTTTTTGATGGTGTAAAACAAATATGCTGTCATGGTGTTTAATGAAAACTTAATCTGCAAGGAAGGGGATATCTCATAACAAGGCAATAAAATCAGAGCTTTGCTACACTAACAGTCTAACACTATCACCCCTTCTTTGGCTTAGATTTTCTTGTGGTGGCCTGATATGCCACATGACATACATTTGCAATTTTGTATTTTACAGAGAAAACTTCCCAAACTCTTAGATACATATTGCTGTTGAACCCAAGTGATTAAGCATAATGTCATCTTATTACAGAGCTTGGTCAGCTCCATAAAATACTTCAAATACAGTTTGCTCTCTGTGGGTCTAAAGTAAAAGAGAAAACAAGCAAAAAAACCCCAAAAACCTGGCAACCCTTTTTTTTTCTGCAGCTGTTAAATGCTTTTGAAATGTATGATCTCAGAGGAAATTCTGGTTTGAAAAGCAACCCTCTATTCATTAACAAAAATTATTACAGTGTAAACACTGAGCAACTAATTAATAAATGTATAATGAAATGGTAAATCAATCAGCATAGTACATTTTCTGCACTAAATGCTAACCTCTCACATCTTCTTGTGGTCACATCCCTGGCTATATTAGAACAAATTTGCCCTTAAAAAGCAAAGTGAAAACCTTGCTGCAAACAAAGCAAAACAACATTTTATTTGATCAATGCTCATCACAAAAAAGTAAATGCCTGTTTTTCAACCTTCTAATTTCCATGAGTTGTTATAGCAGGTTCACCAAAACATCATTTGCTAATTTTCTAAATCTATCCTGTATGCTCAGCTTCATGTGACAAAAACAAAGCTCAAATGCTCAGCCCAGAGAACAACAAAGTGTCTCTCAAGTAATAAATTTAGATTAGTACAAGTTATTTCAGATTTTGCAGGCATCTTTAGAGTTGTTCCATCATGAAAAAATGTATGCATTTTAGGAACTATTATTGATTGATACTCTTCTATTTTCAAGAATTCAAACTGAAGGAGAGTTTCAGAAAGCTATTATATTGCAAACAAAAGGAACATACTGAAATCATTACTAACCTGAAAATCTCAAAAGAAATGTTAGCTTTTGGGCTTGTTTTTTTGCTTTGTTTCGGGTTTTTTTGGTCACAATCTATAAATGAACTTAATGAAAAAAATTACTAGTTCACTAAAAATTAGTAGAATGCAAGAAAGGTTTTCACTGTCCTCCTCATTCGCTCTTTTATACACAAAATCTAACACTGCCAATTACAATACAAAGACAATATATTCACAAGTCTAGTAGTCCAACCAGTGCCAATTGTGAGCTCTTTCACTGCAAGAAACTTACAGTCACATCTTGAAACTGGAGGCGCATAGCGGAGCCTGATGGCTGTGGTCGGCTGGTGATCTCTAGTATGGTCCTTAATAGAATATCTAGCAGACTGTTTACAATCACATCAATTTCTTCCAGGACTGATTTCTCCTTAAATAATAAATAAAACATTTAAGATTTTAAAAATAGAAATATGACCGCAAGTATAATTCCTTTGATGTAGCTTTAGAAACTAACTGCAGTTTCACTATGAAGGCTACATTCAAGAAACAAGGACTAATCTCTAACTCAGATTTTGTTTAATTCTATTCATTTTTCCTAACAGATTTCCATTAATTACATCACAGAGGACAGTTACAGGGATGACTTTGAATACGTAAATGTTCATGAAATCACCATAGCTCTATTTTCACTTGATGTTTAGAAGAAAGCAGTAAATAACACACAAAAATTTTTCAGGCATTTTTATAGGTAACACTCATATATCTTCTGGAGAAATTGCCAAGAAAGGCTTAAAATCCAAAAAGCAAAATCCTGTTTTACACTTTGGAGCTATCACCAGAAAGAAGCAGATGGTGCTCAACCTTCAGGACATGCTTCATCAGTAAGGCCCAGCTACCCTGCCTCCCAGCAGCTGAGTAGCACAAACAAATTAGTCATTTATGTGAGCCTGCAACTGCTTGTACACAAGATCAAAATGAAGGAATCAAAGTGTTCATTGCCAAAGCAGACTGTGAATACCTCAGCTACCGGCTTGGAAACACAGAATAAAGTCAAGTTGTAGCTACTTCTCCTTTTTAATTCAGATGGAAATATGCTTTCCCTGCTTCAATATTTTAAGTCTCCACTGCAGCAGAAACCACGATCTTAATCTGAGCAATTTTATCCAATTTTAACATGACTCTTCTTCACAGAAAGAAACTCTTGATAATCAAATGAACAAAATCAAGCTAAAACTCAACTGACAAACAAATAGGTCACCTTTGCTGACATTGAAGTGTAGGAGTGATTTGGGTTTTTTCTTTTGTTTAATTTTGCTTCCTAGACACCATAAAGCATATGATTTGTAACAACACTCAAAATTCCTTTTTGGACTTAAGTTGAATCTAGTATCAAGCCATGTTCTCTATCACTTCATCTAGCATCAAAGAACTGTTAAACTGGCTTCTTATGAAAACAGACAGTACACAGTATATTTAGGAACTGCATCCACCATGAGGACCCTTCTCTTCACCACTACAAACTACTTTTGGAATGAGCAACAGCCTTAATTTTCAAAGCTGCCTTACTGCAAATTCCCTTGTTCCCTCAATCTCCAAATCATCTTGATTATAATGGAAGGACTGAAATTCTGTACTGATGTACCAAAAAAACAAGGCCAAGTCACCAAGTTGTTAATAGTCTCAATTACTCAAAGAATACTAAAAATAGTAGCTGCATATCCTGAACATTTGGGAGAGTTTTATGTAGATATCCACTTGTAATTGTGTACATCTCTGGCTTGGTGACTCCAAATGGAAGATCTCCTGAAATTCAGACCAGATATGTAAAGTTTTCTCTGAGGCCAAAACCACAGCTCTGCTTTAGTATCTATCACTTTGTCTTGTGATGAGATTTTATACTTATCCAGGAGCAGCTGGAAGGAATTTGTTGTTGCAGTGCCAAAGGTGGAAGCCACATCCATATCAAATCACTGACAGAGTAACTTTAATTGCTGAAAGTGGTGTGAAATGAAAAGCACATAAAGAAGTTCTCACTAATGCATTACAAGGTAATGCATGCTGGCCTTGGCATGCATGTATTGCACTAATTCAGGCAATGCTTGGTTTTAATTGCCTTATATCCTGTTGTCTGTCAAAACACATCACCTTCCCATTTGCAATACACCTGTCTGAGCGAGCTCTCATATGCAGCTTTCACACATTAATTCAGAAACAATTAATTAATTAATTCACACAAACTTCAGAAACTGGACACAAAGTTTATAAACTAGCAACCAAGTGCAATCTCCTTGCAATAATCATATCAATCTCTTTTTCCAGATCAGCCCTGTGTCCCCTAAGAATATACAGCCCACAATAAAAAATGTCCCTAAAAGAAAGTTGACATTTCTTTCTTTCCAACACAACGCTCAAGAAGTGCAAAAGCTTGTCAGAACACTATGTGATACAATTAAAATACTCATGCATGGAAAGAAAAGGGTCATGTAAAAATCAGAATGGCATGTTTATGCAGATTCATTACACAGAGAACTCCTTAAAATGCTCTTGGGCAAGGTCCAGCTTGTGTCATTTAATGTCACTGAGCCATATAAAGAAGTTCAAGTGGATGTGACATGGTGTTTACTCACTGAGCTGTTCTTCTTGATGAGGCAAAATATGTTGCTAAGGATACGGGCACACATTATAAGGTCCTTCTGCTCTTGTAAATGCATGTGGAGATGATGTAAAACTACTGGAAGAAGAATGCATCGAGAATCTGGAAAAAAATGAAAAAATTCATGAATAGGAGCTTCTCATAGAGTAATTTAATTTTAATACATCTATAAAATATGTCTTCAGTCCTAAACTATTTCTGATAAGCAGAAGCTTTTGCTAGCTTTAACAAAAATTTTTGATAAGCAAAAGCTTTTACTTCATAATCATGAGCAAATGTTTGAAAATTAAACAATATGCTGGAAGTCACTATCTTATATCATGGATGAAGAAAAACACCACTGTGCGGAATATACTACATATAAAAGAAATTTTAAGTATTTATTGGACTGTCATCCAAAATTAATAGGAAAAAAAAAGTAGAACAGTAGTGCCTGTATTCATACCAATGAGAAATTATGCTCTAGTGTTCCTGCCATGTGACAGGATCCATTTATATGCCAAGGTTCTGACAGACTTCAGCAGGAACTTATGTTATTCTACAAAAAAGTTCTACTTTACAGACCAGCAGCAGTATTTTCTGTTTTCTTTCAGAATTTTTGCTTTTCCAGATTCCTCAGTCCTACTGAGTATGAGCAACTTAGAGGATTGATTTTTACTTAAAATAATTTGCCTTTCTACTCTTTCATTTTCTAAACACAGGTCTTCGGTGTTATTTGCAGTCTTGATTTTGCTGAAAATTATGCAAGAACATAATTAATATGCTACTTATTTCTGCTTCTTTTTTTTACAAATAAAGAAAATATTAAATGGGAAGAACCCTAATACACTTGTGATAACACTTTAAACACCTATTCACAACTTGACAAATGGGAAGGATATTGCCCATTTTCATTTTGTTGTTACTTTAAAATCTTTTCCATTATTAAGAATTTATCTTCCCACAGAAATATACTTGAATAATTTCCTCTATTAAAACTTTAATGATTATAAGCTGCATTATAGATATATATTCATCTACTCCCTTTGTTCATTAATGTAATTGTATGCTAAAATTGATTTCTCTAGCTGGAAAATTACTTTTTAAAAACAATTTTGCCATGCAGCTATTGTTTGTGGATTACACTTTCTATAAACATTTTCCCCCCCTCAATTATTTCCTCTACTTTTTCAATGAGGAAGAAGAAGAAGATACATTTATTCTGAGATTTTGTTTAATGTTTCTTTTGCTTACTGAAACACAGCACTAATCTTGTTACGCTTTACTACCCTTGTTTTTATTGTCTAGTCATCTGTATAATAAAAGACAAATCATATGGACAAGCCCATTTGTACATATTATTTAAGTATATTCATATTTTTGAAATAACAGCTAGCTTGCTCTTTCTAAATGGGTATTTCATGCTCTTTATTTATTCAGGTGTACCTCTGTATCTTCCTATTTAAGAAAATTATAATCAAAGGCTGCAAGGTAGTAAGCAAATGACCATCAATCAGTTGAAAACCAGTGGTACAGAAACCCAACACTGGGCAATAAATACCCTTTCTCCAGTGACTCCTTATTCTGCAAGTGTCTCAGCAGATTTTCATCAGGACTGCCCTGAGAGTTCCTACCTGCCTGTAGCACCACAAATGGGGGGAAGTTTCTCTAAGAAACCAAGACAGTATATTCTTTTTCTCTCCCTCAGAACCTGGTTTAGCCAAGCATTGTCTCCAGTGTTCAGAGAAGTCAAGTGTGCCCAGCTGCCACTGACCCATCCACTGCAAGACTTCTAGGGTCAAAGGGTAACTGGGCAGGGAAATTGCCAATGTGCAGACCTGTGGTTAGAAAAGTGCCACCTTCTGATCCCCACTGCTAAATCTGCTTATTGATTCCTGCTGGATGAAAAAACAGAGCTAATGCCTTCAGCTGAAGCAATAAGGCAGGACTTTTCTATTTGTATAAAAAAGACTCAGCCCCTGGATTACAGGGGATGGCTCCTTTTCCCTGCATTCTCTTAGGCCTTACAAGTATTGAATTCTTGGCTATCTGGCAATCCATCCTCAAAAGCCAAGATGAAGGTTCACTGTGTAAACCAGCCTGTGATTCTGTGGCTGGGGTACTGTGCTGGCAAGCAGGTGATAGAAAGCTCAATCCAATCACTACTCAACTCCACAGCTATCGCAGAGCAGTAATAGCGGTTCTTTCACAAATTTCGTGTATGAACATTATTGTTTGGGCCACAGGTCCTCACTTGCAGCTACAACTCAAATTCCTCAGTTCAGAAGGTCAGAAGAAACCAGGAGCAGCCCTGTTCCAAGGTGTTTCTTCTTGGTTAACTCTAGATAGCTTCCTGATGAGCCCACACAGCATTTGGCACCTCACCTGAGGTGCCATCTACTCTGTGCTCTGCTTAAAAATAAGTGCAGCATCATGAACTACATTTTGAACACCAAAAATCTACATGTAGCAACACTTGACTTGTAAATAGCCAACTCTTACACACAACATGTCCTGAGGCATCTCAGGCAAAACTGAGCATCCTCATTCAACTGTTTTAAGTATCCCATTTTTGCAAAAGCTTCATAAAATGATCAGAAACTCTGTTTTACCATAGCAAACGGAGTAGCAAAAAGCATCTTAACAATGACTTGCAACTATGTATGGGAGGCAATAGTGCCAGTTACTGAAACAACCACTGCATGTATCACAGCTTTAGATATAGTCCTTACAAGCCCAGAATCTAAATACCCCTCTGTCTTGATCTGTTTAGGTGAAGAGATGTAGTGGTATTACAGAAAAGGAGAGCTGGTTCATTCACCTCTGGATTCACCAAGGACTAGGTGAGAAAGTCTGGAGATTTGTCTGAGGTTACTCTTTTTCCTGCTAATTGTCAGCTGCAGTGTCAGCCACTGGATATAGAAAAATTAATGAGTGCAAGGAATGGTGCAATAATCAGAACTCTGAGCCATCACTCACTGTCCTAGTTTTTCTTCTATGCAGGAACTCAAATTAGCTGACTGTTTTAAATGCTAATATTTGCCCTTTACAAACATTTTACAGAAAGACAAGAAAAAAATCATGACACAGAGCTTTTCAAGTATGTGCTTGGCATAATTAGAAAGAGGGCAATCTTAGACTCTGGGCAATCCTTGTGACTTTCCTATGCAACATTAACATTTAATACACAGCACATCTTTCCTCCCTAATTTCTATATAGTGGTAAAGTCTCTGCAGAGACATACTTTCTTCACTCTAGTATATTTTGAAGATTACTTTCAGAAGGATGATATTAATTTCAATTACTGTATCTAAAAATTGATACAGTAATGGTCAAAGCTTCAGCCTGCTTGGAAAAATTGAACACAATTTCCTTCAGCACCTGCTGGCCCAGGTACAAAGCACACAGTCTGAGCTCCTCACCTGCAGGCAGTGCAGAGCAGCCTTACCTGGGTTAGTGTACAGGTGACTCTCCACAGTTTTCCCAATGCTCTGCAGTTTAACAGCTTGAAGGGACTCATCCCCATGCATGACTGTTGGCAAGCTGCCCAAAGCATCGTGAACCAAATTTGCCACTTCTCTCACATCAAAGAGCTTCAGAAGTTCTGAGTACACTGATGGGAATGAGCTGAGAAACACAGCCTAGGGTAAAAATGGACAGTCAGATCAGTTTTGACATTTATAGAATTTAATAAACTATAGAAATTTAAGTAACTCTAGAGAAATGCCTGGCTTTCAGGGTAGGTAATAGCTTTGAAAACAGCCTTATTTTTAGAATGAATAGCCTCAAACTCATTAACAGGCTTACACTTGTGACAATTTCCTTCAAGTAATATGTAATGATTGTTAATTTCTCCCAGGACAAAGTGAAGGTTCAACTCAGAACAAAAAATATTTATTCTTTAAATATATTTATGCCTCTATGAGAGAAAATGTTTTAAAGTATGGCAGAATTGAGCTGATATGATACAAAAAATATTTGTGTGGTTTGGTTTACTTTGTTTAAAGGTAATTAGTGTAACAGCCACTGTATCTTCCGTTTTTGAAATACTGAACATTTTTATTTTGGAGCGAGGCAGCACTGGTAGTCCTGGTTCCCTTCAACAATTTAAAATGGGTCAGAAAGTAATTGATGAATATGAAAACAAAACACTGAAAAAATATGGAGAACAATGCCAGAGAAAAGAAGCTAATACTGACATTCCCTTCTTCTTCTCTAAATCCTGCTGGTTGTGATGAAAAGTTACTTACACACTCACATTGCTGGCAGAACAGGCTAACATGAGTTAAAAATACTGAAAAAGAATCCTAAATGTAATTGTTTGCATTCTTTTGTTGTCTTTTGACTCTAGCTGCTTACACAATATGAGATGGAAGAACTACCGTTCTAACTCTGTTCTCTCTGATTTGCCATTTTCTTGGTGGAACAGTTTTCCACAGAAATTTAGAAAACATTAATCCTTAACAGGATCTGAACCATCTCTGTTTACAGAAACGTGGGAAAAGGATGGTGTATTTATGAGCATTTAATGTAGAGTGCTGTCTCCTGTGTTTTGCCTCTACACTGCAGCACTAGCCCATTTTTGTTATCTCAAATGAAATAAAGATATCATCTGAGTATTAAACCATATGGTTTAATCAAGACTTAAAAATTTTCTATAAAGCATGAAAACTCTGATAGTCTTTTGTATGACTCAAATTCTTCAGTGTCGGTGTGATTAAACTAAGCAGTAAAAACCAAACCAGATAAATTTTTTATTTTTATCCATCAACATAATTTGTATAATTCAAAATAAAATGTCAGCTTTAGGATCATCTATTCCAAGCATTTTTAGGAAGTGCTGGTATGAAAATTTCCCACTGTAGGATGGAAAGCTGAAAATGCCACTTTGCTCTAGCAAAAACACATTTTCTTTCTGAACAGGCATACAATTTTACACTGGATGTGGAAAATGCCATCAAGCCATAAAACTTACTTGTAGCTGGGATAAAGCACTAGTTCCTTTGCTCTCCTGAGACAGGAAGAAGCGTACTGACATAAGGAGCTCTTGAATACAGCAGCGAAATTCCTCCTCATTTTGCCCTCCAGTAGCAATAGAGAATAATCTTCGAGATTGAACGATGTATTTAAAGATGTATTCCTGTGCCTATAAATGCCAAAATCAGAGATAACTCACAAAAATGAACGTGCTTATCTCCAAACAGAGCACATGCAATGATTATATTCAAAGAAAGAATCAGAAACAGGAGCCCATTAGTTAGTTTTGGTAAATCTCTCTACCGGAACACCAACAAAATTTTTATTTAAAAAACCAAAACAAAACAAGCAAAAACTCAACACCACTTTCTCCTCCCATCCTCCCTCCCTCCAAAAAAAGCTTAAATTAAGTTGCAAAACTGTTGGAATGCCAATTCAAAACACTGCCCTCTCTTAGTGGCAAGACACCAAAGTTCACAGCAGCACATAAAAACACAGAAGGGTACCACACTGATATTTTATTTCCAAATTGTAGCACGTGTTCCAAATGGGATTATTGTGTTGTAAGACCCACCCTGATAGCATGTTATGCTTTTCTGATAATACAAACCAGGGCAACAAGAACAACCACAATCAGTAGAATTCCCTGGTGTCGGGACTGAGCCATTAGGTCAGTATTTAGGTTCATGCCATGGATGTTAGTACCACCAGTGTAATCTATATTTGATTGCTCTGCCTCATTCAGTAAGGAACATAGAGCTCCACAGACTAATGGTAGTGAGCCTCAGTGGTCAACTTACTGACAAAAGAGAATAATGAATAAACTGACTGCACTGAAAGTCTGCAGCTCCCTAGTGTAACCTCTCTCCTGCGGCCACGGGGCTGTACAGGAGCCAGCTGGGTGCCGCCGAAGGTGGCCACAGGATGCTGCCACTCCCGGATCCCCTCCGGAACCCTGGCAGTGGTTACCATCTGCAGCATGGGTGGCGCAGGCAGGATCTCGGTTACGACATACCGAAGCAAAGGAAGGAGGAGTGGACATCTGTATAAGTACCAAGGATCTTTTAATCTTCCCTGGCAGGGGACGGGGGACGAACAGGAGGTCTGGGGGGGACGATGATAAAGGGAGTGGGTGTGATAGGAGGAGACACAAAACTAACCAATAACAAGGACTCAGGGAGGAGCGTGGGTTACAGCTAAGCCACTGAGGGTCACACAGGGGAGGGGGAAAACCCCAGGGGCAAATCATACATCGAATAAAGAATGACTGACACAGAATTCTCGAGATAAGGGGGGTGGTTACCATGACAGGCAGGGGACGGGGGACAGCTCCAAAAGGGAGGGAATAGGGAGAAACCACTGTGAGGGAAGTACATGGGGGGAACCGAGGACTGAACCATTATTGAGTCACAACAGGAATAACCGATTCTAAAAACACTCAATGCCACACCCTAGAATTAGTACTACTGTTCCATTACTTATATATATTCTGCTTCATTCCCTAAGTTAAACCCATGTGTACTGTATGAATACATCATTCAAATATGTAATTCAATAATTTTTATTACCTTTAGTACTTCCTGTATGTGATCATGAAGCTCCACCTCAGTGACTCGATCAATATGCCACTTCAGTACTTTTATAAGATCTCTAGAAAAGCCAACCAGAAAGTATTACAACACAGAAGTGGGAGAAGGGTTAACTTTGCACATAAAACGCAAACCAATAGCTGTCATATGAGAAACACTGGCAAAATAAAAAACAGATCACTAGATTCACTGATCATCACAGACTCAATCGTACACTTAGTTTTAAGTCTGCTGAAGAGCACCTAATAGATCTCTGATGAATGGCCAATAACACCAGCATTAAATATGCAGTAGAATGATTTCAACAGGGATACACCATCTCCTTAACCTAATGATTGATTCTTTTAGCATGGTAAAAACTGTCAGTATTAAGTCAGATAGAAAAAGTACAGACTTCACCTGTATGCAAGTGCTCCTGCAAAATGACTTTCAATGTAAGTGTCCATTACTGGCTTAAAGTGGTGAAACTTGCTGTCCTGCAGCAAATTTATTATGTGAACCTAATCATGAGAGAAAAGAAAAAAAACCCAAAGCTTTTTTTTTTTTTCATTTACTTGGTTTTTAGCTACTGTTAAGCATGATCACAAAATGAAACTTACCAGACAATCAAATACTTTTGATCCATATTTTTGAGAGTTTTCATCTAAAATACCAAATAAAGTGTCTAGTGTATCTTGAAGAAACTTTTGGGAGAGAATAAGAGTGTTATTAACAAGATACTTCTGTGACATAGAAATAAATTATTTCCTTCATATCATCTAAAAGTATGAAAAGGTATATACCTTCACTATTTCTGAACCATCAATTTCTTTTAATTTTGAGAGGCAACCTGCAATTTTGTCTGGGTGGGTTCTCCACTTCAGAAGGTCAAGCATATCTCCTGCAAAAACAAAATGCAAGATAAAGTTGGAAGCAAAGCAGCACTTCATATTTTAAATTTTACTATTACAGTCCACTCAGGAAAATTTGGCATCATTAAAACAAAAGAAAACACTTTCAGATTTGCTATATGAACTTCCCAAGACCACATTTTCATTCCATTATGCAATTGTTCCACCAATACAAACATAAGAACAGGGTCATTAAAATCACTCTCCTGTGGCCACTCTATCATGCAACCTCATTTAGATATTATTTTAAATAAAGCAATTGTTTGCCCTCTCTCATCCCATTGAAGAATGCCTTCCAGAGGTACTCTCTGAAAGCTAGAAACAATCTCCTAACTGCTAGCTGAAATGTATTTGAAGCACTCATGTTTCTATGTCTTTTTAGAGATCCTCCAAGATCCCACTTGATTAACAAGTAAAAAAATCTCTTCTGGAAAATAAACTATTCTGAGCTAAAAAATACCTGAGTATGTCCAAACTTCCACCTGTTTTAATTCCATTTCCTTCAGCTTTCTTAACCAAAATGATAACTACAAATAAGATTACATCATTTTCTACATCATTAGCAAGCTCATACATCTCTTGTAAACACCTGTCATCTATGTTCTAGAACTTAAGTGTCTTTTTGATAGACATATTATGTCAGCAATATGATGCTTCTGTTTAACACTATTCAGTTCCCTGGATAAAGAAGAATCCCCAGGAGTCTCCACTAGGATATCCTGCCTTTCCTCATTATAGTCAATCTAATTTCTATTTTTTCTTATTAATTATTTAAATCAAAGTTACAATGCTTTGCTGAATCATATTTTGATTTTGTCCCTCTCAACTGATAAGACCTTTCAACAACATATTAGCAGAAAATTGTCTCAGATTTTAGTGAAGTTACTCTCATCTCCACACCCTTCCAGTCCTTTAAAACAGAGATAAATCCCAGAGATTTCTTCATATCTAGTAGTATTTTCCTGAGTATCTGCTCAGGAAGGAAATTCCTTTCACTATAGTGCAATCTTCCACTTCCATTTTAACTTTTATTTCCCTATTTGAAAAGTGTTATTTCTAATCTATATGTTTTCTTATGTGCTGCATTGCTCAACTGCTGCATTTCCTCTTGACAGTAAATAAAAAAAAATTTGAAAATATTACAAAGTTTATTCTGGCATGATTTGCCTTTGATAAACTCATCTCACAGCACATCTGAATTAGTTACATGTTGATTTTTTTCATCCATGATTTCTTGTAAATATTTCCAAAAAATTCATCATGGATGGATGGCCCAATGAACGTATCTGCCCTTCCACATATCTTAAATGTAAGTTCTACAATTAATAGTCTTTGAAAGCATGTTATTGCTTCACAGATGTAATAAAAAGCCCACCTTACTATAAGATTGAGAATTTCTTGTTCTATACCATTCAATATCCTAAAACAGTTTTGCAGACTTGGCTTGGTTTTTCAGCAGTTTTTCCTTGCTGAACTCAGACAGATCTGCAGAGCTCCATTCAAGCTGTATTCAGTCAAAGCTACACATATTTTTGACTGTTAAATTAAATAAATTCCAAATCCCTTTTATATTCGTTTACTCCTGCCACGCTTCACTGACCAGCTTTTCAGAAATTCTCAGTGCCTAGTGGTTTGAAGCAGAAAACCTTAATCACCATCCAACCCTTCCATCAGTTTAAGCTAAACCACAGTCCAGCTGATCACTGCCCTGCACTGTGTTAGAAGGAGCCAGGGCTTCTGAAGTGTTCTCAGTAGTTATTAAAGTAAGAGGTTAATAGCAAGTTTTCCTCTTGGTTCAGCATCTTTTTGGCTGCTTTCTACCACAGACTATTTTCACACTCAAGTAATACTTGAACAACACCCATCTTTGTGTCATCTCTTTCCTGGTTTGCTGCAGGGAAGTTCTTCTATCCCACAAAAAAATGAAGTAATAATTTTTACTTTATTAACACTAAATATATCTCTACCTATATTGAATTTTTGCCACAGATGTTAATGGCAAACAACCAACATAGGATTCCACAAATATTTTGCTGCCTTAATTGCTTGTGATGGACACAGATTGTTTTGATGCATCTAGGTGTTACATTTCTGTTTTGCTTCAAGCTCTGTTGGCATGGTAAAAAGAGGCCCTTGAGTTGCACTGAGTGATCAAGAGTCCCACACATGCATCAGAGACACATCCCAAAGATCAAGGACAAATTATAGCTCTTATTATTCTTTCTGTCAGGAATTTTTAAGAAACAAGATTTATAAATCCAGTGAACTACATTTGTCTTTCAGACAATTAAATGTACTTCCACATTTTAAGCCTCAGCTCAAGATGACAAGTAGCAAGATTAGCTGAAGCTGTGAGTTCAGAGCAGGGAAAACACTTCTTTATAGGTTTGCTGGAGGAACTTGGTAGAAAATAGTTAACACTCAATATTAGGGATTTGTTGGGGGATTTAAAAAGAAAAAGAAAGCAAATGTAAGACACTCACTTCAAAGGACTTATTTCAAGGGAAGTGCTAAGGAGGAAAGACATTCTAAGATAACATTAGCAAATAGCCCAAGCATACATGACATGAATAGAAAATCTGACGTGTGAATCACAAGGGGAACGGATACCAGTGTGTAATGTAGTAAGAGACTGAGAACATAAAACTGTTCCCAGAAATAGGCCCACTAGGAAATCACAGTTTTGGAAAAGGGAAAAAGTCACTGGTGATGAGTAATTTTGCTGAAGAATAAAAATACTTCCAATGCATTATCTTCAAAATAATCAGGGCCTGTAAATTTAAAACTGACTACACCTGACCTATTATCCCTACCAAATAAAACACGTCCCTTCTCAAAGCATGTAATTTAAATCCAAAGAGCTAGGTTTAATAGAAAGTTTAAAATCATGAGTTTAAGGAAGTGGTTTGGGATGATTTTCCATCTCTCTCATATAAGTCCTGAGACATCAGAAATGGACTTGTTTTGACACTACTACACTTCCAGAGGAAAAGACTGAATTTCAGAACTGGCAGTCAGTGTGTCTCTTCCAAGAGGCTGCTTCTCTGGTCACCAACACTTCCTCCATAACTGGAGTTATTTGGAAAGCTGCCCAGTGCCTCTTTTGTTTTGATGATTCACTGGTTGGTTTTTTTTTTATTTTTTTAATGCAGATAGAAGGATTACACCTCTGCCATGCTGTATGGCGGGTGCTCTGCTGCTGAACAGCTGCTGACCAGGCATGCCCCAGCCAGTGCTGAGAAACGAGTGGATGCCAACAGCTAAAATATTCAGACTTACTGGAAGGATCCTGACTCTCTTGCAGCCAGCAATCCCTGCTATATGTGAAAAACTAAGACTGTTTTGTAACTACTCAGTAAAAAAATACTGTGCTCTCACTCACTCTTTTGGGGTTTTATAGACTAATGGAACATAACTACCCATCTAAGAATATATAATAGAAAAAAGCTAGTATAGTTTTTGCTGATATCAACTGATTAACTATCCAGGATCAAAAGGAAAAGAGAAGGAAAAACTGAATAGCAGAAAGATTAGATAAGAAGGCGTTCTCAGCCATGATGAACGCACAGACTCCCCTGGTTAGGTCTCCAAAAATTGCTTGGAAATAACCCTAAAAACCCCTCCAAAGTACCCAGGGTAAGGAAGTTATGGATCCCAACAAGTAGGAGTCAGCCTCCGTCCCCCAGTCCCCATAATTTTAATATGCATGAGAGCTGATGGCATGTGGGAACAATCAATGAGAGAATGACAGCTGAGTCAAATTTCCCAGCAAGCGAGTAAGCTGCAGCCTAATCCAGTCACACCCTTTGCAAGTCTGGTTTGGGGTCCTTCCCCACCCCATAGCCAGACAACAGAATAATTTTTAATTCATTTTCAGACTGGGCATTGTTGTTTGTAAATAACGGGTGAATCTCTGAGGTATTCAGAAAAAAATCTCCAAACTTAAAAACAAATTTAAAAATAACCAGGAATTTTCAAAAAAACCAATACAAATGTTTATTAAAAAAATGAAATACACAGATCTTTTTAATCCTGTATTTTTCAATACATAAGCTACATTCTCTCAGGGATAACTGAAGTAATGCTCACATGACCAAATATCCACATGCTTTGCTCTATGTTCGTTTTCTGAGCATGCAATAGATTTTGGCAAATTTTTGTTTAAAAGAATGGGGATTTGGAAACTCACCAAGATGAACTTCCCAAAGAAGATCCTTGGAGAAAATATGAGCCTGTCTACTGAAAATATTTCCACCCTCTGAAGTACTGCTGAAATAATTGTTAACTCTTTCAGAGCTGAAAAGGGGATCAATATTATTCAGATATTCTACACCCTCTTACTCAGAATATGGTTAAAAATAGGAGGAAATTTTTTATGCCCTATGTCACACATCTATTTACAATAAGTACAAAATAACTCCTGTACTGTAAATAAAAATTAATACTAGACAACAGGGCAACTATTTATCAGTGAGACACTTGTAAATTCCAGGCAGCACTTTTATGCATGTGTAAGTACAAGTAGATTAATGTAATTTCCTAAATCAAGGCCTTTAACTGAAGCAAATTTAGTATCTGATTCCCTATTAGCTACCTTTGGGAAAATCTTTCATTGAGTAACTTTCATTACTAAGGTAATTGCTATGAAAATACAAAATGGGTGTGTGCAAGGAAACAAGCCACTTAGTGGTTGCACACAGTTCTATTTTGCACACTTGCTATTAAAGGGTGAAAATTAAAAGCACTATTTCAACTTAAAAAGCTGCTCTAGTTTTTGTTAAATGTCTATAACCAGTTTGCAAGCAGTTAGCAATTTTATCATTGTACACAGAAGATGGGTAAAGTCACAGATACTCACACACAAAAGAGATCAAAGTAATAATATAAAATTGTGCCTCTATCAAAGAATGGTCAGAAACACATTACCAAGCAAATACACAGTATTTAGAAATTTTTGGAAAACTGTTCCACCTGTTTTAGTAACAGGTAGTTCAGTTATGGCAGGAAAACAAGAACCTCAAGAACTTTATACGTAACACTGGTTAAGAACTTTACACAGAGCCCTGGTAGAGAGTGTAAACACATGTATTTAAATCTGCTGCTCCTTACAGCCAGTGTATAAACTGTTTTAAGTAGTAATAAAAGTTTGTTGGTTTGAAGAGAAACAAAAAAGCAATATATGCCTAATCAGAAACAAACTGCTACAGCCTAAAGTGACAATAAGTATTTCATAATAAATCTACAACAAACAGAATAAGAGGTTTTATAAAGCAGCTGGGTTCTGATAGTTGATTCCAGAAGTGCTGCATTTGATTCCAATATCACAGTCATCTAAAAAGCATTCGTGAACTACTTAAAAACAGTGGTTTATCATGATCCATTTGTTTCCATCTGGATATAAAAAAATTATGAAGAAAACCAGAACATAAGCTATTTTTGAGTACATCCATGCTTGCTTGGCATGGAAAAGACTAGCTATCACACTCATTTCAGCTCATCCTGTTTTAAATAATCAACATATCCTACCATTTTGTGTGAGTTTGGTGGAGCAGAGAAAGGATGTAATCCAGAAAGACTCCTTAGTGGTTTTTACTGCTTGGCTGTTGTTTCCTAGGGATATTCCCTTTGAAAAGGGGAGTTTGAGGTAGCGACCAGAATCCTGAAGGTTTGCATTTTCTTCACACTGCGGAAACAAACCAGTTAAAATAACTGCACAAAACAATTGACCAAATCTCTTAATTATATGAATCATTGTTTCTCTGTCAGAAAATGAAGAATTTCCACTATGCCTGTTGCAACTTTGCTTTTAGAACATAGCATCATATATTGGCATTGAAATTTAATAAATTTGTACAGGTTACATTAAATAAATAGCTACAATGTTCACGTTGAAAACAAAACTTTATCTGGCAGCACATAAAATCCTCTAAACAAATTGACAACTCTTATACATGGAAAGAGAGTTCCACAAAGTTAAAATAACTTACCTTTGTGAAATTCATTATAACACAATGTGAGATAACAGTAAGACTTAGAAAAACCAATGCACTGAAACACATACCTAGATTCAATTGCAGCTTATAGGTATGTTCCCCTTTTAGGAAGGTGAATATTAAAAAATCAGCAATGGATATTTTAATGGTGACAAGATTATCATTCATTTGATAATCAGTACAGACTTTCTCAACTTAGTATCTCTGGGCATTTAAAGTAAGTTCCAGTGGAATCATTACTGCTAATGACTGCTAATTCAAATTACCTTGTGCACAATTAGTTCATGGGTGCCATCTGGCAGAGTCCTCCCATTTTCCTGCATCAGGGGCACGAAAGAAAAGCCAAACAACTTCTTCTCACCCTTTTCTTTTGCTGAAATGCATGTATAAATAGCAGCAGTTAAAGATAATAGTATACTTTTTAGACAAAATAAAAAAGAAAGTACACTGGAGTTGCAGCTAGTCAGATGAAGATTATCTTGAATTGCTGTTCCAATTGGCATGTTGTCTCCTTTTTTTTATCTAACTTTAAATCAGAAGGGAGTATTCTAAAATAATTTAGTATATATTAACAGCAAATAACATAAGCCACCAATATGCAATCTTAGCAAAATATAGAAGTTTATCCCCCTCTGTGAAACCTGTCTCTCATGCCTTGGAACACAGAATGTGGAACCAGTCAGCAATTTTCACCTCAAAATCATCTCTAAAAGGTTTCAAAACGTTTTAAAAATTTTAGAATTTTGTTAGTAAAAAAAGCATCACAGAGCAAGTTCATGCAGCTGTCTTTTCCCTGAGGTGTTATGGAAACTCGTGTGCTGACTACAGCCATAAGGGGAGGACTAGCAGAAGTCATGAGGACCACTCACTGGAACAGTGCCGGAATTCACAGCGGATGTGAGCTCCTCTGAACTTGTCCACAGGAATAGGAAGTTTCAGCAGCTCAGCCCATCTGGGACCATTGTTATGATAAAGCACAAAAGAATGGTACTCGCTGGCTGGTGGCTCTCCAGAGCCAAACGAGATAAAATCCTAATGAAGAAAAATTATGATTAAGGATAGATTAGTTCACTGGTAAAATGTCATCAAGGACTGCTCTTCCAAGGAAAACTATTTAATGTATTCATTCATACCATAAATGCCAAATGTGGTACAGTGTTCAGTGTCTTATAACCCTCAAAAACACCAGCAAGTTTTTTTTATACTTGCAGTTAGAAAATTATAAATATCAAGAATCATTCACCTAATTTAGAACAGAAGTGTTTATCATGGTGTACTAGGTGATCAGGGAGGCTTAAGCAACACATGTGTTGTGGATTCCCATGAGACAGCACGGTCCTGCCAATGCTATGCCCCAACAACAAAGAGTGGAATTGAGACCAGAACAGCCCAGGCTCAAGATTTCAGTCAATTGAAATAAGCCTGTAACCCTGGCACTATCAGTGGTATGTCCCAGCATTAGAAAATAGATGTGGATTCTGTGATCAGGAAGAAGCAAAGTGTTGGCTGCCTTTACCACACCCATGATGGACTCCCCATAGCAGGGTAGACAATGGATTTGTCTAAATCCTGACTTGGGGATATCTATTAATTCTCTGTGGGAAAGGTAAGGTGTAGCTTTTGCAATTATAATCTCATGTTTTTGTTTTATATATACACACACATTTATGTGTATATATCATTAATGTATATATATAATGAATCTATATTGGATGCCATGGATCAATATGCACAATTTCACTTCAGATACACAAACACAATTTGAGCCAGGCTTTCTTCATTGTGCTACCCCACAGCCCATGAAATCAAGGAGAGCATATGAAAACACTACTTTCAAATTTAAAACAAAACAAAAACAATATAAAAATATGTGAGGAAGAGTTTGAATGTGAACAAAAATCTTTTTGGTACAGAAAAATTTTGAGAAAGAGTCATCTAATAATAATTTAAATTTAAACCATTGCCTGTTTGTAAGCCATAACCAGCAGCATACAATAAAATTTGAAGATGAGAAGGAATATTAATTTATTTTTTCTACTGATACATGGTGCTGACTTCTGCAGCAAGAATCCCAAATTTATTAAAATCAGACATAAAATTCACAATTATCAAGAAAAGTTGTTCTTTTAAATAACATAAAAAATTGCATATTTCTAAGAAGAATTCTTAGGAAATACAAAATTTTCCCAAACTTGATCTTGCTTCAACATTTTCCAACATCTTAATGGAATCATCAGTTATTTGGCTGGCAATTTTACGGGTTTATCACAATCATGTAATTCATCACAGAAATAAAACAAACATATATTAAGGTTTTATATAGACACTTTAAAAATCTTTTAAGCAAAGTGGAAACACTTTGAATACCTAAAGACAGCAAAAGATAAACATATAATTTCCAAAGCATTTTTGCATTCTTCAGTCAGTGCCACAAAAGAAGACTTATATATGAAAAAGTTATCAAAATTAACTACAGCAAGGAAAAACATAAAACAAAGATACCTTTAAAATTTGACCACTGCTGTCCACGACATGCATTGTCACTTCCACATTTCTGGCCACACTTTTCCCTCCTTTCTCAAATTCTCCTCTTTCTACAGTGATATATAAATCATTCCTCATTTCACCTATGAGAAAAACAAACAGAACAACGTGTCCAAAAGTCAGTCCAACTTGCTTATTTTTTCTTTCAGTACTTCAGTAGTTTTTCATTTTGTATTACAAAGGATAATGCTACACCCACAATTCATCAGTATTTTTGGATTTTAAACAACAATTTTTTTTAAAACAATAATTTGTTTAAAACAATAAACCAAGAAAAGCAAAAGATCTTCATCCCTTTTAAAACCCAAAGATTATTGGCCATAATAAACCAATTCTAGGGGCTTCTACTCATCTTTTGGGTCTGTTTGGTCTTTTCATTGGCCCTTCTAGCTATACTGAAGTGTCTAGTTCCACCTCATTTAAGTCTTCTAATCTAAGGCAATATTAATGTATTTCCTTTCGTTTGTAATTGTTACAGTTCTCTGTTTAATTGATTACAACTTTTTTCTGCTTAATCTTAACAGGAAATGTATTACTTTGCAAAAGGAAAAACCAAGAAGTTGGTATTCTTCTCATTAGCAGGGCAGTCTTTCCAGATTGTGAGCATTACAATTTGCAATCTAAAAAATCTCCATATATTTTACAATAGGGCGTTCCAAAGCTTATGAGGAAAAAGTTTGCTTGGTAAGCTTATTTTTTGTTTGTTGGAAAGGCTTCTGAGAAATTAAGACTCTTCATCAGGACATTTACACTACAAATCCAATACAGACACTACCTAAGTCCCATATGGTATGTACAAGGACTGCTGGCATATCTAAATTTAAATCCTTTGCACGTTCATGCAGTATCACACTAAGTAGTCTGTCAGAACATAAACAGATCGTATGGACAAGATCAACAGTAATTTTATTTTAGTTTCAGTTGACACAAATTGCAAAGTTTGATGAAAAGGGGGAAGAGTGGTTGCAGTGGGGACAGACAGGAGGAAAAGCAGTACTGGTGGTGACTGAAGTGTCACAGTAGGGAAGCCCCTGTTTTCTTTAAAGATGCTGAATCCATTTGTGAAGAGTGTAAACGAATCCAACTCTTGAACAAAATTACCAGAACTACTTTGAAGCAATTGGACATTCCTTGTGAAAGGAAAAACAATGAAGGATGAACAGCATCATAATTAGGAGAATTTTCTAAAATTCTTATTTCTGGACTTTGTTGAAACAGAAATTGAGAATATATGTTTTCATCTGGAGAAAGTTTAGTGAAAAGGGAATATCATCTTTTAATAAGGTAGATTTTCACTCAGCACTGCTGAAAGTGTGATAGTTTAGTATATTTATAGGTGTGCAACTTGGAAGGCAACCATGGGATATGTACTTGTACTATGGCTAAAATTAATTATAATATATGTAACATAAATAATTAATGGATCTTCAATTTCTAGCTTCATTTTAATTTGCAAGTAGAATTTGACTTGCTTGAACTTTCCACAATACTCTCATGTTTCACATTCCTTGTATTTTACTGCATGCAAATCTCCAGTGATTTTTAAGTAACAGAAACAATGAGCTTGCTACAGTAATCTAATATTTTTATAATATTATTACATCACTAGATGCAAAATAATTAAATGATTCCTCGGAAGCACAATCTAAATGATAAAAAAATTAAAGAAGAAACTGCCATATCATGAATCTCTCAAGACCCATGCCCATAAACAAGAGGGAAATCTGCTATTGTATTACCTTATTATCAGCTACCTGCTGAAACGATCATGGGCAGAGGCTAGGATACAGCTAGAGAGAATCAACAGAACAAATACTAGAGAGTATTCACTTAAGAGTGTCTGAAGTCAAGGATGAAAGAGCTGAATTACTAATGAGTGAGAGCAACCACCAGATCAGTCTCTGCTCCCTGCTGGGAAGCAGGAATAAAATAAGCAAAAGGTGATGTTTTATTCAGGTGATGAACTTGTAAGAAAAAAACAAAAAACAAAACCAAACACAAAAGCAATCTCAAAACAAAAGCCAAACACAAACCCAAAGCTTTCCAAAGGATGTTTTGAATGTAAGTAATGTAAAAGGATGAAAGGAAAGGATTGAGAAATTGTGGAAGAAAGATCAGCTATAGGATATGAAAATGGCAATCATAAGGACTCAGGATATCCCTTGAGCTGAAAATAGCTGCAGGCTGGGAGAGCATCAGGGGTAATTACCATACTCTTATGTGCATACACAGCTTTTACAAAAATGGCATTTTTCCATCTTCCTTAACAGAAATTCTCACTCCAAAAATTGAGATTGTCAGTTTAAATTAAGTTAGGCCATTCTTTTGTGGTTCCACTTCCCATAAAAAACATTCCAAATCCTCTATAAAACATTTAAACATCAGCACATTGCTGAACATATCTATATTCCTTTATCTGATATTTCTTATTTATGGTAACTATAATTAAACACTTGATTATAAGAATATGCATCATTTTCCTGTGGGATCTTTGCCTTCACCAGTACACCACACAGATTAAATTAACTCCTTGTCACTAAGGTAATCAATTACAACCATAAGTAGCACTGAAAGGCCAAGTCCAGCTGAATATCAGAGTTCTGAGGTAGACTTTGGAGAGTACAAATGGTATCTTCAGCTAAACTATCTGCATGACTGAAATAAATCTTACAGGTGTATGTGTAATGAGACTTTACAGTGTTACACTTCACCAAAGGTAAGGAATCAACACAGAAATTGGAAGGGCACGTTTCAAACAGCACAGTACATCAGATTTTAATTACTGGTTGAAAACATACCTACAGAATGAAATATCTATCAGACAGAGGCTTTAGATGAGGTGAAAAAAGCAACACACTAATTCCAGCCCATTTCTGTGCTGAGAAATACAGCATCTCCTTCTCCAAGGAAGAGAAAACATCCAAGGGCTGTTTTCAGTGTGACGTTTGGTACAGGAATAAACAACTGAAAACAATATCAATAAATGTGCTCAGCTTTTGAAATGACAAACTACCCTCTGCCTATAATGATACTGAGTGCTATGAAAGATCTAGTCCACTTGAAAGCATTTGTTTCAAAAGAAAGGGCAGCTCATTTCTCCCTGCTCTGATGGAGCATTTCCACTCCCTGGCCCCTGTTATGATAGGTCACTTCCACCTTTCTGAATTTAGAGCATCCAGACTGTGAAATGAACATGCAGAGAGCAACATCCAGTGAGTAACATTCTTAGCCAGAGTCAAATCCCACTGTAAATCAGCTTTGCCTAGGACTTTCAGTTTTCTGGGTAAGAAATGACTATCAAATAGTGAATCACACACATTTAAAATCATTAAACATTTTCTGGGAAGCTAAACCACCTAAGTCTCCTTAGAAGTCAAAGCTACTTCATGTAGGTTATGTGCTGAGTCAACAGAAGCTGGAGAAAAGCAAATTAAAGCCTTATGTTGCATTTCTGAGTTATTTGAATGATTTCACTGCTTAAAAAGCTGTTTATCTTGGTAAAGCTACTTTCTAGACACTATTTCAAGAAAAAAATGAGGTTAACATGTGACAACCAGCATAGGTAAGACGGAGGATTGTTGTACATTGGGTGTGAGATGGTAAACAGCAAAGAAGAAATAAAAAAGTTGGTGGTGGTCCCTATGAGAGTGGGAAGTAATGAGCTATTTCTTGGAAAAACCAGAACTGTGAGGATCAAAGAGTGTATCTAGGGAAGCTGTTTGTTCGTCTGACAACCATGCAATTGAATGTGTTGAAAAGGGGTATATTCTGTCCTAATTACAGAAGTGACCCAATAAACCCAACACTTTGGGACTTAGCACCCTATGATTTCACCTTTTCACCAAAAGCAGGCTGACAAATTCCTACAAGAGCTTCTAATATTAAGTGAGAGGTTAAAGCCAGATGGAAATGGAAATTCCATGGCATTTAACAACAACACCAAAGTCAAGCTGCAGTGGTGTGAATACAGACGTAACACTTTGACATAGCACAAGCTTTCAGTGCACATTCTGCATGGACAGCCACTCTGGTTCATGAATTTCATTGGAAATGAAAGGTGTTGAATTGAAATGTCTGAGTTGCTAAAGAGAAATGTGTACAGCACAGTATTGGCAGTCCCTGCCTCATCGGATGGTCCTGCCAACACACTGCAGCCTTGATCTGGCAAAATTATCTTGAAAGCACTCTCCATGGCCTAGGAGAGGGAAAAATCCAAGCCCCTCTTGTCCTAGCTGTAGGTGCTTACCAGGTACATTATAGCTCAAGAATTCTGACCCTACAAAGAAGCAAAAGCTTCATGACTTCAATCCAACCAGCAATGAATTGTACAAGGGCAGAACAGGGGCGAGGGACAGACACCTGATCAGCATCAATTACATGCAAAAGTCTAATATTAGGAACAGGAGGAAAGGCCAATTAAAGTCAAAAACAACCACAAGAAGACTGCTGGAGGATGCAGTTAATGGGGGTCAGCCTTCCTCAACCTGCCAACTATAAAACACAAATATTAAATAAGCAGTGAAGAGAAAAGAGCCAGGAGTAATTTCCAGACAGCAATGCATGCTCAAGGACCTATTATGCCCAGTGCAGAGTTTTATTATGGGATGCCTCTGCAGGCTGCCTTGCCTTCATAGGCTGGAGGCTCCATCATCACTATCAAGGACCTGTGTACAAGCACTGGTCTCCTGCTGCTCCCAAGTTGGACCTGTGTGCAAAATGTCCCCAGCTCAGAGAGGCTTAACTGTACCCACTGAACTTCAGGTGACAGGAACAACACAGGAGAGAGTCAGATCAGTACAAGCCTCAGCAGAGCCTTTGTATGAATGTATCATTTGTACTGTTATTTTTATAAAAACATTTGCACCTAACCTAAGCATCAAAGCAATGATCTTTCATCACAAAATTGTTTTTAAACTTACAGTGCCAAAGCTGTGAGTTGCAACTGCAACAAGTACATTATAACAAGACTTTTCTGGTATTTCAAACATATTTAGAACTGCAGAATCTCTTGTAGCATGTTAATATGAAATAAGCTTTTCAAGCAGAATATAGCTGTCAAAGATCAAAGGTAGTGTCTTTGTTAAAAACAGGAGTTTAGTTTGCCAGCTATCCTCAAAAAGCTTTCTAGTGCAATAAATTTCAAATTGATTATTATTAGGGTAACAAAACACAGCATGACTGTATGTGAACAAGCATTTCTGATAGTTACTGCTGTCCTGACAACAGCCACTAATTTAAAAATAAGTACACAGACCTCAGTAGGAGCTTTTGTTTGGAACTGCTTTTTTGAAAGCTTTGCTCAGAACTGTAGGACCTTTAGAATCATGAATTGTAAAAGAGCAAAAAAACCTAATTTTGTTTAAATGAAGTTCCTGTTCATCTACATTTATGTAAAATACAAGCTAATGAGATGCTTTATACTCTAAACATATCTTGAATAGCTCTTAAAAAAATTTCAGTTGTAGGGACCGAAAGTCTCTGGATGTGGCACAGACAAAATGGTATTAACCCAGAATATAAATCTTGTGGATGAAAAAATTCTAGAGGAAAGATCCTTAGAATACTTTGTAGAATGGAAAAAGAGTTGTGTAGCAACTGCTAGTGGGATGATATTAAAAAAAAAAAAAAAAAAAAAACCCAAAAGCAAAGAAAAAAAAAGCAGCAGAAGGTGATTTTAACTTTTAACTTGAGGAGAGTGCTAAGGAAGCTTAGTAAAATTTTCTGTCTCACTAATCCCCTTCTGGCAGTTGAACTTTGATGATTTCGTAGTCCAACTTCCATGCAATGAGCTGGGACATCTTCAATTAGAGCAGGTTGATCAGAGCCCTCTCCAATTTGTCCTTAAATGTTGCCAGGGATAGGACATTTAGACTTTCTCTGGGCACCCTGTGTTGGCATTTCTACCCTTTTTTCAAAAAATGATGCAATGTTTCCTTTTTTACAGTCACTGGGTACTCCATGTGACTGCCATGACCTTTCAAATATCATGGAGAGTGGCTTGGCAACTACATCAGCCAATTCCCTTGGGACCCTGGGATGCATCTTGCCAGGTCACACAGACTGAAGTATGTTCAGATCCCTCAGGTGGTTACTGTTTTCCTACAGAGGGAGGAACTTTGCTCTCTTCAGTCCCTGCCTTGAGATCCACAGATTTGAGAGGTTGAGAGGAGAGATTTACAGTGAAGACTGAGGCAAAAATACTGTTGAGTACCTCAGCCTTTTCTTTTCATCTGCTGAGACCAGTTTACCAGTCATGCTGATCACAAGGAGTATGCTCTTCTTTTCTGGCTGAAATTCCTACAGAAGTTCTTTTTTTTTTTTTTTTTTTTTGCATTCTCTTGCTGATTTCAGCTCTGACTTTGCCTTAGCCTTCCTGACCCCATCACTACACAACTGGGCAACATCCCAATACTCTTCCCAGCATACCTGTTCCTGCTTTCACTGCTTCTGCATTTCCCTGTTGTCCTTTAAGTTTGACCAGCATGTCTTCATTCAACTATTCTTTTCTCTTGACTTCCCTTCCCTTCTTATACATTTAATTTATAAACAAAAATTAATTTAAAAAATTCAAGTTAAGCAATCTAGGATCATTTGTGAAAACTGTAATACAGAAGAATGTTATCTGAGAGAAGGGCTTTCTTAAGGACAGCACCTCAGGAAGACACACAGGCATGCTGCATTTCACAAAGAATTTCATCACTGTAGGAAATGAAATCCCATTACTGAAACAATTTCCTTTTTGTTTTGCATTTTAGAAGATACTGAAAGACTGACTGGCTGCTTATCAGGGAATACATTCAGCACTTTCAGAAAGGGGGGCAAATCTCATTGACATGCTTGAAGCTGCCAGTGAACATCTTTGAGTTTTAAAGACTGTGACAACCACCAGTCAGCTGCCTGTTCAATGCCTTTTCCCCACAGAGCATACCTTCACTTCTACATCACTGAGGCAAAGAACAACCAAATAAATTTTGCACACACTCACAGTATTTATGAGCAATATACACACATGACTCAAAAATGAGAAAATGTTTTATTTAGTGCCTAAATATATACATACAAAGAAAATCTCAGACTGAGATGTTCTGGGTGCCATTTAACAAACAATTATTTGGGGCAGGTTGTTTGTCTGTAAGTATATTATAGGGAATAGGCAGAAAAAATTAAGTCAATTTCTACCATTTATATACTAGCAATTACTTTATATATTATGACTGGTATTCTTGTTTATATATGGGAAACAATTAAAATAACTGCATATGTTAGGATTTTGGGAGCATTGGGTCACTTTGTAACACCACTGCCTTTTTATTATTGGATTAAGTAGACTTGGGCATTTAAATCAGAGATGAACAAACTGATTTTTTGGGTTCTCTCCTCAGTTACCTTACTTTTGTTTTTTTAATAAAACATTATCTGCATTTTCAGCTTTACTGCAGAAACATTCAACAAGCTTTAGGACACACTCACCAGAAAACATCTGATTAAGAAAATGAAATGCCCTTTACAAGGAATTCTCAAACAAATACTTTCAGATTTGAAATGGATTGTACATTTACCATGGAATATCCAATTGTTCTGTGACTTTTTTTCTCTTCCTCCTAACAATGAGATATTAAACAAGCTGCTTTAAACAAGTGAGGAATAAAAGACTTGCAAACTTTTTTCAACAGAAAACTTTGACCTGTCGTCTTTGTCTAATAAAGAAATTATTTTCTAACAGAATTTTGAAAGACTGTTTACTTTAACAGAATAAAGCATTCATTTGTTCGTTTGCCAGTGTTCCTTACCCAGTTTATCAAAGAAAAACTTCCAAGCCATAACAATCCTTGCATTCACCTCCCATGCATCACTGCTACTTATTCTATACTCAGAAGAAAGCCAGCTTATTCCTCAAATACCATAAACTGCAGAAAACTCTTTTCCCCATTCTTCATTTCCAGAGTCATTAAATCAAGGAAAGCACAATTAAATTCTGGCTTGTCTTCCCTTTCATAGTTTTCTTCTATTTTTTTCCTTCAGTTTCTAATGAACCAAAAAATAAGACAGAGGAGATGGAAAGGAGAAGGAAAACAATACACATGTTCCTTGCACTTGTCTTACCAAATATATCATACCCTTCTTTTCTCCAGTGACTTGTATAAATGCTAATTCCTTCAACAGATAGGATTAAAGTTTAAATAGTATTAAAATAGGGTTTGAAAAGCACAGGATATTCCCCCTGGAATACTTCAGTTTTATGAAAGGTCAAAACGCAAGGTGTGTCTTTACTCCACCTTATTGCTCAAACATATTTTGTGTAACTAATATATCCAGTGGCACAAGTTAAATTTAAAATGTTTGTACATCATATAGTTTAAAGAAAAGTTTGGAAAAATTCACTCCACTGCTCAAGGGAGAAAAATGTTGAAGTCTGTCAGACATAGACTTATTCTCCTAGAATCAACAGCTCTTTACTAACTTCAAGATTACTGGTAGATACAGACACTCACTGTAATGAGGACAACATATTCCATAGCTTCCTTTACATTTCTGCAGAATCTTTTTCTATGCTTTGAAAGAATGACTGCCTCTAGTCAAAAATCACATCATTGACAATGAATGTTATCACAAAGATAGCATTTTGTGAGATCATTTGTATAAAAAGACAAAGATTCTATTTCTAGTTTTATTTTAAAAACCTTCTGAAAATAGTGAGAAAGGTTGGTGAGTGTGTACTTGGACATGAAAAGACCTTTTAATAATCCAGATGAAAGCATGATTAGTACATTCAGTACCTTTGAAGGACAGGATCTGATGAGATTTAACTGGACAGCAAAAGGACATCTAATGAAGTTAAAAGGTGACAAATATAAAGCAATGCAGATGCAATGGGAAAAAAATTCAGTTGCTTTTCCTAAATTGAGCATATGAAAGCTCAGTTTAGAGCTTAGGAAACTTAAAAGCACAGCAATATCCCAGGCACCTCATTTTATCTGCTAAATGAGCAGAAATTGCAAAAAAGGAAAGGACAATGTTGAAACAAAATGCAGCTTTTAATCTTGGACAAATAAGTTTGAAAGAATGAAAGTTCCCCTACAAAAATTAATAGTGCAGCTGCATGTAGACTTTTTAGCAATGCTATTTGTCAAAATTTTTTGAAGAAATAGAAAAGGACCAAAGTATTAAATATTCCAAGCCAAGACGTCTCCTGTCAGGACTGACTAGCCCAGCTCTAGATACCAGTACAGATACCACACTAAGCTGGTGTGCAAGGTAAACACTGGTCAATGTAGAACCCTTGTAGTGATGCACCAATTCTTTAACCTCTTCTAATATCATATAAGTTTAATAATTTAGATGGATAGGAAGAAATATTAACTCTTATCCTTAAATCAAAGCATGTCGTGATCAGCTAGCAGCAGTGGTAAAATGGCACCAGTTCAGATCACAAGCTGAAAAAAGATAGCTAACTGATATCCACCTGAGAGAGTCTTCTGAGATGTCAGCCAACAGGTCAATTGTTTACACACCAAAATATGCTTTACTGACAAAGACATTTTGAGGTTTTATAAGTCACAGAACCTTTCAAAGTCAAATCCATAGCTGTTTTAAGTCAGAGTTGTCTTGTCATATTAGTATAGACAAAGCTGTATAGAGGAAGTTTGTAGGTAAAATTCCAGGAAGGAAGGCTTGGACCTCTCTGAATTGCTTGGTGAAAAAAGTATTCTACAGGAAGACAATGAGATTATTTTAAGTGCTTATGTATCACACTGAATGGATTTCGTCTTTGAATGTAGTAGTTAGGTAGTTAACAACACTACCAGTAAACTACCAGTAATAGATGTAGCACTGTTACAAACAGTGTAGCTTAAATGAAGTAAAGCAGATGCAGTTCTGATCTGGAATGCACAACAAAGGAAGACATGCACCTATATGTATGCTTACTTAACAAAAGTTTAGTCTATTTACAACTGGGAGGCAGAGTGGGCATCTAGTGAAGCCAGTTAAGTCCTCATTTAGACAAACAGCTGTCCAATTCTAAGAACTCCAGGCAACACATATTAGTGATCAGGGTTATCTACAGAATTAGATATTTTCCACAATGGTGCCAAAGAACATGTACATGCACGTGTACAACACATGAGCATGAACAGCACTGAAGGCATGGACTGATACAGGTGCTCTAAGTCAAATTTGGAAAGAGATTCCATAATAGTGAATGACATAAAATAGCAAAAAAGCTGGTAGAAGTATGCATAGGAAAAGGGCTTTCACATTTCGTTACCTATTATGTATGTAAATTTAACTTAGAGTGCTCCTCAAAAGTATACTACATTTGTAAATATCAAATACTGAATTTTATATACGAAGTAACAATGTAGTTGTCAGGAAATGGTGAACACAGAAACTCAGTGTGCAAGCACAGGTGTCCTTCAATGCTGTACGAAGCTTCCTGAGAATACTGGCTGCATATCTGCAGACAACCACACTAGAATGCTGGAATAGAATTTACCAATGCTTGCATGGAGTCTGCCCTGAAATCCTGGCCAAACCTACAAAATGCATATTGATTATCTTCACAAGCTGACTCTTTCACTGCCTGCCCTTCTTTTGTTGGCTAGAATAAAGTCAGTTACCTATTTCACAGCCTTTTAAAATCATAGCCATGTATTATATGATGGCTTTTATTCCAGCCATCTACTTCATTTCCTAAAACACTTCTTCATCAAGAAACTAACTCCAAGGGTCC
The DNA here is from genome assembly GCF_022539315.1 of Serinus canaria. NCBI lineage: Eukaryota > Metazoa > Chordata > Aves > Passeriformes > Fringillidae > Serinus > Serinus canaria. The sequence continues at coordinate 26,055,331 of NC_066314.1, read as the reverse complement.
TGGATAGTGTATTTTGTGGCTTCAGCCTGTCAAGCTGCAGTGACACAAAAAGCATTACTCCATAAAAACATGCACTATCATTGTCAATTCTGGTTTGGCACGTATGCTGATCCCAGTTACTTTTCACAGCAAAACCTCCACAGAGAAAAGGATTGGTACGACAAAAAAAAGAAGGTCAGAGAGAGTTTAAATACACCAGAATAGGAGAGAGACTTAAAATATGGCATTTCTAAGAGAGATACTGCAGTTTTGCAGCAAGAGGCATTTCTTATTGAATAATTCAAGAGAGTCTTATTCACAACACTAACCTAAGTGCTAATTAGCCACAGCAACACCCTTTCAACAAAAATATAAAATCAGATCTATTAATGACCATTTCTAGTGGCAAAAGATGAAGTTCTCTAATTTATCAGTGGAAAAAAAAACCACTAGAAGATAAACAGAATGAAAGGGGAGCTTTAAATTAAAAAAGCTTTTCAAAGACTAGGTTGCTGAGGGCATTTCAGGGCCTAGGGCATACTACTCTGGTTAGTCCTTGAAACTTATCATTGCAAGACTGAGATGATTATTTCTCTTTAGGAGAAATCCCTCCTGTGCCAGTAAACATAGAAGTTGTACATTATTTAAACTCATGCATGCATACAATTGGACTGAAAAAGCAGTATACCAGAACCCATATATTATTTTTTAAACTAAAACAGCGACAAAGTGAACCTGAATAATTCTTTGAAACTGAGTCAAGAAACTCCTCCAGCAGCTGATTACACTGTACCCTGCTATAACATGTTTCTTGCAGTTTAGTACATTGCATTATTTCTCAAGTGGAAAATGAAGGGGTAAGAGATCTATTTATAGAACTTAGCAAATTTGATAACACAGAGCAGCAGGTCACTAAATCATGGATAACTGGGGAAGTGATTCCTAATGGGAGTTACAGTGTGCTCAGTAAAACTGCTTCCACTGCTATCTGCCAGACTATCTACAACACCCATTTTATTCAAATTTCAAATCCAACAGTAAGACAACAAATAAAGCCCAGCTAATAAGCCATAAAATGTCAATTGAATTGCTTCCATTAGGCATACATATATATATATATAAACTAACTTAAATTTAAATGGCACCTGACTTATGCCTTTCATTATTCTCAGTACTGCAGTCATACCATTTTCATTGTAGTGCTGAAAGTGTTTTATTAACTTGTGTTATGTGCATGTTTTAAGTGACCAGTAGTGCTGATCACTGATGCAGAAGGACAGATGTTTTATTGGCAGTAAGAACACGAGAGTGAATTCTCAGTTGTCAAGTTTCAGGCAGAAGTTCAAGAGAAATACATGCCCACAGCTAAAGCTGAGCCTTATTACTGACTTTCAAATGCCTGTTTAAGACCTCCTTGATTAGTGAAGTATGAAAGTTTATTTATTTTTGCCTCAGAACCCTACTTTAATTCTGATTTAGGTCCACAGGAATGCAAAGACAGATCTTTATATGAAGAAGATAGTCTCTACTAAAAACCTGAAAGTCATAAGGGTGATTTGCATTTGAGAAAGTCTTGACTTTCTTGTATGCGTGGACTCAGCCGAAACTAAGATGTGAGCTCCTCCCTGCAACATTTCTCAGCAACAACATAACACCATAACCATGCCAAACTGATCTGCCTGAAAGTATGCTTTTCCTTTAAAGAGACATTTGCTTCCTAATTTTCAGCAACCCACTTAACTTTTGCAAAATTTTATTTCAGGTTTGCAATTATAAATTGTTCTATGATCTTCTTCCCATATTTCCTTCTTCACAATCAGACTGAAACAATCTTTCCACCTTCCTTAGCATTGGTTTAAGTACTTGCCTATTTTGTCATACAATATACACAAAATGAAGTCTCTACATCTATATTGTTATCCATTTCCATCATTTCCAGTATTGGAGACACATACCTCATAAAAACAGAAGCTGTACAGTACTAATGAAATTTTGTGAGTCTTTATTTAAAAAGCAACCAGTTCCTATAAATTGATTGTGCTGGTTCTCTTTTTACCTGCATAGAGCTCAGCAGTCTTGCCTTCAGTCATCTTTACCTCTATAAACTGGGCTTCCATCTCTCAAAAAAGCTCCCATAGCCATCAGCTTTTTGACACTGGCATAGCAGCTACACAATATAATGCCATGGGGCACTGGGACAGAGTGTTCTTCTATCATTATGAAAAAATGGTAACATAAAAGTCTAGGGAACTGTTTAAGAAGTTTTAGAATACAGTATTCATTTGAAAAATCAAGTAATTTCTCTTAAGTTCTTTCTTTTACTGCTTATTGGGATAGTTTTCTTAACTTACCAGGCATTATAATATTGGAAAAACCTAGTTTCCTTGTTATGGATACTCCATGGGTAAATCTGGATGTGTACTCCCTCCTAATTTGTTCTATGTCTCCATGAAGCAACTGAAGAGAAACTGCCAGACCTGAAAAAGAAGAGAAAAACAATGAAAAATTAGACATTCAAACAGATTACTACCAGTACTTAAAAGTTTTATGTATTTGCAAGTATATATGCATTCTTGAGAACAGGAAATTCAGAGGAAGCCAACCCACTTCAATTCTGAAGTGTATTTGTGAAGGGTATCAACACCAAAAAATCAGTAAAGACTTGAAAACAACTACCTATGAAAACATTAGCAAATTATTACTGATGTGTAACTGAACCACAATGACATGAATGAAAATTATGTCAGTAGGGACAGACTAATGTTTTAATTAAAAAGAGAACTAGAAAGAGGTCAATTTGGAGAAATTTCAATCAGAGCATTTGCTACCATTTTAATTTTTCACTTCCTTCAACAAAACCCTGCCTTTATTGACATGCCAGAAAAAGTGCACATACAATTTTCACCCTGAGCTATGGCTGAAACACAGAAGTCTCATCACAGTGAGACTTTATATCATCACAGACTCATCACAGTCTCATCACTTTATATCACCTCATACAGAGTTATCCAATTTATTCATCCAAAATCTGAAGAAAAAAATTCTAGTAAGCTAATATAACCTAATCAGTATTCTTAGGAACAGTAATTTCATAATGACTGAAATTACAATTTTTGTTCAACATTTATCAGATTTAATCAATCATCATCTCTCTTATGTTTGCTAGAAGACATGCAAAATGCAAGGGTGGCCATATAATAATTTTCCAATTTTTATTCCTCTAGAACCAAGGAAGCATAACTTCTACTACATCTGCAGTATCCAAATAAATTGCAAAGAGCATACTTCATTGCAGTTGAGATTAACAAAGGCAACAGGCATGCCTTTTGGTTATTTCAAATATAATCACTGAGGCAAGTGTCAGAATGATACAGCTTGTGAAGATTAATCTTGCCTGACCTTCAGTGTTACTACAGCATATCCTGTGTCAACATACAAGATCAAGGGGAAGATAAAAGCAAACTCTTTGTATACACTCAACAACTGGAGATAAACAGACAACTCAGAAGAAGAGTCATAATGAACCTGAGATTAAGCTGAAGAAAATAGCATGTACAACACAGACTGAACAACAAGGTCAGCAGTCCTTTCAGCTTTGAAAGAAATTTTCCCTACAACCATATTACTGTTTAACTGAATAAATTTACTAGAAGTCTGGCAGTTCCTAAAATCAGGGCTCAAAACTCTGTACTATGTACTGCCAGTCCAGGCTCCTGCAGGTCAGATATATAATTACCATGACAACTTTTATATTTTTCCCCTTACCTACACAACATGTTCTTATTTTGGCAACTCCAGAGAATGTGATACTCTGACCAAACTTTCCTTCTCATGAAAAACAGCTCGCCTACACATCTCCAACTGGGTACATAAACAAATCTTACAAAGAAAAGCATTCAGTGAAGCCTTTTCTGTTTTAAAGACTGTATTTAATGCTATAGATATTAATTATTCTTGTAGGGGAATTTGTTTTATGGTTATACAGTGAACCACCTTTAGGAAGAAGTGACAATCATTATTTAGGCAGGTGAGAAAACAAACCACACCATGGTTAGCTGACAGTACAGAATCTCGGCACAAAGCAAAATTCAGGCTCTGTTATAGCAGGTGAAAGGTTTTTCATTGCTCTATGGGAAGAGCTAGGCTGGGTATAGCGCCCTGATAAATATGGATACTTAGCCCACCCCCAATCTTGCTCCTTTTATATTTTAAGAAATTGTTATACATACACATGTATAATCATGCCCTCATATGCCCCCACTGCACTGTTTCCTTGGAAACATGAAAAACCCATTTGCTATTATTACAGATCACATCAAACACAACAGCAATAATCAGATATTGCACACCACCTGGTGTAAGCCATTGTGCTTTCTAAACAAAGGTTGAAGACTCCAAATTCAATTTTCTTTCAGTACAAATTTCACAGATTCCCTTGAAGAATTTTATTTAACTTTAAAATCAGAAGTCAAAAAACCCTCACCAATGGCTAAACAGTGTTAACTTGAGAAAAAGCTATCTGTCAAGGATTTGAAGTATTTGCTCATGCAAGGCAAGAAAGATCTAGAGCTCTGTATTTCATATATAGAGCTCATGTATTTCATGGCATTCACTGTTAGAGGATGCAGAGTCATCTTCATACATCCAAAAGCATCAAGAAATCTCTCAGTGAACACACCTGAAACACAGTTTAGTCATTTTACTTATAGTTTAAATACATCTTTGGAATATCAATGGCATGCATTCCTCAGCTTTTCAGAAAAAATGAAGAACACGGATTACAGATAGCAAAGTTACTTAAAAATGTTATATGGTGTAAAGAGGCCAGTAAATAGGAAAGAGTGAAAGTCAACAAGAATAGAAACAAAGCAAGGATGCACAGAGAAGGAAATCTGAAGGACCTCCAAAAATCAAGTCTTCAAGTTTACAGTTTTGCCACTGAGGACCCAGCTGTCAAACAAAAGGGAACTGACAAGAAGTAGAACTGATAAATTTGGTAAAATGCTAAAGTTGAGAGCACACATACTTTACATAATCATTGAAAAGAACACAATTCCCAGGTAAGCATTCAGACTGCTCTGTCAAAGCTCCACTAATTTTGCAAGATGCCCAGGCTACCCTCCATTAAGGACCTAAAATCATAAGAGGCATGTGGTGCCCACGTTACAGGTTGCCTGAATTCCCCATGATTTGTTACATTCAGGATGCTGAGATGGGCAAAAGGAACATACTGTATATCAAAGGGTTGCCCCTAGAACTGCTTTCACTCTGCTCTCAAGCTCACACTATTTGACGACCAATAACTGGCCACAGGTGAGCTATTCACAGGCCTCTAGTATCATCCTCTGCCAGTACCTTCAAGGTGTGTTATGGTCACATGTCTTTACTCTTCTGTGTTCCATTTTAGTCTAGGGTTATAGCTGGTTACTATACACTGAGTAACTGCATGTCATAGCTATTTGTTAAATGCAAAGCATACATACACCACACAACTGCACAAAACTAAGCAAGAGCTATAATAAGGCAGATAAAATTTATGATTTTGTCATTAGATATATGCTTTACAAGTCAGAATAAATCTCTTGTCAGAACAATGAAGAGTAAAACAAGTCCAGCCAGCCAAAGCCAGAGAGGTAAAGAGGATCTTGTTGTAAGCCAAACACAAAGCCTGTGGCCAGTTGCAAGGCACAGCAATCCCATAGTCATGGGTTTGTAAAAATGCAATACACTTGCAGAAGAAAGTAGACACCCACCATGACTGAGGAGCCATGCAAATGCAATAAAAATAATGGGGAAGAGGTACTTTGAAAAAGATGGAATAATTCACATTTTGCAAGGGCCTAGAGCTTGTGTGCTTATTATAAATTGAGCTTCTGGAATATCAATAAACATTAACTAACAGAATTTAAAACATACTGACACATCACATTCAGATTTTCAGAAGGGTGCAGATTCAGCTTAAGAAGGACTCCCTGAGGCACATTGCAAAACAAAGTAGATTGAAGAGGATCTCACAAGCTGGAACACATCATCCTTAAACTAAAAGAGAGGAGCTTCAGACCAAATGATAGGAAGAAATTCCTTATGGTGAGGGGGGTGATTCACTGAAAAAAGATGCCTAGAGAAATTGTGGATGTCCCATTCCTGGAAGTGTTCTAGGCCAGATTAAATTGGGCTCTGGGCAACCTGATCTAGTGGGTTGCATCTCTGCCAACAGCAGGGGGACTGCACACAGCAAAATTATTAGTTTTAGAAAAAAATCAGAGCATTTTGTGATGGGAGAGCTGTTCAGAGTCAAAGCTAAATAGAGACCTGCAGCATGTCACCAAACACTCCATCTGACTGTGGCTGATAGGACCACTACACTATTTATTACATCGAGGAGCCATCAAAAAAAAAAACCACCAAACTTCATAACTATACATTTTCCGTTTCTAGAACATCAGGAGCTAAAATATAACAATGAAAATGATTATCCAGTCTCCAAAGGATTGGCACATTTTTTTTAATAAGGTATGTAGTCTAGCTTTGTCCCCTCAGAAAGAAGTTTCAATTACCTCCCCACTGATAATTAAAACCTCTTGTGTTAGCTATTATTCTTTATTTACCCCAGTTTTGAAACCACTACAACAATACTCTGTGAGGAACTGAAAATAGATATGCTTGTATTTCTTTTGCAAGCACATGAAATTTCTTACTTTTAACTTGTACTAAATTTCAACACGACAGATTATTTTTATTATTCAGATGAAAGACAATATAGAAAACTGTCAATCTGCTGAATAAGCATCCCAGATTTTTGCTAGATTTGTCATCTAACCTTCAAACAGCTTTTGTACTGCATTATTGATTTCTGCACTTAGTTATGACAAAAGGCATCTGCTCATTATGTTTATAGACCAACTTTATTTGCATTTGGGCTTCTGGGGGCAGGGGAAATAATTTACAGTCAGCTTCTACCTCCTGGCAGCAGAGAATCCTAGATCATATTAAGAAGAAAATGCCTAGCAGCTGCTCAGAAAACTGATATATGAAAAAAAACCCCTCAGACAGCATGCTATCCAGCACTGTTTGTATTTTAAGAAAAGTAATAAAATAAGGCATCTGTCCAAATAAAGCTGCCTAAAGATGTTAAAGCTTTTTGAGAGCTTACAGGTGTTCCCATTTCCAAAAGTGTTTTAAGTGCAAAGGAAAAAAGGTAAAGGTAAAACCAGGAGTTTTGCACAAACAAATGGTTTTCTGATTTAATGTGATCTGGGACAAACAGTTGTATGAATCTTGGCCACAGAAAACTCTATGTAGAAAATCCCACAAATTACTCTCTCTGGGAATAGAGAGATAAAAAAGGAGAGGTAGATTCAGTCCTTGATGGCCTTTTTGAAGACTTCATTCTGATTAATTTGAATTACCAAATTAAACTCCAAATTCCTCTTTTCCTCAGCTTTAAATTCTGGGGTTTAGCTCACTAAAAAAAGAATGCATGAATGCCATTGCAACACTTTGACAGGTTTCTTGGAGCTCTTTTGTCAAGACTTTTGTCAGAAATGCCCTCAAGTGTATAAAGTAGGGATGTTTTTCTTCCTCAAATGGAACAGAAACACTTAAATGCAAACGAGATTTAGCTGTCATAGGAAAACTGGCTTGGAATTTCTTTACAGGGTAGATGATAGAACCTCAAGTATTATCACAGGATGAAGGGTAAAGAACCAAAAGGCTAAGATGCTATTATAAGCATCTAGTCTAACTACCATATAAAGACAATAAAAATTTCAGAAATAATGTCTCCAGTCCTTGCCTTAGCAAGGCCACTGCTGCCCTTTTCTGTTAACAATCACTGGGCGTCTCAGCTCCTATTTGCACACTAAAATGCAAACTGCAAAGGTGAACCATCTTGCACAAAACTTTTTTAAATTACATTTTTTCAAGCTAGATGGTTAGCTAGAATATTATGGAGTTTGCAAAATACGCAATTCTGCAATTATAAGTGGTTTATATTGCTTTTAGTGCAAATAAAAGCTTCCAAGGCAACACTTGCTATTTTCTCCTTCATGAAGTGTAGTTCTTCCTGCAAACAGAAATGTATTAGAAATTTAGGTATTTGCATTCCAATTATGAGTCTTATTTCAAAGGATACAGATGTTTAAAGGTACCTGAACAAAATGTTAAAAATCAAATCCCCACCAACATAAGAACCTAGGTACCAATTGTAAAGGACTTATATTCTTTGAAGAAGTTAAAATCATGAGTATGTGTTCTATATTAATCATTTGAAACAGTGTTAAGACTTTGCATTCTTTTAGTTGATGAAATGAAGGAAGTCAACACTATCCAACAAGTAGAACAAATTTTTGGAAAAGGCTTATAAAAACATAATGCAAGTCCAAGACAGAAACATGAACCAGCTATTGTTGTTATGCAGCCTTAGCTAGGAATGTCAGGGTTTAGATTGAGTGCCACCTAATCACATACAGCAACAGTGTGTCCTGCAGGACCAGGGCAGTGTTTGTTCCCCTGTGCTTGGCAGTGGTGAGGCCACCCTCAAATCCTGCGTTCAGTTTTGAGGTCTTCATCACAGGAAGGAAACTGAGGTGCTGAAGTGTGTCCAGAGAAGGGCAACAGGGCTGGTGAAGGGTCTTGGAGCACAGTGTTTATGAGAAGCAGCTGGGGGAGCTGGGGTTGTTCAATCTGGAGGAAAGGAAGCTGAGGGGAGACCTTATTCCTCTGCACAGCTACCAGAAAGGAGGCTGCAGTGAGGTGGGGGTCCAGCTCTACTCTCAGGTTACAATTGCATTGGAAAAGGCTGCCCAGAGAAGTGCTTGGCTCACTATCCCTGGAGATATTTCAAAGACCCACTAGGCAGCCCTGGGTTAATGGTTGGACTCCATGATCTTAAAGGCCTTTCTCAGCCTAAACAATTCTATGATTCTATTATTGCAGTTCTGACTTGAACAAAAAATCACAGTTTCTACTGAAACTACTGATCTACTGATCTCCCTGGCAGTATCACAATGGCACTTTTTTCATTCTTCTCTGAAAACAACATGAATTCAACTCTATTACACTCTTATTTCTTTAGGGCCAAATGATCTTGGAACAACACTTTACATGCAAAATTCATTATATGAGTAATCATTTGGCTTTAGAATTTTTTAAGAACAAAAAAACCCAAACCTTAATTCATTGTATACTTAGTGAAGCACATAAGAGCAGTATTCTTATTTAAAATGTATTTCAAACAGCAGCCTTCAGTGACAGCTAATTCTTAAAGACATCAAACTGGAATACACATAATCTCCTTGTCACAAAACAAAGATTAAACCTGACAGATTTATAAATTGTCCTAGAACTAGAGTAACTAAGCAAATGCACTTGCTGTTTTAATGTTAGTGATGTGAAGATAAAAATACATTTCAAAGCAATGCTGTCACCTCAGAATCTTGTTGATAAAATACAAACATCAGAAATCTTTTCTCTAATTAATTATATGCCCAGGAGCTGCCTAAAAGTTACGCACTTCATTCTGTTTTACCTTCTCAGTGAAGTTCATGTTATCATTCTCCTGCTATCATTCCTCCTCATTGCTCCCCAGTCATTGCTCCAGTCAACTCTCCACTGTAAGCCTATGCTTTCTTTTTGGCTAAAACCCATAGCTGTTCCTAGCAGGGAATGCACATTTAGTTTCCCATCTGAGATTTCTTGTGCTGGTTCACGGGAAAAAGCTCTCCTTGCAACAACTCTGGGTGTGATAATGCTGTGAACTGCTGGGGTAGTGTCACATAAACACAGTCACATTACTTCTGGCATCTAGAAAATACTTCAAGTTACCACAGCTCTAAAATTTTAAATTTTATTTATTATATTTTATTTTGTTTTAATTATATATATATTTTAAACAATGTATGTTATTTTATATGCATTGTAGTTATTTTTTGTTTATTTATTGCAGACTTATACTGAGCTAGCAATTGCCTGTTTCATTTGATCTCTTGTAGCTCTTTATTTCACAAGAGTGAAAAAATGATGCTCCCTGATTAAGAGACCTCTGCAGCTTCTCCCCTGCAAGGTAAATAATGACTCTAACAGGCTTCCTGCTCCAAACCAAGGAATTTGTAAGCCAAAGCTTACTTTTTGTAAAAGAGGAAATGAAACAGTCAAAGTATTGGTTCCCTTAAATTTCTCAGTGTTTGACAGTCACCATGGAGAAATGATACCATCAGAGTGCCAAGGGGCTGCTGACTGCAGGCAAACAGGCATGAGAAAGCCCCAAAGCACATATCACTGTTTCTAACCACCTGTCTCCATTGTCATACCTGCCCCAGAACCTACATCTTGTCAGATGAGTTCATGCAGTGGGCTGCTCTACCTCATGGCTTTTCTGACCAAGCCTTATGTGACCACTGAGCCAGACCGAGACCTAGTGGCAACCAACAGGTATACTGTGGGAAAAGTCCCACACATGAGGTAAAATACTTCCCTAAACTGAAGGATGGTCTATGGAACTTACTTGAGGTTGGTTGAATTAAAGTTAAAATTATTTGCCTTTGAATGAGCAACCAACCTCACTGCACATTAAAGAAGTTCGATCTCACTTTGAGGTGGGCTCCTCTTTCCACATAATTCCTGAGGACCCTTCCAGCCTAGCTTACTGTATGACCTGATGAATAACCTTCCTCCTTAAGATGACAGATTGTCCTTCCTCATGATGGTACTGATAGCAAACATCTGTCAACACATGGGCTTCAAGTCCTCCATGCTTCAACCAAGGAATTCTAGTTTCAAACACTCACATCAATTAAAGTTAATGTATGCTGAACAGTGTTCCCAGAGGAGTTGCAAAGTAAGTTTGGCATTGGTACCACAGAACAAACCACACTGCACTCAGTACAAATGTAATTAGGTTACATCACTCTTGTCTAGTTCATCAGAACACTCTGAGATAATGGCACAGGGAAAGACTTTCCCACTCCATTTGTTATTTCCATGGACTCCACAAGAGTTCAAAGCTACAGAGCAGCTAGAGGTGTCTATAATTTCTTACATCAGTAATTTAATCTCCATAGGACATGAAAGGATTTCTACCTCCTTTGTTGTCACAACTGAAAAGCACATGTATCCCTTCCTCAGCTTCCAAGAATTATTGTATGAGGCACATGCAACTTTTCAAGACTTGTTATAAGGAAATCCTAATCAGCATTTACAGAAAAGCTTACACTTGAGACTATTAGGAGCCTAAAGGGAAAAGCAGAGTAAAACAGAATGCCTTGCATCCCCTTAAAAGTAAGTCATTCACTCTTTCTCTTCATAGGAATGTGAAGAAAAAGAAATTTGTAGTGCATTTCATTGACATTAAAAGATGATTTTTATCAGGTAACTGACCGGGGAGAACATCCATATATATCATCAGATCCAGGCTTAAATCTCTCCTCTGAGAGATTGGTAAGAGGACATGAATATAAATCACACTTAAGAAAATTATGTGCTACTCAGAAGGCTCTAGAGCCACTTCCACTTTCCCCATGGTATCCTGAATATTTTCAGATCATATACAAAGTTGAATAGTTGCTGCAGGGAAGTTGGAGAAGCCAAGCAATTAGCATGCTCATCTGGGACATGCAAGACTGACTGAAAATCCTTTTCCAAATCAGATCTCTGATTCTACAGATAGAAAAATAGAAATGTGCCATTTTCCTCATAAAATTGATGCAATTAAGTGTGATGTCTCTGCAGGAATATTAGGTTTTCCACTGCTTTTTGCATTTAACATTTAAAACCAAGTAACCAGCTTCTAATTCTAAGAAAAAAATATTATACAAAAAATAGATTTTACAGCCAACTGCTCCAGATATTACTGAAATCTGGTTTGTGTAATAATGACATTCCACAGATACCAGAAACTCTATGTAAGAAATAACAAAGCTACTAAATGCAGCAAAGGTTGTACAATTTGGCCTTTGCAATATTCATTTGATCTCTTACACCAGGCAACCAGGTGTTTTCCAGTAATGTGATAGCTTGCACCAGCTGCAGAGACCAGTGGTGAATGGGAATTGCACCCACTACCTGCTACTCCACTCTGTTAGATTGGAAATTGATACAGCAAACACATTCCAGTTCCCTCTTCAGCAAAGGATACTAAATGATCCATGAGAATACATCCTCCCTTCCATTCCTGCACCACTGAGAAGAGGAAAGGGGAGGAACATCTGTGCCCTGCTCCTTTTTGGGCTTTATAAACAAATGACAGCCATTTGCCTTTATTTGATCATTTTTAGGCACAAGCTGAGAATAAGATGCAAGAGGATTCTGTACTTAAAAACTCTAATGAGTTGAAGCAGAAAAGGTGGGTTTTTGGTGGTGGGGGATTGAGTGGCAAATACAAATGCTATAGTATGTCACTATGCATTTTACGTGCAAGACACTCAAAGTACATTGTGAGTTCCTTTTAAGATTGCCACAAAAACTGGAAGATTTTTTTTTTCCCCTGAAGAATATTATGAACTATCTGATAAACTATTTTAGCAGGGCGACACAACAATTTGTGGGAACTAAAGCATGTAAAATCTCCTGACTGGAAAGAAACTGTACAGGAATGTGAAGAGGGAACAAGCTTAGAGAACAGACAACAGTCTGAAGCATCTTTGCTATTGTTTTTATCATGCTTCCTTTTTAAGTCTTTTCTAAGTATTCAAGGTGATTTGAATAGGGCAAGTGTAATATAAACCAAAAAATGAAGTTTTCCTACATCTGGCTTGTACCTACAACAATTTCTAAGGGAGAGAAAAGACTTCTCTCTCCTGTAATGTAAGGTGTTATCCTTTTTTGACAACAACAAGGTGGCAGCCAAAGCTAATGAGGCTTCAGAACCAGCCACAGAACACTATCACAGAAAAAGACAGCAAATGAAAAATAAAAAGTAGTGTAACAACAATGTTTTCCATGAGGTGTCAGCAGAAGTATCTGAACATGTTGCTAAAACCTTGCAAGTGCTTTTTCAGGCTGCTAAGGAGTCACAGGAGAATGAATTTCATGTGTGTGCTATAAATAACCTTCCATAGTTTATCTTTCACTTGCTCAGTGCTCAAAGTGGCAATACTGCTCACTGTCTCTTTCTCTCTCCAACCTTCACATCCACTGCTGGAATTCTGTGCTGCTCTTCCCTCTTTGCCTCCCTAATCCTGACAATCCTTTTCAAAATGCAGCTAATCTTCCATTTGATACCTTTAGTTTCCAGTCTCCTGCAACATGTAAAAAATTCATGTGCCACGTCTTTCATGTTGAATATTCACATAATTGAGAGTATTCAGATTTATCCAATGTCTCCTAAGAACTGCATATTTAACTGTGAACTTTGTTTCATGAGAGAAGAATAGGATTAGCAATGTATCACAGAGTAAGCACATATTATATGGACAGTCAGAACAACCAAGAGTAAGTTTTTCTTGATGAATATGATTAACACATTTAAGAAGCCAAACATTAAACTTACTCAGTAATGTATCCTTCTTTTTTCAATACATTATTTTTATACTTATTGTCCAGTAAGATCCATGATATTCTAAACCTTAAATATATGTATATATTTGGCTAGATTCTATATGAGAAAATAATCAAATTAGAAATGGTTAAATACATAACTTCAGTCTTGATAAATGAGCTTTTATGTGCTTCTTGGTTATCCTTTAAAGATAGTTAAACATACATTTTCAAGATAAACATTGTTCTTGTAATCAAGTTAAAGAAGCCTGCAAGGATCAGTATAGTTAAAGAAGCATGAAGTCTGCCACACGAAAGGCATTACAAATACAATATACTGGAACCTTGAAAATGAGATTTTTCTATGGTCATATTTCAACTAATTGACATTTCACAGGGAAAACCAACATTTGAATAGAGGGACAACAGACTCATTGTCAATAGCCTCTATTTCGGGTTTCATTTCAAGTTTGACACCCTCTTTGAATGACAGAATTCAGAAAAAGTTAGCACGTTGATATTAAAAACAAAGGAAACAAAAAATGAAAATTCAACACCTCCTGTGAGCCAAAGCACCATTTGTTGGTGTAATATTGCTGCTGTTTCTGCTTCTTTTTCTTATCTCATCGCTCTTTCCAGTAAATTGTTTTTATGTCACCTCAGGATCTCTGCCTTTTGTATATCCCAGCAGAGGGGGCAGGAGAGTGGCTCGTGGTTTTCTTTTTAGTGTGTGTACTAAACCAGGGAATGCCATTCCTAAAACATGACAGTAATGTCCATGGCAGATTTTATATTCCTGCTGAAATGTGACGCAGAAATGTCAAACAATATGGATCAATAACTTAATCAGCTCCAGAACTAAACAGAACTCCAGCAAACAGTAACTCCTCAGCACAGAATAAAAGTTTATATTATATAGTTCCTTGAAAAAAATTTAGTGGTTTTTATTTTTAAATGTGCACGTGAACAGCAGTATTGTACATTTTCATCTGACTATTTTCCTCTATGTGCAAAAGTGTTTCTTTCATAGATGTTAATCTTTCTGCAGTAGAGCTACTTCATTTGCAAACTAAGAAACCCCTAAGAATGCAAAAGAAAGGCAGCAAATGACTCACCTGCATTGGAGCCTGTCAAGTTGTAACGTGCATTCAGCTTCTTAATGATATTTTCATGAATCTGATACCAGTCACTCTCTGTGTTGCACCTAGAAAAATGATAACTTTTTAAATTCTGAAATGGAAGCACAAGTTTATCAGACCAACATCACAACACATCCTTGAATAAATCCTCTTTAGCTTATGAAACCAATAACACAATAGGAGCTAACAAAGCCCATGAAATTGCCTGTCTCAATGGAAACAGTGCCCTTGCCTTTTGAGAGAGGCACCACGAAATGCCTGCTTCGTGTGGCAAAGAACTGGAGAAATACAGGAACAGCTATGCTGAGGAACTCAGCCATGACCAGGTTTATTCCTGTATAGATCTATCCTTCAGGCCTAACCCACACAGAAATCTATCTTGTGACATTCCAAAGAAGACACAAGACTCAGAGATGGTCTTAGTAAACAGAAAAATCTGTGCTATACACTTCAAAGTTACTTTAAAAGGTTGTTATCTTCAGGAGGTAGTCAATGAGAGAGCAAATTACATTTCAGTATTCATTAAGAAAATAGCTGGTTTTCCATAAGGAAAACCTGACTGTGATGAAAACCTGACTCTAATAATCTGATTTCTATTGATAATTTTCTTCCATTGTTTTTACTATCTTAAAACAAACAGTCAATTTTTTTGAAAAATCCAAAATATATTAGGTAGACAAAGCTGACAATTTGTTAACCAAGAATGAACATTTATGAGCCTTTAATGCTCTGGGAGTCTAAATAAGAGCCAGCCCACCTGCCCACTGTTACACTAAGCTGCTTTTCTGCAGCACTGATTCCAGCAGTTCTAACTCACTACAGATGGAGACAGAGGAAAGACACCCATGCCTTCAAGATTTGAGTGCTACCCCTGGGGAGGGCAGAACTTTCTCATACACATGACAATACATGTCCCAGACCACTCCACAAAATAGTTCTTACTACAATGTCCAAGATCAGCAGGAAATTGCATGCATTGAGTTGCTACTAGAAAATCAAACTTTCTGCCAATTGCTATCAGCCAAAATCCACTATCTAATCAACCACTCAGTTTTAAACCTACTTCAGATTTTTCATTCTCCAGCACTATCTGCCTTCTATATTTTTGTTATTCCCATTACATAGTTGCTTTATTTTACAAAAAAAATGCTCTGCTGCCTTTTCTTTTTCTTTTTCTTTTTCTTTTTTTTTTTTTTTGTAGCTACAAAGTACTTCCACTAGATGCCTGATGCCTAGGCAGCACAAGGCACTTAAACAAGTCCAAAAAGCACTTCATATTGCCATAATAAGAAAGCTCCAGAATAATGTGAAAAATGCTGATACATACACAAATACCTCAAAGGATGTGGCCTTTACCTTTGCTATTATCTACACCCGTAGAACTAGCCAAAATTTCCACACTGTGACCAAAAAAAAAATAAATAGCCAGAGAAACCCAGCTACTGTGCATTTTTGGAAAAGAAAGGAGATAGAGTTATTTAGTCGCACTGCATTTAATACCACTGATTCTGATGTAAATGACTCTAAGGTACTTTCAAAAATTAACGAAAAAACATTTCTTACATGTAGACTTTTAAGACAAGGTCGTCCTTTGAATCCCCTGCCAGCAAATCTGCAATGCTGAGGACTGCACAGCCAAAGGGCCGTCTGTATTGGACATTGCAGGCGTTTTTCTTTTCTCCAGCTCCCATTCGTCCTGCCAAACAAAGCACATATTTGATGCACCATCCATGGAACTGCGTCTCTCCAAACCACAGCAGGGAGGCAGCAAGCAATCCAGCTCAGACAAGGCCAAGGGTACTCCCATTGGGAACCCACCTGGTCCAGCTTTGTGCTACATTCAGAGAGCCAAGTGGTACAGCAAGTCCACTAAGTAGGTGGTGATCTTGAAAGCATCTCAGACCTGAGGTTCTGCTCATCCTCTCATGACCCCCAGTCAACAAACACCACTTTGTAACACCCAGTCATAGAATCCTCATGGCACCATCAAATTAAACTTAGAGTTCAGACATGACAGAGTGTTCAACATTCACTGTCTGGTAAGAATTATTTTACTGTGGTTGCTGCTACCTATCATTTATGCGAGAGGTCTGACTGAACCATTACAATTTGGTAATCAAATGCTGTTTCCTTATAGGCAGCTGGAAAACATGGGAATAATTGACCAGTTGCAGAAAAATAAAGAGATGAAACACAGGGAGAAAAGATGAAAAAGGGCAGAAGAACAATTTGTGGTAATGAAGGCAGTCAAGATAAAGAGATTGAAGCAAAATATGTTTTCTAGCTTTTTTTATTTGATTTAAATGCAATTTATCAATCTTCCCACTGTGTTCTTGACATTTGAAACTGCCCTCTTTCCAACAATTTTATTCAATTGTGCACTAGCAGTTATGTATCTTTCCCACCAAGTCTTAATTTCTGTCAAAAAAAACCTATAGCTGCAGTTGCTGCAGGGCAACGTCTCCTCCAAATATCCCTATGTATCACAGCAGCTTGAAGAGTAATTGTTCATTTTCACACCACAAAGCAGATAAATGTTGGTTTAACTTTTTAATATTTCAGTGGTTCATTTATGAACTTGACTGTGAATATATTTGAAACTTATACAACTGGAAAAATCCTACTCTTTAATATTTTTAGTACATTTATTCTTCTAACTGTACTTACATCAGAATTTACCATATCTTTTCAAAAATCTTGCCAAAAAACCAAAACACTGTATTTTGATGAAAGATAAAATTAGTATTAAAATGCTGAAAATTATAATTACGGAAAATTATTATTACAGAAAATTATAAATATGGAAAATTATTTCTCACGGCTGTAAAATAAAGAAACAATTCAGTAATAATTTGTTACTTTGTAACAAATTGTTTCTGCACTCAGCATAAGTTACAGTGACTACACTTCAAACCAAAATGCCTTTCAAAAATAGGAAGAAAAGTTATATTTAGTACTGCACTGATGCAACTAGAGGCAGTTTACAAAGAAAACAATATATCTAGGAGGTCGGAAGCAGACCCAAAGATTATTGTTTCACATCAGTACAGCCCAGAGGACTTCTTAAAATAAGTACACAAACATACGCTTTTCTTCTCCTCCACTTTTTTTCTAGAGGACTTGATGTCTGTCTATAGCATCTGGGATTAAAAATTTTATGAAATATTGTCCATTTTTTTCATTTCTCCTCCTTTTTAAAGGAGTCACAGAGAAGACAAAATTAATCAGAACAATATCAGATATACATCAGATATTAGATACAAATGAGGTACACTGAATGTCCAGACAAGCTTTTCTATGTTCAAAGGATGCTTGAAATTACACTTCAGAACAAGAATGACAACTCCATCATTTTAACACAGTTCATCTTTGACACTTTCATTTTGTTTTGTGATAGTGACAAAGTATACTGCATCTAAACTCAGCAGTATACCTGATAAATAACATAAAACAATGCTAAGAAATCCAAGCCATTTTCCAACAAAAACCAGGCAGTTTCTTTTCCAAAAGTTTATTCAAAAATCTAGCTATTATAGCAAATCCAAAAGTTAGCCCCAAGCAGTTTTCTTTTATCTCCTGCCAAATGTCTAACAAATAAAACATCATACCTACCTATTCGGATAATGTGCACAGTGATATAGATGTCCTTCCTGAGTTCACTGCTACCCAAATCCTGCACAAGATCAGAACCTCATTATTTATGACTCCTGATTAAAATGCAACATTTCAAGAGACCCGTACACACTGCTTTCACTGCCAGTGAGTTCATTTATACAGCATTAACAAATCACTTCAACACCTTAAATTGGCAGCCATGCACTTAAAATGAGTGTCCTAAAATATCCTGGTTAGAATTTGCTGTAGTGGAGCAAAATCAGTGGGAGGGCACACAGACTTGCTGTGTGCCTTGAACAGTAGTGATGCATTTGTGCAATTCCAAATATTCCGGAAGTACAGAGAGTGCTGCACCAACAATTGTTTGGGTGCAAAAAGTACAAGGAGGAAACACAGCTGGTCTTTGTTGCAGAGAGAAGGACTGGTACATATGCCTACATGGAAGTTCAATGAGTGTCGACATACTGCCATAAAACATTTAAATTGGGGCTTCACCCATACACTTCAGCCCCTCAGACCAGCCTTTTGAGTAGATGTTCATAGCAATGCAAAAGCCTAGGGAGCAGCTCTGAGTCAACCACAAAATAACAATTTAATCCAATTTCTATTCTCAGCATCCAACACAAAAAAACATAGAGATTAGGAAGAACTCACCACAAAGAGAGAACAGTGTCTTTCAGGCTTTTCTGGACATTTTGGCAAACCATTTCTATTCAGTCTTAAAAAAAATCTTTCACTGTAAGAAAACAAATATGACAGATATGTTGAACAACACTACAGCAAAAGTAGATTTCATTTTGATCTTATTTCCAGATGCAAACTTTCTCAAGATAAATACAAATGAAATAATTTCTTTCTGAAAGTCTCAGATGTATGAATGAAAAAAAAAGGGAGATGCTAGTGAAGGGTGGTGATTAACTTAACCACTAAGAAAATTACTAAAAACTCAATACAAAATAGAAGACTGATTGTCATTTGGAAGAATGATATTGTACATCCTAGTATACAGAGAAACACAAGCAATAAAATCCATATATCCTATAACTAAAATTAGATGTGTAGTAAGTTGGTATTGATTCTTGCTAAACAAATGTCAACATCACCATGTTTGTATTCAACCAATATTCTTTTTCATATGTAGGCTGACAATTGTAGGAGACATTTTTCTTACCCAACTCCATTTAAACCTCTTACAAGAGTACACTGATTTTAGCAGTTTCGTAAGAGTCCTCAAAGTACCAGCAGGGCAAATTTCATTTTTGAAATCCTGTTTTGCAATCTACTGTGAGGTGTTAAACACTACAGCAGATGCAAGTATTAATACTGCTAGTAGGGAGATGCAGAGAATTCTTATTTCCAAATAGAAAAGGGCACAAGGGCACACTGGAAGAGAAATTGTTTTTTTAAATATTTCCATTAGATAGTAGGATTTATGGATAAACTCTATGTAAACCTGGCAATTCTTGCATGGCAATATTATGATAAAGCCAACCTTCCATGCTTTGGATAATTTTCACTAAGACACAGCCTCCTAAAAAATGTAACAATCATATTTCTGTAGTGAGAGATGTGGAAGATGGCAAAGGCAAGTAAGTGTTACAGACACTTCCCTTCACCCTCTCATCCCCAGCCCTAGCTGGCCAGACATGAGTCTGGATCTTCTGTAATGCTCAATCAGAAAAAAAAATTTCATAAGTACACCTATTATTTTTTTTTCTCAGCTGTATCCACATCTTCTCCTTATTGCAGAAGCTAAACATGGTTAACCACTGCTCTATATCAAGCATAGCTTTTCAAAATGCAGCTGGAAAATCGCTAGGAATATGTTGGATGAGATCCATCTCAATAGAGACTAATTAAATCTTTATTGCACCAGCATTTCCCTTGTAGAAATTCTGCATTGATCATTCATGAATCAGTCATTCACATTAAAAGGGACCTCAAAGGGCCTCTATGTCCAAACTCCTGCTCAGCGTGGGGTCAGCTATCAGGTCAGATTAGCTTGCTCAGAGCTTTGGCCAGTTGGGTCATGAAAATCTTCAGCTATGGAAACCACAAAGGCTCTCTGAAAAACCCATTCCAGTGTGTGACTGTTCTCAGCTTTTTCTTTATATCCAGATGCACCCCTTGCTTCAGTCTGTATCCCTTGTCTCTCACTGTCCCACCATTGGTGTCATTGATCTTCTTGTAGGTAAATGGGGACAAACTTCTTACTGGGGACTGTTGCCATAGGACAAGGGATAATGGCTATAAACTAAAAGAGGATTGATTCAGAATAGAAATAAGAAAGGATTTTTTTATAATGGCAGTGGTAAAACACTGGAACAAGTTTTCCAGTGAGGTAATAGATGCCCCACCATGGAAATAGTCAGGCTGGACAGGGTTCTGACTAGCAAGACTCCAAGGCTCGATGATCTTTTGAGGACTTTTCCAACATTAATGATTCTGTGACAATGTCTCAGCTCGTTGCAGAGGGGCCGAATTAGATGACCTTTAAAGGTCCCTTCTGACCCAAAACATTCTACACATCTGTGATTATTATGTGATTTAGCTCCCCTCAAAACTGCTTCTTCTCCACTCTGAACAAGCTCCACTGCCTCAACCTGACCTCCCAGTCAGAAAACAATGTGAGACCTTCTGCTGAATTCACATCAGCTCATTAATATTGGTCTTGAAGGACCCAGAACTGTCAGGGTTTGACCAGTGCTGGGCAGGGGATGATCATTTCCCATAAGCAACGGGCCGTGTTGTTGTTGACACATCCCAAGATGCTGTAACACTCTAGAGCACACTTCTTGAGAGCTATTTCTGGAGAATGCTCTATGCTTTTATGTGCCAGCTATCCAGGCTAAAAACCTAAATATTTAAGACTTTCTTCATGAGATTATTTGAAAACTTTCATGCAGTATTCAGCTGTACAGCTTTTTTATCATACACCATAAAAGGCAGAACCTAAGTAACAGTAGAGTGGAGCTCACATGTCAAAGTACATGAAAATGTTTTTTCTTCAACAGAATGCTATTTTTATCATTCACTTTTTATGACACAGCAAACTTCTTCAGCTTAGGTCTCCATGAGAATGATAACATTGAGTTTTAAAGACTGTTTATGTAAGTGTATTTTTACAGAAAAACAAGCTGGTATTTTGCTGTTGATTTACAAATGGTTTCCAAATAATTATGCTTTTTCATTTAGAATTGAGCTAATTTGCAATATTGGAAAATACAGTTTAAAAAAAGTGTAGAGCTTTGTTTATAGGTCTCACACAAAATTACTGTACATTGAACAGGAATTATTAATTCTATTGCCAAAGTAGCTAAAGTTTTAGGACCGCATTATGTGTGGCACCACTCCAAACTGGATACAAAATTAAAAAGTCTGTTCCAGAAGTAACAGAGCTTCTGTGTACTCGGTATGTATCAATAAAAATTTGGCCAGTAAAGGTGATTCTGAATTTTACCACTTTATCTTTAGCCTCTATAACAATTTGAAAGTAATACATATATGCATACACATCACATCTCACTATAGTTTTGTCTTTAAAACAAATGCTAGATTTGTTGGTTCAAAGAAAAATACCATTCATAGGCTATCTTCATAGCTTACCTGCTAACTGGAAAATACATTTAATTGGGAGTGTATTCTGTATTTAATTACATTTATATTCCACACAAACAAAGGCACATCTTTTGAAGGCTTTCTATTCACTATCCACTACAATATGAAATTTTCAAGCTCTGCTTATACTCACAGATCATGATATTATGATTCACAACACAACTGAAAGCCAAAGACTTCTGTAATGCCACAAAGAAATATACTGATTGCAACAGATATGTAATGGCTATGCAGATCCACTTTCCTCATTTGCATTTGAAATTTTCTTTCACTGAAGCCGAGTGAAGCAATGAAAAAAGAAAACCAAAAACAACAACAACAAAAAAAAAAAAAAAAAAAAAAAAAACAAAAAAAAAAAAAAAAAAAACCAAAAAAAACTTAATCCTTGCTTGGTGCTTTATAATAGCTTTTTTTTTTTCACTAGAAACACATGACAGAACCAGTCACACCTCAGATTAAAATGGTTATCTTTGAACACTACCAGGGAGCAAATGCAAGCAGTTAGACTTGTGAGATTACAAGACCAACATGGCAATGTTATATCTACGTACACAGAGCATGGGCATTTATATACCATTTCAAAGGATTTCTGTAGAGACCAGCAGGTTGGAAAAAGTGCTAAGGAAAATAAACAGCCTTCATAAAACAAAAAAAAAGACAGACTTCCCAAGATCTGAAAGCTTGGCTTCAAACAGCAGTAAAAATCCCAGAGGGTTAAACCTAGAGCTAGCATGTTACTGCACAGCAGTTTTCTCAGCAGTCAGCTACACATACATAGATACAGAAAACATACACAGCAGTACCACAAAACAGAAATACCTCTTCTTTGTATTAAGACAATTTGATTTTAGTTTAGACTACCATGAACTTTTCATGAGCACCAAGCTTGCCACTTAAACATGTCGTACATATTTAAACTCAGCTGTCTTCCTACTGAAAATAAGGAAATAACTAATGCTGGAGAGATTAATTTAAGAAGGTCAACAAGGGATTTTTGTACTGTAACTTCTCATGCATTAGCAGAGTAACAACATGTTCCAAATCTGCAGGCTTAACAGATGCATTTTAAAGGAACATGGCTGAAAACTGTTCTATTTTCATATGTGACCCCTATTTCCTTAGTATTAGCAGGAAAATATTACCAGTCACATGGTACCAGTCTAGACAGATTGCTTGCTCTGTGATTTATAAACACACTATCAAAAAAAAAAAATATGGCCAGATTTATACCACATGGCATATTCTTTTGGCAAAATTATTACATCAAATACTCGTAATTCTCAGTACAGCTCCACTTTCAGACATCTTTCTAAATACTCTCTGCTTGAAAATAGGTTACAGTGATTTCCAAAGTAAACAATGAGAAGCAATAAGAGAATTCTGCCACATAATTCACCACCTCAAGTTTATTACATTCCAGGACACTGTCAATGGATGTTCAGTAGGAACTTGAATCTGAATTGACTTCATTTACAGCTAAAGGCTCAGAGGTTTCATGAAACCCAGATCAGACAGAAAATGTTACCCTCACACTTAGTGGTGAAATACAGAGGAATGTTGTACAACACATCTTAAGGTACTGAAAGATCATAAAGCCTTGAGGTACATCCTTAACCAGAGAATAACTGAATGATAAATGTGCCAACATGACTTAGCAGTACCAGCTGATTCGCAGTAATTACAGGACAGCAAAGGTCCTGTATTGCATCTGTTATGTACTTTAAAAAGCATTCCCAAATTTCTAACTGTAAAATACAAGGCAATAAGCAAAGGGGGCCAAAAAAGGAAGAATGAGTACTATAAAAATGTCAGCCCATTTCAGATAAAGATCAAAGCAAAAATACTAACAAAAAACCACAAAACAATCTTATTATGGTACATCAGCTTATCTTTCTGTCCCCTAGCCATGGTGACAACATAAGGGAAGAAGAAGAGAGCATTCAAAGAATGTTCATAGATTTATGCAGTGGAGCTCAATTTCCCTTGGCTAGCTGTACAGTTATCAAGGGAAAAAGAAAGCAGAAAAGGGGATTGGAGGAAAAGCAAAACAGATTTACATAGTTAAATCAAGCTCCTGCTCTTATCCTCTTTTACCTCTTTATTAACTGAAAATACCCTAGAGAAATTAGTTTTTATTACAGATTTTATGAACAAAACCTATATTATTTTAGATATTTGCAACTGTATTTTAAATGAAAGATGGCATCATACATTTCTTAAAGGAGCTAGACAGCAGTACCTTTAAATTACTTTTCATGATGTACCAGGAGCCAGAGGAAGGTGTCAGTTTAAAAACAGAATACTGTTTTTAGGAATCTATCCGCATGTATTTACAACTAAAGAAAAAACATATACCAGAAGCTGAAGCCTTCAGTGATCTTAGTCTGCCACCAGGGATAAACATTTTGCATCACAGCATTACCAGTGCACAGACCTACAGATCCTTTAAGCTGAATTACAGTCTTGATTTCTTGATTATTATCCTAGTCAATGACTGAGCCAACAGCATGGATACAAGCAGATTTGCAGTATCTTTCCCCAAAGATTAAACCTGAAGGGAGCAGGAGAAGTTGGTAAAGTGAAGGGAAACAACAGCATTTAAGAAAATTCCCTTTCCTCCAACGCCTCCCAGCTTCCTATGCATTCAATGCCATTTGGAGGTTTACAAGGAGCATGCCTGTATTTTGTGTCAATCCTAACATGCCTTTTGCTGGTAGCCAGTGTGACTGCAATATGTTCCTCATGAGATGATCTGTAAACCATCTATCTATCTATCTATCTATCTATCTATCTATCTATCTATCTATCTATCTATCTATCTATCTATCTATCTATCTATCTATCTACATACACACACATATATGTATATGTACACACACACCACTGGTGCTCAGTATAGCTCACGGTTACCTAATTTGGCACACAGATGTCATGGCTGGCTCACATACTCCTACTCCAACACTGCCCTTATTTCTGAATGTAGCTAATTGCTTAAGCTTCACCAGGTCATGTCTTCCAGTGTTTTCATCATTACATTTAAAAACAGTTATTTCTCCTGTCAGTTTTCAACTTTTCCAACAGACTCCATAAGAGGGTTATTTGCTAATGCATGTGAGCAGCATAATCAATACCACACGTTCCTCTTGGGTTTATCTGCTTTAAAAATGTGTTTATCTATACAAGCTCAGATCAAAGATCTATATAAGCTAGCATCCTTAGTCTAACTACAGCAAGTAGAAGATATTTGAGAAAGAATCTTTAGACAGTGGATAAGAGGGTGGATTTGTTTTGCTGAATGTGGCTCTTTGTGAGAGGAACTGAGCTACATCATGAAATACAGCTAATTTCTAACACACCCTCACTCCTGGGAGGGCTTATGAAAGGTATAATTAAATGAGGATCTGTCTACCCATAAAACAAAATACCAAACCTTCTCAGAAGCATTTTTTTGCTAGACAACACTTGTGCCTTTTTTTTTGGAGCTTGTTCCTACCATATCCACTTCATTTTACTTATTCACAGATGCAATTTGTTGTAAAGTCACATGCAGCAGCTCCCATGCACAGGCTGAATAGGACAGTCTAGGCCATCAGGCCAAAGAAACACACTTGCTGAAACATCAATTCCTCAAAAAATACTTGAATTAGCCTGAATAAAAATGTTAATTCTCTTGCAATTCAAGAATGGCCAGTATTTAAAGGGCAATTTATCAAAACTGTCTCATTAATGACAACAAATTATACAGCACTGCAAAAAGTCAGATAAAATGAATGGCTCATAGAAGTGCTGTGGTTTAACCCCAGCCAGCAGCTCAGTCACCAGCTCACTCCCCCACAGTGGGGTAGGGGAGGGAATCAGAAGGGTAAAAGTCATAAAACTTGTGGGCTAATGTAAAGGCAGTCTAAGACAAAGTAGAGGCCACACACACAAGCAAAGCAAAGCAGGGAATTCATTCACCTCTTCCCATGGGCAGCAGGTGTCCAGCCATTCCCAGAAAAACAGGGCTCCATGACAGGTAACGGTGAGTGAGGAAGACAAATGCCATTACTCCACCACCTTTCCTTCTTTTCTTCCCCCAGCTTACTATGCTGAGCATGATGTCTTATGGTGTGAGATCCTTCCCTGTGTTTGGGTCAGTTGGGATCAGCTGTCCTGACTGTATCCCTTTCCAACTCCTTGTGCACCCCCAGCCTCCGCACTGGCAGGGTGAGGAGCAGAAAAGGACTTAACCTTGTCTCAATTCTGCTCAGAATAGCTAAAACATCCCTGTGCAACCAGCACTGTCCTCAGAACCACTCCAAAACACACCCCCATACAGCCACTGTAAAGAAAATGAACACTACCTCAGCCAAAACCAGCACAAACCAGAATTACTACTGAAACTATTAGAACCTCTTACAAAGCAGGATGAAGGGGTTTGGCCTCCTGGTGCTGTGGGTAACCCAGACTATCACTGCATTCCTGTGGCAGGCACCATCTTGGAAAGCTCAGATGCCATTTTCCCTTTGTGTCCCTACTGTCAGCAGTGGGGGCCACCATCTCAGGAGAGGGTGGTACCCTGCCAGTTTGGGTTCATTCCCCCTTCCTGAGATTTAGCAATTTTGTATCTAGTGATTATTTACTGGGGTTTATTTTGGATTTTTTTTTTTTTTGCCTGTTGCTGTTCCACTTGTTAGTAAACCATTGTTTTATCCCTCATACTTACTCACATTTCTTCCTTATTGGTGGAAAGGGATTAGTTTATACTCAGGGTAGGTAACTCATTTTAGAGTGCACATCTCCTTAAATTGTCTTAAACCAAGATACCCAGCAATGAAGGTTAATCTTAACCTGTAGAACATATCTTCTTACAGAGACTACCAAAAAAGTAAATTTTTAAATCCTCCTGCCAAAATTTTGGCTATAAAGCCAAAATTTTGGCAGGAGGATACAGTTGTGTCAAACATTCCTTTCAAACATCTCCTTCCCACTAGATGAATCCTATCTGCTTTTACTATTGTTGTTAATGAATATGTAAAACTGAGCTATGAGTAGAATTAGTCCGTTGTGAGGGAGAAATAAAATATATATTTGCTACTGATATTGGTATCCCTGCCCATGGCAGGGAGGATGGAACTAAATGATCTTTTTGATACTCTTTCAATCAAATTGATTCCATGACTGCATGGTATCTGAAAACGAAAAAAACTAAAACATCAGTAAGTATAAAGGAGAAACAGGACAGACCTGTAGAAATACTTGTAACATACCAACCCATTGATTTTGAAATTTCTAATTGCTCCTGGTATGCTCCTGTAAAGAGTTTCTAAATCCAAAACAGATTTCAGGTCAAAACTTGGAATCAGACTTAGGGAAAGAATAGAAAACGCAAGCAAGCTTGAACACCCATGGGATACCCAAGAGGCTCAAGTCTCTTAGGCTATGTGTGATTATGGAATGCTGATTACATTACAGGTCAGTATAACAGTGCAGTGAGTAAGTGTTTTGCCATGTAAAACAAGAAATGACAATGTACTAAACAGGGCACACTGACTGGCTGGGCCAGTGCTTCCATGCCCTTGCCTCTGGAGGCATTCCACAGCAGGCAGTCCAAGACAGTATTCCCAAGCAAAGAAGCAGAATTCAACTGAGGCACATCCTTCACTTTTCTAGTTTTACTGGGACCAAGAAACAATCTTTTTGCCAGTCTCCACTGATAATTCCCACTCCAAAATATCTCCACATCTAGGATCCAAGCACAAAGACTTTTACTACTACTCTATTCCTCCCAAGGCTAACAGCCTCTATATGACCTGACTATATTCCTGCACACAGGAATTTTGCTGCTTACAATGAGTAACTGGAAAAAATTATGCACATTTTCTGAGGGGAAGCTTTTTAATTTTCTGGAAATTCAGCTTCTTTTTAAAGGTGCTTTTTGTAAGCCAAATTACAGCTGTACTAATATATTCTTGTCCACAAGAATGCACAAGTTACCATGGATCTTCGAGCCAGTAATGAAATAATTAAGCCTGCTTATATGCCGTGTGTATATAAACATATATCAATAATTTAAAAAAATAGCAACCACATTCAGAAATGGATGTACCAAGTGAGCCATCTAAAGAGGTATTTTTATTCCAAATGCATAAAAGATTGGTACAAGAGTAGTGGCTGCTCTCTTGTCAAAGTGACCTTTACATTTTCTTTGAGGTGTTTTAACCTTCCTGCTAAAATTAAGACTAACTCTTGAATTTGTAGGATGTAAATAAAGCTAGGCTGGTTTTGTTTTATTTTTGCTTCTAAGGAGTAGAAGGACTTTTGCTTCTAAGGACTCCTTTAAGCATCTGCTAGCCAGAAAAATGAAGATGCTTCATCTCTCCTGCATCTATGAGGCATATATACATATCTATAAATACATATATACATTGATTTTGTGTAGTTCGCTGTAGCACAGTTTTAATACTGTGCAAGATTAGATATTTTTGTGAACACGGCACAGGAAATTGAAAACAACACTGAACTACCCTAAGCTGTGATCCACTATGAGTGCAATCCTGCTTTTGTGGAAATACTGTAATAGAAAAGTAGCTCTGAGCTAATTTATGGTTCAGGTTCCCATGGGTTGTTCCCTTTCTCAGAAATGCTGCTAGTTCCTTTATCTTAAATCCCTGCACTGCTTAGCAGGCACATCTGCATGGAAAAAGTCAGGATCCAAGAGTACCTCAAGACAAAAAGCATCCATGGATAACGTGGGGGTATCTGAGTAATAATTTCCAAGGAATAGTATGACCAAAGTGAAGGTTAAAGAAACACACTAAAAATAGTATTTTATGGGAAATAGGTGGAGTAGATTATTACCTTATGATGGATTAAAAATTTTAGGGAGCACCTGGATTGTGCTACTGAGATACATAATTCACATTGCTGAAAAAGTACAGCAAAGTCCAGCCTGAGCTCTGCCTTTAGCCATTGTTCACACCTCCCAGAAATTCTGTGCTATTGGAACCAGGCAATTATGTCTGAGGCACAGTTAAAACACATCCTTAAACAACTCAAAAATACCACATACACTTTTTTCCCCCAGAATGATACTAATTCTCATAGATAATGTTAGAAACAAACCCCTGTCTTTATGCAGGGTTATTTATTAATAGAGCCCCTGAATTTCCATGACATTCAGAGACGCAATGTGGTGCTGCATCAACGCAAGACTTAAATATCAAACAATCAAATATAGAAAAAGAAACCATATGCAGAAGCAGAAAATCTTAATACCAACTAATGTGCATGCATATATGCTCATATGAAATTTTTTCACCCTCTCCAGCTTTTGTACTTGAGATACTTTGCACCATTGGAAATTATTTCCAAATCTGGATTTAAAGTGTCCTCGCAATTCTTTTCCAAACTTAATTTGTTTTCATCTCTGATGTCAGAATAAATTAAAGAAACAAGAGTAAGAAAAAGAGATGAAAAGCAGTAACAGACTCATTGTAGACCTGGGCATCCTGATAGATATGTTTTTTCAAAAACTGTTGAAAAAAGAGTTGTGTTTTGTTGTTTTAAAAACTAAAACACTAAGTAGCGAATATTTTGACTAATTAATGTGGATTACAGCTTCTGGCAAGTGATTTCACTGAATTAAATGAATAATAAAACTGAAATAAGAAAGGGATAAAAAGATTGATGATGTGGATGTCACTAAAAGGTGACATTGAGAGTACAACAAAGGAAGGGTAATCTTATCCTTTGGTATGGTCTGGAGTTTACACAACCATCAAGTATATAATCAAAAGCTCACCAAAAAAAAATGCAATTTGCTTTCATTGGCCTTGGATAAACAGCCTATTCTCTTTGTGCTGTTTAAGAATCTCTTCTCATTTAAGGGCAATATGATAGTTACAAACAAGGTTGTTCAAGGTGATAGCAAAAGGAGGATTAGCATGTCAACTTATCTCCACTCCCCACACAGATGGGGCCAGAGGCATCAATAATTTCTGATAAGATGGTCATATCATATTGACACAGACACAAAATGTATATCAATGAAAGAAAATCTCAACAAGCTCCATCTTACTGAAGTGCTGCCTTGAAATTTTCCCACTAATAGTACTGCTACTTGGAAAAAAAGCAAATGGTTTGGAATGCTACATATGAACTATGGGTCATATTACAGATTTAAGAATTTCTGCAGCAGTATGTTGGCATAAGACAGAGGCACAAACTCTACAGAAATGTAAAGGGCAGCAAAGCGAGTGGCACTGTGAGCAGGAGATGATGCCACACTTTTATGCATACCCATCAATGCCAAGAACAGGGGCCACAGTCTGAACTGAACAAATGCAGGCAGCAGCCTTAACACCTTCCATCCCCTTTCTCATAATGCACTACCCAGTTTTGCTAGTGTTTGCAAAATTCTCCTGAAAAAAACCCAGGCAAGATCTCTAGATGGTCATGTGCTACACATATTAATACATTTTTATGGCATCTACACTGGAAAGGTGGGAATTTCAGAGGATGTGGGCATAACTTGATGTTTTGAACACAGTCATCTGGTAAATGTTTTCTTTGGACGTTTTGGCTTTGGTTTTTTTATAGCAGCAGAATATTCTTACAGCAACAAATAAAGTTAACACAGACTCGGTGAATAATGCACACTGTCTAGAAAACAGTTAGGCTCTTATTTTGTGCCCTGCCACTTGTTAAACTGATTCTATTAAAAGCTAATAAGTGAGATCTTTCCAGGATCTGATAAGAAAAAAATCAATATTTTTTTGATTAAATGATTGGTGTTCTTAGAGCTCCAGTGTAAATGGGCCCCCTGGCTATACTAAGGTCATCACTGCTGAAAAAAATGCTGTATTGAGTAGGTGATTTTAGTACATGTGAACAGAAAGCACAGACTGCCATCATGATCTCTTATTTTTCTGAAAAAGTGCCACTGCAAAATTTGTAACTTTGTAACCCCTTGAAGTGTTTATCATTGGCTTTTTAAGTGTGATCTTACTGCTGAAAGAAAAGTTTGTTTCACTGACTTCTGTTTGGGTAAGAGAAAAAGATATCCCCCCAAAGCCAACAATCATCACCACACACTATTCAATACTCTAAATGCTGAGGCTCTATATATTCACCTTCATATTCCAAGGAATAGAAAAACTTCTAAAATTTCACAAATGACCACACATTACGACTGATTTATAAAGAAGCTAATAAAGAACATCAGAGCACAGGATTGTTGCAGTGTGCTCAAATGTTGCAAACAGTTTTCCAGGTGATTTTTTGAGCTGTAAAAATGGCCTATCTCTTACCTAAAGTTATTGTTTCTCATTGTTTGCACTCAGGGTTCTATAATCCCTTTGAACTCTGTAATTGTTTCTGCAATGTGATTGTAGTAGAAACAATTACATCCCAAAGCACAGCTAAGTTACTCTGTTTTACAGAACTTGTCCCCATTCAAACCATGATCCTGTAATATCCATCTTACATACACTGTTTTATGATCTACATGATCAAGTTGAATTAGGTGCTTTTGAAGACAGCCTTCCAATCATCTCCACATTTTGATCACAAGCCAGAGCTATGAATCCAAACTAGAACATATGCTGCTGCCACTCAGTCCACACAACCACAGATTTAGTCCACAGCAAAATCCTTCAAACATTTACACATTAACATTGGGTCTGCATGAGCTGCTGCTCTACAAACCCACTCCTACTGGATCACACCACTTGCATAAGTAAACAGCAGCCTTAGACTTTCAAACTGCTGATTTGCTTACAACAATGTTAGATTATATAAAAGCAAATCTTCAAGGCTCTGTACCAAATTGGTAGGTCCTTCTGATTTTTTTCTCAAACATTTGTGCAACATGCTGAATTCCAGAACTGATTTTATAAAAGCATTTCTTTAACAACACAAAGTAGCAGTACAGATCCAGGTAGAGTATGTTTGAGCTCATATACTTTAGGAACAACTCCAAGTAGACAGTAAAAGCTCAGCAGTGGCCAGAAAAACAGGATTGAACTAAAAGACAAACAAATCTCAAGAGATGTGACCATGGACCTCTTTCATTTTCCAACTACAGTAACAGCACCTCTCTACAACTGCATATGCTAAAATGCTTCCTTTAGGATTCCATACTAGTGAAATTAGTTCTAAAATTTAAGTGTCATCATTATCGTATTTTACTTTCTTAAAGAACCAAAAATACCCAAGGAACACACAAACTGGGCTTCTGACCTTAACAGAAATAAAAGAGGAACAGAAACATATGGTTAGAAGACAAAACAGCACATAAACCAAAGAATTTTGCTGGAACAAGCCATATGGTTGTATCATGTTAAAGCAGTGCCACTCACACTTGCTCTGCCCCACTCAGGGGCTATTACTGTTCTAGGAAAGGAAACTGCAAAGCAGCAGGAAGGGGAGACAAATGGAACATGATACAAAAACACACCAGGGAAAAGTCTAGGAACCATCAGGGGTTGACTTCAGTTGTTTATTGTTAATTTAAGCGATACCAAGAATTATTCCTAGCAGCTAGTTTAGCCAGAAAATACAGATATATACATATGCATACAGATCAAGTGAAATTAGCATGCACCAATTAAGTAGAAAATGACTTACAACTGTAACCTTAATAAGCATAGGCATGTCATGACTCAGATTTAACTACTTGACTTAAATACTGACAGTTTTTGTGCTTCCATAGAAGTAGAATAGTCACATTCAAAAAAAGCTTTTAGAGTGGGAAGGCACACATTAGACAATTATTTTAATATAGGAACAGTCTGGAAAGTAATATTTATTATTATTGTTTATTAACAGCAACAATAAAGTCATAGATAAACCTGTTTTTTACTGTTACCCCTAACTTAATACAACAGGACTGCCATTATTGTGGATGCCAACATAATTAGAAACAGCTATTTTTAACAGCAATTTCCAGCAAGCAAAGAAAAGTCTGGAGAAAAGTACCATCTCTTCCTGTCCCAGACAAATGAAAAATTATCCCAAAAGAGTATTTACCTCTAGATTAGTAAAGTTGATAGAAAACCATTCCTATTGCCCAAAGTGGGTGCTGTTCTCACTAAGTTAGGTATAAGCAAGGCATAACAGCTCTTACCAACCCAGAGAAATCTTTAGATAGAAAGTCTGAAAATAAGAAACCTTGAAGCATCACTGATTTTTTCTGCCACTATCTGATACCAGATTTCTGCTCTGGGGAAGTGCCTTTCAAAATCAGTTTTTCACATCTCATGAAAAACCTATTATCTAATTCTCAGTACATGTTGGAAAAATTATGAGCATTTATACATGCTGTTAAAGATGAAAAAAAATTAATTGAGAGTAGTCTAGCTATAAATATACTTAATTTTTCTTTTATTCATAGAATCATAGAATGGTTTGGGTTGCAGCATACCATAAAGATCACCTAACAATGATCTATTCAAAACACTAAAGGAATACTAAGATATATTATCAAAACTAGAATAACTGTTAAATGATTTTACGGCTTTAGTTTCCATCTTTTTATTTATTTTAAAAGGTGCTATCCTAAAAATGCACGGGTAGGTCCTACAATGAGAGCACCAATGTTTATGTTTAATTAGGAGAATATTCCTTAACCATATACATTGCCTACCACAACATATCTGCTATATTTAAACTAAAAAAGAAAAAAATTCAACACAGTGAAAGACAGTAAATATGTACATATATATATTTATTTATAGGCTATTTTTGATCTGACTACCCTAAATCTTTTGCAAATATTTAAGAGCAAATTCAGAGTGCTTTTTCCTATAGATTGCACTCTTAAGGGCTGTTGTCAAAAACTCACTTAACTAACATTGAGAATTTATATCCTGTATGATTTCTATATCAACTCTTTCTGAACTTGAAGCCTCAAATTTTACTGAGATCTAAAGTAGTGAAACAGAAAACAAAAAAGAAATAAGATAGATTCACAATAAAATGACATCAGGGTACACTGAGCAGGTCCCTTAATCAACACCATCTACAGATCCTGAGGAGCTATCCAAAATCCCTAAAGGAGATGCAGGTATTTCCCCAGCTGAATTGATTTTCCCCACCTTTCTAAGTTTTGCTTTCTAGGTTAATTGCATCTCCATTAACTAGTTGCTCTAGCAACTAGTTAATGGAGATGCAATTCACACAAAGATCTTAAATTTAGATGCCTTTGTGTCTGGATTCCAATCCTAAAGTCCACTTATTCATCATGAAACCTTCTGAAATCAGACAAAAAGGAAAGCATTGGTCTATGTCTTAATCTTGACATTTACTTGTGACTGCAGAAAGATACATCCATCTACACAGATTCCAGAGATGATGCTGGAGGTCTGCTCCTCCCCCTGCATCCACCTGAAGACATACTTGTACCTCATTTCAGCACTAATTCATGTCTAGTGAGGCACAACTACTCAGAGAAACAAAAGATGATGAAGAGGAGCAAATTCCGAATTTAAATATAAAGCACTTTGGACGTTTTCCAAAATTTATTTTTAAATAAAGAGGAACAAGAGTGCAGTGTAGGTGAAGAATAGATTTATATCAGCAGGTGTGTTTTTCTTCTTAAAGAGGAAAAAGACCCATGTCCAACTTCTCACTCTGCCTTTGAATATTCAAACTATCTGCCAAAGAATCTGAACTGTCTCTTAAGCCACAGCAATCTACATTAATATATTTTATAAGCTGTAAAAGGAATTTAAATTACTATTGTTCTCCTTTTCCACACCTGCTTGTCTCTACAAAGACAAACAGTACCTACATTGCATCATGTTAGAATCCACTTCTGCCAAGAATAATTACTAAATGTAGTTCCTGTGGCAAAGCACATGGGTCACAAGAATTAGAGAGAAGTTTTGTGCTGACATTCAGGCACATAGCTTTCAATTTGATATCTAGTTTTTTTCCACTTTATCCATCTGTATTCTTTTAATCTGTTCTTAGCAAGTAATGATTCTATATTTCCTTATTAGACACTCAGTTCTGGTCCCACTAAGCCAATGCAACACACTGTGCTTTCTGCTCATACCTTGGTTTGCCTCAGCTGTAACAGAATGCTTTTTTTCAGAGAATCTATAACAATATCTTGTACAACAAGAAAAAGTTTCACTCTCTTTCATTGCTCAGTAGATATTTTTTAAGTTTGATAATTTCTTAATATTGCACAAGAAAACTATAGTTTAAAATGGGCTAGGGAAAATCCTGTTCTTGTGCTATAATGCAAAGTTTAGCTATCAAACCATACATACATTTCTTATGTTATGAAGTACCTTTTTTCACCTTGCTTTCCAAAGCATCGACTTTTCCACAGGGTTTTTTTCTTGCACTAGTCTGGACTGGAAATAGAATTCCTTTTTGGAGAGACTTTCCTCACCTCAGTATCTACAACTGCTGTTCTGTTTACTGTGATACTTGAACAAATATTGCTGTTCAAACAGTTGAATGTGTGATACTGATAACATAGAACCAACAAAAGAAAAAAGCTGAGGAAAAAGATATCTAATCAGTTAAAGAAGTTAACAGACAATGTTTCTTCTAGTCCTCCAACAATCTTTTAAAGCTGCTATTTTAATTGTATATACCTGAGGTTAGAAAAAATAAAATAGATTTATTAGAGATAGATCTATTGATGTAGAGAGAGCTTACAATTGCAGGTCCACCTGAGAAGAAGCTAAGCAAGTTTTAAGAAATTGTATTATTAAATGTGAATTCTTTACTCTCTCCAACTGAACTCTTCAAGAGGTTACAGAGCTGACTTCCTTCATGTCAATTTGTATGATGTAGACAATGAACACTCTATTAGGCATTCAAACAGTCTTAAAATAAACAGGATTACCAGCCTGAGGAAAGCTTGGTACACATGCAGTGCTTGCAAAATTTAACATATAAAGCAGCAAAGTCCAAAGAAATAAAGTCCAAAAAATTCTAACAACATAAGCAATGGTTTGGAGAAATACATTTTAAGTTATTTATAGTCATATACTTCTATCTTCACCTGTGCTAGTAACAAGCTTCATCTGTTTTTTTTCATTACATTATTCTACAGGACCAAGAACAATGATTTGGGAAGCCAATGGACAAATGACACAGCTAGGTCCTGACAGATCCCAAGGTGTAGGATCACACCTACAGTACACACAGCTCTTGACCAGCACTTTTCCTAGAAACGAGCAGAAGAGTCTGAGTATCCAAGCTGCTCAACTCCACTGCTGCCCATCGGCTTTGGCATCACTGCAGGACATGAACTGTGGGGGCTGGGGACACTGCCTCCTCTCATGCAGCATCATCCTTCTGAGGGAGATTGCTCATGTCAAGCGTGCATCAGCAAGGGCCTAAAGATCTCTGAAATATCCCACCCAATTGTATGGAATAAAAAATAGACATTTGTACCATACTGCTGTGCAGCACGACCAGCCAGCTTTGGTTTAAGTCAGTAATAAACCAGTCAAGTCACTTCCACATCTATCCAGACAGACCATACAAGGATCCATCCTGGACAACTCTGCATTCCAGAGTTCATTCTGTGATACAGATATACCTTGCATTTAATTTGCTCTTGTGAAAGCTCGCTTAGGTTTAGCTTTTCCAGTATGTTGAGAAGTTTCTCTTTGTTTCTTGGGAGGGTTTCTTTGTTGTGTTTGTTGGGGGCTTTTTGTTACAGTATGGTATGTTTGTTTGAATTGCAGATGGAGCAAACTACCCTCACAAAGCCTATCCTGTCACTCCCCCCATACCCTAGGAGGCAGTTTGGATTTGTAACACCACATTTCTTCAAGGTTTGCCAGTAATGGGATGAGGAAGTTCACATCAGCTGAAAACAGATTCTGGAGTCAGGAATCAATAGCTAAAGGTCAGATCACAGCAAGCACGTGAGAAACAGCTCTAGAATTTGTGCTTTCATGGAACATGAAATCAAATCCATTTGCTTTCACACCACCACCACTGCCTTAACCTTGTTTTCAGCAATCCATATCACCTCAAATTGATTTCTGTCAACGTCTGCAGCTCTCTTGTAAATCTATCACCTGCTGTGGCATTCACTGAGTGAACACAAACAACATGTCCTGATGCACATTTAATTCTCAGAAAAGACAGGAAATGGAATTTTCGTGACGACTCTCTGAAGGGCAGGCCAGAATGAAATGTCAGTATTTAACAGCTAACACTGCAACACTAGCTGTGTATATGTGATCTCACTAACTGTAAAAATTAATGTACTCAATATACTCTTCCTTCAAAGTACTGGTTACTTATTTTGCCTGCACTGCAAAGCACAAACATATTTTTGTCAAATTCAGCCCAACTTCCACATAGCTCCCCAAACTCCTATTGCCATATTTAAGTCAACAGCTGTGGAAAGGATTCAGGCTGGGGAAGCTCACGGAGCCTGCTGTGGGAGGGCCCCCAGGCTGGAGCAGAGGAAGAGTGTGAGGAGTCCTCCCCTGGAGGAGGAGGGAGTGGCAGAGACAATGTGTGACCAACTGACCACAGCTCCAATTTCCAGTGCCCTGTACTGCCAGGGTGGACAAAGGAGAGAAAATCAGGAATGAACTTGAGCACAGGAAGAAGGGAGAAGTGGGAAGGAAAGATGTTTGAAGTTTTGGGTTTATTTCTCATTATCCTACAATGATATGATTGTTAATAAATTCATTTTCCCCATGTCAAGTCTGTTTTATCTGTGATGGTAACTGGTGAGTGATATCTCCCTGTCCTTATCTTGACCTGTGAGCCTTTTGTTCTATTTTCTGTCCCCTGTCCAGATGAGGAGGGGAGTGCCAGGGTGGCTGTTGCTGGCTGGAGGCCAGGGTCAACCCACCACACCCATCACCACTGCACAGCCATTTAATGGTTCAGACTTCCTGGCGTATTCCTCAAACGGAACTTGCTGAGCTCTTGCACTAACTGTACTCTCCTCCTGTGCTCATATTTATTAAATGCACACTGGCTCCACTACTAATCACTCCCATGTTTTCTCTCTCAGCCAGAATTCTGAAAATAAAAGTAGCTATTGAATATTTTAAAAAACAAAGGTTATCAGGTCTCTCACAGAATTTAAACTCTAGGACAGATTGCTTTTGACAGTTTCACTGGAGAACCAGCACCTTCTCAACAGAAGTAAAGGCTCCTTTATAAAAAATATGCTTAAGTCACTAACTAAGGGGAGCCCTCCAATCTCATGTAGCAAGGAGAATTTCTCTTATAAATATTACAGAGAAAACAAAATTTCAAAGTTTTGAATGTACACTGATTAGGAGAGATGAAAACAGGGATACTGAAAAGTTACTATTCTGTATGCATGCATGTATATATACTTCTATACAAAAAAAAAAAAACAACTGGAAGTTGAAATAAGGCAGATGTATTCATTTTTGTAAACCTTAAATGACACTACAAACCGTTAGACATAACAACTGAATTTCAGAAGGAAGCAAGATATTGGCATGAAACAAAAGCACCTTGACCTTGTTTCTAAATGTGGAATTTGTTACCTGGATCAAAATATACAGTACTTATTGTAAAACTTATGTAAAATCAGTATTTAAATAGAAATCATATGCTACCTGATGGGTCGATTTTCTTTACTATCAAAGAGTGAAAAGATTACTTCCAGTTCCTCTCCCAGATTGGAACACATTAAACTCTTCATCTGAACAAAAAGATGGTGGCTGCTGGCTGGTACTGGTGTGTCTTTTTTTCGATGACGATGTTCCATCTAAAAATACCACAAAAACAGTGACCAGTTTGAGTCAATTATAAAATTCTCCAAACAAAAAGAGGCAAAATATGTAATGTAGAACTACTTTCTTATTCCAAATTAGTATTTTTTTAAATTTAATACTAACTTGTATTTTTTCCTTTCTCTTTTTTCCCTTTTGCATCTGAGAAGGAAAACACAGGGAATTTACTTTCTCAGTGTTACACTTCATCATAGTTATCTCTAGGTGAAAAACAGGAATCTCTAGAAGTTTGGGTTTTTTTACTCTGAAAGTGTGAAGCCACTTTAAAGCTATAACAACATGGTATTTCTTAGCTGGTTTAAACAGTTAAAGATTTGATATTCCACTATTCAAACACACACACAAAAAAAAAAAAAAAAAAGCTTTTGCAGAAGACTGAATACCAGTATTTTAAACTAGGGAAAAGCAATCATACCCTCATTTTATGGTCTCTGGCAAATTGCTTTGTACAAGCTAATGAATTGTCTTTATTTGACGTCGCATTTTATACCTCCTGCTTTTTAGTTACCCATTAAGAGAAGGACAATATTAAGCTGTAATATCCCTCTCTCACATTGTAACAAAAATTATTTTAAACAGCAATCTTTCTAAGCTACATAGTCTTCATACTGAGGTTATCTTTTTTCCCCCTTTTTATTTTCCAAAGTTCACTCCATGAGTGCCATTACTAGTTTTCTGGGCTATTTTTCCTCTGTATGTTTCTTATTGTGATTAATGGTTCCTCACAATATTTCACCTAGTGCTTCAACAGGATTCCATAATATTACATATCACTTTGAAATTACTCAAAGGTATACTGATTCTAGCACAAAGAATTTACTATTAGGCTTGACACTACAAGTCATCAATACAAGTAAAATACAATTTAAAATTATTACAAAAATACGTATTTATTTCAGATCAACAAAAATTGTGGGAATTATGTTTTTGGGGGATTTGCACTTCAATACAAAAGTTATAATAAATAAAATTCAGCTTAAATACAAGCTTAGTCTTAAGCACATAAGGCTCAGAACTGTGTATCTGTAACAGCTGCAGTACTTAAATAGGAGCCAAAGCCAACGTAAATGAATTGGCAAGTTTTCTTAGACCTTGCTGGAGATTTAATCAGAAAAAGAAATATCAGCACTGGTTTTAGTAAATCAAGATGGGCATTTACACCGAAAGGAAAGCTTTCTTATGCAATTTAACTGCTATTTACATTAATATATTAGAAAGTACCAAGAGCCCAGTATAATTAATTATGACAATATTATACCATTATTATATTTCCACAAAGCTTATCTCGACGGGCTCATAAGCCAGGTAAAGCTCTAATGCTAAAGAGTCCCATAAGCTTTTATTGATTATTAAATTCATATTAACATGATTTTAAAGGTATATCAGAAATCAAAACTTTTAACAAATAACATTTAAGATAAGCACATGTGCACAGACAAATTTGATATGATACCAAGGAATTGCATAGAGATGTAGACATGACATAGCTGTTCAAAAAAATTTTTTTCTTATAGTAAAACTCATTACATTATGAAATGCCAATTTATTGGATCAGAAAAGGTACATTTGGTTAAATAAAAGAGTGGCCAAACTATCAGTATGTAATTTGATAGCAAAAGTACCAAACATTACATTCACCTACCAGCCTGTAGAGCTCTGTAATGCTGATCTCTTCAGGATCCACCATAGCATATTCTTTTCTTGGAACTAAGTCAAGTCCCAGTTGTCTGTATGAGAAATGGAATAACAGTAAGTACCTTCTACTTTCAAAAGAAACAAATTAGCTCTCCACGTGTTTGCTGTTTATTCCAATAAACAATGCCCACGTTAATTGGTACTCTAGAATTAGTTGACTTTGGTTTTATTTTGATGTATTTTGGCTGTAACCACCATTCACATTTGACTCATTCCCTTTCTCCTCTCTGCAACATGAATACAATGTTTTCCCACCATTTTTAAATCTGTTTCAGAGAGTGGACATTGTGCAATGGACATTGTCCTTTGTACTGCTGTGAGCATTTCAGTGTGAACGCACTAGTACTGTCAATTTGAATAACAAACACAGAAAAAAGATAAAAAGAAAATCCATCAAATGCCAAAACATCAGCTTATTTCCAGTTTGGAGTGGATGGTATCAAAGATGCTTGCCTGTATCCCCTGAACAAAATAAGGAAATGAGCTTGAGTCAACAAGAACACAATTTATTTCCAGCACAGCAGCAAGCAATAATGTTTAAGAATGCATAAGGATACGAAAGCAGTCATGCTGCATTTAGGAAAATTCAAAAGATTATAAAGTTTTTCAAAAATATGTTTTAAAGAGCAGGGACTCTCCATGTCAAAAACCTTCACAATTAATTCCTTTCAGTTACTGCAAAATTCTAGGCAGACAGGTAATCATACACATTTAGTCACAACCATTTCACTCTGTTAGGTATTTATGCTTTCAGACAGCTGTAGAAACCCTGGAAATTCAGTTAATTCTACTACTGAATGTTGCTTCTTTTAGTTTATTTATACATTTATCTGTATAAATGTATAAATATGCTAAAGAAAAGACACTGGAAGCAGCACCTAAATGCCAGAGGGTGTTTTAACCATTTTCTTGCTTAAAAAAAAGTAAGATAATAAAATTTGTGTAAGCTCATTTAAGTTATTCAGACTAAAGAAAGATGCAGAGTGCAGTTGCTGGATGTGTGTTAGAGCTGCCTGAGTAGGAACTAAATTGCATGGCAAATTTAAAAAACAAGCAATGTCAACCAACATAGTTTCAGTTAGAACACAAAGTTCTGCTGAATGCATCATCCAGGCATCATGTGAATTGAAAAGATGTAAAATGCTGCTTCAGATATTCCAGTCTAACTGGAATAAATACTATCTTATAGATAGCACTGCTGCTACAAAAATTACACTGATATAAAAAAGCAGAATAAAACAATTACCCACTTTTCACTGTTAAAACATAGTGGACAAAAAAACAATGAAGAATAAAGTCCTTTGGAAAAAAAAAATCACTTGTTAGAAATCTGTTCTTTATTTCAACATTGTACAATGAGCCTAAAGAAGTGGCTTTGCAATAGCATCCTTGCTTTAGGTGTATTGACTCACTCGTTGCCCCAGTCCAGACGGGCAGTGATGTGTCGCTTGACGTCCTTCATGCGGTCGTGGGTGAGATGGCCAACGAGCACCTGCCTGCGCAGGTCCAGGATCTCATTCATTATGTGCCACAGCCGGTGAAAGAGATCCCCCTCATTCCTCTGTGAGATAAACATATGATTGCCCCTGCATCACCTGATAACCAGGATATCAGCTTGTAAACTGAGAATCCTTATAAATACATACATGATGAGGAAATTAGGAAAACCCCTTTTTCCCCTTGCTTAGTCTTTTATTCCCCATCACACTGCGACCATTTTACCTGCATGTGAGCGTGTGCATATAAAATAATTTCAGAACTGCCACAGACCTTGTCTATGCACCACACCCACGCCAATATTCCAGTCCAACTCCTTGTGTCTCTCTCACATTAAACTAATCTAGTGCACACAACAGATATGACAAAAATTCAACAAAAAACATTCATGTGTTGCACAACACAGCGTTGTTT
This sequence comes from Serinus canaria, assembly GCF_022539315.1. Taxonomy (NCBI): domain Eukaryota; kingdom Metazoa; phylum Chordata; class Aves; order Passeriformes; family Fringillidae; genus Serinus; species Serinus canaria. The sequence continues at coordinate 26,013,153 of NC_066314.1, read as the reverse complement.
TATTCCAAGAGTATGTTCATTCTGTGCTGCTGTCTCATCCAAACTGAATATATCATCTGCATTTCAAGACTATTTAAACTCATACACGTAAGGGATAGAAAAAGCAATAGCTCTGAGCATTCAAACTCTGAAACACAGTGCTAATTTGTTTTAACTTTCCCTTGCATTGATATAACTCTACACACTACCACCTAATCACAAATAAATAGTATCACACAGACAGAATCTTGTGCAGACAGTTCTTTATCTAACTGTGAAGTAGGAGAAATTATATGACTATGACTGCTTTGAAACCACATCCTCCTACTCTAATTATATACCAGCTAGGGGCATAACAATTTCCCATAAATAAACTTCTGTTCTGGAAAAATCTATTAACTCTTCCTTTACTATTTCTTAGTTTTACATAGTTTTTTTGAGAACCTTTAGCCTGAGAAAATTACTACAACCTTCATCTAAGTGATTCATCACTCAAAGCTGAAAGAACACTCCTGTTAAGGTTTGTTCTGTTAATTCTCGCCAAAAACCTTAAGTCCATTTCCCTTTTCCTTCTTCCTATGAGTAATAGGCATAAAAATAAAGTTCAGCTACTTCTGCTGCATAAGTTAAACCTAAAATTCATTTAGAAGTACCATTACTCTCCATCAACAACTTTTATATTCCAAGCACTCTGAAAAATCACAATTTGATAAATCTGCTCTTTTTACTACACATTCATTCACTTCATAAGCTCACTAAAAGGACATTAATTTGTTGTTTGTCTTGGCTTTCTGTCTCGAAAGGAAGAAAAGCAGGGTAATTTTGAACATGCAATAACAACAGCAGTGAAGAAAAACGTTGCCCAAAAGAGAAGCAACTGCTGTAACAACAAGTGGGAAATATGAATAAGCAAAAGAAAACCAAGGGAAGAAAGGTCATAGAAAGAGCTCTTGAATTAGAAACAAGAGACAAAAAGGACTTTGTAGGAACATTATAGAGAGCTATACTGACAGTACGTTTTCACAATTTTCCATCAGACACTAGGGTATAGAGCTTTCATTTCTGCAGTCAAAAAACCAAATTGAATAAAAAGTAATTCAGGTGCATCTTTGGTCCTGGTATCTGATAAGTTCTACTGAAGTATATTATTATTATTCATGTGACTTCAAGAGACATTCTAATAACACTAAAATAAGATTTCAATGTATTAGTGAGCCAATTAAAATACGAACTGAATATTGTGGTTTTTTTCTGAAATATATACTTCAACCTAACCAGACCATCTAAACAACAGTGCACCTTTTGAGATGCCATTAAGTCAAAGCAATATTCTTTAGGGTACTTACCACATAGAGTTGTTTCCACATTGCTCCCCAGTCTCTTAGAGTTGATGTCATTTCTGTAATAACAGAATCTTCTGTTGGAATAACCATTTCAAATTGTCTGTAACATGCAGAAGAACACATGATATTGCACAAGCATTACCAATCCCTTTGCAGTTACTAATATGTAGATTTCCTACTGCCAACAGTGATGTCTGCCAACCTACACGTGTGCTCCTTCAGACCATGGCACTTTTTATTTGTACATTTATTGAATCCCCATGGAAAAACTTTGGGTGAAAAATCCCCATGCAAAGTCTTGGCACTAGAGAACTCAAGGTGAGGTTTTTTACTATGAGATAAGCATATAAAAATCGACTTTCACAGCAGAATAAATCCCATAGTTTCCAAAGGGATCTTGACACTTCAGCTTTTCATGCCTGGATTACCTTTTTCATGATATCTTGTCTCTCCTTCTAAATTAACATAACAATGTGACAGCTCTTGGCCGTGATGTGCAGCAGGGAACATAGCCTGAATGGGAAACTAACTAACAAAGGAAATAGACGCAACAAAGATTGAAATCCATGCAAATACTGTCATGGTGTCCAGTAACAAAAATTATTCTGCCTTTAAACTTTATTTTATTGTGATAGTTCACAATTTCGTTTCACTGAACCTTCAGTTTAAGCTACAACTTTAAAAGGAAAAAGATCTTAGGGCATGACAAACCACATGTGGCTGTAACTTCATAGAGGACCACAGGGAGTTTAACAGTAATGTGGGGATATTTTCACCTGTGAGAATGAAACTTGTTATAGCATTATTACAGTCTTCATCATTTTTTCTGCCCATCATGAATAATGGATCTCCAACACACTCATTTATGCTCCCAAAACAAAGGTCACTTCATGTTCAGGCATCCATCCATTATGAGAAATGTCCTTACCTAAACAGTTTTCAAACTGTTTTGTATCAGATCTCTACTAATAAATCCAAATAAAGGATAAAATATGAACAATTACAAATTAAATAAACTGTGAAAAAAATTGTTAAGGTCACTGACAATTTTTTAAAGTTAGGTTTGAAATTTTTAGAAGTGATACCGTCAAGGTATCAAGATTTGTACATAAAAAAAACCTCATTTTTTTTAAGTCAGACAACTTGAATTCCAAAACAAAATTTAAAACCTAATATTAACCAATGACTCAGGTTTTTATCAACTCTTCTAAATATGAAAAAACAACAGCTGATGTCAAAAATAAATACTGGCTCTCCATCACCTGAAGAAAAGGAAAACATTTGTCTAGTCATTTACAGGTTTAGCAATATTCTTTGCCATTTAATAGATACATTTTTTTAATGCTTTTTTTGTAAAATGGCAGCTGGTAGAGCTACTGCCCTCAAAGAAAACAGCAGGTTAAAAGACAGCTTATGCACACAATAATTTCTTCAAATTAGGGCAATGCCATTTTCAAGCCAAACTTTACATAATTGTTTCCCCTTTTCTCTAGACAATACAGAATGATATTCCTAATTGCACTCAGTGTCTTTTTTGGATACAGCATTCCAATTTTGTGACCATGCAGGAGTATCAGATTAGTTAAAGACAACCATTTCAAGTGCTCTGGCAGAAAGCTGAAGATATCATAGCATAACTAAATTATTTACTTTATAAGCAAAAGATTTTTGGTACAAGTAACTGACCATGTTTAAATATTTGAAATCAGAACATTTCACACATACCCTTTGTTCTTAACACATGCATTCTTCAAGTGAATGTAGTTAGATGGAAATATGCCCTGAAAAATAAAAAATGTTTAGGTAAAAAGTCCCCTTATATGAGTCTGGCTTTCCATTTAGTACAAGTCAATATGCAAATGCATGCTGAATTCAAAGTCCTCCAAATAATTAACAAAAAACACACACAAGGAAAGAATGCAATAAATACTCAGTATTGTTCTAACAGAAACTAAAATGCCATATTCAGTAGAGTTTAAAATCTTCAACACTTCATAAAATTAGAAGATAAACTCATGTAGAACATGCAGAAGATTGTTTGTGAGCTCCCTTATGGAACACTGTTTTATTCATTATTTCCACCTTGATAAGGGACAGACCAGCTGTGGGGGATAAAGTCCTATCAACTGCATCTTAAAAATAAGGATTTTTCAGACAGGGATTTTTAAAATTAAGCAGAATAAATGAAGTTAACAATAATCAATAAAAAGAAAGTCAAGTAAACAAATCAAAATGGAGTCTAGTTTGGTGGCTGCTCTGCCTGCAGTGCACAGGAAAGTTGTGGTAGATGCCTGTCACAGAGCCTGTGTCTGCCAGGAGCAGCCCTTTCCCAGCTGTTTAAGGCTCCCCAGCATTCTGGTGAGCCCTCAGCACTGCTGCAGCAGTCCCACTGCTCTTACAGCACACTGGTCTGAACAAATCAGAATGAGCAAAATGGAGCAAGTCAGCTCCAAGCCTCTGGCTGGGAAGATAATACACTGCAGCTCATGCAGTGAGAAAATTCATATATGGTCTCTTTATAACAAGCACAGCTGCACACAGCTTTCCTTTGTGATGATGGTGTCCCATTTTCTTTCCACACAACCATCAGACCTTCAACAAAACCAAATCTGCTGTGCAGAGACAACTGCCCTTTTAAATGCTCCTCCTCCTCTGTAATGCCAAGTGGTTGAGGGGAGCATCTCCCAAGGACAGCAGGACACACAGCCCTGCAGGTACAACAGGGATGTGTCAGGGATGCAGATGCACACCAGCTGCCACAGATACTTCTTCCAGTGTCAAAGCTGGCAGAATAACAAGGGAAGAATCTTGACAGAGCATACCAATAACCACAGGAGGTACAAGGTGCTCTTATGATTTTACTTTTGGAGAGACTCCCTTCAAAAATCCAAATTAGAAAGCTGTTTGCATTCTCACTAGGAAAACAGAGAATATATATCTCATCTCTTCACACATCAAGTCATGTTTAGAAAACCTATTCATAACTTCCATCACACTTTTGACAGACCACAAGGCAAGACTGACAGCAAGCATGTGGTGAGAATTGCAACAAAAGACACAGAAGAGGCAATCACAAACCACAACTGCTCATGTCTTATAAATCAAACTGTAATATACATCAATGAGGTCAAAGTAGTAAACATCAAATTAGACTCTGTGGCTAAATTTATTGTTTGAATCGACCTTCCACATAAAGAAAGGAAATTTATGTGATTAGACACCACAGGCCTTGGCACAAAAGGCCAATAATTTGATATAAGCCCCTGGAAACTTTTCAAAATTATTATGTATGTGCCTTTTTTTGCAGCTGAAGAATCCTGAAAAAGAGGACAGAAAAAAGGAGAGCAAAGCTTACAATGCAGGTTAAAGGATGAACAGATAATTTAAGATCTTTCTTTCCCATGAAAAACAAAATCTGTACAATCCCAGAGGCAAGACAACAGGAGAGGTTAAGAAAATAGAAAGACAAAAAAAGACAAGTAAAGCTTAAACATACAACATGAACAGACACTGAAATATAAATTTCAGTAACTTTTCATGTCTGAATGCAGAAGCAATAAATCAGTGAAGTCTGGTTTAGAATACTATGCTACTATGGAAACCAAAGACTACACATCAAAGAAAACCAAAATGAACTATATATTTTACATGGCAACACATATTTTTTATTCAATTGATACTCTGCATGGGGCTCCTATAAACTAGCTGTTTCCACTGGCTGCTCTAAATTAATTTGTAGCTTCAAGAAAAACAGGCACAGTTTAAGCAACTCTTCCGACAGTTTTTACGATTTTTATTCTCAGTAGTCTTTTCCCTTCAACTCAGCTTCCTCTGAGTGGAAAATCTAAAATTTGGAAATGAAAGAAAATTCACCACACTCCTGGATTTGTGAAGTGCATTATCCTAAGACATAGAAGCATTTCAAAAGGGTAATCCATGTCCAAATCTAATTAAAGTAGTACCAATAATATACTTAACACTAAGCTATGGTTTTCTTTTAAGAGTAAATATCATACACTTACAAGCAGATTATTAACTTTCAAAAAGTAAATATGTATTTTTGCCCAAGAATGCAAAACTGCAATTGACCTTTACCTTAAGACTGGGGTTTTTTAAGGCAAATCCTCTGTACCACCCTGTGAAGAAAGCACATTTTGCTTTTTAGAGAGTGCAAATAATTTACATATATAAAACAGATTTCATCTTTCCCTTTTGGACAGATATGACAATTCCACAATGCTGTCAGACTATATTAGTTTAAAAGATTTTCCATACAGTGAAAGGTATTTCATTTAAATCAGTTCATATTTGGATGACTTCATTGGAACAACTTCACACATTTAACCCCAAATGTTTCTAACAATGTAACCTAGGTAAATTCTGCATTGGACACCACAATGGTCAAGCCAGAAATAGTTTCTTACTAACTCAAAATATTTACAAATCATTTCTGGGCTTGAGGTTCTACATCTATCAACTACAATGCTATGTAAAACTCATAATATACCTGATTCAACAGAATAGACCCTATGCCTTCTAAAAGAACGTTTCAAGATTCTTACAAGGTCAACCATATATAACCCTGCTACAATATTACAAAATAACACCAAAAACCAACAAAACAAATAAAATAAAATCAATGTGTTGATTTTTATATGTTAGGGAGGCAGATTATGAAAAGAAAATGCAACTTTATTTCTCTGACACTAGCAACAGACATTTGCTTAAATTATATCTTCATTCTCTAATGCAAAGCAGAGGAGAATGTTTACCCTGCTTTAAGATTTTAAGCTGTGACTTTGAATTAACTTGAAAATGTCTTGTTGGCAGCCAGGTTTCCCTCAGAAATACCAAGAAAGCAGAAGACTTATGAGAGACTTCCTTTCTGTTTTAACTCTTATCCTCTGTAAATGTTTATTAAACAGAAAGATTAAATAAAAATTAACATACTGCAAATTAATTATTATAGAGATTAGAGCTCACCGAAACTGTGGGAAAAAAAAATTAAGAGGCCAAAATGTATTATATTATTGACTTCAAAAATGTGTTACTTTAAGAAAATAAATTAATATTAATGAAGTTCAAACCATCAAGACACAAAACTTAATTATCACTGGAATCACCTGTGGACTCACCATCACATTTCTCTAATATTTGAACGGTGTCTCCAATCTCCAGTGACAGGCCATGTGGGACTGTCCCTCGAAAACCAGCAATTACTGAAAAACATAATATGCCTCAGTCATTCACAACATTAAAATATAACTTATTCCTATTAACAAAATATTTTATTGAGAAGTTACATGTTAGAAGAAACAGGCTTACTCAAACTTAATAAGCTGTGAAAAAAGTCAAAAGAAAGAATACTTAAGCCACTTTTATGAGCAGAAAAATTAAAACACAGGACTCAGAAATATACCTAAACACAGGCTTATGACACATGAATGGAAAGCTTGTACTGGAGAGCACTATTAGCTAGTATAAGCACCCCAAAGGACAGAAAGTGTTTCATTCCAAATGCTTACACTAACACACATCAGACCTCAGAATTTTGCAAACTGAAAGTGCCAATACGTGCCAATATTTTTGTTGCCATCCATACCACTCACAGGCCATGAAAAGAAAACCTTATTTCACATTTGCTTAATGGATGCTATAGACCCAGCAGTCCATAAAATCCCAAATGTGAGGAAATGGTTGGGGGGTGGAGACCACTAGAGCATGTTGCTCACTCCTATACATCAAGTGCACACTAAGCTTCCCCTGCAGCTTCACCAAAGCCATTGAAGGGAGGTCATGAGCTCAGGCTGGGACAAGAGCTACAGAAATGGAGCTGGAGATAAAACAGAACATCCACCAGAGCAGTGATGTTCCCAAATATTTACAAGGGCCAAATATTAAGTCTTATATTGTTAGTTCTAAACCAACAGATAGCTATTTTTTCACTCTGAACAACAGAATCTGAACAACAATCAAAACAGAATACCCAAAAGCCGCTCAAAGAGCTCACTTCTAAAATTGCTAAAAATCCATTTACATGCTAGATAGCAATTCAGCTATTCAATCCTGTTATTTCTGTATTTGAAATGCTGAATTAAAATATTGCCTAATTCAGGCCATGAGACCAAGCAATAATGCTTTTGATTCTCTGCACCATAATCTTCTTTCAGAGCTGAATTTTCAAGTGGAAGAAGAAAACAACCTATCCACCAGGGCATGATGCACAAAAAGACTTTGCAGCCTAAGAGCAGCCTTACTGCTGTCAAATATCTACCCATCTAGACAGGAAACCCCAAACCTCCTAGCAAAAAAAGAAACCCCACTAACTGAGAGGCATGACAAGAAAACTTCACATCTAAAAGCCAAAAGGATAGGCACATATCCAAGGACACATTTACGCTCTTGCCTGCTGTTGGAGGTCTACCCTGCCACAAGCAGACACTACACTCAAACACAACATAACCTGTCAGCCACCATCTGTGCCTGCCACATTGCTCTTCAAAGGCAGCAGGAGAGGGTAGCTGTCAGCAACCACAGAAACTGAAAATTTATTTGTGAATCTTCGAAGAAAGTGCGGGATTTTAAGAGTAGGCTATGCACAAAAAGTACTTTTTTGCCAAATCCTTCTTCAGAATTTGAAGACTTCAAAACTCATTGTATTCCCTCTTCATTTCACTCATGAGAAAATCATCACTATGATTAACCCACAGTCTTTATCCCTGAAAAAATCCTATGGATTTTTTTTGACATTTTTTTTTGTCCAAGCCCTGGACAGTCCCTAAAAGTTTGACCCAACATGAGACCAGTATTTACAGCATTGATCCTCCTCAAGAATGTGCATTGAATCAATCTCCATTTGTCTTGGTGCTACTCCCACTCTTCAAGTGTTTTACACTGAACTGAATACTGTGAGATATGCAGCATGAAATAAAAAGCTACTTTGGATCCACACCATGAACAAGTGCACCATTTGCAGCAGCTTAGTAGCAAGACAGCATTAGTACAGTGAGGAAATTTAAGAGTTAACAAAACCCAAGAATTTTTTAACTAATTATTTTACAAAGATCTGAAAATTAAAACAGTTTATTACCTATGTAGAAATAAAAATAAGAAGCAAACTCCCTGAATATCAATGCATTGTACGTCTAAATTCTAGTGTGGCACTGGAATGACAGAAGTCACTCTGGTCACCTTTCTCGTTTGAATGACTCAAAATTTAAATATGAAGCCTGCCAAAATAGCGTGTATAGCAACCAAAACAAAATTAAGGAATTAACTGAAGAAGTATACAAAATAAACCCAACCCTCATCTGTTATTACAGTTACGAGATGTCTTATTTTTAAACTCCACGAAATAAAAAAAGGACAGTAATTTTCTCCTTATGAGCCAATATATCCTGCCACATAGTTATGATTTGACTTTTCTGTGACATTCAGTTTTTATTACTTAGTTACTAGAGATGTTAAAGATCTTTGTCTCTTTTTTAAGTTTAAAAAAAACCTTTCAGGATAAAACGAGATTGAAATCTGACACAGTGTAGAAAATAGCTAGAAATCATTTTAGAGCATGTATAGAAGAACAAAATTTTACCCTGAAATATCTTCTAGAAAGATGGCCTGCAGAGTACCAGAAAAAGAAAGAAAGAAATGAGGGCACCATCTTTACCTCTAAGCACATTCACCTGATACACTTGAAAAACACTCCCTGGATTCTCGTGGTGTAAGGTCAGGCTCAAAACAGGCAGCCTGTGGTGTTTTGCAGTGTCAATCAAAGTAAAATAAAGAGCATTGCAGAGCAGCAGAGGATTTAATGAAAAGCACAGGAGCCCATAGATAAATTTACCTCACAAATGTTGACTCAGATAACTTTGTAATAATGAAATCATGCAACTGAACTGGGACCCAGACAGAAGGTGGCATCACAACAATTGTTAGAACAACTGGCAACAACAGATGAGGGCCAAAGTACCCAACAACTTTTTTACCTTGGTGTTAAAGGCCAGCTGATGAGATACATGAGATGGGTATCTCATGTATGTCTCATGAGATACACGAGCATGTAGCCATAGGACAATGGGGAATGGCTTCAAACTGAAGGAGGGTAAGTTTAGTTCACAGTAGAAAAGAATCCTTTCCTGAGGGTGGTGAGGCACTGGAATGGGTTGCCCAGAGAAGTTGTGGACATGGATTCCTGTGAACACTTAAGACAAGTTTTTGGATGGAGCTCTGAGCCACTTGGTCTAGTGAAAGTGTCCCTGCCCACAGCAGGGGAGTTGAAACAAGATGATTTTTAAGGTCCCTTCCATTCCTTCTATGATTCTGTAGATTCTACAGAACTCTATAGAATCTATTGATTCATCTGTTCTATGATTCATGTCTTTTTAGTTTATCTTTGGTGTATATACATAAGTAGACTACAGGGAGGATAAAAATTAAGGCAGGGAAGGAGGTAGCTGCTGCTCTGACAGAGAAGACCCCAGCTAGGACATGGAGTTTGTAAGCAAGCCATAATACAAATTTCATGTCCTAAATGTCTCACCCTTTTCTCCAATGACCACATTGTTCTGCAAAAGCAGATGTTCCTTAATTCTTTCTTCTAGTAGCAGTAATTATATAATTAATCACTCTGCAGGGACCATGGCTTAAGGTGTTCTCAATCTAACTTAGGAGCAGTACATATTTATCAGACTCATAGAACCAGACTTTTTTTATATAGAGCATTCACTGTCCCATATGCATCACTTTAATTCCTTTAACAACAATAGCTGTTGTGACTATCACTTTCTCTGTCTTCATTGCAAGTGTACACCAGAGACCTTGAAAAGGGAGACGGACAGGAGAAGAAAAATCTACTCTGAGTACAGATCATTTACCAATACCTGCAGTCCTTGCAGATGGACAGTCACATGCATGTCCCCAGGAAGCTATGTATCACAACCATCTAGATATATTTTTTGTCACTGTAGTAGCTGAAGGTCATATAAATGTCCTTTTCAAGCACAGGAACAGTGATTGATGTCCTCTTCAATCACCTCTCGGCCACAGGAGAAATTTGGAATGCCACAATAAAAGTTTGTAGCAGGATATGTCCTCAGAAATGTTTTACAAACTGTGTTCAAATACTGCAGCCAGCTGGCATTATTAAATATTTTTAGCTGCCAAAGGGTGCTCAGAGAATAAGAAAGCAAGACCAACACCACAGGATACAAAAACCTAATCTATACAGAAGGCAAAATCACCATAGTGAGAACTACAGGGACATGCAATATTAAAGCAACTTCAGTTTTGGTTTGCTCCTAAGTTCAGCTTCTCAAAACAAAATTCATCTTTGTGCTCTCATTCAAACTCTCTGGTTGGATGTGCTCACTGTTGGACAGTTTTACATAAGAAAGTGCCTGGTGAGTGAAAAGCCTAAGGTCCTAACTAAAGCCTAAACTAAGTGGGGGGTTTTGGTGCAGCTTCTGCTCATTTAGAGTGCTGTGATAGCATTGCTGTTCTAAAAATGGAAACCAAATATTTTCCTGCTTGCAATTAGTGTATACAAGCCTTACCTGCAAGTTAGCATTATAAGAGGATTAAAGACACCCAGAGCAAACTGGTTTCATGGCTGGCTTGACTTTATGTTTACAAGATGAAAATGTCTCCCCACAAAGGGTGTGGACACGACATGGTGCTCCAGATGACCTCGTCACAAGTTGGAATTAAGGTCAACACCACAAAAGAAGAAACACATTACATTCAGTTCTGGGCTGTGGGGCAGGACATACACCCCCATATATAAAGGGATGAAAAGAAGTCATATCTACAGCAACTGCTCAATGTTCAAAAATGAGCACTTGTATGACAAAAGCATATTTGGGTTTCACAGAATAAAAAACAGTCCTTCAACTGAAGAGTGGGGAAAAGATGTGAGGTAGAAGACAAAAAATTACTTGAATAATGAATTATTGCTTTGCCATATCCACATGCAAAATTACTTTAATAATGAATTATTGCTTAGCCATATCCACATGCAAAATACTTGAGTAAAAAATAGATTCTAGTTCAATGCCCTAAGTCATGATGCCCCAGTTGAGAGAGGCACACAAAGCACACAGAAATGTGGTACGTACACACTAGATGATCAGATTTGGAGGATGGGAACACTGTGTCAGAGGGACTGGCTTTGACAGGGAACAAGATGCTCTGATAGAAAAGGAATTGATTAGCTGGCAACAGGGGTGGTTGGCCCACTTCAAAGTTTTGCTTGGGGTTATATTCTTAAAATTTTTATGCCTGAAATAACTGGAGATCTGCATATAAGAACTAATGAGGCAGACACTGTTGTTCTTTTCCTCCTAACAGATGGCCAGAAGCTATTATTGATTCCAGATATTATCTGCTATAATTGAAATCTGGTCCTCTTGGTAGCAAAAGCAATTTTTAAAGTTTTTATTCTGGACTTAAAAGTGCCATTCTCTTAAGTGACTGAGAATTTCAGGAACAACTATTTCAAGGGGTTTGCTTCTGTTCAGCAGTTGAAAAAAAAAATCTGTAACAAATGAAATTGGGATGTTTCTAACATTATGAAGTTATTATATTGGTGAAAAGTCAATATTGTACTTTGACTTGACAGAAAACTGAACTTGCTTTTTATGCAGGTTTTTAGTTTTTTTAATGAGTAATGACATGTACATTAGAACCTTTGAGGAAGGTTCTAATTCAGTGATCTTTTTGCAGAAATATAAAAACTATCCTTTGATACTGCCTTATGCATAAATACAACAGACACCTGGCACTCTGAGCAGCTGCAGAAAGTGCAACATCATCTTCACAACAGCCATTATTCAAAAAGAATAAAAATCTGTCAACAGCTCTCCTGAGCTTACTGCTTGTAAGTTCATGCCTGAAGCTGCTGGCCACAGGCAAGCAGTGCAAGCATCCAGTAGCACAACTCTCAGCATTTTGTGGCACAGGGGTCTCCTGAGCCAGACATGGTATTTCTGTGTTTAACAACCATGGATGCCTTTTTCTTCTAAGAACTTTCCTAACTAGAATTTATATGCACCAAAATATCAGTGTCCACAATCTCACAGTAAGCTTTCCAGCTTAAGTATGCTCATGCAACAAAAAGTCTTCCTTTCATTTCACAGTGCAATTTATTGTGCCCTTGTTCCTGGGGGAGAGTTTGAATACAAAATCTCTTGTCACCCTCTCTGCTGTAGTTTTTTCAGGATGAAGCCCTTTCCTCCTCAAAAGAAGCTGAAGAACCTTTTCAGGTTTCAAAATAGGTAGGACTACTAGCAGCAGAAACACATGGAGGCATGCAGCTTTCCTAATGCCAAATGGCCAGAGCTGCCTGCAAAAGGCCATGACGTGCATCGAGCTTTGCCTGCACATGAATTGATCTGCATGGAGCAGAACCACAGCTCAGCTCCATGCTCGTGCTGCTAATACATGAGTTAATTTGGGCATCTGCTCATAATGCATTGTGCTGCCTACAGCCACCCCAGGAGGCTTGCTGCAAGCCAGCAACAAGCTAATGAAGACAGAGACTGAAAAGAGAGAGGGAACAGGGTGGGGAATCGATTCAATCTCCTTTCAATAAACACAATATATACAAATGTTAGTTTCAATAACAGAAGTGATCCTTAAATCTCTTGCAGATTCCTGAGGATAAACAATTTCAAATTTGTACCGAGGATAAACACTTTCAAATTTGTACTGAAATAAAAGAATGTGAGTTCTCTTGCCTGTGTACACCAGGATTAAAAGGATCAAATGCATAGTTCAGATAATGACAGCTCAGTGTGACTGTTGAATATCTCAAGTGCTGCTCACATGCAGCAGTCAGTTTTCTTAAGAGATGAGAGCTTGCATGGAATTTTCCTAACGCAGATATTTATTGAACAGCTATTCATGAAAATATGTCGGGGCACATAAAAAATAATCAAAAAACTTTGCATTAATGTCCAAGCATTGAAAATACTGTATAAAGCAGAATAGATAAAGAAAACTAGTCTTCAGTTGCCTGTAAAACAAAATCTGGAATTCCCACTGCTAATAGCCCTGACTACCTGTACAGAGGAGGCAAATACCAAGTCTGAAATACACAAAGGACATGGAGCTGCAGCAGATTGTATTCCCTCCTGTGCCTGGCTCAACATTTGAATTCAGCAAGGTAATCACTTTCAAATCCCTGATTACAATGCTGCCAAAAACCATAGGACAATTCTAACACAGATAATCAGTTCAGTGTGAATGTCTGAATGCATGTCAAGCTCTCTTCATCCTGCCTCTCAGCTACAGGCAGGCACGTTATAATCTCTTTGATGACAGCTTGATCGGTTCTCCCAATACCTGCAAATGATTTTGCTCACTCTTTGCTTTAGATATTAGGACTACATATTAAAACAGAGCACTAAAAGTAACCAGGGATGATGATACCTATGAATAGCTGTCCATCTAGAACACCAAAACTGCAATAATTTAGCATGCATCATCAGTGTCCCTGTCCTTGCAGGCATGAGATTTCATTAACTGTTTTCTTTCTTCTGTCAAACATCTAGTTAAGCCCTTTATATTCCTTGAAATCCTGCTTTATATATTTTTATGTCTACATCTTGTCTCTGCTAAGAGCATTTTCTTGATATGCATTTGTTCTGGAACAAGGAATTTAAAAGTAAAAATAAAATTCAAAAAAAAGTTTTTACAAATCCAGAAAATCGAGTACAACTCAATAGTTTATGGATAAATGGCACAACTCTTCCCATGAACTTGGTCAGGAATGTCCTTTACGGAGGAGGAATGCCAAAGTAAAACCCACCAGAGACATCATGGAAGAAGGCAAGGTGGACTCCATAGAAGCAGGTGCAGTCTTCATGCATTTAATCAAATTATGATAAAGGAATTAGTCTGCACCCAGTTCAACCAGTTGGTCTCACTTTAATTCTTTACTGTAGAGCTAGAGATGCATTAAGACTGCCTTGTTAAATAGGAAGGATTAAATGTAAATTTTCCTTTATTACTTGGAAACAGCAACAACTTCAAAATCCAGATAGTAGAAAGGAGTAGGTGATAAAAGTAGGTTATGTTCAGATGACATTATCTGTAAGAAAAACCTCATTTAGCTAAAAATAACAATGTCTTTTATTAAGACTAAGTACTTCCAAAGTTCTAATAACTTTTAAACTTTGTTAAGGATTTGCCTTAATTATTAATATCATGATCAAGGAAAAGAGTTACAACTATTTACTTGGAGAAGTATTTATGTTTCATTCACAGCCTCTGGGGAAACAGTTTCTGAGCAAAATCAAATACACCAGCGAGGGGTTTTCTAACTTCCTGTAAGTGTCAGGTGTGATAAAGAAGGGATGATGAGAGAACATAGCCACAAGCTGCATTGGGGGAGGTTCAGGCTAGAATCCAAGAGGAATTTTTTCACAGAACGGGTTGTTAACTATTGAAAAAGACTTCCCAGGGAGGTGGTGGAGTCACCATACCTGGAGGTATTCAAGAAACTACTGGGCATAGCACTTACTGCTCTGATCCAGTAGACAGGAGGGTGATTGATCCAAGGTTGGACTTGATAATCTTAGAGATCTTTTCCAACCAAAAAGATTCTGAGATGTACCCACAGCAAACGTGCATCATCTGAGGATACCAAAGCCAACGAAGCTGCAAATGCCAGATCTCACAGCAACTCTTCAGAACATTTTGTGCTTCATTAAAGCCCACCAAAACCTCCAAAAACTTAAGAGACACAAACTTGTACATTGTTTCAAATACAGATCTGTGGTATAATTTTGTATCTGCCAGAGGGTTTGCTGGCTACATGTCATATCCCTACAAAGCCAGCAGAAACTGAAGCAGAAAATTAAAAGCCTCACATGATGATAAACACAGGAGTTATCTTCCAGAAAACAGTGAATTTTTCCAGAATAATAGGATGACAATTATTTCAAAGAAGGCCTCGAATACAAGAGTATGTGCTTACAATTGAATGCTGAGTGGGTATGGTCCAAAGTCTAACAACCACACATTTCTCTGTCCTCCTCCTTCCTGCCCAAAAGCATCATATCACAGCATGCTTCTCTGAACTCAGGAGACATAATTTGAGAGCTCTGAACAAACTTTAGGTAGCACCATGCAAACTCAAGCTCAGAAGAGTTGCAGCCTTATGGACTGCAAAAGAAAAGAACCACTGTGCAAGCTGCAGGAATTACTCTTCACAACTACGAGATGCACCCAAGAGGAACACGGGGAGACAAGACTGCAGTAGCTCAAAAACTCCACGTGCTTGCTATCAAAGACTTTGGCAAATGAGACTGGCTTCCCCTTAAAATTGCACTCTTTGCTCCCATTCAAGTAATAAATAGCATCCCAGGAAGCCAAGAAATGCAGAGCATAAATCTTCTTCACTAATACATGAGACAGGACACCCTTCCTCCTCAACCAAGCCGGGTCTGTCCATTGACCATAGAGATGAAACAGTTTTCATGTACTGTGTGTGCTGTCTTGTATTTCCTTTGGAAGAGTGGGGTTTAATTCTGTATTTGACCTGCCATCAGTGGAAGAAAATTAAATAAAACCAAAACCAAACACACTAGGAAACTCAAATACACCCCCAAAACCAAACAAAACATACAAAAAATCAACACAGCCTGCAATTTTTAATGGCATTGTTTTTCAGCTTGACTGGTATTGTATTTCAGATGAGTTTTAGCCTTCTGCTAAGCTGCATTTCTCTGATATTCAACCATATAATTATAAATGTATCTCAAATACTTTCTTTTTACCAATAAGACTTCTGTTTACTTTGACTTCAGCCTTCATGCAATGTTCTCTATGGCACTTTTTAACTAAATTATCCTGCTTTTCTAAGCTATGAGCCTTAACCACATTGCTACTTACAAACAACACTTATTAAATATAATTTTTTGCTGCAGCTCAAAAATTATTGCACAATGGTATTTTTCAGCAACGAAACAAAAGCCTTACCAACTTATGCAATATGCAAATTGTGCAATTTAGCTAACACAAAAAATAAACTGGAATTGTGAGCTTCCGTAGCCTGTCCCACAGATCAGCCAATTCTCTGTAGATAAAAATATCAGAAAATCTCCTTAAAGAAAGGGAAATTTCACAAGGTGTGGAATTAAGTGCAACTAAGGAAGATTATTACAAATCACTTACAAGTACCCTGGCGTGTGCTTTTTTTATCTTAAATGAGGCAGAACTTTCTTGATCCAGTGTAATTGAGAGGCATTTCAAACACACTGGAACACAGCTATCAGGACTAGTAAAGCAAAACTACTTCCTCCTGTGAAAATCCTCAGAGACAGCTGAATGCAAGTTTAAACATCCTACTCTGCCTTTAAGCTGGTTTATTAGGTTTAATGGTAGGAAATAACCACTGCACTTTTCAGCCTGATTTCAACAGCTGAGCCAGCAGAATTCAGGGTATTTAGCCCGGCAGGGTTTCATCACTAATCCATAATCTCTGTGAATTTAAAACTTCAGGGATATTTAAAGAAATCCTACAATTATTTTAAAATGGGTGACCAAACAAAAATGTAACAAGTGCATGGACTTTTTTCCTTACTCAAAGCTCCAAAAATACTACCTGGATGTATTTTAACAGTGTTTCTGTGGCACAGGGCACTTTCAAAAATCCAAGTGTAGGGTCTTCTTGGAAAGTCAGAACCTTCACTTTCTGCTCATTCTTGCTTAAGAATAGCCCTTATTGTTCCAAAATTAAGGGTGAAGAGAGTTTAGGTTCAGTTGCCAACTGTTTATAAATGCACAAAGGAACATGAGAAAAATGTATCTGAAAAGTATATGCAACCAATTAAGAAAATGAAGACTGCTGACAAGGGGGAGATTGTTTGATGCTACGGGGGAAGGAAGTGTATGAGCCAACAGCCAACAGTCCTCTTTAAAGGGTTATATTATGATTCATTGATTCATCTGAGCTTCTATCCTTTTTTTTTGTTTTTTTTTTGTTTTGTAAGTGTATTTCAAGGGGCAAGATAATTCCTTTGGATTTCAACATCTTGGCAGAGCCACTAAAAATCCCTGCCATTGTAACAGCTCTAACCTTCCTCTAGATTTGCCACAGAAGCCTAGGAATACATTTGGATACCAAAAGTGCAGAAAAACATGAAAAACAATGATGTTGTTCTAAGAAATTTGTACTGTGAGACACACACTATCATCTGGAACCATAAAATACTTCCTGAGGGAAACTAATCACAGTTTTGACAAGCAACTGGGCAGTGCCAGGCAAACCAGACACAGGGACTTCTTGTCTTTAAGTATTAAGGCATTTTTCAACCCTTCTCCAGTTGAAAGAACTTACAGGACTCTTTCCTGAAACTTAAAAACAAAAAAATCTCTTTTTTACCTAAGAAAAATTGGCAGAGTCAGGTAAAAAAATCAAAATTTTATGTTAATGCAGTGTTAGGAACAATGCTGAAATAAGCTAACACAAATTAAGGAGATCTGCAACCTATCCACTTGGCCACTGTCCATGCCATTAAGCCAGATGCCACGTGCTTGTTTTGCACTGAATCAAGCTACAAAACTCACAGAGGGAGAGAAAAAGACATTGAATGTGGCATGGACAAGGCAGGGAACGAAGGGAAATGAGAAGCCAAGGCAAGACCTTCAGCAAGGAGGTGCAGAGCTCCCTAGGAGGGACCATTCCCAGGGAGGGACAGAAACAAACAGCAGCTCCAGGGCTACACTTGGCCACAGTGCCACAGAGAGCCATCACACCACACCTCACCCCTGACAGAATTAAGACACTGATTTGAAATCATTAATTTTCATAAACACTGTGGGGTTTCCCCTACAATTAACAGCCTCCAAACAGAGCAACATAGACCTCATGGGATTTATCCAGGAGCTAAAGTAAGGAATAGAGAAAACTGAATTTGTCTCTCATGCTTAAAAAGACCTTCTGAAACGAGAATATGAAACTCATGCAGACATTAGTGCCTTGATTCAGCTTGATAGTTTCTCAGTGTCTCTACTCCACCAAGCAGTTTCTGGTCTCAACTTCAACTTCAGTAGCAAAACACAGGTGTTAAACATCAGTAAATGAGACAAACAGTTTACTGCAAGGTTGGTTCTGAAAGGGAGTGAAACCAGCCCTTAGGACTGATAAGATGAGCATTATGCGGCATATCTACTATACAGAGAATTATTCTTTTTAAAGAAAAGACCTTCAAAGGCACTGAAAAAAGTCTTTGCTGAGAAGGAAACCAAATGGAGAAATTGAATGTGGTTAAGCAAAAACCATATTTTAAAACAGTAACTTTCCTTAGTCATAGCTGACTTTAGAGCAACTGTATGATTTGGTATTTCTGCATTATTCTCTTCACCTCTCACAAAAAATCTTTTGCCCAAGAACTCTGAACTTTAGTCACGAGATAGATAGACAGATAGACAGACAGAAAGAGTCATCTAGACTGTGCACAAGTTTGTGGGACCCAAGGACATTCATCTGTGGGTCCTGATCTTTAAGGTCCATTCCAATCCTTAACATTCTGTGATTCTATGAAAAATTGAATCCCTGGAGCACTATACATGAACAAACACTCTTTGGATTGGATTGATATCATAACTCCACTCACTAATTAAAACAATTACAGGTGTGTAAATAATCAACAAGCCTGCAATGGGCTTACTTTTCCTAACAGCAAATTGAAAGGACCAAATCAAAGGAAAATGTTATTTTTCCTTGCAGAAAGAAATGAGGAGCAAAAAGAAGAGGAAGGGGTTTGCAGCATGCTACACAGTTAAACTTGAGGAGGAAAAGGAAAGTAAGAGGCACATCAAGCCTTGCAACTTGCTTTTAACTTCCTTAGACAATTTCAACTCACTTATTAAAAATATGCTATTTATTAACTCTAAAATTACCATCCAAATTAAAAGGAACCCCTTTCCCACTTCAGCAGGATTGCTTGAAAGGTCAGCCAACAATCACTGCTGGGCTTGGACTGAAATTCATTATTTCCAGCCAGCAGTAATGTCAATGGCTGTGCTAATTACAGTCATTGGTGATTTGGTTCCTTGTTGTGCCAGAAAGAGATACCTTTATGTGACCAACATAATCCCACCTAATCCTTGAAGTATGACATATAAACCACAGAGGTGTCACAGAAAGGAAATTAAATATGAGCAAAATCACTGAAGTGTTATGACTTTTCATACTTGTTTTTTAAAATGCATGGAAATCAGATTATTTAATGTTTTCAGTCTCCAAAAAGGATGGGAGATGTCAAGTGAGCCAAAACAAAATATTCTTGCTCAAGTACATCTTGTGGAATTTGCAGCCTTTGCATTTCAACTGGATTAGAAGTGAGAAGACACACTATGAATTTTATTTGGGAATACCCCTACCAATGTTTCACCTTTTCTGAAGGTCTATTTTCATCTTAACTCTATCATTTCTATTTTACTGTTTCAATCCCTTACCCTCCCTTTGCCACCAACACTGGCACATAGAGTGATCAAGTTGTGATGGACAAATTAGAATTAAATTCAATTGAAGGCATCTTTCATTTGTGCCTTTGTAAAAGCAGCACAGTAGTACCTGGGACACAGAAAGGATGTGACCTGAAGTGTGAAGACTGGTCACCACTACAAATACTAAACTGATCAATGGAATTATTGTAATGTAGGGCAAGTACCTGGCAAAGACTAAAATACCATCTTAACCATTTAACCTTCCACCTCTCTTTGCCCAAACTGTTCAGTTTTTGAATGTACTCCATCAGGACTAGGGATTTACATTAAATATTCAGGGTTGACCTGGTTTCATCTAAGTTAGCCCTATTTAGAACTTGGCTGGCTAGGACTAGGAAGTGGAATTGGGTGACAGATCAAGGGTGTTCTAAGTTTTCTGGTTTGGGGTAGGTTTTTCTCCTTCAGTAATTCTCAAAATATTTCTAATGTGTTCCAAAATTATTGAAAAATAAAAGGTCATTGGTTTTAGCAATACAAAAGCTTACCCAAAATATAGCAGAGCAAAAACTGGAACAGTTTAGATAGAGGTATTTTATCTTATTCCTCATTAATTTAGGGTAGTAGTAAATGAGAAAAAAGCTCTCCAATTTTGTCTCCTCCCTTATCAAAACCCTGCTTTCCACCTTTGGAAGTGTATATTTTGCAGCTTAGCACTTCATACTTATTTTTTTTTTTAAACTATAGAATTGCTAATGAAAAGGAGGGAATAATTTATGCTTTCCAAAACTATGAACTATTCATAAACTACAAGACATGGGCCATGTAGAATCATGTAATCTGATTCCTTCAGAAATAGCTTGAAATAGCAGCAAAAATAGTGGCAAAACAGCCACTATTAGAGTCACTGAATCCCTTAGCTTGAAAGGGACCCTTAGGATTGAGTCCAAACATGAAATACATACAATGCATCCATATATACTGTACTGCACCCATTTCTCAGCAGGCTCATTAACTCCTGCCTACTTATCACACAAAGGCATCTAATCTTAAATTTGTTATCAAGAAAGTTCTTTCAGAGCAATTTTGGTGTCTCTGCAAGACACTACAGTCTGCCATACAGCCACAAATATCCAAATGCCAGAGTAGCTATGGTTCATGTGTGTGGGTTTTACTCTTCTTGTAGTTCCAGTGCACCTAGGATGACAAAAATAAAAGCAACTACCAGACTTTGACAAAGCTGTGGTGACAAGAAGAATATTCTGGCAATGACCTACAACAGTTTGGCAGAGGACAAATGTCTACAGTTGAGTTTGCCCAGGAATTCATAGAGCTGACACTGGGAGGACAGTACAAAACCTGTAGCTGCTATATTTTGTCTGATATCAGTTAGAAATTTAAAATTATGAAAACAAGACAGCATTCTCTTACATAAGAAACAATAAAAAATTATAAAAAACAACTCTCAAACAAGAACAAACAAACAAAAAACCAAGAATCAAAAAATCAAGGAAAATCAGAGTAAAATCAAGGGAAAGGTGTCAAGGAATTCATCAGAGGCTTGTGATGAGAAACTGTATTATTCCCAGTGAAACAAAGTGGTAACATAAACACAAGTGCTGAAACTACTGCATCCTGCAACTGGGAATTCACTGAAATTCCTAATCTCATCATAAGACTCTAAAGTAGGTCACAGCAAGCTTAAAAATTGACAAAAAGCAAAGAATAAGGGGTAATAGCATGCAAATCACCTTCTTTGCAAAGTTGATATTTCTTCCCCCTCCCCCCTTGATTTTCACAAAGCCTAAATACAAAAGGATCCATTGTCTCTGAAAACAGGAAAATATTTATGAACACACCATTAAAAACAGGTACTAATGACAAATCATGTGCTTTTAGACCATGTCTAATTGATCTAGAATTCCTTCAGCAATTATTTTTCCTTAATTACTGATTTACATCTGGTCAGTGTTATCTTAAATGTTGTGATTAAAAGGTATTAAAAAGACCTGCCACATGATACAAAAATCCTAGTTGAAAATACACACATAGTTATAAAAACCTTTTATTCCCCCACACACAAAATTATACTCTCCCAACTCAGGAGAATTTATTCTTACTTTTGCACAGAAGTATGTTAGAACAAACTTCAATTAAATTATGTACTTGTGAAAAGTAAAGAGGAAAACAACAGTTATTTATTTTAGAGCAACAATTTTAAGTAAACATTGGGCAACCAAATTTATCTTAACATTCAGCACATCCTGAAAATTATATTTTTTGGTAAAACAAAGAAAAAATTAACCAAGAATGAAAAATGTCTGCAAAGTGTCTGGCTTCATTACATTCATGTAATCACGATTTTCAGTACTTAATATGCTTAACACTTAGTAACACTTGGTAATTAAGTGATATTTGTCCCCTCCCTGTGTCCAACAAGTTAACTTGGACTAAATGCAGGATATCAGAAGCTCAAAACAGGTTTGTTGGGTCCAAGGAAAGGTCAATGCTTGATGCTAAACTCTTCTACTATAAGTAAAACTCCTATAAGCAGCTCCAAAATCACATTCTTAAATCTGAAAAACATATTCTGATAGCAGCTAGAGATTCTGTTCCCAGCTCAAAGTTTCAGATTTCACCCTGGGAATAAAGCATTGCACTCAAGATATATTTAGTTAACAGTGAAATGCTACTGCACCAACTCTGCATTCAACACAGCATATCAATCTTATTCTACATTATTATACCCAAGAAATAATCTACCTCCCATCAAACAATGCTTTTGCTTTATTTCTTTACACCCTGTTTTAAAAACAATGCTTTCAGACTTAATACTTCACACTTGCAGGGCTTTGATAGAAAAAGGTCAAAACATAAATGGTTATAAAAGGGAAAATTATGCTGGATACAATACAGTGACCAGGTAAAATCATGTGTGTTAAAACTTGAGTTTTGTTCTCTAGATTTTAAGAGCCCCAGTACAATAACTGCATTTATTGTCAATATGCAGTCATGTTTTCAAATGTCTGCTTTGTAACCAAGGTAGTTCTATGTAAGAAAATCTTTCAAACCCAAATTTTACTTAAGGTGCTGGATTAGAACCTCCTAAAATCATTTAAGGAGACTTTAAATATTCAGTAAATCAACTGCCACAGTTTAGAGTATCTGTGTATCCCTGCCCAGGTGATATCACAAGAACTTTTCCTATTGCTAAGAGGTTGGTGACATGTGCCTGCAAACTGACCTTTGAGTGGCCAATGGGAAACAAGAATCATTAAACTTCTATGACTTCTTCTGTGGAAACCAGATTATATCTGTTTTAAAGGGAAAATACTCCATGACAGTAAATTTTGTAAATTACTAATGTAAGTTCTTCTAAATCTTGGTCTCAGGTGAGCTGAGGTGGAGAGATTTGGAAGAAGCCACAAAAGGAAGTGGAAGAATTGAGGAATCTGAAGAAGTTACAGAAAAGTTCTGCAGGAGAGAGAATGATGGATGTTTATAGGCATGAGGTTTTCAAACATTCCAATGTAGGCTAAAGAAAGCCAGCATCAGAGAAGTTAGAAAACTGAGGCAGGGAGAAAATGTTAAAATATTTCACCTGTGAGAAATGGAACAATTATGTGAGAAATCTTTTGGGAATATATATATCCTTAAATATTGTTAGTATCCTTTCAATAGAACATTTTCCTAGAGAGGAAACTGCAAACATTCTGTGCCAACAGAATGATTAGACCAGCATCTCTTCAGGACAGAATTCTTCTGAGAATTCTTCTAAGTGGTCCATCAAATCAGAGACAGCTCCAGGACCTGCTTCCATGAAAAAGTAGAATACAGACAACCCACACTAGGCAAGTGCAGCTGAATGAAACACAGGATGAATCTAGCATAACCTAAGAAACTCTAAGGCTGTCATTCTGAAGTGACACCCAATAATGTCAACACAAGCTACAGCTCTCACACTGTTTGATTTGGCATTTATTCAGACAGAAGGTTAACTACTGCCATAAAGGAAACTGCAAAGGACTTCAAATCTGAAAAGAAAGAAGAGGTGCTAAATTCAGAAATGCTGAAAAAAAAGCATTTTGGTTTTGGCTTCTCAGACTTTTTGCCCCAATGAAAATCAGCAAGTGTTAATGCTGTTTGGGGAGTTTTGGGGGCTCTTGTTTTGGTTTTTTGGTTTTTTTTGTTTGTTTGTTTGGTTTTTTTTATAATACTGTCATTTGTTCTCAGAGAATGGGACTAAGACCAGAAGAACCATTCCATGTAAGCCATCAAACAAGGAGCAGAGTGTTACGATTTCTGGATTACATTGACCATTTCAAAAGTGAATGCCCCTTCTGACCAGGCACCAGCATCCCTTCCTATTTCAAAACATTATTTATTGTTTCTTATTTAGGCAGAGGCCAAAATAAAATACAGTCACCATTTAATATTTGACAGATTTCAGTATGAAGAGATTAGATACCAATTACTGTGCATGAAACCTCAGTGTTGCAATTTATCACGACAAAAGCACTGCAATAAACAAAAAGTTGATGATGAAGGGGCACTGCAAAAGTCTGCACCTCCTAATAGTCAATGAACTTGTTGGTCTACAGTTGCAAAAAGCTAAAATTTACTAGAAAGCAACAAACTAACCTAAAGGATCTGTATTTACACAAATAGATGAATTAGGGAGATTAATTAACATTATGATGTGTCAGAGAAAGTGTCAAGATGCTAAGGGAAGAAAAAATGTTTAAAGGGTAAGAAATCATGTTTCTAGAAGAAAACTAATTAGCAGCTCATTTATCACATTGCAACTACCTCCCATCCTGAGGGGGTTTCTGACAAGCTGGAAGGGGAAAGCTGAAGAAATCCTGTGGAGCAGATCTAGGGCAGTATTCTAGGTCAGTATGCTGAGAAGCAGCACTGCAGAGGGCTGGGCAGAGCAGCACACACTGAGCTGCCCCTGGGTGCTGCTGCAGGCACAAACCCCACCTAGGACTCATCTCCAACCCCAGAGACTCATCTCCCCAACAGGGCTGCAGTAAAAGAGCTCTTTTGGAGGAAAACCTCAGTGATACTGGGAGAAACGGGCAGAGAAGTTGAAGCTAAGCTCCTCCTCTCCATGAGCAGGGGAGCACTGGCTATCCCCTGTGAATTCCTGCTTTTTGAGCACAAGGGACAACTGCCCACAGGTGGGACAAGGCTTCACTCTGATGGTTTGAGCCCACCATGATGAAACTCCTGCCCCCATCCTCAGCAGCCAGCAGGGCCCTTTGTCCTCCTTGAGCACTGCTGGTGGGACTTGAGCATCTCCTTTCAAAATAGGCAATAAAAAAATCAGGCAAATGAAGTACTTCAGAAAGACAGCCTAGGTAACTGTGATTTAAAAGGCTGTTACAAAGTTTTAGGATACGAGGAAGTAATAACAACAGCAAAAAATAAAAAAAAACAACAACCCCACAAACAACCCAAGAACCCCCCCCCCACACACACACACAAAAATCCCCACAAACCCCAGCGACCAACACAACCCTTCCCACAAGATTTGCACTAACACCTCAGTCCCAAAGGATGATAATTAATTTCTTCAGTTACCTCCCCCATACCCTTTTCTAAGCCTGTGTTAAAAAAGCTTGCCACATTACACTATATTTTAAACTCAAGATGACTGAACAAACTATACTGCCATAAATACAACTGTCAAAGTTAGGCAATTCCAAACTGCTTTTTTTCTCAAACTGAAAAAAATTGCAGTTTATCCTAGAGATCAGGATACACATGCCCAAGTAAATTGCAAATATCTACATCCCAGAATAAACATTCAAGCAAAATCTGAAGTAGCAATTACAAAATAATTAACTACTTCATTTTAAAGGACAGGAGGAAATCAAATAGTATCTACAAAGGTATTTATTATGTAACAAGCCCAAAGAAATGGTTCTAACATCTAGAAGGCCCTAGTCAACAGCTCAGTATGCATAGCACAGTAGTCAGAGAGATTTGGTTTTGTTTATAAAAATATATAAAACTGATAAATTAAAATACATTAAAGAGATTAATTATAAGACAGCTTTAAAAGTTCAGGAAGGAAAAGCAGGAATCTGAAGCAGAGTCAGGAGTGGCTGCTCATTAACTTCAACTGAGCTCAAAGTGTTTGCTGATCCTAAAATTCAGTGTTTGAACAGCTAGTCAAAAATGTGAGTCTCCAAAATTAATACTGTTTTGTTCATCTGACAGACCTGCAACAAAGCATCATTCTGAGTTCCTACACCTGGAACAGACAGAAGGCACGGGCACATGTCACAGTCAAAGCAGCCTTTGTGAAATCAAACTTCCAAGTGGCAAATGGATAAAGCATTCAGTATTCTTCAATTAGTTTACCAGTATTTTTTTCCTATAACTATTGCTTAGGCATACAGGATGGTTTTGGCTACAGTTTTTTAGCCAGCTGTATTACTTTTGAACAAATTCTGGAACAGATTTGTCAAATAATTTAATGTAAGAGACAGAAACATAAGGATACTATAGGCAAAACAAGTTACTTTGCTTCCTAATGTCCAGCTGTGGCATGCTGTTAGTCACTCAATTTAATATTTATATATATCCAGGACCAACCTTCCCAGTCTGCAGATCCAAGTGAAATATGGAAAGTGAGCCTCCACACTAATAAAGAGAAGTTTGCAAATTATTTGCTTATTTCTTGTGCTGGTTTTGACTGGGACAAAGTTAATTTTCTTCACAGCAGCTCGTATGGGGCAGTGTCTTGGATTAGTGCTGAAAACTGTGTGGATAACTTAGGGATGTGTTAGCAATTGCTGAGCAGAGCTTACTCAGATCAGGGCTTAGAGGCTGGGAATGCACAAGGGAGGGGACAGAGCTGGGGCACATTTGGCATTGCAGCCACAGCTGCTCACATGGTGCAGAAGCAAAGCTCCTGTAATTTGCAACTTCATAAAAGCCTCTATTTATTCTTCTTTACTGAACTGACCTAACTATTTCTGGCAAGTTCTTACTTAAACATCTTACATCCCCCTTAGTTACTAGTAAATGAGGCTGCAGATACTGAGATAACAATCCATTTAATGCTCTCAGGACCAAACAAAATGGGGAATCCCTCACTTAATAACTACCTTATTCATGAAACACAGAGTTCCCCACTGCTTAACAAAGTACCAAGAAATCAAACGAGGATATAGATCTGAACTATTTCAAGGAATTAAGGATTTGAGGTCTTGAAGTCCTCCAGTTTCTCCAAGAAAATACAGAGATTTGAGATCTGGCAGGGGAATACCATCAACAGTCACTAAGCATCATAATTACATGAAATTCAGCAACTCTGATGTGTCCTGTAAACCACAGAATCCACTCCACATGCTGATCTTGATTATCACAAGACCTACACAAACACATAGTGCTATCACCTGTCAAACACACCCACTGAACACACCTTCAGGAAGAAAGAAATAACACTGAGGTAGAAAGCAAGGCTTCAAAAAGTAGAAGATCAGACTGTACAATTCTTACAAACAATTAACAAAGGAACAAAAGTAGACATTGCCTCTTTAAAATGCAAAAGTACATGGAAGTACAAAGGGACTTTCTTCACTTCTTAAAATTTATTAAAGGCTTCTGCAAAACAGCAATGAGGATAAGCATATTAGCTCAAACCTCAGAACTCACTGCATGCACAGCACAATCTGTTACAAAACTAGAAATACAGATCAGCAAATGTTTATCGGCAGCTTAAACATGCAAGCATCAGCTTAGAGCAAAAGATTTCTTTTTTAAACAGCTTGACACCTCCTCTCTGATTTTATTAACTCTGTCTTGTGTTGAGAAGCAGGGTTGCATGCATTTTTTCCACTTACCTCTAGCTTTCAGATGAAAACTTTTTGCTATTCTAGAGTTCAGTACTTTTTATCTCTTAAAAATGTATGGTTACTCCAATTTTAATAAACTATATACCCTCAGAAAGATTTTTATCTGAATTAAATACTATTACCCTCAAAACAAAGCCTAGAGCTCTCATCCACCTTCTGTAGGTCACATTTATCAAGAAAAGCACATTTATTCCTAGAAATGGCCTTTGCTCTGGATAAAAAGCTTGAAAGCAGCTATTTATGTTGACAGATTTGTAGGAAAGAAAAAAATAGAAAAGAAAAAATTATATTCATGTGTAGATTTGCTCACAATTTACTACACTATGATGAAGACTGCAGGTTACTTACTAAATTTGCCTTTTACAAAACCAGTTACAATGATTTCCATAGTGCATTAAACTGTATGAAATCATCTGAGAGCTCATTTGTTTTGAAGGACTTTTAAAATCTTTTTAATTTAGTTAATCACTTCTCACAAGAAATTCAAATTATTCCTACAGATTAATGACATTACATGACCTGGTTTCCAGTTTATTTTTTTCAATATTTCTGGATAATCTCCAAATTTCATCTTGTTTGAAGCACCATCTACACATCTGGGTAACAAAACTACTTCTCAGTTCCCAATTAGGTCTTGGCTTGTTTATAATTTCATATTGTCCCAATAATAAGACTATAAAGAACCATTTTAACCTGATTTCTGGCAAGAAACAGATCAGATTGACTGATAAGCCCTGCTTCAGTCTATGTTGTGACATTGGAATCAACACTACTCTGGCTGAAGAAAAATCACCATGTCAATGGATATCTTTTCCACATTTTTGCCTATCTGTTTTCCAAAGAGCTGAAGAAGCCCATTTGCTTCTGGCAGCATAATCTTTCAAACACACTTTTAGCTCATGTTATTCTATCCTTAAACAGAAAAGAACTACAAAATAACCATGGTGAATTCCTTTGCTTTCCATTTGTACCAGGCTTTGAGAGTCAAAGAAGCATTATGGTTTTATACATAATGCAGCCATTAAAGCATTCTTTGCCTTAGTTTCCTTTTCTGGTTACTTTTGTCATCATCCCTACAAACTTTTAAAGAGTAGTGCTTGTGGGAAATTCAAAGGTGATGGATACATCACATCAGTGACACCAGGAGAGGTAGGAGAGAGGAGGTTAAAATAGAAGCTAAAGAGGGGAAAGGCCACGAAGGAGAAGAATGGAGATAGGAAACATGAGATAGATTCCTTCTCCTTTTGAAAGTCTAGGATCTTTATATCTGGCTTTTGAAAGGATGTAAGGAAAAACTGTCACAATAAGACAGCACAGCAGTGCAAGAGGTTGCTCAGGAAGGTTGTGCAGTCTCCTGTGCTGTAAGTTTTCAAGGGTACCAACCAGACAGGGAGCTGAGTAACCTGGTCTCATCTCACAAATGATGCTGCTTCAAGCAGAAACATGGACTGGAGACTTTCTGAGGTCCCTTCTACCCTGAATATGCTGTAATTTATTCTCAGCTCCCAAGTTGAGTGTGTGAATACATTTCCAAGTCATGCATGAAAAGGATAAAAGAAACCTGAAACAAACAAGCAAGTAAATTCTGAATGATCACAGCTTTCCTGGCTGTTGTCATGTTCAGAAGCAACATTAAGGGTAATCTGCTTGATCTTCAAACAAATGAGAAAAAACTGTTACTCAGTATTCCCACAAAATCCTTTAAAAGCTGTGTTTCTGGTTACATTTTGTACCCAGTTCAGATGAGACTACAGAGAATACAACTTGTACTTAAATGAAGACAAACTTGTGTAGACAAAGCCTGAAACTCCTCTGCTGTTCAGAGCAGTGGTTTGCCTGAGCCCTGCTCTCAAAGAGGGAAAAGGGAATTTCTGATGAACCACTAGAATCAACAGCACTCCCAAGTCTTGCTCATGTACATCTATCTGAGTTGTAAACACTGCTGTTAGTGACAGACTTGATATCCAAAATGACAAAGATGTAACAACAGTCTAACTACTGAAAGCCAGTTAGGAAATCTTAAAGAAATACACAACACCTTCCCCTCCATGTAAAATCAAAATATAAATGGTTTGTGGAGGAAAAGAGTTAAAGACAAAATACAAGCTATTTGGATCTGCACTTTACTGCACATACTGCAACAAAATACAGACATACATTAAACACCAAATTAGGAAGATGTAAATAAAAGTTATAATAATAAAGTGACAACTACATTTTTAGAAAGAATGGTACATCCTGAATTAGCACAAAACAAGCATAAGCACAGTCCTTTTGTGGAAAAAAAGTAGTCCCTAAAAACCAGAGAAATGGATAAAATCACTACTGTATTTAAAGTAGAACAGTGAATGATAAATTCCAACAAGTAGAGCTAGAACCAGACATCTGGACTTTAGATTTCAGTTTTTCATGCCAACCAGACACTTTACCACAGTTAAAAGTGTATTAAAATAAAAGTAGCAAAAGGAGACACTGTATCTATTAGCTCAAAGGGGAGGATGGGAGAAAGTGCATTAAAAGAACCTATCCCTCAAAATTCATCAACAGAACAAAGTATCAGATATATGCAATGCCTGGAAAGCAGAAGGTCCTTCACTTCTGCACTTATAAGCTACATATAAACATATGTACAATTTTGGTAATGGGCTGAGTCTGGGAAACTGAGACAACAAAATTATTGACTAGGAGACTGATGAAAAATAGGTCCATTAAGTAACATGTTGCATTCAAGTTTGACTCCCTTTAAAACAAACAAACCCAAACACAAAAAAACACTGCAATTCCCAATAACCTCACCCCCACCATCACACAATCATCAAGATGTATCGATGAAAACACACAAACAAAAATCAAAGATGGTAACAAGGTGTTTCCCAAAAAGCTGGATATTGAGGAGGTGAATATCAAACAGGAGGTGAACCTGTTTGTATACCAAGAACTTCACATCTTAAATTCCTACAGTTCTATACAGAGTAGGCTGTTACATTGCCCAGAAGTCAAGCTGGAAGGGGAGAAAAAAGGCAAGTCTTACTTTCTCTTCTGCTCAAATTACTCCTCAATAAAAAAATTTACATTTTACATCTCTATTTTAAGTGAATGATAGTTAGGAAGAAAAGTTATCTAAGGAGTCACTAGTGAATTCCTCTACCAATGAAAAAATTATATCTTGCAGTACACAACAATGTTTTATTCAATCTAATTTTGACACCAGTCAATAGCACTTTCCAGGGATGATTGATTGCATATACCCCATTGGAAAAAGCTGTGCTGTTTAACCCAAATACTGTGTATTTAGTTTCTAGACACCAGTGACAGGGAAAAATTTCCATCTGTGAGTTTTGTTCTTTGTAGTATCTTCCTGCTTTGCACTGCCAGCCACCTTCCATCAACCTTCACTATCGCTCAGGTGAAATTCCCTCACCCCATTTTTTTTCCTCTCACTGTGTATATTGAGACAGGGCTGATAAAAGCTGCTCAGCTCATGCACCACTTTCCACTGCAGCAGCTCTGTCCAATACTGATTCAATACAGACAAGGAATGCAGAGGAAGATTCTAGAGGCAGTAATTCCATGGGACTAAGGAGTCTTGGGGAGACTGGTAACACCAGTTACAAGCAATTATGGGAGAAAATAGCATGTAAAGCTGGGATAACAAATAGCTCAGGAGCCCTCTGCAGCAAGAAAGAAAACCAAACAAAAACAAATGATAAAATAAAATAGGGTTTACAAACTTCATAATAAATCCTGAAAAGGCTCATGTAAACAGCTCAGATAAATCCTACCCACACCCTCTCCATACCTTTGACTAACAGGCTTTTATTACATGCATCAATGTTTCTGTGACTGTGCTGGGTTTTCACCAGACTGTTCTTCCCCATAAATCAAAGGAATCTGCTGAGCCACAGTTTCAGACCTGTAGCAGACTCTGCTTTCAACTCAGTTGACAGGGAAGGTGGATCTCAATTCTTAACTTGCATTTTTATAGCTCTAGTGTCACTTCTTTCAACTGAACATTTACTGCAGGCCCACACACGTCAGCGTGTTGTGAGTGGCACTGTTGGTGTCATTTGTGTGCTTGGTGGCACCTCCTAAGCAAATGATTTCAGAGATGACTGCCACCACATGAACTCCGTGCAGCATCTAGTGCTCAGCAGAACTGCAAAAAATAAACCAGATAATGAAAGCCCAAATCATCAGCTTGCTCAAGAAAGAGCCCATGCCCTTGGGATCAAGGTGAGGTATGAGCAGAGTAACAGACTTGTCCAATCCCTATCTCACTTTGAAACAATAAACCTAATTTACTAAGCTCAACTTGCAGAACAAACCCACACGTTTAAATAAGACAGGCAAACTACCTGGGAATATGCAAATTGATCCATTATGGAATTTGCATAAAATCTGAGGGAGAAAAGCTATGAAACATTTGGCACTTGTGCTTTAATCCTCATGCTGTCTCCCTTGGCAGGCAGAGAAATGGCTCTCTTCAAACCATCACAAAACTCAGCATTATTAATGGCCACCCTCCTCAGACACACTTCTGTGGAGAGGGCTTTCATAGCTAACATTAATATCTGGGCAGCAAATCATTTTTATTTCATTTTTCTAGTGCAGTAAGCCCCAATGTACCAATTACAATTGCTTCACAGAATTGCAAGTCTAACATTCCCAGACATTATCTCATAGAAAAGAAATAAAAAAGTCAAGACAAGAGAGTGTGGAGTGGAAAGAGATTACTTAACTGCAGTTATATATTTCTGTGTACTGTTACAGCATTTAGCTGAATGGAAGCTGGATCTTCAGCTGCTAATAGTCCCTAAGTCACTAAGTAATGAAAGCACTTCTCTTCTTCATGGTCCTGTCTGAACAAATGCCCCAAGCAAAAGACATTCCTAGTATTTACTTTTGGACTACTTAGTCTACCTGGCTCAAAGTAAAAAAAAAAAAAGCCATTCTTACTTCTAACGTCCTCATGTGGACGTACTTGATGGAAAAAGTTCTGCCCAGGAAGAAATATAAAGTCTACTAAAAAAATTTCCTCTCATGGTAAGTCAAAGAGAAATAAATCAGTGCTTCTCTGAAGAGAGAGTGCCTTTCTATCCCCACGACATTAAAATCTTAGCAACACAGACTTCTTCAATGTTTAGGGGGGTCTGTGTCACTAAGAAATTCTGTTTTCAGTCATTAAATATATGCAGATCTAGTAAGCTCTCTGTATTCCCAGGGAGCTTCCCCACGTCAGACATGCCTGTATTAGAGAGAGAGCAATTTAACTTGCCCTGTGCACAGTGAAATAAAATCTTCAGTTATTTCAGTCTCCAGAAAACAGAAATGGAATAAACTTCCAAAATACCTAGGAAAACAACAAACAGATAAACTGATAGAGCATTGCAAATAAAGGCATTGTTTACTAACATTTAAACATACTATTTCTAGCAGAGATTAAATTGTTTCCTGCAGTTGAAGAATGGTAATCAAAATTAGTACAGGAAATCTAGTATTGAAATTATTTAGCTACCACTTTAATTCTCAATATTAAAAAAAACTTTGAGACCTCAGGTACTTTTCAGATTTTATTGGGTTTTGGACACTGCACATACATTTGATTCTGTTTCATGTGAAACTTCCCAGAGAAGAGGAGATGAATGCAGTCAATAACTCAGTGTGAGAAACGATCTGCACCACTGAACCCTGTCCCACTTTCCAGCTAAAGTAGGTTAGCTCAGCTGTCAGCAAAACCATTGGGCCCTTCTGGGGGGACTGTCTGGCACACAAAAGGGTCCTCACCTGTCTTCAGCACTTAAAAGCCAAGACAGAATTCCATAAGTTATAGAAATTATTTATATCAAAATAGTATTTTTAATACTATGACTCATATTGCTATCATTTTTTGAGAATACTTGAAAAGCATTTTGAAGCATCCTGCTAACCAAGTGTAGCAATATGCAATGCCAATGCAAAGATCAAGTTGCACAAAATGCATTTAACTTTTTATAATTAATTTCAATGAATGTATTTCAGACACAAAAAGGAAAATTACTTTAAAACCTGTTTTTTTAGGGTTTTTTATTAGCAGAAAGCTTTTACTAGAGTAGAAAGTTGTCAGCTCCTGGAATGCTAGTGAAGTGTTACCCCACACCAGGTACTGGCAACAACAAGCAGGTACAGCATTCATGAGCTGCCTTCCCTCAATCTTCAAATCTCACCATGGCTTAAATACAATTTGCAATTCTGTTCACAAAAACCCTAATCTGAACTAGTACTGATGCTTTTTAAACCCAAGAGCCTGCAGTCCTGAGCAGCATGCCATAGCTGAGCCTCCTTTGAGCAGAGTGATTGGACAAGAAGATCTGCAGGTGTCTCCCAGCCTTGGCTTTCTGTGATTCTGTGATCTTTGAAGAAAGCACAGCTGTGAGTCAGAAAGCTGTACACATCTGTACAGATGGGCTCCTTTCACCATTCAAAACCAAACAAAAACCAGATCCACGTGAGTGATTTGCTAGGAGTGGAATGAACAATAGACATTGAAAGGAAATGGCAGGCCACAATTTTATTTAATCACGGCTAACAAGAATCCAGGTCAAAGCTACAGCATTCCCAGCATGCTATCTCCTAAGGATACCATTCTTTTGGTGCAATCAGAGCCCTAGCTAGGGAAAGATGATCTCTTTCTGTTGACATAAGGGCTATCAACCTGAAGTACTAACCACAGCAGAATGTACAGCTATCACAAGTCCAAAACTGGAACAAACCCAGCTTTCAAGAAAGAATACTTTTTAGACAACAGAATAGCTGGCCAGTCTCAGTTTCAGTTATTGGGGAAATTTCTTGACCAAGGAAACCTGTGATTAAGTAACTCACATAATAAGCACCAATTCAGCTACACTGCCACAAAGAAAGCAAGATAGTCCTTCAAGTTTTCTTCAAAGTCTTTGTTTTCACAGAAAACAAAGTCAGAAACAGCAAGGCAATATTCCTGTTAGCTGTGGGTGGGATATCAGGGGACTTTTCCAAACCTACTACTCTTTAAGCATCAACCAACCTATTGTTTTGAGAAGCTTTTCACAGAAAGCTGTTACGTTCTCTCCCTTACCACATTAAGGTAGAAAGGCAAAGGAGGACAAAAGCAAATAGTCTGAATAAGTAACTAGAAGCCAATGGGAGCTTAATATTTTTTAATTCAAGTTAAGATCAAAACCAATTGTTAAATGCATCCTATTACTGTAGTGTGATGCACCTGCATTTTCAGTGCCTTACTAGCACCAGCTTCCACTGCTTAGCCATGAGTGAAAGCAATTCTTACTCCACTTAAGACATTAGATGCTCCTTATACAACCAATGACAATTATTAGTTCCACAATTCTTGAAAACCTTCTTAACAGTAAAAAAGGCTGCTTGCCTTACATTAACCTCTTAATGATAAAAGAGCCTAATTTAAAGCAATAACGTTTGACAATCAGTGAATTCTGAGAACAAAGCATGCAGGCTTTCAGACAGCTTTAAAGAATATTACCTAACTGAAATGAGCATACTGTAAGACTTCTGTACTCCTATTACATAATATTTGAAAAATATTTAAAGAGTATCAGGTCTCCTACAAACATTTCTGTAAATTTAGTATAAACATTTATAAAACAAAACTGCAAAATATTTCAGTCATGGCCTATATCCTACATATTCCTCCTGATTTCTCAAACTGGCTCCCATTTGTGTTCCTTCAATGTTTAAGTCACTTGAAAAAATAAAAACAAAATTTAAGAACAACTACTGCATCAACACTAGTCAAAAGAATGTTGTGTTCTTGTACCTCCCTTTATCAAAATTCCTGCTGACAGCTGAAGAGGGTAAGTTTAGATATGAAGATGCCACAGATGTTTTTCAACCCCTGAATTGTTATACCTTCCTGCTGCTTCATAGCAAAAGGCAGCTGGCAGTCTGCTCTCTGGCCAGCCAGGTACCCTGGAGCTGCTCACCTCACAGACACCATCATCATTATCACAGTAACTCTCACAGCAGCTCACCAGGGCTTTGTGGAAGAGGCTCCCTGCTCCCTCCTGACCATCAACTCCTGCTCATCAGCTCTAGATCAGAGATCTCAGTAATCTCTAACCCCCTCTTTAAGATTGCAAAGAAAAGGTAGTATTTTCAGAGAATAAACCAAAAAATTCTTTAGCACAGGAGTTGGAAGACATGCTTACTTACATTAAGTACCACATGTAGCCTAGGTGATGATGTGCTATAAGGTAATTTTTAATTTTAAAATGCAAAACAGTAATTATCTTCTGACAAAAGGAGGAAGTGGACACATCAGCTGCAACTCTTTGTGGTAGCAGTCATTAAATCCCGTGCCTAATCTCAGACTGTTTGCATTTTTAGTGCTAAGGTTCCTTAAAAAACAAAAAGAAAAGGAATCATAAATAAAAAGAATTCTGAGGGCCTGAACCTAAACTTGTAAACTGGCTGCTCAAATAACTAAGCTCCAGTTCAATTAAGTGGATTTTTCAGCTAACTTCTTGCTACTTGGCATTTTGAGTCATAGGAAGATAATTACTTTTTTTTTTCCGTATAGGACAAGGGAGGAGCTGGTCACAGGAGCCGAGCAGAGGAAATGTCACACTTTTAAAAAATAGCAAACAGCATCTTTTTTTTATGGATTGACAGGGATGATTTCACAGACCTCTGCATGAGACCTACAGGTACCCATAGCTTTAACGAAAACTTAGAAAATCAAAGAAAAGCCATTAAAAAATCTGCACATGTTCTGTACTCTCATTTTTTTCCACCTCAATCAATTGCTGTCCTTTTCAACAGACCACTAAGCTAGATCAAATACCCCATTCACTTACTACTCAATAGAAATAACATACTCCATAGTTCACTCCCATTGATCTGTTGTAGATTAGGTTAACAGTCATTATGCAATTAATGGAAAAACAGATATATTAACAGTGGGCTACAGAACAATGATGGCTTCTGATTGGAGCTTTGATACAATTCAACAGTTCTATAAATTAGAGTAATTTGTTGGAGAATTAGTGCATCTTCACTGGCCTTTAGAGCCAGCAGTGCAGTTTTATGAGAGATGCTTTACAAGCAGCTGAGGGCTTTGTTTACATTAATAATTTACTTCTGTAGTAATACAGTATATGATGCTTTCAATTATCAATCAATGTGTAAAAACAAACAAAAAACCACCCAAGCTTGTCATTTCAAGAACTAAGCCAAGAGCAGCAAGTTGCTTTTGTGTAATTCTGCTGAGTTCTCATTTTGATTTACTGCCTGTGCATGGAGATATGTAAGGTGGGGTGTACTTCACATTTTTGATCAGTGGTAATTTCTCCCATGTGCTAGCAGTGAGAGTGGCTGCAGCAATTAAATGATCATGACAGCAGCAGTAGCAGCTGGGGCCATGGCAGCAATCTCATTTCTTTGTTTTCCTCCTCTCCCTCCAGAAAGAAAACAGGTAAGAGAAGGGAAAAGCCCTTCATTCCCATTTCAAACAGGAGGCTTATGATCCTGTTCATAATGGTTTTGCCCCCAGGAGTCTGCAGCAAGGATTGCTCCAGATCCTACTCCATAAAATGAAAAGCTCTACTGGGAAGGCAAAGTAAGACACAATCTGCAGAGCCAGGGAGTGAATGAATGAAAATGAGAAAAGGTACTGCAAAGGAAGGGGAGGGAAAATGAGGGCAGTGGAGTCAAAGCATTTTCAATGGGTGTGAGTTTTTATTAGAGAAAAAGAAGCCACAAGTGCAACAAAAAGGGACACTGAATACTGCTGACAGCACCCACCAGCTTCTGAAAAACTGCAAGTTTCCAAAGCACAATGACTGGTCAGTTTTTCAGAAGCTGGTGGGTGCTGTCAGCAGTATTCAGTGTCCCTTTTGCCACATGCTCAGTGCAAGCCTCCTTTTCAAGGTCCTCTCCATCCATGGAAGTCTGGCTCAGCTGGCAAAAAACCCCCAGAAATCTGTGGTGTGTTGAAGTATCAAATATTAGGCAAATGCAAAGGTGTTACCAAGTTCTGTGAGAGAGGGTGGGCTCCCTCGAGGAGGAGCCTGTGGTCCTCACAGGACAAGGTGCCCACAGCCCCTGACTGTGGAGCCACAGGCATGAACTGAGGTACCCCAGGGACAACAGAGCATCCTCCCTTTTCCCACTCACTGTGATGGGTGTGGCTGGGGAGCTAAGGCATCCTGATCACCTCCTGCCTTTACCCCACTATTCTGGGAACCTTTCAATCCATAATCCATATTTGATCCATATACAACATCATTAAATTAAATATCTCAAACAAGAAATATCAACTTACTAAACATGTACACCTCAGGTAAAGAAAAAATGTAGATCACTTTATGGAAAGTAATCAAAAATAGGAGACAAGAAGGCCATGGGAAAGTATGTTTATTATGCTCAATTACAATCAATAGATGATGTCCAGAAACTAAATTTACTATGTGTATCTAAACATTTCTTGAATGATTCCTAGACTGCAGATGTTGCTTCAGCTTTTTTAAAGCAATAAATTACTTCAGGTTTGCAGGGTTTGTTGGCCTTTTTTTTGTTTTGTTTTTTTGTTTGTGGGGTCTGTGATTAAGTTCAGCTACAAAAGAGCATCCAGTCTTTATGGCTGCTCTAGTGTATTCTAGCATTCAACAAAAGAATGTCTTCTACTACAGCAGGAAGCATTCAGGAGGAAGAAGGAAGCAAATCTGACTAAAAAGCTTCAAGAACTCTAAGAACTCAGCTGATTTCAGCTTAAATAAATAAAATACTTGTCAAAATGTTACACTGATTGTCTAACACAGCAATATCAGTTCTCTGAAACTAATCTCATGTCTGATCTCTATCTCAATTGCTTAGTGTCCAAAAATTGAAAAATTAATGGAAGTAATTTGTTTTCTTCAAGGATTTATGGGATTTTCAGCCTGATGCTGAAGGAAACCCCCATCTACACTGCTATGCAAATCCACACTGACTGAAAAGCCTCAGAAGGCTCTTTACCTACGTATACATTGCATTAAGGAATGCTGAGCATTACTGTAACAATGCAGTAGGAAGGGCAGAAAGCACACCTTCCACATCACTTCCATTTCCTCTAACTGGTTATGTTACAGACACATTTTTAATATCTTACAGAACATAGAAATTAGATTATATTTATGGGTATTTTCCATGTGGAACTTGCAGGATTATACAGATTTTCTTTTTCCTATTACAACACGGAGTGAGAACTAAAAACATCAAGAAAATTGTATTTCCAGATGTTTAATTGCAAAAGGAACAAGTGAAAGCCACACCTAGTATGAAAAAGCCTTTATACAATTGTACACACCCAGAGCATGGGATCAAAGTAGAAGTAAACACATCAATGCAGAGTTCCCACATTATTACAACATATCGAAATGTGTGTGTACCCAATCTCCAAGTGCTGAACTACCATTATTGGAATATTATTTTAGAAATTATTGTTTCCTAAAGACTCTATTTGGAAGGTGAAATACATTTTAAGGGCTTAATACTACACCTCTAGGCCTATGACCAATAAAAAGTGGCAAAGCAGTTCATGTTAATGGAGTCTTAATTAGTCTGGGATGCACAAAAGAAATTTAACAAAGACTAACTTCTAATTCTAAACTTTAAAGCACCTGAGATCTTCTGAAACACAGCAGCAGCAATGTGCATTCCAGTGCCACAATAAATAGGAAAGGCAGAGATTGAAAATTATAACTGTAGAATTCTCTTCTGCAGAAAAGGAAAGCTATTTTCAAAAAATAAAACATCAAACATAAAAGCAGCAACCACAACAAAGCCCAAAACCCCTCTACACTGATTTTGCAATCATTTGCAGCAAATTAAATTATATTGAATCAGATTTATAAACTTAATGATGTTTTTAAAAATACAGGAAGATGAACAAAAAAAAAAAACCAAACCAAAAAACAACACACTTGTTTTTCCAGATAAAAGATCCAAAAGTCCCACTGTTGCCCCAGAAGCCATCCAAACACAAGCACAAGTGTCCAAACATGACTGGAGCCACGTGCTGCAGAGCAAGGCAGAGCTGCCTTGGTCTCATTGCCATGGAGCAGAGGTGTAAGATTGATCTCAGGGCCTCTGAGGTGCAGTCCAGCTGGCTCTGGACCCCTGGCTCCCCTCAAACACAGAGGCAGGACTACAATTCCTACCACCTTCCAGCCTGGCATAGATGGAAGCACCATCTCATTCTATTGATGATCTGTTGATTACCTGCAGTCATAGCAGCATGTTCTAACACCATAATTTGAAACAAAATTTAGTTTAGCATACAACATCTCCATGACAAATATTGTTACACCAAAATACCACACAAAACAGAACCTTCCTGCACAAGCTGCACCATTGTACCACTCCACTACAAATCTGAACCACAGCACTCTTTAACACTCCTTTGTG
Organism: Serinus canaria; assembly: GCF_022539315.1. NCBI lineage: Eukaryota > Metazoa > Chordata > Aves > Passeriformes > Fringillidae > Serinus > Serinus canaria. The sequence goes on along the minus strand of NC_066314.1, from coordinate 25,973,078 downwards.
CTGAAAGGTCTTCTGCAGTACCAATCATGATGCTTTATTTACCAAGATCCCAGCTTTAACCTCCACCACTGCTAAAGCAGAGTGCCATTCTATGTGCCTACACTGTCCTTGAGATCCCTAGGGGAAGTATTGATTGGACACAGGGATCTGAGCTGATCAGTTTTGCTGCACCCAGTCTGGGTCCAAGAGACAGAACCAAGCAACATTTCCTCTCTATGAATATGACAAGAAAGAACACAAGTCAGCAAGAGGAAAGAATTTTCTTGATAAGCCTTTCTGAGAGGAACTGGCAAAGAGTGGAAAGCATTGTGCTGCTCTAAGAGACAAGAAGACAGCACAGCAGTCATGTTATAGCTAATCTACTGTGCCAGCACAGCTCAGGGTTGCAGCTCCCTCTGCAACAACAGAGTAAGGAAAAACATAACAGAGTAATGTTGAGTTTTGAATTAGACTGGCAACCTACAGGAGGAAAAAAAAAAAAAAAAATCACATGAAAGCCTTTAAAAAAGTCAAGGGGAACTAGTTCACTTAAAAGTGGGGGTGAGTTTAAAGACGAGTTCAAAGAATGCAACAGAATTATTTATACCAGTGTATTTTGCTTAGTAGGAAATACCCTTTTCCCATTTGTTTCTCTCTGTATTTTTCTTCCTTTATATCAGCATGCCAAAAATGAAGATCTAGCACATTGAATCAGTTAGAATGGTCTTCGAAGGTGTAGAAATTAAGTTACAGGCAGATTTAATTAAGTCTTAACAATTCTGATGATGTTCCAACATGAATGAATTCAACATTCCCCCATGAGTTGTTTAAATTACATGTGTGCATGTTTGTGTTTATGGCAGCCAGATCAAAGCTGTTATATCCCTTTTCAAATAAAGGCTTTATCTAGCACTCAAGGATGCTTTGGTAGATCCTTCTTAAAACCCATCTAAGCACAAGTTTACTTATCACTGGCAATCAAGAAAACAAAACTTAAATGAGCCAGTAGTTCAGTTGCTCACTGCATTGAATGGAACAGACCTGAAGTAAGACACAGGATCTCCAGAAGAGCAATGCAGCCACTAGCCAGTTTAAACCTAAGGTTCCACCTCTCAACTACAATTTTCCCTTTTTTTTTTTGTATTAAAACTGGAAACATTTTATTCAGTTTATACATCTGGAAGGGTTACATCAAGCATTAATGGAATTTATAAAGGCGGACTGTGCAGGGAGATGGAGAAAAAAAAATTCTCCTTACTTCATGAGAATTGAACTTGAAGGATTTCTGGAGGTTTAACAGAAAGGGACAAGGAGGAAGATGAAAACAGTAAAAGCCAAGGGCAGAGCATAACTAACAGAGACTGGTAGACAAACAACTCAAAAGTTTTTAAATGTGCTTTGAATGAAATGTTATCACAAATGCAGGCTCTGATGTTATTTAAGGAAAACTGATTATTTTTCCTCAGACTGATGTAACCAAAATTGAAATTATTAGAGGGAAAACAATAGTCTCAATTCTCATTAGCAGGCTTTGAACACCTCAAGAGTTACAGAAAGCAATGTTGGGAACTGCTGATTGCAATTCTAACTACAATTTCAAGCAAAGCTGTGGGCAGCTACTAAAAGCATTCTATGATAATCTTCAAAGTGCTGCAATTATAAATGGATTATAGTTCCTCTGCAATCTTTCTTTTTTATTAACTCAGAAACCTATCTCCCTCTATTAGCTCAACATCCTATAAACAATAATGATTGTTTTACATCAAAGAAGTTATATCAACCTCTGATATTTATTAAGTAAGTACTAGTCCCAGCCATGCCATTTAATCATCACTCATCTGATAATAATATGTGACATCAAGACATTTACAGCAGCATTAACCCAATAATTCTGTTTCCTAAGAACTCTTGCACAAGTCTTGTCAAAGATGTTTCAAGAGACAGCTAAAAGCAGATTTGTCACATTTCAAACCATCCTGTCCAGATCTCAAAATAACAGACTGAGATGGTGGCTCAAAAGTCTTCAGCACATAAAAACCACAAACTTAATAGCAGTAGCTTTTGAAACTGTGTTTGAAATAATAACTTGAAATAATTTTGTTAATGTTACTTACAATCCTCCAGACAGAACTAAAGCAGTAAAGCTGTTTAACAAAACACACAGAATTCCAGGAAAGCATAAGATATCAGGCCAGATGTCTGTATTTCTTAGTACTATTTATACAAGTCACCTAGACATGGATGCAAAAGAGAACCAAACATTTCTTCCTTTTATAACTAATTTAACCTTGACCCTTTCAGTCTAGTTTATGCTGTCAGCCTTGCTAGAACTTCTCATAGACTAAAAAACATAATCTGAATGCAATATTAAAGAAATTGAATATTTTAATATCTAGTGGTTTTACTAAAATCTTTTAATCTTCAAACACGTGCAAACTGCATCAAGTACAAACTCAGATATAAAGAAATGTCATAAAAAAGAAATTGAGTCTTAAGTTCCTATTTGCTGAAGAAAACAGCACAATAATTTAACATGAGTTTTTCTGAACATGAAACACATACTAAGTACATCAGCTAATGCAGATAACACTGTATGTCTTCACAGAAATACAACAAATTGCTACATCCAAACTCCAAAGAGCTAATTCAGCAGGATTTTTACATCAGCCACATGTGAAAGATTGCATGCTTTAACTATTTGTTTTTAGTGTTCCTTCTGGATGACATACAAATTACTGTTTTGTTTTCCTTCTTATCCATCTTCACAGTAGTGAAGTTCACAGCAGGAACCACAGACTGGAACAGCAATTCAACAAGCAAATGAGATCCAGATGACTTTCTCTAAATGTTTCATAGTGGTTTATAATATGCCACAAGATTTGTTTTTATGTGCATCATCACATGCAGAGATGCAGCTACAGCTGTGATCACAGAAAACAAGAGCAATTCTTAAAAGAATGAACTTACTTCCCATGGCATTTCTTTGTTCCTTTCCTCACAATATAAATAATGGCAGCACAGACACATATTTTACTATTGAGACAGCAGCTTAAGTGTTGTCACAGAAAAGTTGGAATTATACCCAATATACTACATCAACTGCTTCTTCATTTCTAACAAAGAACTGACGATGGCAGAGGCTAGTCCTACAGCTCCCACTTATCTGAGAAAGGGAAAACATGCAAATTCACATTGATGACACTCCAATTTGTCTTAGAAGAAACTGAAACGCCTGTTGACCTGTAGCTGAAAACTAGATAGCTTTTGAAAAGTTTACTATAATGGAAGAAGTGGCTTTATTGCTTCCAATCCAGGCTGATTGCTTCCATTAGGCTTCTTAGATGTTCCAAAAGAAAATCTTTTAGTGTCAAAAGTGTACCTTCAAAACAAACAGAAGCAGCTGGTAAGTGGAAAAAGAAGACCACATCTAGTACAGCTCTAGCATAAGTACCTAAATCCTTGCAAAGCCATCTATCACCAAAAAAGGCATTTTGCAGGGAACATAACATAGACCCAGACTAGGGTTTTCCAGGTTATCTACCTACATTTCAAAGGTTAGAATTTCAGCTCTTCTCCCTCATTCACTCATATTTGTGGTTTCTGTTCCATGTCAAAATTCAGCAAAGCCCTTAAGAGTACCAGTACTATTTAAATGTTGTGCCAAATCATGTCTCTAAAAGCTGCAATTACGGATGAAAGGTCAGGGGTACAATCCAGACAACTTGCATAACTAACCATAAAAACCAGAAATCCTTAGATGTTGAGATTTGATGAAATATGATTGAGCCTGTAGGGAAGAAGAATTTGGTCTAAAATATGAGCACTTCTGATAGTCTACAAAATTAATACTTTGTGAACAAAACAAGGAGTGGGATGGGAAAGCACTGAGAAAAGAGACAAGAGGGAAAAAGAAAAAGAGAAGATAAAAAGAGGCAATGAATAATAAATTGCTGGAGTAAATAGAATATCCTGAAGAGAAATACCTTACAATGGCAGCAACTGGGAAGCAGTGGGGATGAAAAAAAAGAGGTACAGCCAGTGACTACTACTTACAGGTCTTCTCTTTGTTTTGGCTGGATTCTCTCTTTTTATTTTAAACACTAAGCATCAAAAGATTGAGGGGGGGGGTTTAATACCTGATTTAAATGTATTGCCATAGCTGTTTATTAGGATTGCTTTTTAATCACTGAGGTTTCAATCCATGGAGAATGACAGGACACAAGTGTTAGTTTAAAGTTTTAATTTGTATTTTGCTCTTAATTTAGCACAGAAGAAGATTCCTTTTTTAAATTCAAGTTCAAATTCCATGGACATAGTGGGAAGCTCTAACAGGCTCTTGTGGCAGAACAGCCATTCATGGAATTTAGAGAATGCAATTCTAATTCTCACAGATTTTAGGACAAGTGTGAAAAATTCTTTTAAAGAAAAAGCATCAGTAAGCAAGCCAGAAAAAATAATGCTGAATTATGCAGGATTCACTATGTACAACTAAATAGCAAGATGAGACATCCATGATTTCAACATTTTCTTCTTAAATTTTAGAAGAAAGCTGACAGAAGACCTAGAGAACATTTTCAAAGATACAGTCAGCTTTCAAGCATCCTAGTTAGCTTCACTGTTAGAAAGTAATAATGGCAAGGGGGGCAGAGAGAAGAATGATCACAGGCCTGGATTATCAGCTCTATCACTTCCAGCACCAGCATGGACCTGGAAAACTTACTGCCCACTTGGACTATAAAGCTGAGCCAGTTCTATGCAGAACCAGCTCAGGCGTGTTAAGAACATAATCCTGGAATTGCAGCTGCTGTGGACTCCAGGCTGCAGAATGCCTGAGTTCTCAAGGTCTGTCCAAGCACAGCCAAGGCATGTGAACTCCAAGGCACACAAGTTTCAGCAGAGCTTTGCTCGCCAGGGCACCGTGACAGGTCCCTGCTGTCCCTGAATGCCTGCTGCACCCATGCAGAACCTGAGCACTGCAACAGCACTTGATTGATTTGAAAGTCACTTCAAGTCCTATGCAGTTAATGGTGGTGAATAAATCCTGCTGAACATGAGGCAAATATTGCAGAGTCACTTGAGTGTTTCTGTGCTGTGCTCCTAGCACTCCCTAGTGTCTTAGCTTCTTTGGGGTGCACCCATTTCTCACAGTCCAGTTAAAATAAACAGTCACAGAAACATGTTCAGACTGGAGACTTCACTCAAGGAGCAACAACAGTATTTCAGTGCAAGGTCCAGGGTTGGTCTCCTGAAGGTGGCATCTTTCAGCTGATCAGCCCACGTCATTTCACAGCCTGCCCTTGACACATAACAATTACTGTTGTTGGGCAGCTTTGTTTCCAGAGCCATGGGCTACAACACACAGCCTGCCTGAAAGATGAAGTGAAGGAAAAAGTTTTCACATACTTTAACATGTTAAAAAATTGTGTTTGAGGGTCTTTAAATTGGTATTGACAATACACTGTCAATAACTTCTTCTGACACAGAGAAATGTCTTCATCAAGACATGTCTGAGATTCATATGAGAAGCTTCAGCTAGAAAGAGAAAACTAATATGATTTGATTTTTCATATCCAATATATTCAAAGCCTAAGAAAAGCTTTCCTTTTCAAGCCTTTCCTATCAGCTATAGACATGAGCATGTACAAGAATTAGTGTCCAAAGGGCCTAGGCAGAATTAGTTTCCATTAGTCTATATCTGTATTAGCATACTGTAACATTTGCTCCAGATTTACACATATCAGCAAAGAAGATGATTATGCAAATAATGAGAAATAATACATATGCATTCAGGGAAATATTTCTCCAGGAACTTTTGCTCTTCCATTTAAACAGCCTACTTCAGACACACACTACCAGGTGACAATAAAGCCACAATCTAAAGAATTCATTGTAACACAGTATGTATTTAAGCAGCTCAACAGTTAACCACACAGAATCAACAGTCTGGATTCCAGAAAGCATAGAGAGAAATAGCTTTGAGAAAATAAAAAAAAAAAGAAAAAGTGGATTTTCCACAATAAGCTTCTGCTTGTTGCGTAGGTCCAAATATTTATATGAGGAGCAATAAGTAGCAATAATTTTTGAGACAGCTCCCAGTGTAGACAGAGCACTCTAGAATATTTGAAGTTAACAGATCCACCAAGTCCTACATTCATATTTCAAATAAGGGGAAGGGACTTTATGTACCTACACTGCTGGAAAGCTGATTCAGATTGAAATGCAAATAGTTGCAATTGCATGGTCTTTCTTTTAGGGCCCTGCATTTTAAAGGACCTACCACAAATTATATTTTGCTCCAAAAAGATTTTTTTAAAATCCTTTTTTTGCATGCTTTGCAAAAGACACTCAGCAGAGTCACTCAAGCCCAAGCACTCGCTCACAATTGTGTTGTGTGTGGAATGCCCACAGGCCTTTTCCTAACAGAAAATCTGCCCCTGAATTAATGTCATTTTTGATCAGCAAGAGCCCAAATTTAATGACTCTTTAGACACACTCCAAAGTCCAAATCCTGTTTTGGGTGAAGATAAGAATTTGACATGTTTTTAAGTTGGTGACAGAGAGTGATGAATTCCACTCCTTTTGGTGTTCAAAGACTTCCTTTTGTTTCAATAGGAAGAGACACACACCTGCAGTCTGCTTGGGAAAGGCTGGGTTAAAAGCTTGGAGATGTTCATAACCACATGAAACCAAGTACGTGGTCATAAATATTTCACACTTCTTCGAGGCAAGGTCTCTCTAAAATTATTACTTATTAAATCACATTAAGCAAGTTTTTTCATCAAAATTGAAAAAGCTAGATGAAGAACACTAAGCACTCAGAGTTTTAAATCCATGTACATGCACTGACAGGTTCCATACCCAGATTTCACTACTCCTTAATCCAGAGCTGTCCCATCTGCCCAGCAAGGTGTCCTTAAAAGCCCCAGCAGGGCATCTGTAGGATTTGCTAAACAGTGGTTTAACATTCCAGAGATAGTTGCTTATTTGGGGTTTTTTTCCCAAGTAATTTGACAGTAGTTTGAGACATCCAGCAGCCCCAAGGGTGCCTGAGGTGAGCGCTGGCTGTCGGGCAGCCTCGGAAAGGCCTGGGCTGCACAGACATGGGCAGCTCCAACACACCTGGGCAGGGTATGGCCAAGGTGGTGGTGCCTCAGGGAAACCATCCCTGAAAGGGCCAGATGCCTGAGGGACAGAGGAGAGGGCAACTAGAGAGGAGGAAAGAAGAACCCCAGTCAGAGAAGGAATGGGAGGAGGTGCTCCAGACACCAGAGCAGATATTGTCCTGCAGAAGACCATGGTGAGGCAGGCTGTACCTCTGCAGCTCATGGAGAATCCCACGCTGGAGCAGGCAGACATGTCCTGAATGAAGCTTCTACCCATGGAGAAACCACACAGGAGCAGGTTGTCTGCAGTCAGGGACAAGGATCCACACTGGAGCAGGTCTTGAAGGACTGTACCCTGTAGGGAACCCATAATGGAGCAGAGAAAATGTGGAAGGAGCTGTTTTGGACTAACTCAGTTAGCAACTGCCCTGCAATGCTTGGGTAGATACAGGAGTTGGGAATGCAGCTAAACCTGGGAAGAAAAGAGGGATGACTGCCAAGAGGTGGTTGGTACAGCTTTTGCCTGTTTCTCACTATCATACTCTACTTCCAATAAGCAATAAAGTAGCTTTCTCCAAGCCAGCCCTGTATTGACTGTAACAGTAATTCTCAAGTGACCTCTGCCTTCATCCAAAAGCTTTTGCATCTTACATTCCTCTGGGCCTGCTTGAGGGAAAGAGTGAGAGCAGCTGGGCGGGCATCCAGCACCCATCCATGGTCAATCCACCACACCAATATATCATTAGTACCAGTCTTCTCAAAATACTAATTCCTCTGTATGACCTACCTGAACCAGTTTTTAGCTGCTTTCATCTGCTATATACATAGAACAACTAAGATTTTGATAATATTTTCCCACTGCAGAGAATAACAATTCTGAATTGCAATGGACATGTGACTCAATATGACAGGAAGCATTATTCAGGGTTACAGGCTAAATTTTTACTACACGTAAATGTCTCAATGCACCCATCATTTAACCTTTTTATAGAATTTAATGTACACCTAATATACATGGAGAAGCTATTTGCTTCAAATTATCTTTTCTTAAATTACTTCTCCATTATGAAAATTATGTTGAACAGTCAGTTTAGACAAGTTAGCCAAGACTAACTACTCATTTAAATGCTTTTAGCTCAAACTGGTACAAAACCTTATCATAAGGACCAAATCTTTTCTTATACACACACACTGAGTATAGTTAGAGACCCATTTCTTCTCTGAAATTACCATTTTCAATGTCTCAGTAATCCTTTACACCAAGAGTTTTTTGGCCTTTACCCTGCTGTAATCTGGCCAGCACCTTCTTCTGAGCATCCCTTGTGCTTGTGGACACACAAGACAACCACACTCTCATACAAAGGGAGAATAGACAGGGAAACAGGGATTTTGGGTACATGTGCATTCACACACACACATCAAGCAACAGAAAATACTTGTGCAGAAGATAAACTGCAGAAGGCAGAAGAACACTACATAAAGTGAAAATTTTCAGAAGAAAAAGTGTGTGGTTCAGTGTTTCATTTATCAAATTTCTGCTTTGAAGCCAAGCTTCCTTCCAAGGCATTCCTAATACCTAATTCCTCAATCTAGCTGGACAGCAGGAAGAAGGTCTTTTCAAGCTTTAATAAAAGAAATTTTTTTACAATTAACACATCAAGAGGTATTTAGTTCTTTTATAATGTTAATACCGTGACAGAAAATAGAGGAGGTGCTTTTGGATAGCTATATATCAAGTGGAACAACACTTAGTTCACATTTATAACCAAGTAGACATTTTCTACCAATGGCTTCTTTCATTTACAAAACAACTATTTTTGGTTTAAAAGAGTGTCTAATGAGGATCAAAATCACTACTTACTGAAGAAATTTATTCAAAACAATAAAATGTTGAGGCAATTCCTTCATAACCTTTTGGAAATAGCTGTGCATTTTATGATTGCTCCTGAAGCACACACATACTCTCCCCCAAGCAGGCCAAGAAAGATTGAGGTCCTACAATCTATTTCTAAAGCAAGATTCTAGAAACATTGGAAACAACTGAAAAACAGTGAAATGCAATAAGTATGGGAAGTTAGTATAATAGTATATATAAGTATAATAGGAAGTGTTGTTTCATAGTTGGTCTTTATGTTTGTTCCTCCTTTTCCACCAGAGCAGTTTCTGTTTGGGGTATCTTCCACCTGACACTTGATGTCATCAAGTGTGCAGTAGTGTGGAACACATATCCTAATTCTCAAATGAAGCTTTGGGCCAAGGAAAGTTTTTCTGCTATTTTTCAGCCATATAAAGTCATCTTCTAATTTCTAGAGCATAACGATAACTTTGACATTTCTTTGTAAAAACAGTAGATGTTTCTCATACATTTCATTCAGTACTTTGATATTTGAAAAAACTAGTAATTCCAGGAGCTTATGGGGCATTTTCCTTCCAAAATCTTTATTCAATTATCTTCCCACATCAAATGAAGTATCTTTCCTTTGCATTTATATTTAGCTCAAGTGTAATAGCAAACACTTGACTTCAAGCCAGAGTTCTGTCTATATCTCATCAATTCTTTGAATCAATTTCTTTAATTCTTCTAAAGAGCAATTTTTGTTAATATGTTCATCTCGAAGTCTTATGTCTCCAGTTAGCCACATTAGAGATTTTAACTCATTTTGCACTTGCCAATAATTAGTTTGGCCTTTCCCCCATTCCTGAATAAGCAGAAACTGGTCAGAAGGAACTAAGTTCTGGAATACTTGAAATGAAATCAGTACTCAAGGAGAAAAACTCTGAGACTGAAACCAAGTATGTCAGAGAACACTCAACCAGATTTCTCAATTATGTCAATGTTGCCCCTTGCACAATGTTCAGAGCTGCTTTGAACTGCACACATTGTTGACTGCTCACCAACTGGCACATCAACAAGGCCACTGATGCTCAAACACACAGCTCATCACCAACATATCTCAGAAAATACAGAAAAAATTGTTTCATGAATGAGACTGGTAGATTCTAGACAGACAAGGGAGAAAGTGCACATACTTTTGGTATTTTAAGCCTCACTAGAATTTGTTTTTTAAGCATTGCTGTTACCATAGTGTTAATGCTATTACCACTGTGGTAACAGTAACTCCATATTAAGTGAGAAAATTAACATTAAAGGGGACAGAGAGCAGGGATCATAGGCATAATGAACTTGAACAATCTTGCTATTTCCTGTGCTTCCACGTTCACTGCATGGAAGGAGTAAACAATATCATTTTTCTGATATTTTCTTTAGACTGTAGCCACTGACTCAGCTGTGGACTGACTTAGTGCTTATCTACACACTCTTTACATCTTGCCTTGTTTCTCCTTCATATGCATATTTATTCTGAATTTGCATATTCATATAAACCTTATTGCAAAAAGCAACCCTGGTAGTGGGAGAATGAGTTCTGTCCCAACAGCTTCAGCTTTTTCAGATTTCAGAGCCTGTCTTCTGCAGGAAACAAAATGAAGACAGCAAAAAAATGTTTACAAAAATTAAAGCAATCCACTTTTTTTCTCCTTTCCCCCCTTAAAAGTTCATTTTCCACAGCCCTTTCAAAAAAAAAAAAAAAAAAAAAAACAAAACAAAGGACTCCAGTGCATATGAACATGGTTACATGTTCCAAAAGGGATAGGCTACATTGATGAAGAAAACAAGAGAAAAATGGTTTCTAAAAATACTTTGGTTTCAAAATGTGCCATGATGGGAAAAAAGGAACCAGCACTGTCAGTATCACTCCCTGTGAGGGAGTAGGAAGACAGAAGAAGTATTTCATAATCATTACAGAAGCTCATTACAGCTGGGGGCTGAGCTGCATCCCCAACCTCCCTGCTCTCCCATGGAACTCCATTGAAATGACAGCCCTACAGACACATTCTCTACAGCATGAAATTCACATTTCAACTGATTTCAAACCTGATTTCTTCAATATGACATCCCACTTCTGAGCTCCCACCATGATTACTGGGCAAATAACATACACTGCCTTGCAATCTCTCATACCATGATAGGGTTCTATTATGTCTCTCTCCTCCTAAGGTGAGATGCTCACCATTACCATCTGGCACAGGCCCAAGACACAAAACTTCTCACAGAACCCAGTAACACACAGATCATGCCTGCTGTCTTCCAAGTAATACAGCAGCTGCTGCACTCCGCTTACAGATGTGTTGCCATCTCAGAATATCTGTTCCAGGCAGCAATTTTGAACAGCATAATATTCTTCTTGTTCCCAGACTTGGATTTTTGAAAAATAAAACTACCTGATGACTGATAGGAAGCCATTTCTCCATGGCTTCCCAGAAGGAACTCTAGAGAGTTGGTATTTTTTAAGTATTTCTTTGTCTATTTTCTTGAGCATCTCTTTTGATTTTATTTCACACATGCAGCCAGCCCAAAAATAATTAAGGAGTTGAACTAAGGTATAGTGGTATCTATCTTCCTCCCTCTGTTCTCTAAATATTTTCTGAATAGGAAGTTAAACCCATTTTTTCCCTGTTATGGATTATCTTTTGAAAAGCAAGTAGCTTGCTTTCATATTTAAATTTCATTCTTGAATTTTTAACCTCATCTAACATCTATAATCTCTTCTATATTGAGATTTTGAGAGATGAGAAGGTCCAATCCATTATCAGGCAAAGATTACCCACATGATTAGTTTCCCAATACACAGAAACACAAAGAGAAGTCCCTTTTCCTAGTTGTATCCATGCCTATTCCTGTGACCATAAGTAAGTTTTGTCCTGAACAGTGAATTTGCAAAAAGCCAAAAAAAATCCCACACTGCCAGTAAAGCATTATTGCCCATACCAGCCCCCACCATGCCATGTGTAGCAAAGAGTAATGACTGTCCATCACAAAGAAGTGACAGAAGAAAACTAAGTGATGTGAATTTGAGATCCCTACCAAACATCCACTGCATCAGTGCCTTGAGTTAGAGTGAGTCAGGGAATGAGTGAGATCCATGTGTTCTAATGCCCCAGCAGGAGAGAGAAAGCCATTATCAGAAAAGAGTTTTTCTAGAGGTCTGAAGAAGCATCTGAAATAGCACAGTAAACCAGATGAACCCCTAAATTCAGCATCAGCCACTGCTTAGGACCAATCCGAGTGCCAGCTCTCCTTGCTGTGAGCAAACCCTCTGAAGAGGCAGAAAAAAGCTCACACTTCCATAAGTCTTCTACTGAAGTAAATTCATAAAATAAGGAGAATAGCCATAAAGTCACAGCATGCTGGGATTTTTAGCTATGACTGATCTTACCTTGAGGGCAGAAGGAAAATTGCACACATGTAATTCAGTATCTAAATACAGGAAAGCTCATTCCTCTATCCTGGATAAAAACACTTTATCTTGCCAGAGGGTAAGAGAAAGAGTGGTAAAGTATCTAGAAGTAAGAGAATCCACCTACAGCAAGGTATTCCCACTCATAACAGCAGCATGTTTTATCAGTGAAATATGAAAAAGGCAGTAGAGAATATTTCCCTGGAGAAAATATCTCCTTTCAAAAGCTTTCTTATCAGTAGCCAAAAAGGGAAAATAATGTTCTCTGAGGACTGACAACATGGAGACCACAGCTTCTTAGTTTAGCCAAAGCAAATTTTAGATTAGAGCAGGAGAAATGTATTCCAATGAAGGGGTAGAGGAGTTGTTCCCATTGAAAAATAAAGTCCCTAAAGAGGAAACATGGTACAGATATACACTATAATGAACAGCACAAAAAAGTAGGTCAGGACCATCTATTCAACATTTCTCATTAAATTAGAAGTAGACAATGCAACTAAACTAATACTGGTAACAGAAAAAAAACCTCTTTATATAGAAATACTTATTTATATAATAATTATTCTAATCACAAGAAACAAAAGGCAAGCACGTAGTAAAACTGCCCCCAAAAAACAGGATATTTGCAAGGGTCCTCAACAACACAAGCTGTAATATTTAAAATGAGAAGTATTTTGAAAGAACACAAACCCCCAGGCTCTAGGTGATAACCATTACCCTGCAGCAAGCAAGGAGCCTTTCCCCACTGGCAGGTTCTGTGTCTCCTCCCAAGGAGCTCTTTCCACACCTCCCACAGAAACAGACCCTGGCTTATTGGAAATTAATCACTCCTTCAATTAAAAATGAAGTTTCCATATACTTAAAAGAAAGTCTACTTGATCCATCTGTAAGAAATAATTTTCCATGTTAAAATTTTCTTGTGAGCAAAAAAGAAATGTTTCTTAGCATGTCAGAAATAGAGATCATTTTCTTCCAATCAATAATAGTATTGACCATGATAAAGAATTTTGTCATATACACATTCTACCTCAACTTTTCAATTTCCATTCCTTGTCAGCACCTAGGCTGAGAATTTTGTTTTATTTTTGGTGGTGACCTAGAAAAAAATCGACTAATTATAGATTATTATTTTGGTGTTGGGGGTCAAAATAAAAAGAAAAGTTGCTGGCTATTCTATATGCCTTCATTTAATAAAAAGTGCACATTGCCATAACTACATAGTTTATTAATTTAATCTGGAATGTGGTTTCATTAATAGCCTTAGAAACTTTCAGGGAGATTGAGAAACAGAATAAACACAGCTGAACAAGTCAATCCCTCTAATAGCCTTAGACTTCCTTCCAGCCTTACACTCTTGATGCTTAGGTCACAAATTGAAGTATTTTGAGTTTTGTATATGTTAACATGTAGAAGTGAAGCAGTCTGTCTGTAAAACTCTGATGGATAATTACTTTCCTGAGCTCCTACTACACCCTACTTGAACATTCCTGATTTCAGTTAATTTAAGGCAATTTATTGCAGTTCCAACAGCCAAATCTCTAGCCCAAGAACAGCACACAAAGGAGGTATGAGGAACAGTTCAAAGTGATCACTCACAACACTTGAATAAGCTGCAGGAAAATAAGGGGAAGGGATTGTTGCATATGGTAAGGTTAAGGTCCTTGTATCAAACAGAAAAACTGAGCAGTTGAGAGATATTCAATAGAGCATCAGGAGTGTTAAAAGAAGAAATTACTTTGGGAGGGTTTTGTGCTGGGATTCATTTATTATGCACTACACAAACCTAGCATTTTCACAAAACCAAGAATTGCATACCTCAAGTGACACAACTCTAGCTGTTCAGTGGCAAAATTTGAAATAACCCCCAAGAAAACTACCTCCTCAATATGCTTTACCATTTATTATATTGCAGTCCAGTCTGTACTAGCCACCATTATCATGGCTATCAGTTTCATCAGAATTCATAACATGAATTTTTCACTTCCTATATCCCAAAACACCATGAATAATACCAGCTATTGATAATACCAGGTATTCACTCCACAGATTTTATTCCTTATATTTTTATTTCCTGGCTTGGTCTTTGTCATCTTACAAACTGCTTTTTTAATGTTTGTTTTTTTACATTAAACACACCCAATTGTCAGGAAAAATAAAAAAATACTAGAAGAGCTGCATACACAAACAAACACTCAAGAAAAACTCTAAAGGAAGTAAAAAGAAAATTCTGCCATTACTCAGAAATTTCATCCTCATGGAACCCAACTCTGTAGTTTCCATGACATAAATAATAAAAACAGCTCCATAATTCCCAGGTCACCCAATGATTCAGAGAATTTGCCACCTTGAGAAGTGTCATAGAGAATAATCTCATTACAGCCAAATTCAGAGTTTCAATTGGACAGTTAGACATGGAGACTCTGCAATTGACAGAGAAGCAGAACAGTAAGGCCTCTAAAATTAATTTGAGAACAACTATTCTAGATGGCAACACTTAAGTAATTAATCTCAGCTTTCTGCTACTGTTTATAGTCTTTGATATTTGTTTTCCTTGCATGCAGAATGTGTGGATGCAAAAGCAAAGCTACATTAAAGAAGTTGTATACAAAGTGATTGCTTACTCATGGAAACCTAAGTACAATGGGAACCCAAGAGTTAAGGGTCACCCAGCAGAGTCACACAAAAAAATGCAGTGGACAACTTTCCACAAGGCCTTAGTCTACCAAGTTACTTCTTTTGATCAAGTTTGGCACCTTTTGAAAAAGCACATCCTCGTTCACACACTTTGCATGAAATCACATATTTAAGTCTCCTTTTAGTATTTTCTTCTATTCTGGTATTGCTTTTCTTTGCATTATAACGTGTCAAGAGATTGAATGTTTTCTTCTACTCTTACTCAATATCCTAGAAATTGCTCAGTGACAAAACCCAAAAATATCTTCCTTCCAAGAACATCTTCCACAGCAATTCTTAAAAGGAAAAACAACAAAAGAAAAACCAAGAAGTAATACTTCCCTCCATATACATTTTCAGCTCATTATCACCACCAAACATTTGATGTTACAAAGAAGACAACAAATCTTTAAGACTAGACCATAAAATACACAGACACAATTATTACAATTCAAAAAGAAGTTTTCATGTTCTACATTAGTTCAGTATACGTTAAGTATACGTTATCATATAAACCTAAGTAAATTTATCTAAATCCTAATTTCCACATTTGAAATTAAAGCCTTCTTAGGAAAAAGGCATTTCCCATATTCAAAGGGCAAAATGAAACCTAAATGCCTAGGTAAGGAACTGTTTAGTTGTACCCAAGTAGCACATAAAAACCTTTAAAGTACAAAGCACAGGAAAATAATGCCAGCTACTTCTTTCTATATTAATTAAAAATTTAGGTAAAGAAGCTGTATTAGGAAATCACCTGATATCAATCTACTGACATCCAGACCTATTGAAACTTATTCAAAAAACTAAAATTCTGCTGAATATCATAAATTCATTACATAAATAAGGGACTAGCTTCCAACATAGCTAAATATGGGTAAAAATAATTGTGATATTTCCTGTATTATTCTTATCACTTGACAGTTACTGCTGTTCTTTTCAGACAGGACTAGCCCAAGTACTGAAATTTAGTCAAAACCCCTAAGTTTTTTTTTTTCAAGAAAGTATTACAAAAAAATTCAAGAATTGCTTTGTTCAAAGAATAAAACTAGACACAATAAAAATAGAATGGGTAAGTTTGCTAAATGGCTCAAATATTATCACCTGAAGCTATATAGCCTTTTAAAGAATCCATCATTCTGTCCTTCCTCTCGATTTTCTTTGCCAGCAGAAGCAGATATAAGGAGTGGAGATACACCTTTAAACAGTACATTTATAACTTTTACATGCTGACTTATCAGATCTAGTCAAATTCTTAAACATTTAATGGCATACCATTCAATAAAAATGGAAGATTTATTCTCCTCTCCGTCCCTGCTTTATTCCAGTACAAATGTCTGATTTCATCCTCTGCATAAAATGTATTTGCTTTAACAAGAATAAACATTCAGTCACAGTTCAGGACTTCAACACCCAACTGAAATTGCTGTTTTGCCTTTGTGGAGCCAAGGAAGGATTGCCCAGCTCAGCCCACCCTGAGAGGAGCTACAGATCTGCCACTCAGTCAAGCCAGAGGCACTATTAGTTCAAATTCAGAGATGCATGTTCCCCTCGACCCTACTTCTTGTGGAGGACTGAGGAAATACAAAAAAGCTATTGAGCAGTGAGAAAATGGTCTAATTCTTCCTCACATTTAAGGGTACACCACAGAAAAATGGAGACTGGCAGTGAAGCCTGACTAGGTCAGGCAGAATGTATTCAGCTAATAAATTTAAATGTGTTTTACCTGTGATGTAAGTGACCGCATTAAGAATTCTCCCCACCACTCCATTAATCAAGCAACAGCCAAATAGCTCCAAATAAGAAAGCAAATTCCCTGTTCTATGCAAAGAAGCATATGTCAAAGTCCATGCTCAATCCTTTTAAAAAACAAAAAGCCTTAGGGCCATAAATTTTTATCATACAAGGGTAAGCTTACCAAAGAAATCAATGGAATTGCGCCTGTATACAGCAGCCAAGCAGTTGACCTCCATTAACTCTGCTCCTTCAAAATATGCCTTCAGAAAAAACAATTGCCATGTAAATACAATGGCTCCTTGCTATCCACATACAGCTGGGGTTTGTTCATGGCAATCATTTCAAAATAATAGACTCCCTGGGCAAACGTTAATACAGTGTATCTTATGCAGTGACCAAGTACTTTTGACAGAAGGAGCTCATCCCTGTGAGTCAGGTTCCCTGGCATCACAAATCTTCTGTTGTTCTCACCAAAATAATTCACTTTCTTCTGAGCAAAAGGCAAATTAAAGCCTTGCACTGAAAGTGACTAAGTACACTTAAAATAGGACTGAATAAAAAAGAAACTCTCTTTTTTCTTGCTTCCATTTTGCCCAAGTATCCTATACTCTAAAGTTAAAAAATAGACAAAGCCTTAGATTTAGCAGTTTGTCTCAAAATAATTACAACTGATTTTGGGAATACTACATATTTAGTCAAATATGTATATTGTTTTATTAATTATGATTTAACAAGCTATCACACATTCTTTTTTTTTTTTTTTGAAGGCATGTCATTTTTAGACATTCCAAAAATATGGATCTAAGTGCATGAAGTTACACAAGCTTAATACCAGGATAAAATTTTTCTACTTATAGATTGTAAAAAGGGAAGAGAAAAACAACTAAAATATACCCAACATCTGTTTTGATTATTTAGCAAGCAGATACTTCTACACGCAATTGCATTTCAAAACTCCATACTACATATTATTTATGCTTTATCTCAACCATGACATCCAGAAACTCCCTTTCATACAAAAATATAAAAAATAGGAGTTTAATTTATAACTTTCCTCTGAAACAAAGTTTATTTAATAGAAACAAAGATATTTGGGAGGAGGAAAAAAGTGCATACAGTACATATCAATTAACTGTCTGAACTAACTTTTAATATTTCACAAATGTAAGGGTAGATTTTTTTTCCTAAGCTTACAAATGAGTATACAAAGAGATCTGGTGATTTGCTGTGTGTCATAAAACCAAACTGAAGAACAGAAATAGAACACAGTTTCCTTATTCTCACCCCAGGCCCTGTACATTATGGCATAATTACTATGGCTAAAACTATACTGCAAGCAATTTGTGGCTGACAGCAGCCAGACTGTAATTAAAGGACATAAATGAACAATACAAATCCCACAGTGGAAGTCTCTAAAATACCTTTTTTAATCCCTAAAGAAATTTATTTGGGTTTTTTCAAAATTGAAAAGGGCAACTAGAGGTTTTGTATTCATTAAATATTAAAATAAGAAGCCTGTGATAAAGGTTTTAAGGTTTAAATATAATCATAAACAATCTGACTCTATACTTGGTCTACAGTTTTCAGGTGTCCCGAAGCAACTCTAAGAATCTCCTCCAAACCAATTCTATAAAAACATTTCATTTGTAAAGAGGAAATACCTGAATCCCCTGAAAAACCTGCACATTAAATATTGTGCAAATACTTGGATGCAGACACACCAACCCTCACCATTCCTGGGCCTTTGTTTCAGCTACAATAACACCTGACAGGGACCTGCCCAAAGTCTTTTCCTCAGACCTGCTCTTTAGGAGCTCTGGGCATGGGTACCTAATGAAGTCGTGCTCTTAGCCCATCACCCAGCACAGATGTGAGCACTCAGGAAGGAGCAAGCAGCCCAGGGCACTCCTGAAAGCCAGCAAACGTCAGCTAAAGCAGAACTGAAGCAAGCAGCTGGCCCATCACACCTTCTGCACCCTGACTGCTGGGCTCCAGCACCTACTGAAGACATCATGTCAAAGATAAAAAGAGATGCTACCCCCACTTCAACATGAAAGTAATCCTTAAATCACTGTTTATAAATATGAAAAATGTTTGATCCCTTCTGAATCTGATGCTACAAAGGACAGCTCCTTTACTGAGTCTGTATTATTTGCTGAGTGTGCCAACAGATCAAAAGGCATTGAAGTTCATCAGTGATGAGGTAAAAATCTGGTCTTTATTTCCTTGAGTGCAATCAGGAATATTAGATGTTCAGTGATGCATGCATCACCTTCCACAGGCACACTCAAAGCCTGGGGACAAGACAGTGTGGGGAGAGGTATCCCCACCTGATATTCCCATGTGCCTGATGGCCACCTTGGACCACCTCATGGTCCAGGATTAGACAAGCAGGACTTTGGGGAGGTTCTGTACCTCTGCTGTGGAAGGCGTAACCCTGTGCCACAGAACATGAGCTACAGTCTGGCAATCTCCCCTACAATTGTAAAGGGCATTAATTTCTACATAGTAAGGCAAATATTCCAGATTTCCTTATCTTTCAGTCATGTCTTATGTACTTCAACTTATTTATAAATTCAGTAGCTCACTTCTGTGGCAAAGTTAAGATACCTTACCTAAAATACTTTAAATCAAAAGGACTTAGTTTATGAAGCTTTCCTTAGTTTTATTCCTACAAATTCAGTGAAAAGACACACACATGCTCTCAAATAAAGCCCAAAACATGAAATTATCCAAGAAAATTCAGTGAAAGCACTGCTGAATAAAAAAGCCAAAACTAAGCTAAATGACAGCAAAAGAGGAGATTGCAAGAGACTTAATTGCTTCAAATACTGTCAAGGGCCACAGAAGAAACAGAAGGGCAACCTCACCTACAACAACTTCTTTCTGTCATTCATTTCTAAAAGTCCAGAAAAAGCAGGTAGCCAATCACCAGAGCAGAAACCCTCATTCTATATGACAGGTACAACAGAAATGCATTTCAATGCATACAATGCATATAATGTACAATATTATTGCACAAGCTCTCTCATTGTAAAGACTTACACAAAAAGTACATAAGCAAGAGGTTTAAGGTTATCTTCATGCAGTATATTCACCATTACTTTTGCTGCAGTTAAATCAGTTCAAGTGTGTACATAAAACACATCCATTTCTGAAACCCTACAGTAAGAAGTTAGTTTCCATGACAACAGAGCAACTGTGGGATGCTTTGGGGGGAGGTTATTTGTTTTTAACAGATGGGGAAAAATATAATGCTCATTCTCAAGCTTCAGTTTCATTTCAGATTTGCTAATATTAAGCCTTCAGGCAGAAACCTGCGGCAGGACTTTTTAAAATTTTATATTTTAATTGAACAGTGTAAGGCTTGTTAAAATCAGCTTAATCATGTATGATGAGACTAAGCAAGAATAGCTATGGCAGATCACTCCTTAGGTACTTCTCATGATTTTTTAAAAAAATAATTTTAAATAGTTGAAGATGTTCCAAAGCTTGAAATTTATCATTAAGGCACTCCACATTGAATAAAATATATTTATTCCCACTGAGCATAGCATTAGTCATTTATCTTAGCTAGTAGAGTTAATAGCTTCAAGTGCAGAAGCCCAGGAAGTGATTTATGGTCTGTACAGTGCAGAACCTGAAACACACCTAGCAAGAGCAGTGCTTCAGGAGTTACAAGTTATCCACTACACACACACATGTGTACAGGCACAAACCTACACAGCAGCCTGCTACAAGCCACTGACTGGCCTGGCAGGCAAGAGGAGAGCAGTGGGAAGTGTCCACCCAGACTTCAGCAAGGCCTTTGAGACTATGCCTTGTAAGAGTGTCCCAGAGAAGCTGATGAAGTGCAGGATGAGCCAATGGCAAGGTGGATGAAAGCTGTCTGGATGGCTAGGCCCAGGCTTGTGGTCAGAGAGAGGTGACCAGTGGCACAAAGTCCCATGAGTATGCCATGAGTCAACACTACCTAGAACCCTGCTCAACACAAGCCAAGCATACTCCCAGCAAAACCACAAAACTGGAGGCAGTGCATCTGGGGGGGGCTCAACAGGCTGCAGAAATGGGCTGATGGGAACATCCTGAAACTCAGCCATGGGAATGGCAAAGCCCTGCACCTGGGAGAGAACAAACCCAGGGAACCAGTATATACAGGGAGTGGTGGCAACTATCTGGAAAGCAGCTTGGCAGAGAAGTATCTGGGAGTCTCATTGGACACCAAGTTGAACATGCACCAGCAGTGTGCCCACAATGGTACCCTGAGCTGCAAGGTATTGCCAGCAAGGGTGGTGATCCTTCCCCTCTATTCAGCACTGGGGATGGCCACGCATGAAACAGATGGAACTGTACCTATTGCTGAGCTCCACAGGGCAACAGACATGACACAGTGAAAAGCATCCAACAGAAGGTCACAAGGTGAAGAGACTGCAATTGAGAGTTGAAGAAAACTTGCTGCAAAAATGCTAGTAAGCAAGGTGTAGCAACTGCATGTTTTAACAGCTTTGCATAATTACATGCTTGTCAACATTCATTGAGCATAAAACTTTTTATGACATGTAATAAAGGAAAGAAAAGAGAAAGTCTGCTGAATTCCAACCTATGCTGACACTTCTTTGCAGAAAGTGGCAGGGGGAAAAAATAAGATGATAGAAGCAGAATCCAGTGTCCTTGGGTTGGAAGGGAATTAAAGATCATACAGTTCCAATCCCAAGAGCATAGGTAGGCATGCCACCCACTACACCAGGTTGCTCAAAGCCCCCTTCAACCAGGCCTTGAACACTTTCAGGGATGGGGAATCCTCATCTTCACTGGCCAACCTGTTCCTGTGCCTCACTACCTTCTGAGTGAAAAAATTATTTTAAACATCTAATCTAAATCTCTTACCACTTTAGGCCATTCCCCCTTTCCCTACCACTATTTGCTTGTGTAAAAAGTCACTCTCCCTCTTTTTATAAGCCCCCTTTAGGTAGTGGAGGTGACCCCAAAGCCTGAAGTGACCCCAAAGCCTCGTCTTCTCCAGGCTGAACATCCCCAGCTCTCCTTGCCTGTCTTTGCAGGAGAGGTGCTCCAGCTCTCTATCCATATTCATGGCCCTCCTCTGGATCCCCTCTAAAAGGTCTGTCTGGTGCTGAAGTGCTGCAGCACTTGAGGTGGGGTCTCAGCAGAGCAAAGATCATCCAAATCCCCTCCCTTGACCTGCTGCCCACAATGCTTTTGATGCAGCCCAGGATGCATTTGGCTTTCTGGGCTCTGAGCACACACTGCTGGCTCATCTCAGATTTTCAGCCATGAGAATCACAATCTTTTGGGTTTCTCTGAATGTCTTCTCTCAATCTGTACAGGGTAGTAATTTTTCTTCAATTATATCCAATATATTTGCTGAGGTAAATGGATACTTTAAACATTTAAGTTCTACTATGATTCTGGAAAAAAGGAAAGCAAGCATCACTTTGCTTCTAGAGTAGCCAAAAAAATTTAAGACTACTTCCACTCTTCATAAGCAGAGTTTTAGATTATTACATTAAGCACTGTCTACTGTAAAAGAACAGTTTTTCCCTGCAATGAATTTGTAGAAAAAGAGACTGGCATTTATTCCTCCGTCAGATAAAGGCACACTGATATCTCACAGAAACATTGGCACAGATTAATAAATCCAAACAGGATAGATCTTTAACAAGGCTCATCTCTATCACAATTCCTCTTTTTAAAATACAAAGGCCCTGCTTGATTTTGTCAAATCATTTGAATCATCACGAGGTCAAACAAGTCCAGTACAAAAAGAAAAATCACTGTACTATATGTACATTGACACAGCAAGAAATGCTAGACACACTGGAAAAAAATTCACAACAATTGGTTTTGAAAACTGGTTTGAAAACAGCTATCACATAGCTATTTATTCTCTGTATGGAGAGAAATGGAGACAGTTTAATGATAAAAAAAAGATCTCCAAGCTCTTCTTCCAGGAGTTTTAGAAGCAGTCATTAAAATTTACTGAGAAGCCTGCATCTTTGTAGCTTGCAGTAATTATTTCTTTTCACTAGCTTGCTTTTATGAGTTAAAGGGTTTTTGATTAACATTACATTCATTAATATAAAAAAAATCTATTTCGGCAGGAATGAAATTGTCTGCTAATTACGAGAAGCTGCCAATTAAATTATAACACTTCATCAAAAGTACTTGTTAAAATAATATATCTACTTGAAGTTACACCAATAATTTTTTTCCAAGGATCCAGTTTTTACTATACATTTCTATCTGTGAATTATTAAAATTAATCAATTACTAATGAAAATAACAGTACTTGGGATTGTGTCTATGGAAAAAACACAAGTTCATCTCTCTTTTACTCTGGTTTAGGTAAGGTCAGGTATCTTCACTAGTATTACTTCAGGCTGACATTAAAGAACGACATTCACTCCACTTCCACACCCAAATGCACTGAGACTAGCTGAAAACTGTCACAGTCTTTGGCATTATGTGAAACATGGAAAGATGATCACTTCTCACAAGAGTGAGACAGCCCCTTGGAAATAATTTTGGTCCTCATATGCCAGACAGCCTTGAGGTTTGACAAAGGCACTAGCCTACTAAACTCCCCGCTAGCCCAGGGTAGCAGTCATCCAAAATTTTACTCTGCATGACACACAAAAACCTCAGCCCATATACACATGTATTGTCTAGTCAAGTATGCAGTTAATGCTAATCTCAAATTAATTATTTGGACTTTATACAAATGCTTTGATGGCATATTCAAAGCCTTGTCAAGTTCAAGTCTAGAGTTCTCACATCAGGACTTGGAGATTTGCACTTCTGAACTTAATTCTCAGCAATTACCTGCTGCAGCCTCAGGTTATCCCCTGCTCAACAGAGCTCAGATAGCTCTCCAAGTACACTTTACACCAATCCACTAATGTTTTGTGACTGCAGGTAAAAGGAATTCATACTGAAGACAAGTGTGGTAATTTTAAGGCATAAAAACTGGGTATGAACGGGGTGGAGACCTCAATAAAGGCCATTACTTCTATCACAGTGGAGCCTGAAGTCCTTGGGACATCAGCATACTAGGTACTAAATATATTTCATGATAACTTTTAAGCCACTATTATTGATGTCCTTTAGGAACTCTAAACACATTCACATGAAAATAATATGCTATACTTAATTTGAAGCCTTCTCCATTTTTGCATCAAAGGGTATTACAAACACTTTTCTTAGTACATGCAGGTATTAGGAAAAACTGTCTTTGCAGCTCCTTTCCACCACCTTCCAAGCTGGTAGTGAGAGGGCCTGAGAGACAAGAGGTACATCTTTGCCTCAGTGCTTGCCAGGCAATCAGAAACTTGAGCAACAGGAGTCTGTCTCCATCAGACCTGGGCTCCTGTACATGCACCAGAGGGATGAGAGTATGTGGATGAAAAATAACCAAACAGGTTGGAACAATGAGTCCTGGACAGGCAACTGCCCATCGGTCTGGTCTCACTTCCCCTCCTGAAGCTCCAGCCCGAGATGGTTCTGCTTTTGTAATTTCAAGCTTTGACTTCCTCAAATCAGTCTCATTGTCTTCTTGTCACCAGCAATCTGTTCTTGTCGATAGCAGCCTGCTGCAAGGCATGCAGGAAGAGCTTGAAGAAGAGGGTTGGAAACAAGGACATTAGCTGGGAATCAAGGGAGGAAGATGTCAAAAAAGAGCTGAGCACACCTGCTTAGCTCAGGCTGCAAAAGGCAGAGGCAATCCAGGACATCAGCAGAACACAACATGCCTGCTCAGAGCACAAACCAGAGCACCCACATTCTCAGCCTGGCAGTGCCAGCTGCACATAATCTCATCCCCACTGTCCCCTACTTTAAAATAGCTAATAATGAGGCTTCTGATATAACACAGACAACAGGTGACATTCCTAACTCAATTATCTTCCCACATCCATGGGCTTCAGCAGAGCTAGAAAACAGCCAAAGGCAGAAAGCTCCCCTATAGTCAGTCGTTCCCCACAAATCCTGCTTCTGTTGCCCCCAGGTCTTCTCTCTCAAATACTTTCCCTGACAGTTTCAAGCTCCCATTCTTACATGTCTGTGCTCTGGCTTCATCCTACCAAACTCAGGTTTTTTCCACCATTTCCCCTCTTCTGTCTGTTGCTGCTTTATACTTTCAAACTATGTGCAGAGTATAACAAAGTAATGGACGTAGCTAATAAAAAAGTCTCAAGGGAGGTGAAACACTTGAACTTCCAGCACTTGAACAGTGCTGGACTTCCAGGGCTCTTTTTATCTATCACTTTCAGAAATAACTGTTTCATGTTAGAGATAACTGTTGAGCGTTGCTCAAAACCAACAGACTTTTTGTGCTCCTGTAACTACAGGGAGAAGTCTCTAATTTCCAAGTCAAATGGTAGCACTAACAGGCTTCTCATATAAATGGTTAAGGACACAATCTCAGTGCTATCTGAAACACAGGATAGTGTTAGCACCTTAAAAAAAACCCAAGGAAAATGTACAATTTAAAAAATGTTTAAAGTAAACTATTACTCTTACAAAAGCAGGTGTTTCTGCAGGGGATATATACCTCATAAAGGATTTCTAAGATTACTGTAATAAATCTAGAAATATATGCAGGTATTGTTGTCAGGAAATAATTCTGGTCTTGATGAAAATGTCAGTCCCAATCCTGCGTTAGTTATACAATGAAAATCTTCATATCAAGCAGAAATACCATCAGGATATAAACACACTTTAAAAACACCTTAGAATAAATGGACATTTTGGGAGAAATTCTAATTTTACCTTGTTGATTTTTCCTTACTGCTTGTTCCCCTCCCAGCAGCTGACAAGCTTCTAGTCTGACTGACAGCAATGGGCAAAGTTTGGCTCCTTTTAGGAACTACAGATTTGTCTGTCATGAAGCCTGCCTTTGTTAACAAGGCCTTTCTAAGGCCACACATTATAGAAGCTTAAATACTGACCCAAAATAAATGGCCTGACAGCACCATTTCCTTTTTTTTCCAATAAGTATTTCCAAACACATCAGTCCCTCTTCGCCTCTAAGATGGGTCAACCCTGGCTGGAGGCCAAGTGCCCACCTAAGCCACTCTATCATTCCCCTTCTCAGCTGGACAGTGCAGAGAAAATAGAACAAAATAGAATAAAAGCTTGTAGGTCAGAGTAAGGACAGGGAGAGATCATTCACCAATTACCATCATGGGCAAAACAGACTTGACCAGGAGAAAAATTCATTTAATTTATTACAAATCAAATCAGAGTAGGATAACAAGAAACAAAACTAAATCTTAAACACCCACTCTTCCCAAGCACAATTTCACTCAGTTTTCTCTATCCATTCCCCTAGCAGCTTATGGGGACTGGGAAAGGATGCTGCAGTCAGTTCACCACATGTTGTCTCTGCTGCTCCTTCCTCCTCGGGGAGAAGACCCTCACACACTTCCCCTGTTCCAGCATGGGGGTCCCTTCCCCAGGGGACAGTCCTTCACAAACTTCCTACTGCAAGAGGCTGCAACTCTTCACCAGCTGCTCCAGTGTGGGTCCCTTCCATGGAGTGCAGTCCTTCAGGAACACACTGCTTCAGCATGGGGCCCTGAAAAGGATTCAAGTCCTGCTGGCAAACCTGCTCCAACACAGAGCTCCAGCTCCTCTCTCCATGGGGCCACAAGTCCTGTCAGGAGCCTTGTGGAGCCATGCTCCCACATGGGCGTCCCACAGGGTCACAGCCACCTTTGGGCATGCCCCTGCTCTGGCATGGGGTCCCCCATGGGCTGCAGGTGGATCTCTGCTCCACCATGGACCTCCATGAGCTGCAGGAGGACAGCCTGACTCACCAGATCTGCCTGGGAATGCTGTGGCACCTGGGGCAGCCCTCCTTCACTGCCCCTGGAGTCTGCAGGGCCCTTCCTCCCATGTCATCTCTCTCCTCTCTCTGCCTACACTGCTGTCATGTACCAGCTTTTCTGGTGTTAAATGCATTATCCCAGCAGCATTACCCCCAGCACTGCTGGGCTCAGTCTTGGCCAGCAGTGGGTCTGTCTTGGAGCTGCCTGGCATTGGCTCTGTCAGACAAGGGGGGAGCTTCTGGCAGCACATCAAAGATTCACCCCTGTGCCACTAGGAAAACCTGACCACCCAAACCCAACCCACCACCTCCTCAACAAAATGTTGGCCATTCACACTGAAGGTCATCTGTCACAGCAAAACTAATTCACTGATGATTTATTCGTGCACTGAAGACTCTTCTGAGTCTTGAGAACAGCTTGAGAACCAAGACCACTCTTTCTCCAGACAGCACAACAATTATCAGTAGCTTATGTATTGCACATTCACATCATAGTTAATGTGGCACAACCAAGTCAGCTGTCAAATCTAAGCCAGGATAAGTCTCAGTCTCTTTCTCCAGGGGCACTGTCTGGAGAATACCAAAGAGAATATTGACCCTATTCTTCTTTCTATAACCTAACAAGGTAGGGCATAAAAATGGTCAGATCTCAAAGCCAGCTGTTACTACAGCTAATTGCTTTTGACACTGATGGCATCTCTTATCCAAATACCTGACTGAAATGGTTAAAGAAAATAAGAAAACAGGCATTGCATCACAGAATTTCCAGATCTGTACATTTATTTTGAGAAACAAGGCTTTAAATTAGGCACAAAAACATAACTTGGCTTTATGTTCATTGCTTGTAATTACAATTGAAAACAAAGTGTTTGTTTTTCCTCATTACCTTTTTAAACTCTTCCTAGCAGATATGTATTGAAGTCTATCCTGGCTAAAGCCTGAGCATGGTAAACAGACAGCCAGTTAAAGAAGTAAATCTCTGGAGAGCTTGGATGCTCTACAAACACTCTCCAAGATATACCAAGAAAAGCTGTTATTTGTTATCGTAATCCAGATACTACTACCTCAGACTAGCAGTGGTACATTGCTGGCATATAGCAATGGCATATACTTCAGACTTCTTGTCTGAACATTATTGTGAACAGAAAAATAATCTACATTTGGCACAAAAAAAAACCCCAAAAACCAAACAGCTGACAGCATGTGATTTGCACAAAACAATAATAGCAAATGGTTCAAAGAGGTAATGTTTTCCTTAACCCGTCTTTATAATACACAGTGTTTTACCACTTGGGAAGCAAAAACTCTCTAAACAGGATGCACAGAAATCTTCCCCTGTATCAGATGACACCAAGCTAGACCTTTATCCCTATACTTGGTTCTGAATGCTCACAAGAAACTAAAGAAAACTGTTCCCATGTGTATTGTTTAATTGCACTGTCTTTCTAATATGCTGAAAGCAGAATACTAGATACTAACTGGCAAATGTTGAACTGGTTTGTATTTTGCTGTAGGAATCTTTTGTGGAGTTTTGATTTGGATTTGCTTTTGGTTTTAGTGAGTTTTTTGTTTGTTTGGGTTTTGTTTGTTTGTTGTTTTTTACAAAGTTTTATCATGTCACTTGTTCCATGGTAGATTCTTTTACAAAGAAAGGCAGGAAATTAAAGAAATTAATAAACACTGGCTCTGAAGTTCATCTTTGGTACCCAAGAGATAAAAATCAAAAGAGAATATAAATATTTACTGCAGAAAACTTAAGAGTGGGAACTCAATTATTCCACTTTGGTTAAATAAATGATCAAAACCAGTAAGATATGCTCAAAGAACTCTTAATATTTCTGTTGAAGCCTCTGCAGCATGACAACTTAGAGGAAGTTTCTTGACAACACTGACTCACCTTAACTGGGACCCTCATGACAATCCTCTAGGATGTCAGAGGGACCTGCAGACACAGCAATGGCAATCCAGCAAACATCCCAGCCCCACCCCTACACAGAGCTCGTGCAGACCCTCAGCATCTCACAGTAGAGTCTGCACAACCACATCTTGATGCCAGATCCCCTGGTCTAAACACACCAGATACCTTCTCAAATGGTAGAACACGCAGACTTTCCAACCCAGACCAAAGTTCCCACTTCAGCATTGCCAAGTGACTAATCTGTCTAACAAGAAATACTGCCAGATTACAAAAATCACTCATTCAGACAATGCTGCAAGTATGTGCATAGCTAACTATATTTAGATCAGATTTACAGCCAGTGCCTGCTCAGTTCCCTCTTTTCTCTGCCTGAACCACCAGCAAAAGACAGTCCAGGTAGTCCATCCACCTTTTGAAAAATGACATCTATTGTAGATATTACAGAATGCAATGGAAACCAACACCAAATAAAAGTGAGAGTTCATCAAGCAATTTCACGGCTTCTGCAGTACCTCCCTATTTCACTCTATCCACTCCACTAGACCAAGCCTGAGGGAACACCAAATGCAGCCTTCAGATGCAATAGAAAAAGCAGGAGACAACTTTTTTCCATGACTGATTCATTTTAAAGTACAAGATTAAAAAAATCCATTGGCATTTATACTGAAACCAGAAGTAATTTATGATTTTTCTTATTTAAAACTTAGTGCACCCAAATCACTGCATCACAGTTACATGTCTTGACAAAAATGGGACAAAAACTTTAGAAACCACCAGCAGCATTTAACACATGAGAAGCCACAGAACAGCCACCCATTTTTCCTTTAGTTTTCATCAACCAACCACCGACGTAACTCCTGAACTATCTCAGCTATGTCGGATGAAACAAGTACACAAGCTTTCAGTCAGCAGTGCTAGCCTGCTTTTCAGAGTGCTGCTTTACAAACCAGGCACTGAGGTCATGTAATTTGGATGCAGCCAATGAGCAGATCAGTAGATGTGGGAATGTAACTCACTGCTGAAGATTCCCCATTCAGCACTCCAGTTACACTGGGCTATTAAGGGATTTGTACTCAAAAGCATTTACCATTAGGTCTCAAAGATTTATTTATGATCAGTGTTTCCTTTATTCCAGTTTTACACATTGAAAATTTTTACATATTTACATTTTGTTCATGTATGTACATATTTACATTTGTACATACATGAACAAAAACAAAGAATTTAAGCTGCCTGTTTGGACAGTTAAAGGAATATCCACGTGCTTCAACAGCACATCAGCACTACCTGGATGTTTCCCACTGAGGACAGCCACCAGGCTCATGCAGAGCAGGAAAGCTACAGTGAGACTGAGCGCAACTACACGGCTGCCACTGAGTCTTGCAATCCAAAGTGTAGGAGCATGGTTGGGGAAAGACAGCATGGAGGGGTAGAAGGCATCATCCTCTGTTCTTTTCAAGCCATGCCATGCTTGAATGGCTGATGAAAACTCAAAGGACTACAAGAGTCACAAAGACACCCAAGTGGTCGACAGAACAGAGACCTTATCCTCACAATTTGATTTCTTTTTATGAAAGGCAATGATGAGATGCCAGAAAACGAACAAAACCTGCATTTGCAAAGGGAATGGAAAAACAGAAGCAGGTGGTCAAGTAGCTAAGCTGGCAGAGCATTTGGATGGTAGCCGAATGGCCTGGATTCTGTCTTCAGTAAGGTCACCAGTGTCTGCCACTACACACACAGCTACATTACTTGAAAATTTAAATCATATTTGTGATAAGAAAACAAAGCACTTTTAAACACATATTTAGGATTTCAGAAGTGAACTATGTGAGAGCAGACATTTAAAACATTAGAATACAATTATTAATTTATTATGAAACGTGTATTATCTTCAATAAAAAGGCCATCAGACAAACACTACAGGCATTCATCACACTTCTGCTGCACAGCTCATGATGATACAGACTCAACTCCTATCACTCTCTGCCACAGCCCTTTGTGATGATATTTTGAGCAGTACTGGTACCTGTACTCACATATGCTTGCCGTGTTCTCTAAGAGTGCCTGCCAGTAGACTGAAGGCTCACTCTACACAGAAGCCTATTAAAATTAAAAAAAAAAGAAAAGAATTTGAAAGAAAAAAAAATCCTGCAGTCAACCTTAGTTTAACAAAAAAATAAATCACAGTCACTCATCACTTCCTACACTTCTGAACAAATACATACTCTTCATTAATAAATAGTATTTTTTAGTACACGAGTTCTACTAGTCTGTATTTTACTGAGGTGAAGTGAGGTGACAATACAGGGAATGCTAGTGCATTGTACAGCAAACAAAGCATTTCTTTTAAAGCCAAGTGAACTTGTCATTTAATCAAGATAACTTCCAAGTGGTGAAACCATACTTACAAATTAATTCAAACTCGAACTCGATTCCCTGCAGACACAGGACCCTGACAGAATCCACTACCTTGGTAAAATGGCATGAACATCTAACAGATAAGATCTGCAGTGTCTAATTCTTTCAACATCTACCAGTGTCTGTCATTTGTAGGTCACACAGTGACTGAATCCTCAAGTTGCAGCTGAATGCTGCCTATTCCTAGCAAATCCACCAGCACCTCAGTGGCTGGAGCACATAATACAGCAAAGAGCACTACCCCATGAGCTCTCAATTCAGTCGCTTCTTTGGTCACAATTAAGTATTGAGCCAAAAGTTTCCAAGCAGCCTTCTGGAAATGAGAAACTCTGTATTTTCAGGAACAGTTTGTTCAGATAGCAGGGAGCCCTGAGCCAGAGGACGAGGACTTTTGATTAGCCCAAAGCTCATTAGCAACATTCAAGAATCTCTCAGAGTCGTTATCTAGCAAACTAAAACCTGCATGACCTACAAACTAAGATAAAGACAACTGATTACAGAAAGCTCAAACCTGAGGTCCCTCCCTAAAACCACACAGCTAACATGATTCCATGAAAATTCAAGCTGAATCAAGTACTGCAAAATCTTGACATGGTCTTGTTTCTGAAGTGTACTTTAGTAAGATCCAGTTAGCACCAGAAGTAATCTTATGTATATGGTTTCCAAACCAAAATCCCTGACAAGCACATCATCCAGAAACACTTCCCAGATCTTCTTCCCCCACTGTCTTTATTCTGCAAGTTTTGCAGCAAACCTTAATTACAGCTTTCCTACTGGAAAGGCAGGCAGCAGATGCCACAAAACAGGCCATCAGGGGAGCATAAAAAAAGCTTCTTATAAACTTTCTCACACTTTAATACATTTTTCTGCCTTTCAGTATAGTCATAACTCCTCCTAACTCTCTGACTGTGTCTGACTACCAGCTTTTTCCCCTGTAAGTTCATTAGTAAACCCTGGTAAAACCAAATGGCAGTTCTGACCTCTCTGCCCCTGCCTGTCATTTCACTTGCACTCCATAATCCCTCATCCAGTCTCTTCTGATACCCAGTACCTTCAATTTTCTAGGGTCTGCCAAGCCTAAGTTTGTAGGTACATGTGTTAAGTCTCCCTTCATTTCCAATTGATACTGCTACAATAACCTCTGCCAGTATTTACCCAAAAAGCCCCTCCAAAAATACAAATAAAATACATACTTAACCCAAGTGTTTTCAGGTCACATACTTCATGAATTATAACAGTTCACCTTTGCAAGGTTAACATGCAAAAGCTAAAAAACAGTTTTCAAGTAACCACAAAACAATTAGCATTTTGTCTGTATCTCCACACAGCTGTGCAGGTAAATTTATTTTTCGTGCTATGAGAAACTTAAGCTAATTTTGCCTGAAATTGACATTGTACAGAAAGTGCAAAAACCACCATATTTGGGAGAACCACATGGGTAAATTAAGCAGGGGAAGGGTAGAAGTTCTGCTTCTAAGTCATTATTGTAGGAGACGTTAAAAGAGCCAAGTGCCAGCAGAGCCTGCCAAGTGCTATTCACCCACTCACACACCAGTGTATAATGCTGCCTTGAAGAGAGCTTGACACGAGATTACAAAGCAAATTCTATGAAATCCTGCTCCATCTCTAAGCTTGGGGAATTCGAGGTATTTAAATCAGGTATGCTGCACTGTTTGTGTGCTGCAGCATTTCACAGTGGCAGTGGCAGCGGTTCAGTGGCGTATCTGCAGCCCCAGCATTCCTCTCACCTCCCCAGGGCCCCCGTGACATACCACAGGCTGCAGGAATGCCTCATCTGTTCATTAAGTCAACAGCCATACAGAACACAAATTTCTTTGTAGCTGGTACAAAATAACTGATTCTAGGAAAAAGTCAAAGTATTTTATGGCTGAACTACGCACTGATGAATTTCTGGAGGTAAAGTTCTCTAGAGAGGAAGAAAAATGACTGCATCATGGAATTACACAGTATCCAACCTCTGTAACTAAAAAGAAGCCAAACCAGACCTGCCCAAACAGCTTTCCTATTAAATATAGATCTGAGGAGACCAAGCTATTCCTTTCAAAACCACTTTTGTATTTCATCATGAAGTTGTCTTGGTATCTAATCTTCCATAAAGATATCACCCACCAAACACTTCCTTTTGTGAACTGGTAGGGCAGTGTTGTTTAAAAAAACCAAAAAAGTAACATGCACACAGATAAAAAGGCTAAGGGTTATCCAAACTCTCTTTGCAAAAACAAAAGGAACACTGATACCTGATAACTATTTGCTCCTAAAATTTTAAAGGTACTTCAACAAATCAAGACTTCATGAGAAAAGTAAATATTGACATTTTCAGACAAGTTACATATTTTAACATCACACTATAGAACTCTTTATAAACAGAAACCTGGCTATGAGCCAAACAACAATTATCAGACACATGATAGCTCCTTTTTTCTCCTCCCCACATCCCATTTCATTGTGGTAGGGCTGAACAGCAGGGACACACAAATTCAAAACCTTGTGGGACAACTGGTCTAAAACACACTTAGTGTTTGAAGTAATTGAAGTATTACACTTAGTAATTGAAGTATTACAAGCTAGGTGACTGACAATTTGAGGAAACTGAGAAAAAAAATACATCCAGTTTAGAGATCACATTCCAGTTCCTATCCTTGTACATTTCTGTACATTAAACACACCCACTCCCAGAGGGTGTTTCAGATTTTTAAAAATGTATTGAACACAGTAAAAGTAATTTCATAACTAGACTAACTTAAAAGGGGAGAAGACACTGAAGAACATGCCTCCAGTATGATGTTACTTTTGTGATGCCCCAGCTCTATAGCTACCATACCAGAAAAGTCATAAGGATGCTGTTTTGTGTTTAACAGACACTGAGAAGTCTGGTACCCATAGATCATAGCCAAATCAAACAATTCCTCCTGTGCTGAAGGTTCTTGTTATGTATCCAAAACTTATTTTGGTACAAAACAAACAATGCATAATTAACCAAAGAGTATTTTCTCTAAGCTTGAGTCGAAGTTTTCAGACCTAAAAAACTGACAGCCAGAAGTGAGACAAATGAGCTCTGCAACAGCAGATGAGAGCCAGAAGGGAACATGACTGTGGCTCAGGCACTTCACTGATGGTTTCCAGGAGAGCTAACACAGAAATAGCCACAGCAAAGAAGAAACAGGACAAGACTAGTAGGGACAGCTGGAAGAAGAAACTGCCAAGGCCCCTTCCTCAAATTTATTCCCCAGTATAATGCTGAATGAAGAGGCAATGGAAATGCTTAAGAGCCATCATTCTGGAGAAGCAGCAGTTTTCATTGAAGTTATTATAACAACCATATTATTATATGTCATCATTATAAAATATTTCTTATAAAGTATTTGTAAAACATCTAAAATTTTATTGTGAAATTGTCAAATATAAAATATTTTTATTCTATCAGGCAGAACTGTTAGTTTTTTCTTTCACATATTTTGATTTTGAAAGTACCTTATGTTTACGTACTTAAGTTCTGAATGCAGTGGTAGGACAAAGACTTCTCATAACTATGTTAGAAGTATGACATCTGGGCTCATTTTATTTTACTGTGTTATTTACATCTCACAGGACTCCTGATGTACATTTACCAATTCTCAGTTCTGTCACTTTCTACCTTTTTCCATAAGTTCTGCTCCATGGCATAATTTGACTAGTTTTACATCCACAAAGCTGAAATTACATCTTTAGAGTCTTTATTTTCTGATCTTGTGACACTCAATCTATTTAAGGAGCCTGCTAAGGGCTCTCAAAAATCAATCTCAACTTCATGTCCAAAACATGTTTGGACAGTCCTGCTTATCGCAAGGAAGACCAAATTTGGGATTGTAAATGGAGGTAATTGCTCACGAAGTAGCCTCTGGAATAAGAAAGCACTTACTGTGCTTGGCAGTAACTTGAAATGTGTAAGAGTTTTATAACGGTGGATTGTGTAAACAAAACACACATGAATCCAGACCAAGCAGCTGGATAAGATGACATACAGTTTATCTATCAGTTTGTCATCTGCTCCTGCCCCATGAAAAGTGTGATATATTCTTGACAGGCAAACTAAATTTCTCATTAGGCTGTAGCTTTCTGTTCCACCTCATCTGATGTGCCTGCAGGCACAAGCAGAGCACTGGGGTCCTGCCATCCTCTGTACTCCCAGCTGCACCCTCGCTCGCTTCCCCCCACTCTGGCACCCTTACTTTGGCAGACAATCCAAACCCAGCTAGAGATGCTGAGGCAGTGTAAATACCACCCTGCCAAAAAAAGTGATTAGTTTCCAGCCAGATCAGCTCTCCCAATTGCTCATCAGAGAAGCTGTTACAAAGGCATAGGGGGAAGCACATGGCCAGAGCTGGGTGAGCCCCAGAGCTTGCCTGGCCGTGGTCATGCTGGTCCCCAGACAATTACATTCTGCTCAAAGCCTTACCACACACACATAATCAGGACAATATGCTATTCTGAGTTTCCTGGATTACTTTAACATTTGGTAGGGTAGCTGTGCATATTCATATCCTACACAAAACCTGTTATTTGTAGCCTGCAGAGTGCTTTTTAAGGTTTTGCATAAGGCACATCAAAATATAAATGGTATTTTACAGAGGTCATTAACGAGCCAAACTTATGATGGCTCAGCAAACAAGAAATCCACTTCATAGACTAACCAAAAGATCCTAACTTGCTAGTTTAAGAGTCCATTCAGTACATATCAGCTAAATAGGTTTATTCTGGACCTTTGCCTCTCTGAAAAGAGGCACCTCCTCATCAGTCCAGTCCCTTTCTACTTGGTCACTATTTTGCTGGGGAACTCAAAAAGAGGCAAAGCACACTGATAGAGACCACAGATTTCTATCATCTGTACAGCCACATTTGCATGTCAATTATGATGCTGTTAACTGGCTGCTCAAAAAGAGCTAGAGGCAATATTTATCAATATAAATCCAAACATATCTTTCTAAGAATCATGATGAAAACCCATGCAATTTTTCTAATGTTGCAGCTGCACTTTTCCTATTTACTAGGTTATATTTTTCAGATTAGATTGGGAAAACAGGGACCAACATATTTTGTTGCCCCTGCTTAACAGATAAAGTGTATCTCAGCCATTAAAACTGCTGCCATTTAATACACCTATTACATATACTTTTTTAGAGGCACTGCTATTCAAGCCTTGGCCAAGAACCGAGTCTTTGCAGAAGTGAAACAAAGGAATACTTTCCTTTGCATGCAAACACATTAAAGATCAACAATTTTTAGTCTTAAAGGCTTTCCCAGGGATTTTCTGAATGTAAACAAGCAAGAGTACACTTAAGCTTGAGGATACAAAAGCACTAGATTCAGTCCAACACTGAGCCACAGAGAGGTAGGAACAGCTCGACTGACACTACTCATTCTCCATGCCACCAGGAAGCCAAGGCTTTTCATCAAGAGAACAAGTTTTGTGTATTGCTTCTTGAATACCTGGCTTCACATTACAATTGTCAGGTTGAGATTAAGCTACTATTCATATTTTTTTTAAATAAACCAATAAAACAATAGTGTCTTCTAGAAGCAACCACTGACAGCAGCTTAAAAGAAGTAACACTGCAGGCAATTATGGAATAAGTGATTTCCATGTCACATGGCTAAGGCTGGAGAACCCATTACCTCAAATTCCTCAGAATATTGCTTACCATGTTACATTTCCAAACACTATCACCAAAGAAGATTAAACTCTAAAACCAACAGCTGTCTCATATGCAAGAACACCACACATGCCTGGAAAAACACATATTATTTTGGTATTTACATATTTTCAGCATCTCTTACAATGCGTTTTTAATTAACTGGTGAAAGGAAATTGTCTTTGGCTAATTAAATCATTGCAAAAAGCCTAACTTGTCTGTTGTCTTTTTCACATACAAGTCTTTTGTCTTACAATTCAATCTGAAAAGAAATAATCAAAATTTAAGTGATTGAATTGAGCTTTCCAGTAATGGAAACAACCAGAGAATCTGTAATTTGACATGCTTACTGTTGCTACTGGTATATTTCACCAAGACAAATAAAGTGGCAAAATATGTGCAGGCAGATATGTCTGCCCTTATCTCACCTATTTTACCTGGCAAAAAATAGGAATAAGCCCATTTGTTCAACACAGCTGAGAACTTAAAACTAATGGCTCAATGAGAAAAAGCATTCAGGTCTTCTTACTCCAAATGGAAAAAAGGATATCAATATCATCCTGGCTTGACTTATAATCAGATTGTAGTTTTGTTTTTTTTTTTTTTCTGATAGGGGTAGATGGAAGAAGAGAGGTTACAAACCCAACAGAGAACTGACATGTGCTTCTTACACTGAAACAGAAGAACAGGGATCTTCTGTTTTCCACCTTAGGATTTCCTCTTTTTTTTGTCCTAAGTTTTACAGACCAAAAAAAGGAAGGAAGCTGGGGGCAGGGGGCAAATGAAGAGGAATAGGGAAGAAACAGATAAGTAAAGAATGTTTAAGAAGTTTCCACAATTAACATGAATAACAGAGCAGCTCTGCCAACTGTCGTCCATGAAATTGTTTCAAAAATACAGACTCATTTCTTCTTTAGCAGAGTAAGAGGAAACAATCTTAATGCCAGAAAGAGCATTTCTAAATCCCATGCAAAGACACAAACTGCATGCCAAGCTCTCTATTCTCTATGTACTGACAGGCCTGGTACAGATGTGAAGAAAGGAACCATGCAGCCTAGGAAAAGAGGCATATTCCTTGAAGATACAAAATATTATCCAGCTTTATTTCACTACCACTCTCACTTGCCAAAAAATAGCATTTACAGCCATCACTATCCTGCTTAGTTTCAAGGAGCAGACCTCAGAGCTGCACCAACAAGTCTGAGAGTGCTCCTCATAGCTGTACCTATGAATTTAGTGGTTCACAGCGTTGACATTTAAGCTACCCCATGCTATATTTTTCTGCAAAATATAAGATAGTGCACTTAAAAGCCAATAGCCATCTTCACACAGGGCTTTTCTCTGAAAAAAAAGTTAATAGTCTTTATTTTATAGGTAACATCACCTACAGAAGTATGAATGCTACCTCATAAAAATACAACTACAGCACACTTATATAGTCTATAACATAACTCCTGCTTGATCAAGGATCAAGCTGTTACCCATTAGGTTTCTATAATAAAAACAATGAAATAGAAATTTGCACTCAGGCCATGGAACAAAACAAAGCATCAGAAGTACTGGTGTATCCTGTCCCAACCTGCCCAACATCTTGTACATACTCACCTCACTACACTGCTCAGGAGAAAAGTTAAAATAAGACTTTATGGAGTAATCATTTAATTTCTGCACGGTAACCTGTAATTTAAGAGTTGCAAAAGAATAAAACAATATTCTTTTACATAATACCCTATTATGTGTAAATGATTTATGATGATAAAAGAAAATGCCTTGCTCTAAAAACAAAGGAGAATTCCATAATTTCTTTTATGGAAGAGCCCCTATTAGGCAGTTATGATGTCTTATCCACAGTGTTTGTAGATTCTCACTCTGTGATAAGCACTTATGAAAATGCATCAGTTTGCACCCTTATAGTTAAGGACGCTTTTTGCATTTCTAAATAAAACTCAGAAATCATAATTTCAGTAAAAACAACAACAAAATTCAAATCAACAAATCCCAAGCAACGGATTTTCAAAGGGCACCACATTTCTCTGCTGCTGAAAGGACAGAACAAGAACATGATTTAGCTACTGACTGCATTGGACCAGCCACCATCTTCTTCCAGAGCCTTGAAAGCACAAAAACACACACTTCAAAATCCAGCAACACAAAAAGCAGAACTGAAATTTATTCCTCAAACACCTTAAGTGAGTCTTGGTAATTAGCAACTCCATTTTCAGTTTTATAACCTCATCTACTAGTGTGGTTTTCTACACAAAACCTATCAAGAAAACAAAATCCTTTGTACTGAGTAAACACACCTTACTCACTTTCAGTTGAAGTAAATTCAGTAGTTACTAATAAAGTAGATAAATAATTGCATGTGAACCCAAAAAAATAAGTTGACTTAGATGAAAGGTGCAATTAGTATCAGCAAGTACTTTTTTCCTACAGTAAAACTTTTGATTTTTTTAATACAGCAAAACTGATTTTTATCCTACTTTCTTACTCAAAGCAACAAAAAAAGAGCAAGCACAGTGCATGACAGATTGCAAAATCCAAGCTTGTTTCTTTGTCCCTATAGCACAGGTGACTTTCACAGCTACACTGTCTGCAGCTCTCTTGTTCACCCATGAGCATCTGGAAGTTAGATCAGCATTATTTTTAAACAAAATATTTCAGGTGCCCAAAAATGCAACGTTTACAAGTTATCATATCATCTTTATACTATATAACTGGGAACATAAATTCTGAGTAATCAGAAAAATGCAGTATGAACAGAAACTGCCAGCAGCTGACTTTGGTCTCTTGTCATTGTAAAGATTTGAAAAATACACATTCCTTTAAACACACAAATGGCAAACTAATGGCAAATCATTGTGGCATCCAAGCATCTTTGGCTGCTTATCATGACTGCTTCTCATAAAAAGATATGCTTCTGCTAGTGACTACAGTTCCCAAATTTCATCTCTCAAACCTGTCAAACAGGGTGCTTCCAACAGGCATGTGAGAGAAGGGAAATGTGGGACTCAAAGTGGCTGACAAATGGAATAAATAGCATCAAAGAGAAGTGCCATTCAGCAAAGACACAGAAGCAGAAATCATCAGCTGACAAACACAGGATGGAAGAAGGACTGTCTAGACAAGCGCACTCCGGAAAAGGATCGGAGGGATTGATTAGCAGCTCCCGACTGAACGTGAGTCAGTGCAGCGCTGCTGCCACGGGAACAAATGGCACACCAGCAATGACAAGCAGACAAGACACAGCACCTAAAGCACACACCAAGATGCTCCTGCTTTAGCTGACCAAGTTTCCCTGCTCAGTTTTGAATGTGGATCATAGATAAGAACATATCATTTACAAGGACAGAATGAAATAACTGGAGCTGCTTCATACAAGGAAAAGTCCTGGCAAGTTTTCATACATACACAATGATACATTCAAGAGGGAAACTAGTCCAGTGTTAAACACTTACTAGGTACTGAGATTGCTAAGCACTGACTGCAGAAGTTAGAGATGCTCTGCTATCAACATTTTAAAAAACATATTGGCAAATATGCTCCAGAAGTGACAGCTAGAGTTGACCTGGCCTTGAGAAAGCAGTACAGATTAAATCCCTCAAAACTCTTCCTAAATATTTTTCTATAGTTCTATTTATCACCATCAGGAAAAAAAAAACTAAAAGGCAATCCTCTCTATTACATAATGCTAGAGACATTTAAGGCAAATTAAATGCATGTGACAATTAAATATAAAAGAGACATTTCCCACCAGGTTAGTCACCTGGCTTCCAAATCACTGGCAAGTGGATGATGGTCACCTCAAAGTCATTCTGCCCAGCTCCTCACAGTCAGATAGCAAGAAAATGAAGAAAAGCAAAACAAAAGGTTACTCAATGATGAAAAAAAAAAAAATCCCACAGTAACAAAAGAAATCCCATGAAATTGAAGTAAAACTTTTGCATTTCAACCCTTCTGTGAAGAACCAGGCTTTGATGGGTTATGAAGTTTGTTCTCCTGTACATTCACAGAACCAAGAAATCCAGTTAAAAAAAAAAACAAACAAACAAACAAAAAAACCCACAAAAGAACCCCCACAACACAAAGTCTTTAAAAACCAAAGAAATGAAGTAACACATTTCCCAAGGGTGCAAACTGTCTACTCAAAGTGCCTTGTCTCAGTTGCTGAATATATTCAAGTGTCACAGATGATCCAAGCAGTCAAATGCTCCCAGGATTTTCCCCAATCCCAAAACTCAAATTACAGAGAACTTCATAGAACAAAACCTACATAGTGAATTACACTCAGAAATGAGCTGGGAACCATTGAACACCCTAGAAAACATTGTACCAGGCTACAAACATGAAACCAAATTTTATTCTGAAGTTTCCTCTCTGGGGTTAGGGAAGCAGAGGGATGAGTCAATGGCAGACACTCTTGCAGCAGTGCAAAAAGCTGCTGAAATCTGCATGGTAGGAGTCCAGTAACCAATTATAGCTTCCTTGACAGAGAAGTTAGTGACTCCATCTCATGCTGCCCGAGCGTGCAGAAAATGCTAGATTAAAAAAAAAAAAAAAAAAACCAAAACAAAAAAAAATCTCCTTTTCCACAGGGAAAACACATTCTCACTGTCATTTAATTCACTATTGTTCCATGGCATTTTGGATAAATCCAGCCCAGCTAGTAGGCTCACAAGTCCAACTGTAAGAATGGGGATAAAAACCCCTCAATACAGCAAAAGAGGAAGAAAGAGTGACATCAGTATACAGCTAACCGTGAAATAACCACCAGAAATTTTCCTCAGTAGCTCCAGATATGTAGAAAATAGGAAAAAACTGGGTCTCTAAAGAGCACTATATAACATGCTAATAAGCCAGCCAGCTCTGAGCTGTCCTTAGGAAATAGTGAAGACATTCAAAACATTGCAAACCTATAAGGAAGTCTACAGATTTTTGGAGGCAGCTTTTTTAAATTAGTTTTAAAACCTTGATTTAGCCTTATTTCACCACCTAATTTGTTTACTCTAAGACTATTCTTATGACCAAAAATTACTTCAGAATCTCAGCTTCATGTTCTGTACTCCAACAGAACACAGTCAGTGGTTTTTTTTTGTCCAAAAGCTGCAAGT
The DNA here is from genome assembly GCF_022539315.1 of Serinus canaria. Classification (NCBI taxonomy): domain Eukaryota; kingdom Metazoa; phylum Chordata; class Aves; order Passeriformes; family Fringillidae; genus Serinus; species Serinus canaria. Next base: position 25,931,308 of record NC_066314.1, on the reverse strand, counting down.
TGAGATAATTCCATTTTTTAAAGACATTGAAAGTTACTGCTTATATAAAGGCTAGAAAAAAATACCACCTTTATTTGACTGACATACTAAATTGATATAAAAGCCTCCATGACAAACGTGTCATGTATCAAAAATGTTCCTATAGAAAATGTGTGGGTCCTTGTGATCTCAGATAGGTGGAACTGGGGGAATATTTCATAATGGACTCCCACTGTCCCAGTGAGGCAAAGGGAGCACTGGTATCCTCTCAGTCTCATTCTTGGAGCCCCATGGTACCTCACCTACACTTGCTTTCAAGTGACCAGCCATACAAGCAGTTACAAGCTGTACCTAGAAAGCAAAAATCACCCTTCTACCACCACTTAGTTAAATGAACCCACAAATACATTATTGAGAGTTGAGACAGGGCAAAATATAATTATTTAAACAGCTTGATAGAAATTTTGGATATAGTTCATTTCCAGTAAGTATATTAGTCTAAGACAAAAATACAAAGTGAATTCCAGATAGAAATGTGAGGCACAATTAATGGAGAGGAATGGAGGAAATAAGGCTTGATTGAAGACTTCATTTGCTTTTCCTGTGTGCCTCTTCAAACAACACAAATAAAGTGTTTATGTTTAACAAACCACATTATACCATGCTATTGACAGAGCTACTGTTGACCTAAACAACCCAAGTCCATTTACAGTAAAGTTAGTTGCAGTCAAAAAGGGGATTGCAGCATGGAGATAAGGATAACTTTGCTATTTTCAATAGGACTGCTAGCAAGACTAGTTTGGCTGCAGCTCAGAACAGGACACAAGCCAATTGATGTGGCTTTTGTCTATGTGCAAGTCAATACTGCTCCTGTGATCAACTAATAGGCCCCTGTCTTTTTCCTCCTTTGAACCTCAGCTTGCAGCACAAAGCCATTTGAACCTTATACTCCTCTATCTGCAAACTAGGAGATGCCCAAACTTCATGGCCCCCTCCGAAAGGCACATTTATGGCTTAACCACACTAAAAATACCAATCACTACTTCAGATTGGCAGAGTTAAACCGGTATATTTTCCTGTACAGAATGACTTCAGCATCTGGAATACCATCCTGCTTATACATTCAGCAACTGTTTTTAATTATTCTCCTTACTTAATCTTTCCACCCTAATCCAAAAAATGCCTTCCAGAGAAATGCTGAGGAACTTTATGCTCAGTGAAAAGGGCAAATTGCCCACTTTGCAGAAAACATAACTGCACCCTTACAGATTCAGGTAAATCAAAGAAATCAGATGAAATGGCAATACGCAGATCTGGTGAGACAAAAAGAAAAACAGATATCCTGAATATAGAGGATGGAGCAGAACTTCTATCTTTACTCCAAACAGCAGCTACTAGGTAATTATTTAGTCCCATGATTTATTTATTACAACTAAAATTTTCCAGTACACACCAACCAGTAAGAGTCACTTTTGAAAGCTACACTTAATGCTTTGCTGCCTGCAGAGCATCCAAAGCTAGGCAGTCTTAAATGATTCATTTTAACAAAGCATTTGATTGCTGTGCTAAACAATATTGATCATTGGTTGAACTCTATGGTATTGGAGGTCTTTTCCAACCTAAATGAATCTGTGATTCTCTTGAGTTCTGAATTCACATAGATCAGCATACAGTATTCATGCAAGTCAACTCCATTTGACATCTACCACATCTAAACATTATTAACAGCAAAAAATAATCTTACCTGTCCTACCCTTTCATCAGCATACTTTGTGCTAAATACTCCACATAACTGACCACACCATCCTTCACACAATGCCACCACAGCTGAAGGTGTGACTCAAAACATATGCAATTTCAAAGTGAAATACACAAGCTTAACCTTCTGTTCTGAAAATACAGATATCAAAACCCAGACAAAGCAAGTTCTCAATATTGAAAAAATATTCCCATTTCACTTTTAGCATCCTGCGGGATAATACAACATAATTGACAAAATTTGTAGCATTGAAAATAAAAACACAACTGTCGTACAAAAGGTGGCACATAAAAGTGCAGTGGGGTTTTCCTCCTAGCAGCATGAATGTCTACCATGAAATGAACAAGCAGTGTGTCTGCCTATTAGTAAATAAACTCCGAGTTAAGCAACATGCTCAGCGAAAAAAATCAACCAGATATTATCAATAGCTAGCAGGCAGAAGTTAAAAAATTTATAGAAAAGAAGACTGTGACTTATATTACCTACCCCTCAAAGTGGGATCAGTCAGGCTGTGCAAGTGAGCAACAGCCACCTGGTCACCAGCAACCCTTCAGTGCAACCAGGTGGCTGTTGTCTGGTTATTCATCCATTTTGGCATCACAGCAGAAATGTGCAGCACACAGCATGTGCTGCAGAGTTCAGACTGAAAATGCAGATGAGGTCTGGTGTTGATGCAAGTGCTGAGCTCTTTGCATAAAGGATGCATATGCTTGGTACAACTGATCAGGATTCTCAAAGGGGTTTCCTAACGCACCCATTTTTCCAGAGCAGATAAACATACAAGTATTAGTAGCTGTTTGGCAGTGTAATAATCCTAACAGTAAAAAAAAACCAAAAAAAACCACATAAGTTGGTCTATGGTGCAAAATGGAAGTTTGATTTATGAGGTTCTCTTCAGATAAAGTTTAAACAATTATACAGCAAGATACAAGCCTTTCTCCTGCCTCCCCTCCATGGCTACATAGTACAATAGCTTACAGGGTAATTGGGTGTGAAGATTTTGCAGACAGCACTCATCATGCAGGTGAGTGAGCACATAGCATAAAAAGCAGTCCAAGTGAAAAATTAAATTTCTTTAGGCTAGTATTTCAACATTTTTCAATAGTCATATTGAACTATATCATTGCCATCCTAGGGGTACAGAGAAACCAATTTGAACAGTGGCTTTTTGTTACTATCTTGAATACCCTTTGGAAGCCAAATCACAGAAAACCAGGAAATGAATTTAAATAAGAATACACATCGTTTGGGTGACTATATTATATTTGCACAAATAAAGACAATCTTTGTAGTGGATCACATTTTCTGGTTGATCCAAAGGAAGCTCTCTATTGAGAAATTGCAACTGTATCTCTCTAGCAGGAGTAAGATCTCAGCGACACCAGCTCTGGTAAGCAAGGCAGAGCTGAACAGCAATTCACCTCTAAGTACCTGAAAAGGGTTACTAAACGTAGAAAAGCTTACTTAAGGGATATCTCCTAATTGTTTAGCAACGATGGCATAGTTAGTCAAATAGGGGGAACAGTTCAATCTGCTTTTTTTCAGTATAAGAAAGATAGTGATTTTTAGCTCATATATGGGGGAGGGGATGAATGTTTTCAGTTGTGAAACAGCATACTAGGATCAAAAATAAAAATAAACAACAAATAGACGGAGAGGAGGGCTGCAGCTTGAAATACTTGACTGCTAATATCCAGCATGCCATTCCAAGGAGTCCCAGAGTGATTTTTAAGCCTCTTGCCCATCCTTGTAGAGAAAGGCGGGTGGCAGGATTAATCAATATCTTGCAACCCAGCTGTGACCTGACAAATAAAGAAGTCAAGAGAAAAAAAAAAAATCCCATCGATGATCTGTGTCATTTAGCATTCGGAAGACAGCAACATCTGGGCTCAACTCCAGATGGGACGGAGCGGCCCCGCGCTCTCGGCTCGCCACAGCGCTGCTATACACACACACACATACAAATACACATACACAAAGGAGGGCTCCGCGCTCCTCCCGCTTTTCTCCGGTATGAACAACTCCGCGTTCAAATGCGACGTAAACACACGGAGAGCTGCCTACTACGCCGGCAGGTCTGTACAACAGTTCAGCTACACCCGTGTCAGAGGGGGCTATTGTCCGGGACGAGCGGCCGGCGCTCACCGGGTGTTGGCGTAGGCGGTGCCAAGAAAAATAAAATCACCGCGAGTCTCTCCGATCACTCCGCAAGTCAAACCCGCGGGGTTCAGAGCCCGGCACCGGGCAGAGGGGAACAAACAGGAGAGGCAGCGCGGCTCCCACAAGCGACACTTTGTCTGGCTTCCAGCGAAGCGGCGACAAAACCCCCGACGCGCGAACAATGCCCGCGGCCCCGTCGCCGCTCCTTGCCGGGCGGCCGGCGGACACCGTCTCCCACCGGCTCGCCGCTCCCAGCGATGTTTTTAGGCTGCTTTGTTCCCCGTGGAACGCCAGCCTTTTCACCCAGCGCCGGCGAGGAGAACCGAGCGTCCGCCTCGGAGACTGGGGACTGGCCCCTGCCCCATCCCCTGGCAGGAGCGGGAGAAGCTGGAGCCGCGGCTTGGGCATCGGCCGCCCTTTGTTGTGCCCCCGGGGAAGGGGCCGCACCCCCGTGCCCTGACGGGACCTCGTCTCCCACGGCAGCGCTCACACGCGCAGGGCGCTGCCTCCGCTCCAGCGGGAAACGGCAGCAGCGCCCCGCGGGGCGAGCCCGCTCTGCCCGGGATGCGCTCCCCTCCGGCAGAGCCGCTCCTCGCCCCCGCGCTGCCCCGCTCGCCTTCTCTTTCACTCACCCACGCCGTACTTCTCGTGCTCCGTGGGTATCCACATGCTCGCAGCGTGCCAGCCCCTCCGCCGGGAGCGGCGGTGGCCGGCAAGCGCGTCCGCTACCCGGGGCTCCCGCCGCGCTCAGCCGCGGCTGCCCGGCCCCAGCGGCGAAGGCATTGTTCGGGCGGGCGGACTGACTGAAGCGCGCTCGCCGCCAGCCACTTATATTCCCCGTCCCGCTGCACGCCGGGGAACGTAGTACCTCGATGCGGCCGCGCCCCTCGTCGCCCGCGGCCGCGGGAGAGACTACGAGCCCCGTCTGGCCCCGCGCTCCCCGCCAGGGCGGAGCGGGGCGGAGCGCGGCTCCCGGGGGCCGCCCCGCGCCGGGCGGGCGGAGCGGCGGCGGCGGCGGCATGGCCGAGCTCCACGGGGCTGCGGGACCGGCGGCACGGGGAGGTGAGTGCCCTGCGGGAGGCGTGAGGGTCTCACACTGCACTTCCCCCTCTCCCCTCCGTTCCGCGGTCTCGGCTTGGACAGTGGGACGGGGCTGGCGCAGCCATCCTTGGGATGGGGAGCGGCGGACACGTGTGCGGCAGCCGGGAGCGCCAGGGCCCGGCGCAGTGGGGCTCGCTTGTCGCCCGTCGGAGCGGGGTTCCGCGGAGAGCCGCGGACAGCCCTTTACCTTCCTCCCGCTGGTTACAGGGGCGTGAGTCGCTCTGGTCCTGCTGATGCCAGTCCTTCCACGTTTAGCACACGGAACTGTGGGGACAGGGAGAGTTTCCAACAGCCAGTCCAGGTGGAGAGGGAGTTGATTCCGGCAGCGCGCCAGAGCGGTGGGACGTGCGGCTGATGGTGCGGGGAGCATTCTGGCTCCTCACATAAATCTGTTGGTCAACGCACACATACACAGAGATACTGCAAAGCAGGCGGTGCACAGCTAAGAGCACAAATGGTCGGTGGGGAATTACTGCCGGGATAAGCCAGGCGCCTTAAGCAAGAACAGCAGGGTTTGTATCCTTGTCGAGAGGTCTGTATGTCTGCATCCTCGTGGAAGGAGCTTAGCTAGAGCTCAGTGTAGATAAACTGCAAGAAATCCTCAGGCCACACTGGTCCTTTTAAGAGAAACCTGCGGGTTTTGAGACAGGAGCAACAGCCTGGGTTATGTCTTCTGGTCCTGTGGAAAGGCACAGACAGAAAAAAGGGAGAAAACCAATGATAATGATGCTGCTTTGCAGGCCTTACCAAGTACAAGCTGTCTCTAAAATGAGTATGTCTGGTTTTAGAAAAGTGTTCTCTAGTGAAATCGATATTCTGAAGTGGTATCTAGAGATTTTATGGGTTTCTTTGGTTTGATCCAAATGAAAAAAAAATAGTTTAATGTTTTCACATTTAAGAGAAGAGAGTAGCTTTTGCCTCAGGTTGACTTTTAACTTCTACTGTCAAGTCATTAATAGTGTGAAGGACACAATGAAAGGAACTTCATGTACATTGTGCCTGTACAAGCAGGCAGTTTCAAACCTGGAGTTAGAGCACTTTTTTTCTGTGTTTGGGCGTTTGATAGTGAGTAGTCTTTTAAGTGACATTTGTGTTGTTTGTCTAGTATGTGCCCTTATCCTATTCATAAAAGTAATACCAATTTAAGCTAGCAGTTAGAGCAGTACTCTTGCCTTATTTCTGTGTTTCAGTATGTTGGCATAAACCTCATACATGAAAAGCCAGACCCTTTTAGAGCATTTCCACACTGGTGTAATTGCACCCGGAGGCAAAGCTGTGCTGTTCTAACTACTGGAAAGAACATGTGCCTTTGTATGTGCAACTCTTCTGTGTATACATTGGTCTGTGGATTACTGGAGATAATGAGGTTACCCTGAGGTTTTTTCAGATATTGTAAAGATATTGGCACCAATTCAAAGAAAAAAAGGAATTTTTTTTAAGGAAAATGGAAATTCAGAGGCCTGTACTGTTTTCCTTTTACTGAGCACAAACACTAATTGAAATGACAAGTGGACTTCTTTTGTCTTTGCTCCCAAACTCACTTTGCATCCCCTGGCAGATCATTTGGAGTCTATAGGTAATGAAATATGTTAAAAAAATCAGTGTTGAAAATCAAAATAATAGATGTCAGGCTAAATTAACTTTTATGTCAGCCTATAGACTTACATGTACATCCACGTGCTTCATCCCCCCTAAGACAGGTCTGCCAGCATGCTGGCTGGGAGTCATAAAATTTTGCCCCAGCCTTGTAACTGCTGTCTCTCATGTTAACCATGACTGACTTCAGCATTAACAATCTTCCCTTGGACAAAGGCAAGAGTGTCCAATAGCTCAAGCAGCCTTTTTACAATTATTTGTTTGCAACACAGTTACTTAGGGTCAAGAGATCTTATAAGTCAGATTGTCTCTGGGCAAATAAATACCCCACCCTAATATTTATTATTTCTTTGCCTCTGAAAAAAATCCTTACTCATTCAGAGGTTTAACTTGTACAAAACTATTCTCTCTAACTACATCTTGTACTTGCATGTGCACCTGAGGTGTGCCACTTTCTTGGAGGCAGCATATAGGAAAATTAAATAATATACTATTTCCTAGTTTGCTGATTCTATTTACAGGAAAGCCTGTGGTTTTATATTCTAATCCAGGACAGTGTTGCTTTCTAGTCAGTTCCTTCCAGCAGCCTTCACCAAGTGGCTTTTAATAAATATATCACTATCCACAGTACAGTTTGTTCAGTCTGCATATCAACACTCCTTGCAGCATCTATCAAAGGATTTTAAAATGAGTATTTTATCTGGAAGTGGGCTTTCATTGTTATATCAGCAGTCTGACACTTATAGTGTCCTACTCAAAGTCTTCTTGTGCTCAAGTGCTTTTGAACACGTGCTGATGGGGTGCACCATGTCCAAGCACAACATGTTTGATTCCTTCCATGTCTCTCACACCCCATTTTTAAGAATATTCAGTTTACTCTGGAAAACAAAAGTTTGACTGGTCTACCACATGTTTACTTTTTTTTTGTTCTACCTAGAGGATACTCCAGTGAAAGCTGGTTTGTTCCTGGTGGTACAGCCATTACTCCTTTTGCTCAACTCTTAAGTTGTGTTAGGGATGCTATTAGAGCTGCCCAACACAGTGGGCTCTGGAATGCTGGATTTTCTCTTTCCTGGTCACTGAAAGGCAGTCCCATGTACTCTCAGACCCAAAAGATTTCTCCCTACAGGTTAATGGTTGATTCCTCATTAGATTTGCAAACACTCCCCTGTTCACAGGCCACTTTGTGTATCAGTGTGGAATCTTAAGTCTCTTTAAGTCCATTTCATAAAGTACACAAAATTCCACTGTCACCTTCTGATCCCATCCACAAACACCCCCCAAAATACCATAGTACATATGGTAGTCATGCGTTTCCCCTTTCCTGTCAGTGACAAAAGTTCACCTTGACCCTGTTCAAGTATGTGTGGGTAGTTCCTTTAGTGCCATTAGTTCCCACATTGGCAGAGACAGCTTACTGTCTCTGTTTTCACCTGCTCATTAACATTTGTGTGCAATCTACCATTTCATTTTCCTTGTTATGTGTTGTTTCTTTTATACTGAATAGTTCTTAACCAAATAATTGGTGGACTAGATGCTTTCCCAACCCCTGCTTCCTTATGCTACCGCTCCTGTTCAGATCAGACTGAGTGCTTTACTTCTTTCCTCTCTAAAATATCCACAGCATGCTTGGTGGTGAATGGGGAGCTGCTGGCTGCTTGTGTCCATGGGTGAAAACTCCAGCAAGGTGACAGAGCAACCATTGCCCCGAGCACACAGCTGCCTCTGCTCCTCTCTGCATTCTCCAGAGATCCTCAGATCTTAGCCTGAGGAGCAGCCCATGTGTATCTGCCCATTCCTGTTTCATGGCTTTAGAGGTTGATATCCTCTCAGTACCCTTCCTTAAAAACCCCCACATGTTCCAAATGATCACACATGGGGTTGCATCCCCAGTTGTCTTCCCACAGGACACTTTCAAGCATCCAGAATACCACTGGTGATCTGTTTCTCAGGTTAAATCTTTGTGTGCACTAGAGGATTTCAAGACCTGAGGCATCCACCATACTACAAATTTTGGACAGAGAGAGAAGAGTCCTTTTACTAGTAGGCATTATAAGCTCTGTAAAGGGTGCAGATTAATCACTGTGAACTGCAGAATTAACAATTACACCTGGAGGACAGGTTCACTAATTAATTCTAGAAGTGCAACACAATTTATTTTAATATGATTACCAAAATGGATCTCCTAAAGCAGAATTATTTAAAAATGTTTAAAGAGCCATTTTTGTGATTTTTAATTAAAAATCCAGTCACAAAGTCATTTTAAACATTTACCTGATAAGCAAGTGGATCTTTTGGAGGACTGGAAATTACTAAATTATTGTTGTAAAATCACCTTTTATGTGCTTTTCTGTTTGAAAATTGAAAAGGCAGAATCCTTTCATGTAACTGTTGCAGTGATATTTTAGAGGTTTTAGCCTTCACATCACATTTCTTAAATAACTGACGATGGAAGAATTTACAAGTGAAACTAAATATTTCATTAAACGGGTCATAATGGCTTAATAAAATAAGTGATGGATTGTATTGGTTGGTAACAGAGATCTGAAGTGCCCATGATTCCTGCCATAATTTTACAAAGAATTGTGTTATAATATGCAGCATATTTTACCTGAAGACAAGGGGCATCCCCACAGCTCAGCATGCATGCATAATTTCTGTTAGCACAAGGCATAGGATATGTTATATTCCCCAAAAATACCCAGTAAAGACTTGCTATTTGGTTTGCTCTGAATTCAGAAATTTTCCATAGCTCAAAAGCAAAGATGGATGGCCTTTATCTTTGTATTTCATTCCAGTATACTGAGCCAATTCCTGCCCTCTTGGTAGCAAGTAAAGGCTTTGATACATCAGCAAACTACACAGTATCAGCTCCTCTGTACTCTAACCAAGCTCATTTAGAAGTGAGCTGTTTCAGGCTGCCTGGTGAGGAGGTACAAGGCTCAAACATGGTAACTTGTTAGCGTGTTCAGGCCTTTCAGTTCTTTGAAACCTCTGCTCAGTCTTTCTGTTCCCTGCAGTGGAGCAAGAGCGAGTGGTGTTTCATCAGTCCTCAGACTGATGAGGACCTTTAAACTGCTTCTGTATTGGCAAATACCTGATTCTTACCCCAAAAAAGTGTTTCTCATCACTTGAACAAGTAACAGATGTGGACATGCTTTATTTAGATGTAGAGATATAGGCTAGAGAGATACTTAAAGTATTTTGAATGTTCTGAGGGTTACACAGGTGCCAGGATAATTTGTTATGCCTCTTGAAACACCTTGTTCACTGCTTTGTGTTTGCTGAGGAGCACTGGTTTTCTGGAAGAGCACCGAAGTTGTAGGTTCTTGTCAGCAGCAATGACTGCCACAGGGTGTGCCTGTCATGTAAGTGGGTTTCAGAGTTCACCCTTTGAGACTTTAGCCAGCTTTCTTGGTGAAGGGATGTAGGGTTTAAACTAGCTTATTGTTGTGTGTACAAACAGTAGGAAAGGAAGAAAAAAATTTAAGTATTATGAAATTACAAGCGTCAAGTATTTTAACTTCAGTATAGGGTAAATTTGTCTATCCTTCATAACCTTTCCCAGCCCTGTGTGCTTCCTTCCACCAGAGGTCTTGAAACCTCTGCTAGAACTCTGCAACTTTGTGTGACCATTTAAATCCTAAAACTGCAGTTGTTCCCAGTCTCTCTCTGAGGTTTTTGCTTCACATTCTCATCCACAAACTCCCAGCAGGCTGAATCTGGGAGAAAAGCCTGAAAGCATTTGAATGTCTTTCTGTGGGCTTTTTAAAGTAGCTTTAAATATTGCATCAATAAAAGCTCACACAATGGAGGAAAGAACATGACATTCAAGAAGCGGGAGAAAAAAAATGTGGTGAGTTTTGTACAACTTTAAAGCAGGTCTGTGCCTCTGAAGAGCTGGGCACATCATCCTGACCAGTGCCTCACTGAAACCAGGGAAATGGGTTTGTAAAAGTCTGGGTTCTCTGCAGAGTTGTTGTCTGCAGTACTTAATTACAGTCACTTGAATAGGAAAAGACTGGTGTTCAATGACCTGATGATTGTTGTATTAAATAATGCATTAGTCAATGCCACTAAAACCACATAACCAGACTGAAATTGTGCTGTGGCATCTCTGCCTATGGCAGGGGGCAGGTTGGAACTAGGTGCTCTTTTAGGTCCCTTCCAACCCAAACAATAGCAGCACATGTTAATTTTAATGTTTCCATAGGAAATGGTATAGCTGCAGTAGTCCAGTCATCGATCCCAAGACCTGATTTTCCAGCAGGTGTTTCCATCATCACTGCTTGTTTGCCATTCTGTCCTAATATTCTGCTGTAGTAGACCTTTAAGACAGAAATTGTAGTAGGTGTTTTGTCAGTAGCTGCAGTGGTCCACAGGCATGTCTGTTCTTTGTAATACATTTCAACTGTGTTTCTTGAAACTTTCCTTTTGATCTTTTTGCCTCTTGTTTTCACTAGACCTTTCACTGGACACTATCTTCCAATTGATCATTTTTTTTTAATTTTGTGTATTTTTCTCTGATTTTTATGACTGGCAGGCAGTGACCAGTGTGAAGTGGCCCAGCTGTTTCCATTTGATTCTTGGTCATTGAGATGTCACCCTCCCATTTGTCTTTCCTTGTATCCAAGGAGTACCACTTGCCCTGTGTAGTTGTAGCAGGGTAAACACCTTCTCTTTGTCCCTCTGGTGTAGAAGTCTATAACTTGACATGCCCTCTGTTTCAACCTCATGATTTTTTGTGGTATGTTGTGGCTCTGTTACCTGAACAAATAATAAGGCCCAGTAGATAAAGGTGCCGCAGTCCCTGCAACTATACTGCATGGTCTGGCATTTCTGCTCACATGAAGTGAGTGCCCCCACACCTTGGTTTAGACCCAGGCATTTCTGTTAAGGGTTGGGATGCATTTTTCATGTACCTGAGCTGCAAACCAATGCTGCTCACTTGCTCCAAAACCGATCTCTAGACTCGGGCAATGCACAAAGCAGCTGCAGGGTGATGGGGGCTGCAAGATCCTGTGTGGGTCAGAGCTGTGCTGAGGTGCAGGAGGAGAGACAGGGCTGCTGGGCAGCAGAGGGAAGCTTGGCACAGCACCCTCCCATCCAAGACCTCATGCCAAGTTCGTGGCATGTGCCCCAGGGTAGGCCTGTGAGTGCCATGGTGGAAGTGCACAAGGCTCACATTATGGAAACAGCCATGGCTGTGAAATAAATGTGTGCAGTTCTAAGAGAAACTGCTGCCAGAGGAACATTTTGCTAGCATTTTTCTCCTGACCAGTGTGCCAGCACCAAATTTTATTGTGACTCCAAAATGCATGAATAAATGAGGTAGAGCTTTTTCTCTAAAGACCAGTACATAAAAGAAACATCCTGCTGTAGGTTTTTAATTTGATTTTGTCTTATATGGAATGGAAACATGCAGTCTGTACTGTATTTTTATTATTACTGTACTAGTTTAATGTTCAGGAGCCTGATGTATTTATACAGTTAGCAAAATGTTGCCTGAAAAATATAAACAACTTGTATCACTAATTCAAACATTCTGATTCTGTTTCTGGATGAAGTTGATTTCAATTATTGTATCATCCATGTCCACGAGCTACATTAGTAGTATCAGTAAGCATATATCATGCGTAGGAAGTTGAGACCTGTCTTATATGGTTAATGAATGAATGCAGTATCACAAAAATATTTATTTCCAAGTCTGGTACAAAGTCAGAATATGCTCACAGAAATTTTATATAGCTTGCTGTGAGATCTCTCTGGGATCTATAAGACCTAAAAATACTTTCCTCTCAAAATAATTTTCAAAAATGTATGTGTAAAGACTATAAATGGTGGATTATTTGAAGTACAATCAAAGCTTTGTTTTCCTGAATCATGATATCAGGCTGAAGTATGTCGATTCACATCACTGCACACTATAATGAACTTTCCCTTTGAGCCACTGTTTTTCCAGTTTGAATACCAGTTTATGGAGGTTTGATTCTAAAAGTAGAAACAACTTATTTTGCTACTTTCCATCTGGAAAAGCTGCAGTTCACTGAGAAAGCAGCAACAGACCACAGAGATGCTAACATCACAGGGCCTCTTCTTCGTACGGATCCTTCTTTAACTATAAAATTCACTTAATTCAGCCTTGAAGGCTCTCTGTGTGTCAGGAAGCTCAGTCAGAATATCTGAGAGAGATTTCAGCCTGTTCTGTCAGTATGACACCCACACACACGAGGATGTCAGAAACAAGACCTCTCAGGATGCATTTTGAGGTTAGTTCTCATTTGTATGAGTCTGAAAAAATTTAAGTGCTATTTAAAATAAAAGTTTCACACTATTTGCAGTTGGGGTTATTTTTCCACATAGTTGCCTTTTTCAAGGAAAGTCTACCAGTGGAAAAGTTGTAAACCCTGCAATGCAAATGTTTTAGTTAGGAGCATGGCAGAAATTCCCATCATAATGATGTGGGGGTGTCAGGCACTGCTAAAGCAGGCTTTATGTTTTTAAGGCAAATCACACAGCCTTTTCTGTAGTTACAGAGTAAAGCAATTGTTTAAAAAGACCAGGAGGCAATTCTTTTAACATCAAAAGGGTAAACGTGCTTGGAAATTGAATCCTGTTAGAGGAAAAGAACATGTGACAAGAAAAGGAAAATTCTTGTAATAATCCATTATTGATCACTACTAAATGATCATGATAAAAAGCAGAGAGTAAAGTAATTAACCTGCTTCATATAGCAATGCTGGCATAGAAGTTACTAGGCTCAAGACAGTATTTTTAAAGGCACCGCAAAGAGAAATTATAGCAATGAAGTATTGCTATCCATATTAAACACATTGTTAAGACCCCTCCTTTCTGGGAGAGCTAAGGTCACAGACACAGAATATGTAAAGTAAGACATGTCTTTTTCCAGCTTGCTGCTCTTTGCAGAGGGTTAAGCAGAGCAGTGGCAGTGGTAACATACACAAACATTACATTTGCATACACATTTTTTTTTACTTGTGATGCCTTCCAGGATGTATTTTTTAACATTTTTAAATGATGGTCCAGATCACCTTGACACAAAATTGTACACTTTTTTTTTCTCTTATTTTTTTCCCCAGGAGTTTTCATATGAAAATAGCAGAAATTCAGTCTTTATACCTTAAATTTAAACAGCATTGTTTATGTTTATTGTGATGTCTCTGGCATGCCTTTTTACTAAACAGCAAGATGAATAGAAAAAAGCTGCTAAGTTTTGTTAGATAGATTTGGGTGATAAGTACAAAAGAAGAACCTGGATGGTCCCTTTTGTCCTTCCATTTCAGATTCTTCTGTTGGATATTCTCTTCGTCTTCCTTGTAACTCAACATTCTGAGGCTACATAATTACTTTGTTAATCTTTCCAGATAATAGTCTAGGGTTTAATCATTGCTTCTAATCCCTCATTTTAGTAGATAATATGGATCTCAGCTCTCCATGTCTACCAAGTCATGTGATCACACTAAACAAGGAAAGGTAAACAGAAATTTTGTTTAACAATAGCCATAAGAAATCACAGAAGCTCTAAAACGTATAATAAAATTATTCAATGTATAATGCTGAAGTCGATAAATTTTTTTTTCATGTTTGTCTCCAAAGCATCAAACCCTGATTTTAGTTACCCTAATGTAAGTCTGTGTCATTTACCCAGGAATGAGGGTAAATGACATTTATACAGCTCTGAGCTTGCAATAGAACCTGCTCTAGTGTGTTAAATATTTATAAATTGCACATTAACATCAGCACTTAAATATTGTTATCAATACTTACTGGGGTCACTTTCATTAGTGTGTGTGTGTGTGTGTGTGTCCCTCGGTGTGAGAACAGTAGGTTTGCTCTGTTCTTTACAGATGTGGGGGTCCAGCAGAAAGACAACAAGCAGTGGCATGTATCTGCTGCTGAACTGGGCAATAATCTAGTCCATTATTTAAACATGATCTTATTGGCAAGCACATTGGGTTTGTTTTATTAAAATTCCAGCACTTCACATTTTTATTAATCACTTTCCCAGTCCTATTCAGTTGTGTTCTGATGCCTGTGCTGTGGTACCCATAGCAACACTTGTTAATGCTAATGAAACTGCAACATCCTAAGCTCCCCGACAGAGCAGCCCTGTTAAATATGGCTATTAAGCACAGTTGTATTTCTGTTAGTTCCAGCTCCCAGCAGACACCTGCTCTGTAGAAACTCTGTTCTGAGTTATTAGGATTCGGTAACTTACAGCTTTTCTTAAAGCTGTCATTTAACTGGAATCAAATTCTCATATTCCTAGACAGAAAATGCTACGGAATATGTACAGTGTCTGTGAAACTGACAAGCTTTAGCTGTAGGATTAAGTGTTCTTTTGAAGTGCTCATTTGCATTCAATGAAAAAACAGGCAGGGTTGGGACTGATTGATCTTGCACATGGACATTTTAACTAAATATCATTCATAGTGTGTTAACAAGCAGAAGTAATAGGTAAATAATTCCTCATGAACTCAGTCTTAATTCAACTTAATAGAAGTACTTGAGGGCTTTAATATATCGAGGTAGGAGATGATTATGCACATTGAGTCTTCTTTCACTAGGAAGCATATTTGCTTGTAGTATTGGTGAGGACCATGACAGGGTGTTTTATTTTCATTATTCTGAGTTTTGGCTTTGAATACTGTTTATTTGGCAAGTCATTAGTCATCCATCTTTTGTGCTGTGGAAAACAAAGGAAAAATCCTGTAATCAGTGTAAAATTGCTTCCAAGAATATGACCACAAATTAGGGAATGCTGCTGTGCCAACAAATAGATGCTGCAGTGCCAAGGCTGCCAAACAGGGAAGCTGTCATGTATGCATTTCGAGTGTCAAGCCGATCCTTCTTGAAACTTTTACATCATCTCAAAAATAATTGATTCCAAGACAAAGCTTTAAAACTGCTCATTTCCTAAAGAGTTTTAAATGCAGCACTCTTTTGTGTGGAATTACCTATAGGAATACAGGTTGGTTCCATACTCTCCGGAAGGGTTTGGTCATTTTGGCAACTAAATGGTTTTGCCATGTGATCAGTGAGAACTTGAGGGAGGATGCTCTCAGCCTTTTTGTTTTCCATTCAGCATCTTTTGGGCTGCCAGTGTGGAGTTTGCCAGGTTTGCTAGGTGTCTTTTGTTTTCCTGTCATTCTTTCTTCCCTTTGTTCTTTACGTGTCTAAAATCCTGTCTTTTGCTCGTTATTTGAACTCCTGTATTCACCAGTATGTCTTTGTTGTGTTCATTTTTGTTTTAGGATCGTTTCAAGTTCTTGTGCTAATCTCCTCATAATATTAACCAGCTGTATTAATGAGATAATAAACCAGATTTGTTGGTAATGAATTGATCCATTCAACTATTGGATTTAATTAGAAAGACACTTAACATTCCAGCAGATGTTCTTATTTTGTTTCATTATCCTTGTGTTACCAACAATGGGATATTTACATCATTAAGTCCTCAGCCTAAGGCCTTGTTGCTGTGCCATAGACTACAAAAAATGACAGGAAACACATAAATATGTCTTAAGCAAATTTGTATTAATTCCTTTTTCATCATTTCAATTCTCAGACTTTGCAATGCCTTGAATTTTCAAAGTATTCTTCATTTAATAATAAATCGAATAATCTGTTTTAAAATAGTTAGATTTCTTCTTCCCTAGTTAAAACCCCTTGTCTTTGGACTTACCTCTTTTCCTCTAGTCTTGTGACTCTCATTCCTTTTTATCTAATGGCAAAGCTTCAGAAAGAAGGATGTGAGTGCCCCTGTCCTCAGCATTCCCTGCAGACCAGTTTATGGAGCTCCTCTCTCGGCTTGCTGGTTGCCTGCTGGAAGAGCCCTCTGCTCCCTGAGCTCTGGCACTTGAGGCACGGCTGCAGCACCTCAGGGCCAAGCTGTGTGAGTGAAGAGTTCTAACAGTGAGGTTACTTCATCCATCTGAGCCCACATACCTCCACTTGCTAGTTAGAGAATGTCATTCATGCAGCAGTGTTCAGTTTGTTCCCAGAGCTAGTGAGAGCAGATAGCTCAGATGTGCAACCAAGTAGAACTGAGCACAAGAGCTTTAGTGTGCATTTAGTGTGCATTTAGTGTGTTAGGTGTGCCCATGCTGACAGCAGTGGATTCTGCAAACTGAAGCCAGTGCTGAGTGTCCTTGTTAGGAAGCAGTGATAAAATCTTAGTGGCTCCTTTTCCTGTGTGTAATGCCTTTAAAGAAACCTCACACACTGTGGCAGGCTTATGCTAAGATTGTATGAGACAGCTGAGAGGAAGGTTCTCTTTCACCTTACTGCTTCTCACCATGCACTCCTTAGTTTGCTCTTGCCCTTGGTGGACTCTTGTGGCACCATTTTCAACATTCTTGAGCAAAAAGGGAGGAAGAAATGGTTCTTAATGGTAAAGAGCTGGATTGACTCATCAGAGGGTTTGGCAAGCCTGGGAGCCAGCTCAAGCAGAAGGACAATGGTTGATGGTTAGGAGTGATGGGATGAAGTCAGGATAATGAGACATCCCTGTGCTTCTTGGTGACAGCAAATGGTTACACTGGGGACCATCTCTGGGGACTTTGCCTTTCAAAACTCCCATTCAAAAGCCAAATCTTTCCTTCCTTTTCTTTCAGATAATAATATCTGTTGTACTGGCCATGACATTGCTGGCATATTGCTTTGTGATAATTGCATGTGTGATTGTGCAGGTGGAGTGCATTGCCTGCTCTGCTGTGGGCTGTGCTATAACTGTGTGGGTGGAACGTTTACTTAATTGTGCAAACCAACGTTGGTTTGGAGCTTAGAAAAATTGCATTCAAAAGTAAAAATGTTCCAGTAAGGAAAATGCATCCATTTTCACCTTGTTGCTTCACTAGCTGTGAAGATTAACTAGTCTATATTATAACAATTCTTGAAATAAAATGAGGCCATATAATTTCTATAACAGGCAGCCTTTTTAAATTTACTTTTTTTTCCCCTCACTTTTGTGATGGTGTATACAGTCCCTGTGCAGGGATCATTGTACTGGGTATCCTGTGGGTACTTATAAGAAAAACCAGTGCTTATTCTGGTTTTGAAGGTAAATTGTTTTCTATACCATCTCATTCTCAAATACCTTCAAAATATGTATTTTATTTTCCCCTGAAGAACTTGGTATACCTCTTAGTTTTACTTTCCAAAGAACATATTCCTCAGTTCTCTTCATTCTACTATTTTACCTTTTTTAGCTCTGAATTAGCTGTTAAAGACCATAGTTTTATCTGTCCTTTTAGAGGTTGAACAACATGGTGTCAGCTGCCAGTTCTGTGACTGAGAAAGGGATTTTCTTGTTTTCTGAGTTCAGAGGGCTTTCTGTGAAGCATTTGGGATGTCTCTTTGCATTACAGTCATGCTGCTTTTCTGTTAGGCAGAGAAGAAAAACTCAGGGGCAAAACATGATTAATCCAAAATTTAATGGATGGGTTTTATAAGGCTCTCTTCTCATAGGGAGTCTCATGACTGTGCTGTCATGTGCTGTCCCATCACTGACACAATAAGCAAAGGTGGTAGATTTTGCTGTTAATACACTTTTATTTTCCTAAGTGGTAAGCAGGAGGGCCAGCTGAAGCATTGCAGGAAATCTCATGTTATTTGAGCAAATTCTACCCAAAAAAGTGCTAGTCAGTGTTAACAAATGCAGAGTAACAGACAGGAGTGGACACACAAAGAACACGACCACTGTCTTGTGCATTAACACCTGATTCACAGCTTAGGAGACTTTGAATCATTGAAGAGAATTCTGTGGTTAATTCAATGATCCTAAAAGCAAGCAAAATACCAGAAATAAAAAGTAAATAGAAAAGAGATTAAAAAAGAAAAAACATCTGTTCTGATTTTGAGACATCAAAATCTTGATGTCCCAGTTTGATCTTGGACATTTTCAAGCTACCTCTTACCACATTACATGAAAGGCAGAGTAGAAGTAGCCTGAATTGAACCAGAACATCAAGGAAAAAGGAAAACTTTCATAAAATCATTACCAAAAAAAAATGGAAAGTTGATGCAAGTTTTTGTAGGTGTTAAAAGACCAAGAATTTCAAATAGTGCAGGAATAAGTCAATGGAGAAAAAAAATAAAAGCTGCTTATCTGAGGGGCTCATATAGCCTTTGACTTAAACTCTCCACAGTCAGACTTGTGGAAGACTATTCTATTTGTGTGATTATTGTTTGTTTGCCCTATTTTTGTACCATTCCTAGGTACTTGCTTCTCACCCTTGTCAGCCAGGGCACATGCACCAGAGGGGTGTTTAATCAGTCTCTGTGAAGTTATTCTTGTTGCAGTAGGTTCTAAGAGAAAAGCTTGCTACTTTTCCCTCATTTTCAAATGTCTCTGCATGTAGGAGTCTTGGAGTCTGAGAATACATCTGAGAGTTTTTATTTCCCTGTTAGCCCTAAGCTGTGCTATAGTTAACAGCTTTTATTCAGTACCTGTAGCCACTCTGCTCCAAATATAGAAACAAAATTAGCTGCTTTTGCAGAGATTTCAATATTATACTTGGATTTATTTGTATTTTTTGAGGTTTGTGCTACATTAGTCCAGTAAGTGCTGTGCTAAAGGCTGTGCATTTGTTCAGCTCTGTGCATTTATTCTCTTGTTCAGTGTTTTTGTAGCAGAAGAGTAAAAAGACATTAACATGGATTCCTTTTTCCTTTGCCTCTTCTTTTAAGTGCCTTCAAAAGAAATTGCATAAGCTTCTGCATTTGCCAAACTGCTCCAATAGCCTAAAGTTATTCTCTTTTAGCATTAGTGACTCTGAGCACCAAAAAAACCCTTCACCCCAGTTTATTCCTTTCATCAACTCATGGCTACAGTTAAAGACTTAGCAGTTCTGTTTTTCCAGCCCAAGCTGTTGTTATTCTCAAGTACCCTTACCAAACCAGGCTCCTTGTCTCAGTTTTGTACCAGTTCCTGCTGACACACCTGTCTGTTGAAAGTTGATTTCTTGAGGCAGATAGGTGCTTATTTATTTGTATTTCTAAAGGTTTAGATAGGTCATTGCAAGAGAGCTACACCAAAAATTAACAAAAAGCAGTGTTGCTGTTTACTGGGTAAGTGGAACTGGCTGACAGAGTATCTTCTCAGTTCACTTGGCATCAGCAAGTGCAAAGGAAATTAAGTTCTACTTTTCTCAGTAAACATGGTGTGATGCTTCTTCAGGCAACAGGACTGACTGTAACAATGGACAAAGCTGCACTCTTGCAGGTACCACCCATTTTGTTTGGAGATGTGACCCTTTCATGAGGATTGCTCTAGCACATGGTGTAGCCACTGCTGTTCTTAAAATAGGACAAAATTGAACAATTTCTGCAATGCCAGTTTAATAAAGAAATTTCTAAGGGAAGAGAATGAGCTGAAGTGTAGATAAAATTATGAGAAGAAAAGAGTTAGATTGTGCACAGCAGCTGCATTGCTCCAGGTACTACCATGCTCTGTGTGCTGCCATCTTTCCACAGTGCTTGGTTTTATGTGATAAATTGAATTCAGTGTAACCCAGCCATCAGTCTTCAGTCAAGTCAGTGCTTTTCCAGGAAATTCTGTTTTTCAGAAGTCCTGAGTAGAAGCCTCAGCAGTTGTGCAGGACATATATATATATATATATATATGTATTGTTCCAGGAGCAGTATAGAGCTGATAAAGCTGTGTTTCCTATGTTTTTATCCTCTTCCCCACCTGTGGCTCCCCCTCACCCTCAGTCCCCTGGGGTACCCCCACCATTGGAGCCATTGCCTGTGCTGAGGCTGTTTGGAGCTCTGCTTGCCTGTTCCTCTGCCTGAACACAGATTTATCACAAAACTCACAGGGGCTTCCCAGGTCTGCCTCTCAATGGGATTCTCCAGCCCTTCTTTGGTTAATTCAGAGTGTTGGCAGAAGGTGGGATAGAGCACTGATACATTAACATATTCTCCTAGGAAAAAAGCTAAATGACTGTAATTTTTAAAATTATTTTTCAAATTTTCCATGTGAGCAAGTTACCTGGCTGTCAGATTTAGTATACTTGCCAATGTGTAACATATATATGTGATTTTTGTAGGGTGGAAGTTACCTGGTAGATATTCATTAAGGTTCCTTTAACCATGTGTATTTTAAAATTCATGTGTGACAAAATAAGAGACTTGAGAGAATTCTTAATTCTTCAGATATCTTCAGAAACTGATGCCCAGAGGTTCCCTCAGAATATCAGAGATGGTTTTGCACTGTGAGGGTGTCTGAGCTCTGGGTTGCCCAGGGAGGTTGTGGAGCCATTTGCATATGGTCCTGTGTCAGATCCTCCTTGATCCTCCAGAGGTCCCTTCCAATCTCATCCATTCTGTCATTCCATGAAATTTCATTTTTCTACAGAGGTGTTCATGTCACTGCAGGAATCCAGAGACACAGAGTTTATTCTCCTGCTGCACAAGCTAACTTCGTAATACAGGAGTCCAGCACACCCATGTTTTCAATTTTCAGCTTCAAGAGGGCAGGAACATGGGGAGCTTTTTTCTGTTTGCTTTTTGTTATCCAAAATTGATGTATCTAAAATTGAAGATACATGTTGAAATTGGCATTTGCTTCCAAGATAAACCCTAAAACCCAAGACTGAGGTAGAATTAATTTTGAAAATAAACACCACAGTTTGCTTCTGGACAGCTGGAATTTGGTTAGGCTAATGAGGCTGACTGTTTAACTCTCTTGGTCAGTGTGTCTTAATGAATTAAACTAATTTATGCCAATGGAAGAGCTTATGAAGTTAGAGCAGTGTTGTTTAGATGGGGAACACACACATGCAACCCCAGGACAACATGTGGCAGTGACTCACCTCTGTGTGGTGTCACTTGGGGAATCTGTGTCTGGCTGGTACAGTGTGGTGCAAACATGGGCCATTCACCTTTCCACATGGAGCATGGCTGTCCCTTCCTCAGCATCTGGACAGCTACAAAGTGTTCCAATGGGCATAAGCACCCAGGGGCAGTAATCTTGATCAAGGATAGTCTTTTGTCATAGAACAGTAAATTAGATGTTAATGGGAAAATAAGGCAAGACAAATGCATATCTTCAAGAGCCACTCAGAAAATTATAGAAGTATTCTGCAATAAATAAAAGTATAATTGGGAAAATTAACATGCAAAACAGTTTGTGCTATACAGTCTAAATCCTTCCTGACACTCTGAGCACTGTGGCTCAGGGATCCACAAAGAATGCCTTCATTCATATCAGCAGGTAGATTAGATAGTGAGAAGAAGAAAAGTAGGTTTCCCATAATAAAATTCCTTTAGTAGTAAGCAGAGCACTTGGGTGTGACTGACTTGGT
This sequence comes from Serinus canaria, assembly GCF_022539315.1. NCBI lineage: Eukaryota > Metazoa > Chordata > Aves > Passeriformes > Fringillidae > Serinus > Serinus canaria. Next base: position 25,909,381 of record NC_066314.1, on the reverse strand, counting down.
GTCAGCTGGGAGTTTCACTTGAGAAAGACACCTGAGAACTGTCCTGTGCTGGCCTCACACTGTCCTCCTTAGAATCAATGCAGCCAACCTGCTTACAAGCATCTTGCTCCTCAAATGATCCTTGCAAGAACACTGAGACTCAAACAGGTTTTACATGTACTACCTAAAAGTATTCTGAGAGATGTACATTTATTTACTTAGTCAAAATTAATTATTATTATTTTTATTCTTATTTTAGATACCGAGTGTATTTTGGAGCCTCTTTCTCTGCCAGAAAGTCCAGGTGGTGTTGATGCAGTAGAAAGTTCTCCCTATGTGCCTTGTATTTTCTGCAAAGAATGCTATGTCTTAGCAGAACAAAACCAGCTCCTGAAGCACATGATTATTGAGCACAAGCTCGTCATAGCAGATGTGAAACTGGTGGCAGATTTTAGAAGGTAAGGGCTATGTCCTTAAAAATGAGTGTGTATGTGTGCAGATGTTGTTGAAAGCTTTGGAAAAGTAGAGATCATCTTTTTTAAAAAGACATTGTGGGAGAATTTCTGCTTATGAGCTTTTTGCTGCTGGACTGTAAGGTTGTTTTCCTATTTCCCTCCCTCTCCCTAGTGCCTAGATATTTCTGGGACTAGGGAGCTCAGTTTTAGAATACATGGCAATTCCTGTGTTTGACATTTTTTATATATCCTGGGGTCTTCTCAGGTCCTGTCACTAATCAACAAGTTGTGTGCAAACTAGAAGGCTGGTTTTTAGCAAAGCCCATTCCAGACAATCAGCTTTCCTAATCTGGGGTTTTATTTGTGTAGGGCAAAGCTATTTCTATCCCTGTACAAAGTCCTAAAGCTGTGTATTGTACACAGAGGCTGCTCAGTGCAGGATCTCTCACATTCTGGGATGAGATTTGTTTGTGCTGCTTTAAGGACAGTATTCCCCCATCAAAATCACATTTAATCCTTAACTATGCTTTACAGTACTGTGATCTACACACACTGTGGCTCCTTCTACAGCTGTGTCATTGATCATCCCACCAGGGTCACATTTGGCTTTCTCCCTCTTCACTTCCTCCAATAGCTGCTATGGCCCCAGCTGCCTTGTAGCTTCAGAGACAAGGTACTTGCTTGGCATTTTGCTTTCCACAGTAATGTGTGGGCCAGGAGGAAGGCTGGGCAGTACCTGCCAGTCTGTAGATAGTTCTGCTGTAGTATTTAAGTGTTAGCAGATAAATTCTCAACTAAAATGAGTTTCTAGTAGGTCTTCTGTCACTAGTTATAAGTCAAAATCAAGACTTTGTGTCTATCAAAACTCAAAAAAAAAAAAAAAAAAGAAATAATACAATATCATTTAGGAAGAGAAATGAAAGTCATATAAATCCTTAATCAAAAGTGTGAGCTTAACGTTGCTTAAAATTGAAAACTGATGGTAGTTTTTGTTTGCTTTTCTGCTGAAGGCAGGCAGAAGGAGAATGTACTGCTCTTTGGAGATAGTACTAGTATCTTTGGGTAAGCAAAGGAATCAGAGCTGCTCAGTCATGGACCACCAGTCTGAGTGAGCTTGGGGGAATTATTTTGCATTAATAGAAATGTATTTTAAAATCACCCCTTCAAAAAGGGCCCATTTAGATTCTTTTTGCTGCTAATGCAATTGGAAGGTAGCCAAATCTTACAGAAAGTGGCCCCAGGACATGAAATGATGGAATTGTTGCTCTGAAGTGTGCTTTTTCTGATTTGCTGTATTAGTAAAATAGTCTAATACTATGCACAAAAAAGAGAATATATTCTGAAGTGTTGAACTGAGGTGTGGAATATACAGGATCAACTCTGTAAAGCAGTATTATTTTTATATTTGGCAATGAGTTACAGCCAGTCTTAGGAATACATTTCTTGACATAACTGCAAGAAGTGGATAATCCAGGAAAGACCAATGCTAATGAAAAATTTTTTTCTTTTCTTTTTAACTTTGAAGAGTAAAGATGAGTTGGCATAAGGGAAGAGGGAAGAGATAAGGGAAAGAAGCTTCTGCTTCATGACTCAACATGATCATCCTTCTGTCTCCCTGGAAGTATCACAAGGCATTGGTTTTATCTGGTCATTGATTATTTGGGTTAAGTCTTATGAAATGAAATCCCTAAACTGTAATTTCTGTGACACAGACAGTTATGGGTAGGTGCGTTTGTACCAGTGTTCATTTCTCTCAGTGCAAGGGAGAGACATTTATTAAATGAGCTCTTGAAATCTCTCCATTTGCACATTTATGTCCTAAAAGCTCAAGGATGACTTAGTCTGGAAGAATTACAGTTCTGTTTAGCAACTCCTTCAATGAGCATTGCAAACAGTGGAGCAGGCAGGGGGAGAACTAAAGACTCATTAATGACATCTGATAATGCTGCTGAGTGAGCCTCAGCCATGTGGGAGCTTCACTGTGCCCAGCTGTCTGCTGCACCACAGGTTGGTCCTCTCCATGTCAGAGTTAGCAGAAAGATGTGCTGATTCCTTGGCTGCTGCACTGGAAGTCCTCAAATCTATTAGGTGAGAATGGTAGAGGCAGTGTGAGCCACTATGGGATGTGATAGCTGTGACAAGCATTAAAAGCTGCAGCTATTTAAAAATGTTCTCATGGTAATGACATCTGATTTTTTAATCATCCTTTTCCTAATTTGGTGGCACAAAATAAGAAGAAATCACTGAATAGCCTTTACCTTACCAACATGATTTATATCATATGTGAGTATAAATTTAAACAAGCCCTTAAGCATTTTCAGATTATTTTTTATAGTAAAATTCTGACTAATTAGCAGAAGAGTTGCTTGGTTCCCTTCATCATATAAATGAAGTGATGATTTCTTCTTGGTTAGACAGTATCTTCCTAGTTCAGTGGAAATCTAATCTCAGTTGTGTTCTGTTGATGCAGCTGTTACACCAACACAGATAGTACAGAATGATTTTAAACAACTGTAGTTGATGGGTTAAACTTTCAAGATGTGTTTAGGTCTTTTCTTATTCTGTCTGCTGTCTTACCCCCAGGTGTTCAGGGACTTCATTTTTCTGTCTTTCTAGTTGTCTGCCAAGCTACAGCTTTCACTGTAACTCCACAGGAGACCTGCCAAAACCTGACTTTTGTCAAGTTGGTGTTTTTATGGAGTTTCAGCTTCCTGACTGCATCTTGCAGAACACAGAGCACAATATTTTGGGAATTTGAGAATGCTCTGTAATATATCTTTTCAGTAAAGATGCATCTGAGTGGCACTTGTGTGTGTAGATGTGAATAGGTCACAGTGTTTATGCAAAGCTTGGTGCAAATCTGCTTATTGAGTTCTTCTCTTTGACAGCATGGTTAAACCCAGTTTAAGTGAAACTGAATTAATTTCATAAAATTGAAAACTAACATGAAGGAAGAAAAAAGAGACACAGGAGTTAAAAAAAAGAAACAAAAACACATAATAATTTAGAGCATGAAAAAACACCAAGAGCTAATCAATTTTTTATTACGAGTTTTTCAGTGTTTCCTTTTTCACTGATCATCTCCCCCTTATTTTTAAAGCTACATTCTGTACTGGAAGAGGAGGTTTGCAGAGCAGCCTGTCACAGACTTCTGTAGTGTGATAAGAACAAATTCAAAAGCTCCATTAGGTAAGTATGCTGCTTGCTCACTCTCTGATGGGCAGATGATGTGATAATTTCTGGCATACACTGCTGCTTTGATCAGCCAAGTGTGTCTGACACTAGGGCAGAAAACCACAGAAGTAATGTTTAACTCTTAAACACATATCTAAGTTTACCTTTTCCAAGGAATACAGCACATGCTTCGGCACTGTGCTGCGTGAGGATGAGATCAGCACAGGCTTAAATGTGCTGTGAGCTGGGGCCTGTTGCCAATCAAGGTCTGGAAGCAGAGCTGATCACACTGTGCCTGGGGAGATGTTGGTGCCCACTGCATAGAATATCAGTGATGGTCCTTCCAAAATGATGAGAAGCATTCCCAGTGAGCTGCCTTTTCTGACTTCACCCTGTCCACCACCTGCGCTGATGCTGCTGGTTCTTCTTGGACATCAGGGCCACCCCCCCTTCCTTTCCCCTGCCACAGTGCTCCCTGCCCCAGGAGTGTCAGGAGATGGCATCTTCACAGAAGCCATACAGTTGTGCAGTTTTCTGGGCTCCACACAAGTCTGAAACCATAGTTCCCTGTTCTGCTGCATTGGTGTGGTGGCACATTCCATCCCTGGGACAGTGTTGACTGTGTGAAGGAAGAGTTTTTCTCACAGGCAGCTGATGCATTACTTTGGCTTTCCTTTGCTAACAGAAAAACACAGTTTACCTAAAATAGATAAGAACTTTAGGGCTTCTCTGCATCTTTAATTCTCAATGGAGACCTTAAAAAAGAGAGGAAACAATGTATACAGCTGGTGTCAGAGATGGTAAGAAAGTGGAAACTGAGTACAAAATGGATGAAGGTAATTTTTTAAATTATTCAAAGTAATTTTAAGAAAAGTAGCCCTGGAAAACCTGAAAATAATTTCAAAAATCATAATTTTGTTTCTCTTACAAACACTTGCCACTCAGTTTGAAAACTGCAAACCAAGCCCCTGAATAGCAGAATGACAAAATACCAATGAGCCTTCTCCTTCTCCTGCTCTTTCTCTCTCCCTCTCCTCACCCCTCCCTCTCCCTCCAGAAAATTGTTCATATCTTAACCCATTATCTTTTGTATTTTCCTACATGCTGAGTAACTGTAATTCCTTTGAATAAAATGTGTTGCCTTCTTCAATTGGATATGACCATAAATAGTAAAAAGGTTGCTAAGGATAAAGTATGTGTAAAGCATATAAGTAGAAATGTAAATTAGGCAAGTCTCAGTGTATGGTACTGTACAGTTGTGTATATCCACAGGTGGAAAAATATTTGATGGTAAAAGGTGATCAGAGCAAGGGGAGGATAAACCAAATTATGATAGCTACTGAAAACTAACAGTTACTTAGGGAAATAACTGGTAAGATAAAATTAAAGGTGATTTCATATTTCTTTCATGCTGACTTTAATCTGCAACCAATGTAAATGCTAATTGCTTTATATGTCCAGAAGAACCATCACAAAAATGAATAAAGCTGGTAGTGGAGAAAAGCTACTTTTGCCTTCATGCTCCAATATAAATAAATATGCACAAATATTTAAACATGTTTCATTAAATTATGAAATTAGAGTAACTGACTTTTATAGGTTAATAATCACATTCTTACATTGTTAATATATTCTAAAGTCTTAGCAAATTATCTGCCAGTAATGTTCAAAGCAGCTGCAACTTCCCATTCCCTACTCACACTTTTTAATCTCTTAACAGAGGAACAGGACAATTATTTTCTTTTATGTGATGTTTTACCAGAAGACCGATTACTTCGAGAACAGCTTCAGCAAAAGAGACTGGTAAGAAATTATCTTTTTTAAGGTAAACATTCCAGTAGAATAATAGGTAGTAACTTAGCAGACATTTTCAAGTGAAAGCATTTTTGCAAGATGGCAAAATTCTGAATTTTTTTTTAAGCTCATTTCCCTGGCTGCTGCACAGCCATACACAAATCCCCTGTTTATAGATTTTTCCTTGGGATAAATATACAGGTTGTGTGTCAGTGTTCTACTCAAGTGGAGAATACACTCAGAACACTGAAAAAGGTTGAGTGTGCTGAACATTTTTCTGCTTGCAAGGATCTGCAATGCATTGACACACTCTCTTTCATGTAATAATACACATCTAGGGAAATTAGCAAACTAGAACTCGGTGTGTGATACTGTGAGCAGAGAAGGTGATACTTACCTACAGAATCTTTGAGCAAGCTGTTTGTGTGCATTCTCACTCCCTCTCCCAGATCTCATCAATTCAGTCTCGTACTCACAAGCACCACGGTGTGTGAGTGGAGGAAGTCTGGAGAGTATTGTTTCTGTGAGATGCAAAGGACATGAAATGCCAGCTCTTGGGCCCACATGAACCATTCTGGTTCTTCTTGCCTGATGGCAACCTGTGGACAGACAGTTCTGTGGACAGACCTTGCTGAACTTTCAGGCATTGTCAGTTCTGAATGGATGGTCCAGCTTCCAGGAGTTTTAGTCAGATTGTTGGCCAGTGGGGTTTTTTCTGGTTTCTTGTTTGAAATGCACATCTGGAGTCTGGTTTTGCTGTTGGGCTAATTTAGAAATTCATGTTACATGGTACATAGCAGCCTTGTTGACAGTCTCCTCAGGTTAGGGTGCAGGGAATTCTGCTGAGATGCACAATACCCTGTGTCAGTACTCTGAGATGTTAGAGTGCAGCCCTTAGGGTCTTTACATTCCTCAGTTTAGTGCTGGCAGCCATGTCCTGAGAATTGTCAACACAGGCCTTTTAACCCTTTGTTATGCTCTTTCTTCTGGCATGTTTATGTTACGATTTTGTGCATACGCAGCATGCAAATAAAGACCCAGTAAGTGATGTGCGTTCAGGGAGGTTGTAAACTCTTCCTCTGTGCAGACAGTCAAAAGAAAACTCAACACACTCCTGGGTAGCCAGGTAGAGGTGACTTTGCTTGCTCACAGGGGTTGTATTTGTTGCTCACAAGAGATCATTTGCAACCTCAATGATTAAGTGATTTGAGGTTGAGGAATGCTATTTGGTGGTGGTTTTTCACAGTGCATCATTACTGCTCTTCTCTGTGTCCTTTACAGTTTTCTACAATCTTTTTGGGTTTGTGGAAGACACCCTGAATTTAGCATGTGGGCATGCAGTGTCATAATGATGTCTGTTTCCCAAGTGTATATCATGTTTGTGACTTTGAGGGAGGAAAAAGAGTTCTGATGGAGCATGCAGCTGATGTTTTCATAGAACCATCTTATTACAAATAATACCTCCTGCCTGCTATAAATTGGAGTGTACTTTTTTGGTTTTTAAAGGGCATTTGTTTCTGATTTTGTGGTGGATTTTACTGTGCAGTTCTGTACCAGCTAAGCCTTCTCTCCACTGCAGTGCCAAGGGCATGAGGACTCTGTTGGCACGTGAGCAATCTCATCTGCTCGGCAAGTAGACATTTCCTCAAACTCTGGAATGAGCGGAGAATTTAACCCAAAACAAGTGCTGGTTTTGTTTACAGAGTAATTAAATTAGGGAAGAAAGAAATATGCATTTTTATTATGGTGCAAAATAGTTTGCAGTTACACAGTTTTGAATATCAGAATTGTTTCCTCAGTTTTTAGAGGAGGATTTTGTGAAATCGAGCTGTAGCTGTAGTTGGGGCTAATGGAGTCACTGCTTTAGTTACAGCAATCAAGTCTGTTTATTTTTTCATTTCCTTTTGCTGCAATCTGAGTGTTGACTTGCAAGTTAAATAGATATTTTGCTTTTTTGTAAAGCCTTTTACCTCCAGACAAGTCCAGCAATTAAGAGTGAGCTGGCAAATGGGCTCATGTGAGTTGCATAGAATAAAGACCAGAACCATACAACTTCTGGTGATTTTTCTGTGTCCTTTGAATCCTAACTGCTGTCTCCAACAGCAAGCCCAAACAAGGACAAATGCTGTCTTTAAAATGTGCTGCCTGAAGCATTTCATTCTGCAGTTTTGAAACTCTAGATTAGGAATATTTCAGGCTGTATTGCAGCAGGGAGCTAGCCAAGGTGGATGTCATGCAGAGACATAATGGTGATTGTGATGTATTGAGAGAGGCCAAGGAATGAGCCTGAAGTAGGTTAGAGAGCACAGCTTGCTGAAATAGCTGAGAAGGCTGTGAAATATAAAGCAGATACAGTCTTTTGGAAAAACACGGTCTTGACAAAGATTTTATAGTTGTGAAGCACTACCAGGCAAGGAAGTCCTGGCAGCAAAACTGAGGGTACATGGAGGGGCCGTGTCAGTATAAGGCTCCTGGGTGTTTTCTTGAAATAAAAAATAACATCCCCAGACCTAACTTTTGAAAAGACATACTTCCTGCAATAGCACTGACCTTGTCTTGCTGTCATGCATACAGCCATTCATGCATCATCTGACTGGTAATTTTAGGTGAAGGAGCTTCCCTTTCTCCCAAATAACGACCCCAAAGAGGAGTCTTCACCAAGACTGCAAGCTGTACCAGCTTCCCAGGAAGAGCTGCTTGTATGATCCCCAGTTTGTCACAATCTTAAGCTGAGACAAGGTTGAGGAGGTTGAAGATACACACCAGAAGGGATGGAGATGTTAGTCCAGTTTAGCGTAATGCAACATCAGGAGTGCTTGTGGTGTGTGCCTCAGCTTCTTACAGAAACTGCCAGGGCTGTGCCCACTGTTAGGATAAAGCCCTCTAGGCTGCCTGCAATTAGCTGATTGAGTTTGTCATTCTATAAACCTGCTCACTGATACCAGAGGTGAAGCTGAATCACAGGTAGAAACATTAAACTGATGCATTTTATACAAAATTATTTAAATAGTTGCATAGGATCTCACTGTGGATTGCATTTATTTCCATGCACCATGTATATAAAGTTAAGAGAATTTTACTGGAACTTAACTGGGGCACATACTGCCTTTGGAAAAACTTGGAATTTCTGTGAGAACCCACACTCAAAACTTACTAACATCTGGTTTGTGCCAGCAGCACATTTGAATTTTATATGTTCATTGTTACAAGTAAGGATAAATATGTATAATAAACTTACGTGATGGAATGATTTTATGATTATGGTTTTGTTTGAATAACTCTATCTGTTCCTTTTCATAGAGAGAAATTCTAGAACAGCAACAACAAGAGAGATATGACACAAGTTTTCATAGTATGTGTATGTTCTGTGATCAAGAATTCACAGGGAACAGGTTTGTTTATTGCCCTGACTGCTTTTGTTTTATTTTTTGATACCTACTCAGCATCTTTGTTTATGTTTTCAATATCATTGAACCAGTTAATGCATAATGGTAGGACTCAGAAGGTAGAATTAGCTTTAAGGTGTAGTTTACATATTTCTTTCAACTGAAGAGGCATTTTAAATAGATCATGTTCTACTTCTCAAACTTTTTTATTTATTGCAGTGCCATTATTTCTACTACACACTATGCTGGAGTTGGGAGCAATCCATTTTAAAGAGAAACTTTTTTATGGCAACTGTTTTAGTGATAAGGACAGCTGTGTAAGCCAGTGTGATGGTTAAAAAAAATTTTTATCCAGTTATATATTTTCTTATTTAAAGCTCACCTTACTAGTGTGAATTTGAATATCAAATGAAAAAGAGGAGAGGAAAATTAGAGTGAGAACAGAGGGCTTTACAGCATCAGTCAAGTGTGAGCAAGAATTGCCAAGAAGTGCATGCTCCAAAGGAGCTTTGTTTATTCAGAGTAAATCAGTTTCAGTTGGAGAGGCTTAATCTGTTTGCATGGGTAGTTCTGGTAGTCTGGAAGGGTGGAAGCACCAGGGGCCATATTCCTGCAGGTCATCCCAATGTTCTGTGAGTGTCTCTCTACTGCCTGGTGACAGTAGAGGAACTTCATCCTCTGCTTCCTCCTGAGTCTGACAGGCAGAGTGCATGTTTGAAAATCATGCCAGGACAGTGGTAAAAGCAAGTGTCAACATTCTGGTATTTCTTTAGTCCCCAAAAGCAGAGGTGTATAGAGAGGCTGGGTACCTAAGGAATTAACCAATATATCTCTGTCAAAAGAATATCTTATTTAGACATCCATTATGTTTGTTTGTGTACACTTTTGAGTGCCATTGATGTTGCTGGTGCTGTGTGAAGCAATATTGATGTAAAAGCACATTGCATCCAAGAATTTCTGCTCTGCTAAACAGCAGAGAGAACTCTGACAAAGGGCTTTTTAGAATGTTTCTCAAGAGGGTTGTTTGAAATGTGATCTGTTTATACAGGGTAATGAACGAGCTTTGCTAACAGTGAGGGTCAAAATAAACTATACTGTAATTTTCATTTAAAAGATTATATTTCATCCATGTGGATGGAGCAGTTGAAGTGTTACTGAACATTCAGCAGAGCTGAAAATGAAAAACTTCCTGTTTCAATAAAATTGCATTCTTTATTTCCTAGCAGTGGCAGCAAGACTATTACTGTTTATTTAACATTGGCTTTTATGCAGTTTTAGAGCCATTGGTGGATTTTAAATCAGTAATTGAATAATTCTTAAATATATGCAAAAATATGTAACATTCTATTTGAATGTCTTTTGTAGATCTGTTCTTCTCAATCATATGGCAAGAGAGCATGCCTTTAACATTGGGCTGCCAGATAACATTGTGAACTGCTATGAGTTTTTGGCTGTATTGCAGGGGAAGCTTGACAAGTAAGTAGAGTTTTCTTTGTTTTCAATAAACTTGGGTTGTATTTCTTTTAACCTGGAAATAGTAGGTAAAAATTAATTCCACATTTGTGGCTAGTTAAGAAGGAGCAAAGAGAACATGTAAGTTTATTGTGAGTCCTCTTAGAAGTCTTTGTTGTCTTATTTAAAGCTAACTCCTGACAGTTAATAGTATGAAGTCGAGTGCCATGTTTCAGTTAGGTGTTGCACAATTTGACATCAATAATAGCACAAGCCTTTTGCTCATAACTGTTAGCAATTAAGTTCTTTCTTATCGTGACAAACTTTTTGCTAAAGGTCTCCTTAACTGCTGAGTGCAGAGTCCTTGTTGCAGTCTCCATTTGCCTCCATGTACCATTACTGTGGGATGTTTGGTCTCTCCCTTTTGTACTGCCTAGAGAGCAAACCCAGAGCAGAAGGGGGATAGATACATGTTAGCTTTTCCCAGAAAAGAAGACATATAAAGAATGCCTTTTCTTTTGTATTGGTATTGCCTAATGCACTGACTTAACATGGTCACTGGTAATTTGCAGCCCTGCTGTTTATCAGTGGGACCTGAGGCTTTCACTTAGAGGGAGTTTTCTCAAAGCTGATCCTCTCTGTAATCAATGCACATGCTGAAATTGTGTCCAGAGTAGTGAAAGGCCACTCCCCCTATGGCTAAGGATAGACATATTGGCTATGCTAATAGAATAGCACCTGAGAATAAATTACTAGAGGAGAAAAATCTTGTTTCAGGCAAATAAGACTACATTATGTATGCTGACAGAAAGCCTTCCATACTCTTCATGGGAATACCTTTCTCAAGTAGAGCAAACCCTTTGCTGTTAGCAGGTGGAGCAAAGCAGATATTAAAATTCATAGATGTATTCTGACCTATGTTTCACCAGCAAGGCAATCTTGATTTGAAGTCTGCAAGCATAGGGAGGACTCAAAATTTCTTAAATGTCTTGAAAGGCAGAATGATACTGAGAATCCTGAATTGCTGCTCCACACAAAACATCTGAGGGGAATCTGGAACCAAAACAGTTCTGTAATGCTGATTTAAGGCAGTGCATATACTTCTGTTTGCTTGAATTGCTCAGGAAGACATACTGTGATAAAATTCTCATTTGTTAATGAATGTTTTCACCTTCTCAAGTAATGGATATATACACTTAAATAATACTTTCCTGTCTATGTACATATATGCATGTACCTATGTGTATGTATGTCTATCTGTGAATTATATACACTTCTGTATGTGTGTGGATATGAATTTACTTACAGAATTTTACTTAGGATTTCAAAACCCATTGCCCACCCTCGCAGCCTTTCATTTACCCTCCCTGTTGAGGTAGAACCGTAAAAACTTTCTGTTTAGCTAATTTAAATTGTTTCAAAAAAATAAGTAGCACATTCACAGTTTGGTTTTTTTTTTTTTTCAATCTGAATTCCAAAGAAACAATTACAGATGGATTGGATGTCGGTGTAAGTCCATGCTGAGTTACAGAGCTCACACAGTGAGCAATCAGCAGCCTTTCTGTGCCTACTTTGGGTAATCAGACCATAATCTCACTTTGCAAATGGGGCAAACAGTAAAATTTTTTATCTATATTTTTCATTTTTTGTCATTGTTATTTCTGTTTGATTGACTTTACTGTGATCTAAGATTGTCTTGTGATTTTATTTTTCAAATGAGCTTTCTGTTCCTTTTAGTTTGCTTTGACATGCTTAGGTTAATCTTACTATATATAAGTCCAGCTTATTTAAGTTTATTGTTTTGTACTAATTTCAGTTTAACATGTTGACCTGTTTACCTTTTTATCTTAGCTTGCAGTGTTTATACTGTGAAAAAGTCTTCAGAGACAAAAACACACTTAAAGATCACATGAGAAAGAAGCAGCATCGCAGAATCAATGCCAAAAATAAAGAATATGACAAATTTTATATCATTAATTACTTGGTAAGTAGTTCTGTGAATAATTAGCAAATTGACTAAAGAGCTACAGACATTAGCTAGTTAAAAGTGAATAAATCCAAACTAGCAATTAAGATAAAGGTCAAAAATCAAGTGAAGGATTCTTAAGAAGTATGCTCATTTATGGTGTGATATTCTGGATAATTGCCAAACTAAGCAGTAGTAAACATTTTTTGTTGAGATTTGATTTTGAGAGATGCAAGAGTGTAGCTTGAAGAGATACTAATCATCATATCATTAGTGCTCAGTCTCTGCTTTAAAAACAGAAGGGGAGGTGAGATTGAGCAATTAAGTAAATGGAGGTCTAACTTAAAGCAAGTTGGCTTTGAGCTCATTTTCTACAAACCTTAAGCTGGAAGTGCTCTTCAGAGGATAAATTAAATGCAAAGAGGAGGAAAACGAAAGACACAGAGATGAAAGAAAAACAGTTAGTTTTTAGCCTCCAGGTAGGTGTATGTTGCTAAATATTTTTTATCTCAGACCTCTGAGAGTGTGTGCCTGTGTATGTAACAGATTTTCATTTGCTGCCTTCAACTTATGAATATAGGAGCTGCTTCAAAAGCTGCTGTGTTCTGTCCCAGAAATAACTATAGTTCACCTGAAGTGGTCTTTGTGCCTTCTACATGTGCTAATATCCAGGTTATAAATAGGCATTCTTGACTGTTTTACCTACTCTTTCCTTTTAATTTCTCTCCGTGGGTGTTACTTTAATACTGAGAACAAAAATTTGTATGTTTAATGCTCTGCCAAGTCCCTTCTACCCAAGACAGAATGATTTCTCTTGGTGATATTTTATATTTTTCTTCCAAAGATCAATGATCTGAGACCTGGAGGTTTTTTTCTAGATACTCAAATTTCATAGTGTTTGCTGCACAGTGAAGAAAAAGTTGTGAAGCTGTGTAGGGTAGATGTTCTTAGATCCTCAACAGAACTGAGCATTTACTTCTCCTTTGGAAGTTAACAGATTTTAATTTCATATAATTGTTTTAAGTGATTTTAATAGTTTCTTTCTTCTCTGCTTGTCCTCAATGTAATACTATGTTTTCAGAACTTGGCATCTTTTTAAATTATCTTTTGTCTCTCATTTGCATTCATTGTTCACAATTTAATCTCTTCCATCTTAGATCAGGAAATTGATCTAGATGACTACCCAGAATCTCTGAGAACCATGAAGTACTACTTGAGAAATTTGAGAGACATGCAGGGAGGTCATAACATGAATACTGTGTCATGTTAATAAGCAGAATATGCCAAAGTAAATATAACAGCAAGGTTATTATTCACATACCTAACCTCTTTTCTCCAGCTACTCCAAAACTGGTGGCCTTGCCCTTGCCTGTCCCCTGGGGATGGTCTGTGGTCTGTGTGCTTGCTGACCCACATGCAGGCATGGTCTGAGTGGCGCTGCTTGTGTGGCCACAGACCATGCAGACTGTTTCACAGTCAGGGCCTTGGTCCCCTTTGCCTGCAGCTGGGATTCTGGCCAGCACTTGGCAGGGTGCCTGCAAGTGCCAGCCTGAACCAGCTCAGGTCACTGAGTAGCATCACTCAGACATGCATTCCTTCAGGTGCTGGGAATTACAGACAATAGTAACTATAACTCAGATAAGCTATGTCAAATGTTTAAATAGCAAAATGTTTGAAATTGGACAGGGGGTACTGCATATGCAAGATCTGTGCCATTACATCTTCTGGGACATACTTGAATGATCACAATTCTTTGTCTGGCTCTACATGCTCTGCTACAGCCACATTGTCTTTCCACACATTTTCAGTTGTCTACACTACAGTCTACGCAGGGGACTGTTTCTGCTCAGCCTTTCTGATCCTTCAGACTATACCCACATCAGAATTTCTGACATTTCTTCTTTTAAATAAAGAATTAAAAAAAATAGAAAACAGACTAAAAACCCCATCTTAAACACTTATTACATGGTTCACTATAAAATGTATGTTTGCACACAGGAAATTTTTAGGAACGTTCCTACATAATGGAAAGTGTTTGCTTTCCAAACAGCCTTTAACAACCCCTTCTTTTCTGCACAGAGACAAGAAGACTACAAGGAAGAAGCTCAGTTTCTTCACTAGGAGTTCAGTAGATTGGCCTTTACATTTTAAGGAGGAAATATTCTGTAGAGCACATACATGCTCTACAGTAGATTATATTAAATGTGATAGGATGGATTTTTTCAAGCTGCAGCTATATTCAGTAAATTCTAGATGTTATACAAGATCTGCTTTTTCTAATGCTCAATGTAGTGATTTTGCTTCCTCTCCCCTAACACCTCACAACTAACCAGAATTTTTTTTTTACGTGTACTATCAAGATTTACTCATTTTGCTCAATGAGTGTTAGAGGTCTGTGCTTCACATTGCTCTAAATGTCCAGGGGATTGTACAGTTTCAAAGACACAAACATGGTTTACATGTCACATCTGAAATGATTCCCCAGTGGATTTGGAGGCCTTTTGTCTGTATTGTGTAAGTGTGGAAGATTATACCAATCCTACAGAATGGCTTAAAGTGTTAATTCAAAGTGATGAACTGGTACTGGAGTGCAAAGAACTAAGCAACAATGTATCTATGATGTAGAATTCCTTATTTTTCATTTCTTAAAAAAAAAACTTCCAACCTAATTTCCTTGTTTCTCTGTGTGTATTATCCTGTGGCCCCATGGCACACCTTGCACAAAGAGCCAAGTAAAAATGGAAAGAGAAGAACTTTGTCATGTGGTGCCTGCTGGAGGCCATGAAAGAACAGAAAGCAGGATTAAAACTCTCTTATTCCCAGAGGAACAGAGGCAAACCCAGACTGACAAGACCTTCCTTCTTGTATTCATCTGATTGTTACCAGCAGCACTTTTAGGTATAGAGTACCCTTTGTAGGGTACTCTATACCTAAAAGTGTATTTTAGTATTTTCAAATTAACTAATGGCATGTGTCTACTGTATGTAGCATCAGTGAATTAATACAGTTATAACTTAACTAGGCAGCTGAGAAATGGTACCTGCTACTTACTAGAAAACATGTTTCATAAAACATTTATTTTCCTCAAAAATAAAAAGATGTTTTCCCCTTATTGCCAAGCTCTAGATCATCACTATTACCTGTTGGGGGGCAGGGGAAGAATATTTTATTATGGGAATCACTTCTTATATTTAACCTCTTTTGATTTACACTGTGTATTTTGTAGAATAGTAAAGGGAAACCCTTCATAAATTGGTGATGATTCAAGATTTAATAAAATCCCCCAACTGGGGAATGCTTCATATTGAAATTCATCCAATGTGGATTAACTAACATTGGGGCAAGGCCATCTCTTCTTCCTGATGGACCATCTCGAGTTCTGCAGCAGTATAAAACAGATAACATAGCTCAAATGATCACAGCAAGGCAGGTGAGAAGAAGGGCAAGAGAAAATTTGCAGAGGAAATCAACATCTGTTTGGAGTTGGTGAGCTGCACAGGCCTGGATCTCCATTTGCATGTCGTTTGGGAACTGCTCTTTAGGGAACTCTGCTTGAGATACCAGCTGCTGTTTCTAGTTTCTGCCATCTCTGCACTTTTTTCAAGCTGGGGTGTGTTGCCTCAGTGAGACACACAGACTTTCTTCCTGTAGAACTGCACTCTGGTTGCAAAGGTAAATTGCCATTCAGCTCTGTGCATTTAGACTGCATTTTGGAAGAGGAAATTATCAAACCACACACATTTGCATGTTCTCGTTTTTCTATAGCATCATTCTCTCTGTGAGGGACACAGAAAGTGTTTAAAAGAAAGAGTTGTTTTCTCTTGAATATATAGCAAGGCCTTCAGGGGTTTTTTTTAATTATGCATTTTCTAGTGTTTGAACTATTAACAATGTCAAGTCTCATTTTTTCTCTGGTTTTGTTAAGAATTTCTTGGGAATCTCTAGAGATCATTCCTGGCAGCTCTTGCATCTTGGATGAAAAAGCAAAGAAAATTGAATACTTAACAAAGGCACCCTTAGTCCCAGATGCCCATCAAGCTGGAGCACTGAAAAAGTGTTAAAAAAGAAAAAATTTAAAAACCTGAAGGATTTTTAGGAATGTTTCAAAGAACTCTTTTCCACCCAATTGCTCAGATTCAGTCTCTTGGCACTTTCACCAGTGTTCCTAGTTATCCATTCACCATGCAATTTTCCAGTGATACAAGACCTGGTTAGCTTTTAGCTTTTTTCCTTTTCTTTTTTTCACCTCTGAATATAAATAGATGAGGGAAACAGAGACATCTTACAAGCTCCCTCTCTGCCTTCTTCACAGAAACACCATAAAAAACAGCAATAAGAAAGCTCAGGCATGTTTTTTCCCTTTCACCTTCAATTAAAAGGTGAAGTTTAAGACTGCTGTTTTGAACACTCTCTTATGCTGGTACACTTTGGTAAGGGGAAAAATGGTGAGCATTCCTCTTCATTTTGCAGTGGTTGTGAGCCACTGTCTGTCTGCTCATTAAGGTGTTAACATTAGCAGACATGGGAAAGGAGTGTGCAGCTGGGAGAACATGTGGTGAGAGGTGTTAATGGCTTCAGGAGATCTCACAGCAGTGGTGACAGTAATGAGTCTCCCCTCTCACTCACAGAGCTTACACACTACCACACAGTATCACTGAGTTAATGACAGCATTTCCATTCTGTAATATATGATGACATTATGTTTAGAGCTGTCTAGGGACAATTGTTTATCATTTTCCAGATAGACACTAACAACTTTAAAAATTCTCATTAAGTTGTTAAATGATGGATATCTTTGCTTCTTTTTCAGAACACCCATAAAGGCAATAATCATACTTGTTACTTAGGATGTTATTAAATATATTTATTAGCAGGAATATTTTAATAAAATCAATTAAAGGATTATCTTTTTATTAGCTGTCTTTTTTTTTTTTTTTAATGGGGACAAGATCATCAACTATAATCTTTGTGAATCCTCCACAGCCATCAAAATTATGGGTTCAAAAATACTATTCTGATTACTGGTTAGTTTGCTTGGGTTTATTTTTAAAGACAAGAAGAATCCCAGGAAAGAAAAACACTAGCTAAAGATCACTGCTGGCATTTGAGTAGAGCCCTTCAGCTTTTTATTGCCTGTTATTTATATCTCAGTCATGCTGAGAGTGCTTGCCATTGTGCTGAAGGCTGCACAAATGTAGTGTGATCATTGTGCTGAAGGTCTTTAAGGTATAAATAAACAGCACAAAAAGCAAAAGGAGGGGCAGAGCACCATGAATAGATGTGCTCACGTTCATGTCTGAGGAGAGAAGGGAACACCAAGTGGAGTCTATCCCAGAGGTCTGCCCTGGCTCTCACTGCTTTCTGGAGCACCCGTGGCTAAGCTGGCACCGTGTTTGCCCTGGCACAGCCCTGGGCAGGGCACAGGCACTGAGTGGTGCAGCTGCAGCCTCAGGTGGCACAGCTGCATGGAGCAGCACGTGCTGCTTGGAAGGCAAGGCAGGCAGACTGCATTGAGCAAGTGAGAGGGCAGACTTGGGGTATTGGTAGCAGACCTGCCTCAGGGACACTTTGGAAGGGTTGCAACATTGGTTTTCTTGAGAACTCTGTGCCAAATCGTCTTCCTCTGAGCTACAGTGTGGGAAGTGCCCTGTTAAAAGATGAAAATAATTCTTACTTTAAAAATTCTTACTAAAGCAGTGTTGTATGACTGCCTTTTACTCACAGTAATACTGAAGTGATCCAAAATAAGATATTGATTGTGACTTCTGAGATGTTCATTCAGTTCAGTGACAATGTGTGATGAGAATCAGGAAATGTGTTTTTCTTTTCTTCTCTTTTTCCCCCCAGGAATTTGGAAAGTCCTGGGAGGAAGTGCAGTCAGAGGATGACCGGGAATTACTAGATAACCTGGAAGAGTAAGAGTTACTTCTGTACCCATTACACAGACTTGCAGGACCATCATTTTTTGAAGTAGTTGCAGGGAAAATGCTGTGCACAGTTAGCACACAGTTTAAATTCATTTGAGCCAATCAAATCAACTCCAAATTGTCCACATTAAAAACACTTCTCAGCAATGAGAGCTGTAAACTCCATATTTCATCCACAAGCCTGTTCTTTGTTCCCCTAGAGCTCAAACAAGAGCCTTCTGAGTTTGTAATGATGCAGACAAAATGCATTATTCTTTAGTTTTGCACCAGAAAACAGTTGAACAGATTCTGCTCAAATTTAAAAATTAAAAGTGAGCATCAAAAGTGTCAGTATGAAGAAGAAATTGTATTAAAAAATTGATAAAAAGGTAATAACTAGAGATTAAAGAAGGATTTCAAAGGAAGCTTCTCAGCAGTGCTGATTGAGGGCAACATCCACCTCCTCTGCATTCTTCTGTGGTCCAGGCCCTCAGATCACTGCAGAGGTGATTTCCTTGGCCATAGAAAATTGAATAAGCAGGAAGTAATTTATGGGAATCAAGGTCCCTGATCTTCCTGATTCTCTCTGTGTCTTGAGGTTAATTTTACTTGACTCTACCTGGTGCAGTAATAGTTCTATCTCTCAGCAGCATTAGGATTTAAATGGATGTTTTGGTAAAGTATTCTCTGTGTACTTGTCTAAATGTAGCATAAGTGAGTAATTAATATTTCATAAGTAAATAACACTTAGAGTTAGCTCTGCCTCATGAATATGACTTTGGCTGGTGTATTGAAAGATTAGAAAGGTATACAAGAATTTTAAAAGACCTTACACAAATAAATACTGAAAGCAATATTTAATGACTTGACAAACTGGATAGAAATTGAAGTTAGGATTCTGTTTATTAGTGCAGACAGTTTCAAATAGGATTAAATGGCTGTCTGCATAGAAATTACCCAATATTAACTGCTCAGTCTGTCTCAAATTTTTAATTTTTTTAGACTCTACACCAGATTGTAATCATGTATCCAGCTATAAATCCACACTGTCTTTTCCACCCCTTTAAAATACTCAGTTTCTCTGGATTTATTTCTAGGGTTGAGAAAGCAGAATCTGAATTGCCCTTTCTCAAAATGTCTCTTCTCTTTCCTAAGACTAAATTAATCTTTTTGACTTTTATTCATAAGAGATTGGTCTGACTGGGAAGAGCATCCTGTATGTGCAGTTTGCCTGTTCTGTGAACAGCAAGCAGACACCACAGAAAAACTGTATCTTCACATGCAGGTAAGACTTCTTCAAAATAACAGTTTTTTCATCACTGTGGAATTAAAGATTGTGTTTGTAATGCCTTTATTAAGGTCAAATCAGCTGCTGCATTAAAATGCCCTCTTCAGCACAGAATTAAAATATTGCTTACACCTCCAGCAGAATTAAAATATTGCTTGCACCTCCAGCATTGTTCTTTAAAACATGCAGAGAAGTCAAGCTTTACATTGAGAGTATGACTAGCTACTACTTGTGAGTGTACAGACTGCTACAGGCAGTAAAGAAACAGCATCTTTGATACCAGAGTGGTTTTATTATTTAATATATTTTATTGTTAGCATCTGTGTTTCACTTTTAATAAACTATTTAACAGTATTAAATATGAATGCAAAAGTTTCTGATGAACCAAAACTTCTGGGGTTTGTTTCATGCATTCACGTTTGTGTGTATGTGTATTCATGTGTATGTCTGTGTCAGCCCATGAGCTGAGCTGTTTTTAACTTGGAATAGTAGAAGTAGTGGAAATAAGTGGATTTTTTTCCTTCCCCCCTTTTTTTTTTTTTCCTCCAGAAATCACATGGATTTCACTTTCCTAAAATAAAGTCAGAGCATGGTGAGTAAGAAGGGCCTGTAATTGTCAGCATTTGCCACTAGTGTGGAGAAAACCACATCATAAGAATAGTGGAAAACAAGTTTATCAGTTTTATTTTTGTAGAGACATTTAACTTTTCCATAATGGAAACTGTTTCTGCCAGCTTACAAAAGCAAGCCAAGAACACTTTATTTTTATGGAACTGTTGCTACTGCCAAGGATGTGTGCTATTTTCTTTAGACCCATTGGATTCTTTTGCAGAGTAGCTTCTACAAATACCTGCTCTATGAGTTCCAGGTCTGGCTGCTGGAGACTTGGAAGTATTATTATTATTCTTGTTGTTGTTGTTGTTATTATTATTATTATTATGCCTGTTTATGCTTGCAAGCCATGAGCTTTGTTTGGCCAGTGTTTGCTTTCTGCTATGGAATAGAATCATTTAGGTTGTGGAAGACCTTTAAGATCCTTGAGGCCAACTATTAACCCAAGTCCACCACTAAACCATGTCCCTGAGTGCCACATCTACAGGTATTTTAAATACCTCTAGGCATGGTGACTCAGCTCCTTCTCTGAGCAGCCTGTACCAAGGCTTGACAAGCCTTTTGGTGAAGAAATTTTTCTTAATATCCAACTTAAATCTCCCCCTATCACTTGTTACATGGAAGAAGAGACAGACCCATACCTGGCCTCCTTTCAGGTAGCTGGAGAGAGTGATTAAGTCAGTCTGGAGCCTCCTTTTCTCCAGGCTGAACAGGGGCAATCCCTGCTCTGCTCCTGCTGGCCACACTATTGCTGATACAGGCTGGGTGCCATTGGCCTTGCTGGCCCCCTGGGCACTCGTGTTCAGCTGCTGTCACCAGCTCCCCAGGTCCTTTTCTGCTGTGCAGCTTCCCCCAGCCTGTAACACTGCCTGGGTTGTGTGACTTCACTTTGTCAAACACAGTACACTGGCATCCTGACCCAGGCCTTTAGAGAGGTTTTATCCCTTACCCCCTTCAAATCTAGTTTGAAACTGTCTCAATGAGCCCTGCTAACTCCTGTGCAAGGATCCCTTCCCCTTCTGGGACAGGTGTACCTCATCTGTCACCAGCATGCCTGGGCTCGTGACACACCCATGATCCAAATACTCCAAATTCTTCCAGTGATGCCAGGCTTGGAACCAGATATTGATCTGCTGGCTCTTCCTGTTTCTTCCCTCTTTATTCCTTGCAACTGGAACACTGCTTGTGCTCCTGACCCCTTGAGCAGTCTTCCCAAGGCCCTGCAGTCTCTCTTGATTGTCCTGGGACTTCTTGTTGCAACTTCATCGCTGCCCACCTGAGAAATCACTAACAGATAAATACCCATGAGGGCAGGAAGGTTTCTCATCACACATTTAACCTGAGCCCCAAGGAGGCAGCAGACTTCCCCTAAAAGTGAGTCTGGTTCCTAGGAATAAATACTTATTAATTTGCTAAGATACAGCATGCAGGCAGTGCTGTCTTCAGTAAACTCTTATCAATTCTTATGCTTAATCCACTAAATAATTTTTAAATTAAGTGCTTGTTCACTACCCAAGTGCTTGTTCACTACCATCTCTCCCAGGTCTGAACTTCTATCAGCAAGTAAAGCTAGTGAATTTCATCAGAAGAGAAATCCATCATTGTCGTTGTTACAACTGCCAGGAGAAATTTGAATCCAAAGGAGGATTGATAAGTCATATGGAAGAGACCAAGCACATTGCATTCCTGCCAGCCAGGTCTACATGGGATCAACCACAGTAAGGGCAAATACATTTCTTCCAGCATTTTTACTTTTCCTTAATAATTTCTGTGAAATGATAAGTTGAAAGTTCTGGGATTTGCAAATGCAACAGTGCCCTGAGCTCCCTAACTCTAGTGGCCCAAATAAAATAATAAATGGTCTCAGAACTACTCAGAATTAGAAATCTCTATACAGTCTGAAGATAAGATGAACATAGGGTACTGCTCTTCTAGTTTCATCCAGGATGTAGTGTTCTTATACATGGGATCTGCACTTTCAAGCCTCTGTCCTAGAGAAGTTTGTTGTTACAAAATTGTTCTAGAACAAACACTTTCTTTTGCATGTCTAATGTAGATATATGCATGATGTCTAGCTAGCTTTAGGCATCAAAACAAGATGGTTGTTTACCCATAGTTTTTTCCATGGAAAATAGACAGTGTAACAAAGCACTGGTTCAGACTCTAAGTAAGCTGTATGGGTCCAGGGGATGATGCTCTCTACCAGGTGGTAGAGCACAGGGAGTGTTCTAACTCAAACACCTCAGTTCAGCCTTTGTTGAGGGACAAATCTGGATCTGTAGTCTCTTTTGTAATATATGGTTGAAGAAATAGGAGGAAGGGCTCATCTGTTGTCAGCTCTTCTCTGTGACTGTTCAGTTCTTCTCTATCAACTGCACTGCAGTTGGTTTTTTGGGCGTGCTGTTTACTGTCATTCCAGACAACCAGACTTGCTCATGTTTCCTTTTTAAAACTCTTGTCTCAGCCTCTCAAACAAAATGTGTGACTGTCTATTAATCGTGTTTTGTTGCTTTCAGGTATTATTTTCCTACCTATGAAAACGATATTCTCCTGTGTACACTGTCAGACAGTGAAGATGCAAAAGCTGAGGATCAAAGTGAAGAAGTGCCTGTTGTAGGTGAAGATATATCCAGTCTAAAAGCTCTCAAACAGAGCAGTGTTTTAAACCAGCTTCTGTGGAAAGAGAACAAGAGTCAGGAGAAATTTTGACCTGGGAGTACAGTGGCTGTCCTTTAGTGCTTTTTCTGCAAGACAAAAAAAAAAAAAGTTATTTCAATACTATTGGAATACAGTTAAACCCACAAATGTTATCATTATGGGACAAATACTAAAAAGTGAATGCTAAATAAAAATTAAGTGTTAACTTTGCTGGTGTGTCCTTTAAATTTTAGCTTTATTTTAAAACTGAATGCTTGATTTTCTGCTAGGATCTTCAAATAACCTTAGTGCATTAGAGTTACTTACAATTTTTCATTCTTTGTAAATTTTTCCTGAATGAATCAGAATATGAATTCTATTTTAAGGCCACCTTGTGAAAGGTGAGAACAACTGAGACGATGTTTAAAGCCAGTGAGTAAATCTTCTGTGTGCTATTGCTGCTAGAGAGCAGACAGAAAATGTAATTCTTGGTCAGGTGTGTGAAGGAAATCCTGCTCATTTTTACCTTAGAACTTTTGGAAAATAAAAATAAATCTGTATATCTCTATTATTAATCATCAGTATTTAAGACATATGGTGCCTATTCTCAAAAGTAGCTTGGAAACATCAGAAAAGCTCTGCCTGCCCCATGAATATCTGACTGCATGAAAAATTGCCAACCCAAAGTCTAATTATTATAGGAATAATTGCAATATTGGTTGCATCAAAAATCCAAATAATTTAAAGTATATTTCTTGTATGGTTATGAGCTGAGGTTTTAAAGAATGACTTAAGGAATTGCAAACACATAATCCAAATTAAATCCTAAAAATCTCAAGTCCAGAAAAGTTGTCATATTTCCTTTTCAAGTTCTCAAAGTGGCAGAAGGCCTTCAACATGTCCAGAAAGAATCTCAGTCTTGGTAGGGTAAAGCTGCTCAGAGCATAGGTCCTGCTAGGATGTTCCAAACTAAGTATTCCTGAAATGTTAAGTAGTTCCAGAGTTCAGGTTTAGCTTTCTATAATATGTGTAACCTCTTTCAAAAGTGTTAATACATTCTTTTTTCTTCTTCAGGTCAGTGTTAGAGCACTGGCTGAAAGAAGTGGCTCATTGAAGTCTTGGCTCAGTGCCCTTCCCTGCCTCAGAAGATTCAAAGCTGCAGCTTTGCCTTTGCACAGCCCTCATTACCTGAAATTCCTTGCTATCAATAAGAGTTGTTGTTGTTTGTCTTTATACAGTGATTGTGAATTATAAAGCAGTCCCTGGGAGCAGGGGCTAAAGTGCAAATCTTTAGCCATGTTCTGCTAAGCCTCTGTGTCCCCCCTAATTCACCCTGCAATCTTATTTGCATCAGTTTCTTTTCATTTGCATTGGACTGGTTTTCTCCTGCCATTACGCATCACCCTCTAGCACCTCTCTTTGCTTTCTCTTCCATATTTTTTCTTAGGCCTGGGTGCTCTGGAAATAAATTAGACCAAAAGGATACTGAAAGTGCACTGAGTAACACAGATCAGCCACATAACTGCAGAGTGAAACGGAGACAGAAGCAGTGTCTGACTCTGTCAAGAGGAAATGGGATAAAAGAAGTGCAGCAGGTGCTGAGAATACAGACAGAAAAAGGGGACAGTTGTTGTCATAGGTTTGCATTGGTACAAAAATCTAGGAGGAGTAAGCACAAGCCCAATATTTTTTAACTAAAATGTCCTGACCATCTTAAATGAGCTATAATCTGTACTTCTTGCATTCGTAAAATTCTTAATTTCATACAGCAATTGCAATGGCTGTTGCTGCTTTTTTTTGCCCCCTAATTTTCTCCAAGCAGTTATTTTCTTCCTAACTTAGAAATTTATTTCAGTCTTTGCTTTTTAGTCAGGTTCTTAGCAGAGGGAATAAGAGTTAATGGGGCTTACATTAGTGATGTGTGTTGAGCAATGGAAAAAATCAGAAAAAGAACTATGGCAACAGCAGACAAATGAGTTTTATGGCAAGCCCATCTCAGGAGGGCACATTAAGGGAAACATAAAATTTTACTGATATATAATAAAATTAAATTGCAAAACGTTTCTTAATCATAAGGAATGTGGTGCTGAGTCATTCAAATCCCTACAAAATGAAAACAATGTCAGCAGTATGAAATGACTGCTGTTCTGGTTCTAGGAGAAATTTGAAAAAGCATTGTTTCAGTGCAGAATTAAGGGACTAAAGAGAAATTGTATAAATAACACAGACTGGTTGTCTGTTTTGAATAAAGAGAGAAAGGGACTTAGAAAGAATTCATAAGCTGTATATAAGTGGTCACTTGAAATATCAGGAACATGAGGAATCAGATTAGGGTTGAGCTTGTTACTTCAGTTATGAAATGGCAACAAAGTAGGTTTAAGTCTTTTGTAGGTTCAGAGAGAGGGTTGGTTATGGATTCTAGAGTAAAAAATCAAGCATTTTCAATTAGCCCAATGATGCTTGTTATTTTGCTGGAGCATACTTATTTGTTCATATAATGTCCACAATTTTCCCTAGGCATTCTTGTCCCCTTATCTGTTTTAAAACTGAAGCTATTTTTTGCCACAAATAGAGGACACAGTAATGACTGCATACAGTTATTAGGGGCAAATATGGTCTTCTAAAAAAAGTATTTTTGGAAGCATTGCAACAAAAATAATAATGTCTTAATTCTTAGAGTGGACCGAGTTCAGGTTGGCAAATGCTTTTGAGAGAGTCAGCTCATGAGAATGAGTACTTCTAATTGGTATGAAAAAATCTATACTGGTTTAACTCCAATTAACATTTCTTACAATAATTCTTCCTAGCCTAGACCTGGACTCCTAATGCACACTCACTTTTCTGTGTCTAAAGCCATGTTTAGAAGGACCTGGGTTAAAGGAAGAAAAATGCTTGTGTCCAGGTGGCTGGCAATCCTTCCTGCCCTTTTTACAACTATCTTAATTATGTCTTTGATGCTTCTCCACACTCAGTTTAGTCTGACAAGTCTGTGCAGACTTAATCTGACTTAAGGAGTTAATGGTTGTTGGCTTCCATTTAAGACACTGTTTCTGTTTCTCTCTGTTGCCTGGCATGCTGTGAGAGCTGTCAGCGTCTTCTCTTAGCTGGCTAAATGGTACCTGATGTGAGAAACTAAGTCTCTGAAAAGTCTCTCTGCTGTTGTCCTTTCTCAGTGTCATCGGTGCCTCTGAATTCCAGTCAGATCTCTACTAGTGAGGGAGGTGTTTGTTACAGTCTCTCTCTCTCTCCTCCTTCCATTTAACAGAGTGTTTGGCCTAAATCTGAGGTGGGACACTGAACTTTGAGTGGAAGTAAACAAGGTTACCAGTGTCCATTCTCAAATTCAAGTCCAGAGCAGACAGTGGACATAGGGCTTGGCATCATCTACTGTCTACTGGCAATGAACAGCAGCAAATTTCCTGGCTTTGCTCATGACTTGATGCTGTATTAAATGGTCTTGCATTATTTTCATTTTACTTAGACGTATACAGAGGACAAAGAGGATCAAAGATCCCTGGAGAAAAGCTGTATTTCACATTGGTAACATGAGAAATACTTTGTTTCCCCAGGGGGTTTTAAGTCAGGATGTTTTCTGAGGCTTAGTAACAACACAACAACTGAAGCATCTGTTGGTCAAATTATCAAATTATGCCTTCATCTGCTCCGACAGGTATGACAAACTTGGTTGGATAACAATTGTCACATGCAAGAGGTAACTTATAGCCCTAGCAGAAATTACTGCTTCCATGCAGTAGTCATTAAAATCAGCTGCTGTAGAAATAGGTGCAGCAGTGGTTGCATGTAAAATTAATCCCTTTTTTCATGAGAATTCAATGTTCTGTTCTTCCGAGTGCAGTTTTTTTCCTTTCTCTGGAAGTTTTCTCCTACTAAGCTGTGCTCAATTTGACTTCTTCCACCAGGAAGAAATTTTTAGTTGCTTCTTGAATTGGATTTTACATCTTTTGCCAAACCCTTGCTCATGAAGATGAAAAGTAACTATTTTAGTGATTAACATGTAACCCTTTAGTTGAATTCACTTTTGATGTTTTAAATCCCTGAAAAATTCACTCTCTCCATAAGAAGAGCAGGGGAATTAAGGATGTTTACAACTAAAAATACATCAGTTTTGTTTGCATAAATTTAGATAAAAATAAAAGTGCTTTTCTTCCACAAATGTACCTTTGAACACAATTTTCTCTATCTGGTTTATGATTTAGGAATGAAAAGCTGGCTATGTGGCTATGTGTAGGTTACATACGGGTCTAATGTCTACCCTTGCATTTTCATCATGTATGAAATGTAGTCTGTGGATCCTCGAGTCGTTCAGCTCGCCCTAAAGTGCCAGTGGCAGATTTCTAGTGCTACTGCTAGAACACTGATATGCTTCAACTCTAATTCTCAGTATAAACAAATGCTTCAAAATTCACATTTTGAGGGAGTCATGCAATGCATTTGTCCATCACATCACATCTCATGAGTGTGGAGTAAAATCCCTTAGAATAACTAGAGGCAAACTTTTGGTATCACCTCCAGCCACAGCTTCATTGAATGTCAGATTTACTTTTTATTCCTATGCTTTCTGGAAATAGCAGAACAATCTAGGAATAAATAATGCAGGAATTGCTAATTGCTCATTAGGGAGACTGTCTTTGTAAACCGCCTTCACAGCTTTGCAGAGCCAAGCACTGCTTTAACCTTTAGGTGGTTTTAAATTTAGGCTTCCAGTTGTACTGAGGTAATTTTGTTACTTTCTGATGCATATCTGTGTCTTCACACCACGTATGGAAATATTGCTATGGATCTTCACAAGAATTTGACCTGTGGCAATGAAGTGTTTTTTGTTAGCATCTTGGTGAAATGAAGAGCAGATAAGCACGGATGGAGCTTAGCATTTGTGAAGAACGACCGTGAGCATGTGACAATGCTTACCTCCTGTATTTTTACAAACAGTGATTTACCATGCACTCTTTGACAAATATTGTTACTTCCCTCTGCCTCGGTTTCCTAAACAGCAAGATTGTGATTCTACAATAACAACTTTTAGGAAGAAAACTACATATAGAAGACAGGATTCCAATGTATGCATGCAGTTTATCTGCATTAGCTGGGCTTTCAAATTTGAAATATTTAGTTCAGAAGGTGACTAGATCACAGTCAAAAGGTTTACTCATTCAAGAAGAAGAAACCTAATATTGGGATTACATTCCCATAAGGAAGCAAATGTTGGACATTTTGAAAATGACATTTTTTTAAAGAAGGGTAAACTTCCAAATCAGATCTTCCAAATATTTCCGATTTGCCTTCAGTTGAGGTTTTCAAGTAGAGAATGTATATTCTATAGAAGGTCCTCTGCTTTTAGTCATGTTACAGATCTTCCAAGTGTTCAGTTGCATCTTAAGGAAAATTGTTTTCCTGTAAGTAAAACATGATTGCATAGTGTAGAGTACCCATTGTTGGCACAGATGAGAGAAGATGTCCATGCTAGTCTGCTCTAGCCTTAAAAGGTATAAACCCATGAATTTTCTGAGATTAAAGGAAAAAAAATATATTGCTATAAAAAATATATCAAATGCTGTGCATCCCTAATTCATTTAATTGATCCATTGCTTTATAAGCAGACTCTATTTAAATCCTAGCTCTTTAAAAAGGTTTCAGGTGAAGGTTTAGTATTTTTCTCAAAAAGTGTACATGTGAGGTAGGTAAGACTAAGATTCGCTCAAGCTTGTTATTGCATTTACCTTGCCTTTCCTTCAGTGTAGGAAAGTCTCTGATTAAGACAGGACTTCTTTTTGTTATTAGAGCTGATACTTGGATATTTTCTTCTCAAAAGTTGCTGCAATGGTACTTTTGTTCCTATTGTCATCTTTACCAGAGGCTTGAGTTTTTTAATTTGCCTTGAACCACTCAGACAAACAGTTACATTTCAAGTTAGCAATCTGTGAAAGGACTCATGCTGGGACCCATGCTTCAATGCAACAGCATGGATCATTTACCATTGATGCTGGATTGTCCCTAGGGGTCTTTAAAGATGAAGGGGATGTTGTTCCTTCTGCCTCCTAGACTTTGGTGACACTGGGAAAGTTGTTTAAATGTCCCTAATGACTGATTTGAAACCAGTTAGATAGGATTCCAATCAATATCTAAAATGAATGTTGGCATCCTGTTGAGCAAAGATTTCCTGCTGTTTAGTTTTGTTTCCAGTTGAAAAAAAAAAAAACATTCTTAAATGTATGTGACAGTGTTTATGTACTAAATTTTTGGGGCTTTGTGCTGATTAAAAACAGTACAGTTCTAGAGTCTGCCCTCTCTTGTTTCTATGGTTTATTCTTCATCTCTTCCTCTGCCACCATCCCTCCTATTACCACTGGCCACCTCCCACTCCTCAGTCAGGTTTACCTTGCAGTCTTTCATCTGAAAGCTAGACTAAATCTTATTCCAATATTATTCCAAGCTAAGGATTTAGTAGATCTTCACACATGTGCAGAATTCCTCCTATGCAAACTAAGGGCTTTCTTTGCAGAGGCAGGGGAAGGCAGATGGGTTAAATGTTTTGGTGTTCTCTAGTCAAGAAGTAAAAGGCAAGAACATGTTTTCTGCATGGACATGGGATAATCTGTGTAAAAAACAGTAGTTAACACTACTTGTCTTGCAAAAGAGCTTTTGTTAAATCAATAATAATAAAATATGTACTAATCTATTGGACATAATATTTGAACATAATATAAGCAGATGACTGGTGTCATCTGTTGTGCAGGCTGTAAACTGGTGCTCTGGTAAGAGCATATACTACAAGTAGTAAAAGAAATCGGGATTTTAGGGATTTTTTTCTAATTTCAAAGAATCAAATAGTATTTTATGTCTTCCTTTGAGAAGGCAATATCCATTCAAGTGATTTGAACTTTTTGTCCAGGTATTTAGGGCAGACACTGCTTGCCCCTCTGAATTTAGACAGCAATTGAACTGGTCCTTGATGAGACACATGGTGATAAAGCAGACATCTGTTTAAAAAGTGATCCAATAAATCTCATTTTCAGTGACTGAATTAAAATACCCCTGATCTTTAGCTCCTTTCATTTTTTTTATTAATTATTTTTTGTTTACTTTATTTTTGTATCACATAATATGGAAGACAGGAGGCTTAGAACCTGGATATAGAAACTTAAGAAAAGGCAGAAGCCATGTAATAGTGGTGCAGATTGAGATGCAGGATTTCCAAAAATGTCAAAGGCGTGCCAATAATTGCATTTTTTTCCAGAATAATAAGAAATCGTGCAAAAATCTGAAATTAGGTTTTTGTTTTCTGAAATCAAACTTTAATTCTCAGGAATGGGAGACATTGAGAATACTTAGCCCACAGAAATTATTAGAAGGCCTATTTAGGAAGTAGATGTAGCTTATTTACACTTGAATACCGAGGAATAGACCGACCACCAGAAGTAAAACCTCCCAGACTTCATGAATCCTTCCTAGAAATTTTTCTTCCCTTCCCACCCACCTATTAGTCCTGATGTCTCAAATCCTGGAAGATCTTGAGGGCCCTTGGTTTCCCATGGTTTCAATGGGAGTTGCCAGGAGTAGCTTTCACATTCAGTCACCCAATGTATTCACTCCCTTTGCAGACTGCTGCAGCCAGGAACTGCAATATGTCACACTACAAGATATTTTCCTAGGGAGCAGTGCCTGTTTTTATGCCAAAGAGCCACACCAGTGCTTGCAAAGACACCAAGGAAGGGAAAGACACCAATTTTCTCCCCTCCCATCTCCAGCAGGTGAGTGACACTACTTCTGTCCTGTTCTGCAGCCAACTGAAAACTTGCCTTGTTCAAAATACACCTTTTCCTGTGGTGCTGGAAGGTAATGACCTCCCCATCCTCCAAGGACAGCCAGAAGAATGAGAAACCCTCCTGATTTCTTCTTCCAAGAGCACACTGTTTATATTCACCCTTCTCTGTTTTGAGGCAGAACACACATTTTTATCCCTGCCTCATCAGGTGGTGTAGGGGGTTGCAGGCAGATGGTTCACTGTCAGGCTCCAGATTTCTTTAATCCCTCCTTTCTCTTGAGAGCAATAGCTAATATGCCAGCTAAAAACACAACTAGAGCACTACTTACTGATGCTTTTTTGCCCAATGACTGCTGATATGGAAGCTCATATATATGCACAGATTACTTTTAGTGAAATCTCTGAATTTCATGGTTATATCCAAGTAAGGTTTTGGGTGCTTTAAAACTGAGCTAAGCAAGGTTCAAATTATTGGGTTTTACTCCAGTGACTGTTTGGATTTTATGCTATTCTCTGAAGCAGGAATTGTCCCTCCAGGCCACTGCCCTCAGCATGGGGGTTTAGACCTGTGCCTGTTCTGGTGCCACTTTCTTCTTGCATCTCTTTTGCAGCAAAACATCCATGAGACTGGAAAATGTTTAAGATGAGGCTGCCCGTGCAAAAAATGCTTTAAACATTTTTAGGCAGAGGAAGGTGCCAGACCAAGTCCCCACTCCCAGTGCATCTGTACTAACTAGGTTCTTACATAGCAATTCCCCCCACAGCATGAAAGCAAGCAATGAACACATTTCAATAATTTAAAACCAGATGAAAACAACCTCCAGGGAAGACTGTGAGCTCCATATCTCACCTAGATGGAATTTCTGCAGCTCTCATACAGGTAAATATACGCTAGAGACTGTGGATGCAAACATCTTTTCGGCTGGCTCCCTTTGCTGACTGGTTTGGGCTTTTAGTGTGCTTGTTGCTATGGACTAGGCAGGAAATGCAGGTAGCAGCTGGAGTTCTGTATTTCATGGCAAGGCCAGGTACCTAAGAGTTGCTGCACAGCATCTGAGCTGCTCATAAGGGCCCCAGAGCCCCCTGATGTGAGCAGAGTGGAAGCAGGGTGTGCCAGCGCGGAGACTCTGCGGCACAGCGCAGTGACCAGGGCTCACCTGCTTTGGCTCTCTGGGCTGCTACACAGTGAGTTAATAAACCTCAATCTGGGGCTCAAGGCAGCTTTTTGTTTCAGTGCTGTTTAACTTCTCCGGGTCCTGCAGGTAGCTGTTGCAAAAGTAAAAAGCACGCAACTGCCACAAGTTTGCCATTACTGGACTAACAAGCTGCAGAGGTCCCTCCTGTCCTTTTCTGCATAGCGTTGCTGCTCCTACTTGAAATTGGTTTTGTCACCAGTGACAGACTGCAAACCTCCTCACCTTTAGAAAGGTGACCGCTTTAGGCTCTGCATCCATTACTGTCACTTAACACATTGAGAGAAATGTAGAAACATCTGCTTCCATGCGACATGCTACAAACTTCCTATGAAAAAATCAGATGTGATGTTTTGACAGCTAATATTGCTTAGCATGCAAGGCAGGTTCTACCTGATGGAGGCAAAACCACTGTCAATGAAGTAGAAAACTTGAAATGTGCCAGATTCCTGGGCTGACAGGAATAGTACAGAGCAGGAATATTCAACCCTGTTTGTTCAGGAGGCGCAGACAGCTTAAAAACTTGTGGCACACACAGAGTCACACATGAAGGATATGTATTTGCTTTTCCCAGTCATTTTGGAAGCTGGCACTGGAGCATCTGGTTGGAAACCACAGACAGAACTCTCGGAAGAAATGAAAGGACTAAATTCCAGTTTCCCAGTGTCTTCCCAGTTTCTGGTTAATGAGAATTAGTGAGTTTTGTGTGAAAACACGTTCAGTCACATTAAAGTTTTGTGTAGACTACAATAGGTAAATGGCAGAGGTGAAAGGACAGGAAGAGCTGTGGGGCTGAAACCCCTGTAGCCAGCTGTGTAGTGCTTCATGTCCCCGTTCCTGCTGCATTGCTTGTCTTAATGAAGTAAATGTTCAGAGATACCAATCCGGGTCACTGGACTCAAATCATTCTGCAAGCACTTCAGCCCAGTAATACTAAAGAAGAGCTCAAATTATTTTGAGCCACGATGATCTTTTATTCATTATTTGCTGTGCCTTATTGATTGTCTCTCTTGCTTGTTTGCTCAAAGGGAGTTTAATTGCATTCAGGAGCTGAAAGTTTACATCAGGAGCTGAAAGTTTGTAACATCTGACAGTTGGTCTGGAGGCATCTCCTGGCTTTCAGGAGATTATTTTCAGAATATTAAACATGTGCATATTCACTGCTTTTCAGTGATCTGCTAACATCCAGGAGGTAAGATGTGAAATCTGAACTACCTCCACCCCAATGGTTTCTGCAGGCAGCACATGCAAAGAGAGTATGTAGGGGTTCACCACAAGTGTAGGCTTACTGGAGGAGGCACTTGGAGCTTGTGCCCTCATCCCTGCTCCCCTTAGTGTCCAGCATTTTTTATATTTTTCAATTAATTTCCTGGGAATAAATTCTAGTCTCTCTGACTTTCCAGAAGGTTTTCTTACAGGAAATCAGTTTGAAGTTTTGAGAATGCTTTTAGCAAGTATTTGTATTTGTACTCAGAGTAGCAAATCAAGCACACACATTATTATCTGCTGGTAGTTCTTTTTCCTTCAACAGCCTCATGGAACACTCAGCTCCAGCTCATTTTTGTGAGGACACATGTCAGACAGTCCCTCTCCAACTTGCTTGAGTGCAATGCAATTTAACGCAGGTCAGGCAATCTAAGAAGAGCATACAAGGCCAAGCAGCTGCATTTGCTCTTCTGGGAAATTGAAGGGAATTGAAAATTTCTCATTATATTCGTGCCTTTGTATTAGAAAGGCAGTTTATTCCAGCCTCAGAAGTTTGCTACCCAAAACTTCTGTGTTAGCACTTGGCTTTTTTTAGTGAAAAACTGGGGCGTGGGGGGAAAGGAAGACAGAAATGCAGTTGTATTAGATAAAACTGCAAACAGAAGGGCAAAAGCAGCCTAAGTGACATTGTGGTATTTTCTGGACTGTTTACAGAAAGATGCTGGACCTCAGCTCCCCATCCACTGTAGAGGACAGTTATTTATCAGTATGACTGTACTTCATGCATTGGAACAATTTGCCAAGAATGTTTTCTTGCAGAGCAAATTTTGTAAATGTAACATGATGGTGTAACCCTTGTATGTGGGAGACGAGTGCAAACCCATGCCCTTGTAGGAAAAGTTGTTCTCCAGAATTATTCGGAAGTCAATAAGGCACTTGTCATTAAGGCTGTTAATTAGAGAGGGAGGCAAGCCCTGTTCCCACAGTTTCCAGCACTCGTCCTTGGGTCCACCTAAGAGCTGAGGCAGCAGTGCTGGTTGTGAGGATGAAAAGCATTTCTAAGCATTACACTGCATTTCTTCAGCTCTTTGAATTAAATATGCTAAAATACTCAAACAAAGTGACAGTAGAGCAATATACACCATAGGTATATGGCAATAAGCTTTGGGCAAGAGGGAAAGACCCTGTGCACTATCATGTGAGAATCCCAGGGACACCTTCAGGATCAGGTGGAACCTGCTCTCCATCTTTGCTCACCTTGTGTCTACTTGCAGTGATTATTTTAGGATATTATCCTGAAAACCTTTTTCCATTCCCAATACACATTCATTTGCATTCACATGGGATAATACTCTGCAGTTGTTACTAACTAGATTCCGAATAGCCTTTTCCAACTAGAGGTATTGCTCAACAGGAGCAGAGGAATTTGAATGAAAACCCACAGTTACCCAGCAGGAATGAGGAATCACTTCTAATCTTCCCTCTGAAATTTCTATATGTCATTGAAACACATGGGGTCTTATATGAATCTTCCATTATCTGTGGAGGAAAAATCCTTGCTACTTTACAATAATTGTGCTATCCTGCAAGGAGAGCTGCGAAAACATGGCTATATTTTAAGGCTCTTTAGCCAAATATTTTTTTTTGTGACTTGACCTGGGTCTGCTTTGAGTTTAATTTAGAAACCTTTCCAACTCAAAACACATGGGAGTACATCTCCATCACGAGGCAATTCAGTGGAGAAACACCACGTCACCTCCACATAAGAGCTTTTGGGTATGCTATTATGCCTTGCAGACAGTAGTCAAGCTGTGCCAATTGTTTCATGGTGCCTGCATGTTACAAAAATTGTGCATATTCAAACTGGGACCGCCATTAAAAGATGTCTGTGGTAGGGAAAGGCCAAGGTAAGGTCTGCTAGAAGTTTTGCTGACTAAACATCCTTGCTTTAAATCTTCACTCACAGTAAAAGGGTGTGAAAGGGCCATTCCAGAAATACCGCCTCTGATCTCTGCCTACAGACAGGGAGGTAGAGGTTAAACCCTAACTTGTCAAGTCCTTTTTAAGAATCATTCATATACTAATCCTACTGAGAAATCAGCTATGGTTGGAGACACAAAATGATCCCCAGACATGAGAAAAAGCCCTGATAACTGCCCAGGGCTGCACTCAAAAGTTCATGTACAACAGCAGGGCTCAGTTAAATCCTCAATTACCGTGAATGCCCTGAAAATCTGGCATTTCCAGCTATCAGACATGCAAGTTAGGGGCTCTGCACAGCCTTTTGCAGACTGCTGATTTGCAAATCTGGCTAGAAGTAAGTCAGGAAAACAAGTGAGACAAGGGGCAGCCTGGCTGACTGCTTGTGAAACCCTTCTGTTGGAAACAGGCTCCATGCCAGCTTCTTCCTTTCTATGATGTTTCCCTTTCAGGTTTGAGTCCACTGTCTACCTCTGCCTCTTTTGAAGATTTTTTTTCTCCTTTGAACATTGCGTTCTTGCTTCATGGGGAAGCAGAGCCATGGGAGCATCAGCCAAAAAAACCCAGCCAAACAAACCTCATTTGTAGCTCAAGAATCTAGAGTTGAGGCCTCTTACTTCATTTGCTTTTGGATCTTCACACATATTCAAACCCCTTACAACCTCAGTTCCTGCTGGTAGCAGTGGGTTTGCCAGTTCCCAGTTTCTTTGAGTGGTAGAGGTATTGTTAGGGCATCATCTATATCTGGAAGAGAAGGCAATTACTTTGAAACCTATGTAGCAATTGGGACCTAATTTCATTAAAAAGATGGAAAGACATTTTTCCTTTTTTCCTTAAAAAATAGGATCCCAGCTTGATAATGCCTAAGAAAGCTCTGAAACACTTGCTGAGCTAGTTGAAATAGATAAGCCTAAAAGAGATTCTCCACAGGCAGTTACAGAAACTTCAATCTGAAATATTGATCAGGTAAACTGTTGGAAAAACACAGTGATGTACAGCCATGCTACACAGCCTAACCTTGCCCATTCATGCTTCAAGTAACAGCCCAAAACAGCCAAGTGCCAACATTAATGTTGGAAGGAGGCACTTTTTTGTTGTTTTTTGTTTAAAGTAACTTTGTCATGTCTCAGGCTGTACATCCACACCAGGAAAAGAAAAGGAAATCAAAGTGTTTCTTAAGCTAATTCCCCCTCTGGAAAGCATCACACTGTGCCACTGGCCAGCCCAGACAGACCCACCCGCCACTGCCACCTGTCCCCAGCAGCTCCCTGCATCAGGTCATCCTCCTTGTATTTCCAAAGGTTGGGAACCTTTCCAATCCCGGTCAGGGGCTTTTCCACACAGAGTACAAAAGGCCTTGATCAGGGCTGTACCAAAGCCAAGCCTAACTTTGAGCTTCCCTTTGTTTTCTCCAGAAGAAGAGTCTGACACTTCCCAGCTAGCACAGTGGAAGATGCACCAGCTGAATCCAGTTGTCTGCAGCCACGGCTGGGTGCTAAGATGCTTGTGTTTTCAGATATCTAATGTTAAAAAAAGACTATACATCTTTAGTAGACTATACATCAAAAGAAGTGTCTTTCTTTGGAATTAGTATGTATTTTGTAGCACATTTTCAGGAGTTGAAAACTGCATGGAAAGTGGAAGGTACTGCAACTGCCATGAGTGGTAGGTGCAAAACCAAGATTTCTCAACAGAGCAATCACAGGAGGTCATGTCTGGGGACAAGCTTTGTGAGGAAGAGGAGGAGAACATGGTCCTTCATGGCCAAGCAGAGACCACTGCCCCAGCAGCTTCCTCAGTTCAAAGCTGAATCTCAGGACAAAGGCTGGACACACAAGCCTAACTTTGCCCATTCATGCTTCAAGTAACAGCCCTTACAGTGCTGTTCAGAACATGTACATGTACAGTGCATGAGGTAACCTGACCAAAGCACTAGGATTGAGGCTGCTGCAAACTTCTCTGTATTATGGAGATCTCTGGGAATTTGGCAGCAAAAACACATAGGCAGTCAAATAAAATATACACATCAGAACTACAGAGACTCAGAGACAGCTCAGATTTAGGCATGTTAAACCAAGTCTTCTCAGGCTGCAACAAGGGAGAAGCTGGTCTCATTTCTGTTCCTTAGTACAAGCTTCAGAAGACAGGACAGTGCCCTTTCAGGTGGTCCAGTTTTTTTGTAAAATTAGATATTTTAACCCTGATCACAGACAGGGTCACGCAAACAACAGATCATAATTTTCATGTCTGCAGTATCATTTCATTACCACTAAAATTACCATCAGAATAAATCAAAAGACCATAATCTGTCTATTTCTCTGCTGACACAAATACTACCTTAGGCTGGACAGGGCAATTTGAGAAAGCTTAAAATCAGAGAAAAAAATCTAATCCTCCATGTAAAACACTGTCACTTGAATAACTAAACTGCACAAACTGTAATGCTGATGGAAACCCAGAGCAGAATTCAAACCAGCTTTAAATATGTGCAGCTCATTCCTTCTGTTCTGCCACATCATCATCCAAAGAGGAACACATAGACACAAAATGATTCATGCAGGAAATCCAGAATACTGCAGAATTCATCTCTCTGCTGTGACAAGCTCATCCTAGTTTCATGTATTTTATTTCCAATGGAAATATCTTTCAAGACACTGCTTCCATGTTTTATCCAGGTTACTTGGTATGTAGCATGAGTGACATACCTTGACACAGGCAAGATTTAGCATATACAGCACAGTGTTTCATGAATTATGTGTTTCTCCATTGCAGTCCTACAGGCTGGAGATGTCAGTGCTGCAGACTCTGTTCAGACAGGAGCCAAGTTTACATCAAAGAGAAGAGGAGGGAGAAGGAGAAGGAGAAGAAGGAGAAGGAGAAGGAGAAGGAGAAGGAGAAGGAGAAGGAGAAGAAGAAGAAGAAGAAGAGAAGAGAGAAGAAAGAAGAAGAAGAAGAAGAAGAAGAAGAAGGAAGAAGAAGAAGAAGAAGAAGAAGAAGAAGAAGACGAAAAGATAATATTTGAGCTTGGTACTTTTTGGTATTGGCTTTTTGCCACGTTTTTTGCCTACCTTCCCTAATCATTTGTATTGCTACTGCAGTCACTCTCTTCCCTTGATGGCCTGAAAGTCCCCTTACATTTTCACAGGGTTTGAGTAGAATCCTGCAAAAAGAAGAGATCAGAGTGGTTTGTCATCAGCAGCTAGGATGCTGCAGGGCTTGCTGGGGGTACAGCAAGCCAGGGTTGCCCCCTACTTATAAAAGCTGGTGTTTTCGTTGCAAGGCACGAAAAAAACCACAGGTAATGAAGAAAATGTAACTGCATCTTAAAACTGATATTTGCCAGCATCTGTGTCTCATTGTGAAATTCAGTGCACTGTTATGGAGAAATGAGTAAGTTGCAAGGCAGAGTCTTTCTGTGAGTACTGTTCTGTGTGCTGGGTTACAAGCCAGGGGACAGGGGAAGCACTCGCTTGCATGGGTACAGCAAAGCATGGTGTGAGCTGGGCCCTGCTGCTGGCCTTCCCTCTCCCCACTGGCAATAAGGGCGCTGACACAAGGGTTGGCACAAATGCATTATAAAAGACAAAGCAACAGGAACTTCCATTCCCTTAACAAATTTTGAAAATATTCTGCTCGTGTCTCAATGTGGCATGTTTTTGCAATTAAAATCTCCTTTTTTGTGAGGGTGACTTCACACTGTGTTAGGGATCAAGAGCATAAAAACATAACATGGATGCACCTGAGTAAGACATAAATTAAGCCAAAGTTAACAGAAAACAGAATGGATTTTAAGCAGCATTTTAGTCCACTTCTACTCCATGACTATGACTTTTGAAGGATTGGTTTGACAGCACAGAAGGAAAAAAGGCACAATATTTTTTTTAAAACAGTACAAAGGCTTTCAAAAAGTTTTCAGAGCCTTTTAATCCTACTTTGGTATTCTGACAATCTTCCTCAATTAAATACTTCCTCAGCATCAAAGACATCACTGGTGCTCTCAGGAGAGCTCTGTGGCACTTCTCCTTCCAACAACCACCATAGTGTTGCCCACATCTTTGGGCAGATTCTCTGCCACATCCTGTAGGTTTGCTCAACAGGGGAGAGAGGTGTGAGCAATTGGCTTGGCTTTTGTTTGTCTTAGCTTTTTAAATCATCTGAACTCCCCATGAGTAATTTTTCCAGTAGGTTTTGGTCTCCCCACTCCCATTCCCCTTTGGTATCTGCCTGGACAATGCTCACTGCTACTTGTACCTACACTATAAAATTTTATTTAAAAACTTCCTAATACTGCCAATATGGAAGTGCTTAGCAGTTTTGGGTTTTTTTTCTAAAATGATTTTATTT
The DNA here is from genome assembly GCF_022539315.1 of Serinus canaria. NCBI lineage: Eukaryota > Metazoa > Chordata > Aves > Passeriformes > Fringillidae > Serinus > Serinus canaria. The sequence goes on along the minus strand of NC_066314.1, from coordinate 25,870,226 downwards.
CCTCTTTTGGTCCCACAGCAAGTTTTGCTGACTGTAGTCTATGTTAACAGTAGGGCAAAAAATGGTGGGAAAGGTCAGGAACTCCAAGAGATGGAGGGACACAGTGACTCTACTAAAAGGCTTCTTTCTGCTTCAGGCAGTGCACTGTGACTAAACAAATGGGAAGCTGAAGATAAGTTAGAGGAGAAAAGGAAGGAGATTACAAAAATAAAGGCTGTTTCTCCTTGGGGATGATCTCATATCTGAACAACTGAACTCTCACTTCCTCATCCTTTGTCTTCTGCTTGTTACCAATGTTGGCACACGGAAACCAGGAAGGAAACAGAACAAAACAATTTTAGGGTGATAATGTTATTGGCAAATATCTGAGAATGCTAGTAGGAATCACCATTTTCCTTATTCATTAAGAGGTTTTCAAAAATATCTCCTTAGCCCAACCTAAAAATGAAGGAAATATCTGGGGAAGGTTGGTTTCTTTTGGTTGTTTAAAAATAGCAATAAATACTCATTGCAGAGCAGTCATTTAACTAGGACTGCCTCCACACAAAGGAGATGCATTTCAGGCTCTGCCAAAAGCAGGATGGAAGCCACTGACTTAGGACAGTTTGCTCAGGACTCCGTTCCTGCAGCTTGCTCTGTGCTTTGGCTGTGGTGGTACCTGTGTGGCTGCACCCTAGCTGGTTACCCAAGCCTCTCCACAGGTGTGAGCAGAGACAGAAGCTGGCTGTGCAAGGGGAGGGCTGAACTTCAGCAAGTGTGCACAGCCCAAATGCACCAGCTGCTGGTATCACAGTGGAGGAAGATCTCCTCCACGCAGCTTTGCTCCCAGAGGTAGCAGTCAGTGTGTGCCAGCCTTGCTGCTCCTTCTGCTGGAGGGCTCTCTGCTTGCCCAGAAATAATGAGTGGTCCCCTTGAAAGTGAAACCCCCAAAAACATGGTATTTCTGCATATACTTGCAGAGGATTTATAGGTAGCTTTAGCCTTCAGAATTTGGAAGATGGAAAAAAAAAAAAATATCATGGGAGTTAGTTTCTAGATAGCTCACACACAGGCTCGTTGGGCTCTTTGTTCTCATTGTCAAGGGAAACTAAAACATCTCCAGACTGAAAACTAAAGAATCTGGCCATGCCAAGCAGTTTATGGTGTGACCACAAACAGAGAGCAGTGCCTTGCCAGAGAGGTTTTCTCTGCTTTTCTGTGGACCCAAGCCATTCCACAGCAGCCCAAGTCCCTGCTCCCCAGAATGTTGTGATGCAAATGGCAAACATGGGCTTGCAGCTCCTCTAATTTTCAGGCAGCGGTATTAGCCGAGCTGGAAGATTGAAATGGCAAGCCATGAGTGAAATTAGTGTATTGTGGTAGAGTAAAAGCATTCAGACTGACTTCAAGTGCCATGCATAAGTAAGACACCATTTTCTTTCTCCTACTTAGCAATTCTTTTTCTTTATACTCCATTTACCCTGTATTAAGTATTTATAAGAGATCACTTTAAATCCCCTTTGCAGTCAGCATGTGTATGTCAAGACACATGCCTATTTGCTGAGGCTGTATAGCCAGGAAAACACACTGTGGGTAATTGCTGCTGTGAGAGTTTTGACTGAGCAGGTAAAAAGTAGATAAGTGCCTTCACAAAAGAAGCTATTTTTTTTCATCTGCCTACTCTTATGTATGCACAACTCAAATTCATTTTGCTAGGAATGCTAGCATGTGCTTGAGAAATAGCTGTTAATCTGGGGAGAACCAAGTGAATTTCATGTTTTGTAACTAGAAAATTACTTTCTGCCCATATAATAAGGCAATGTATGTGCTGTGTCTGGGAGGCGCAGTGTGGTACTGCACCCTGTTGGTCTGTGGTGTTATGAAAGCCCAATTGCATTCTCAGTACAATGTGAGGCAATTTCTTTTATATTAAACCTTTATTTCAGGCAAGCTGGTTCCAAATGCAATGTAGGGACAGGTGGGATAAAAAAAGAAACTCATCCTGGCAGAGAGAATGTGACCTACAAAAGTGAGAAGAAAAAGTTGTGTTAGAAAAGCAGCTGTGATTGAAGTGTTCTCTCTCACTAGTCAGGGCGTGGAAGCAACAAAAAAATAATCAGCAAGCGAGGAAAAGGAAAGCAGGCGTTCATGTTACTTATAAGGAAGCAAGAAGGATGTTTTAAATCATTAGAAGGGTGACTTAAAAGTGTGGCTCATGTGGTCCACATGTCCACAAAAGAGTCAGTTTAGGAGAACAACATTTTGGGAACTTGGTGCCAAAACTCAAATTCCAGAAAAGGTAATTCCAGGAAGGATGTGCCTGATTCAGCCTTATTTCCTGAGTACATGGCTACTGAACTCATTCTAGCTCAGAAAGATGACATCAAGGTGGCCTCCCAGCAGAGGAGGAAGAGCAAGCATCTTGGAAGGGGGCCAAGGCAAAGGGCACAAGTGCCAAGGGTCTGGCAGGCTGTAGGAGGCAGGGTGTATATGCAGTCACAATGCCGTCACGAAGTAGACAGCAGGATTAGGGACATCACATCTTATAAATCAAGCCAGGCAGAGATGTTCAGAGGCAGATCCTTGGTTAGGACATTCCTCTGCAGAGAAGCCTTGCCCGTGCACCCTGCTGATTATTTGGTCATATGTTCCCTTGCCATGAGCAGTGTTTCATAGCTGAGCCAGGAAACAGTGCACACTCATCGGGTAGCCTTTGCCCAAGCAGCCTGCAAAATTAACTCATCCTCTTGAACCACTGACTCAGTGCTCGCACAAGACTGTAACTTCACATATGTCATTGCTCTTAACAGTTCTTTCTTCATCCATTCCTACAGGTTATCTGTGTTGTGCCACCACCTTCTTGGAGGGGACTTCCCAGTGAATGCAGAGATCAGACAGTGGTTGTCATATCCTTGCTTGCTCCCGTGCTACTGCCCATCCTCCTACCTACAGAGAGCTCCTGGTCCTGACTGGCCTTTTCTTTAATCAGTCTTGGCCTCAATGACTTACCCTAAGGCTAAATAGGATAGAAATAAGCACCAAAGACAAGCAGCTGGTTACAGTAGCTTCTGGACTAGCACCTTAAGGGAATAGGTTTTAGGATGTTCAGAGTCTTTTAATAATTGTTGACAGTGGTATTTTATATCCAATGCATTGCAACAATATCAGAAATTATGTGGAGATAGGATTGGGCTTTTTCTCTTTAAGACACAAGTTTCAGTGACTCTTTGTCTCATTCCTTCCTTGGAATTTAAACTAGGGTGCAATACAAGCTGTACATGCCTGAGCATCCAAATACCTACTTGTCACTTAAGCACATGACTTGATATGATCTCCTGTGACTTTCCTTGGGTGCTGTATTTCAGGTAGGGTTCCTACCAGCACAGCTCTTCAATAACAGACCCAAGTGTTCCTCTCCTCACCTTTGAATGCAAAGCAGCCCTTGCACTGGGCAGCTTTACACAGTGTTAAACCAGCCAGGAAGAGTGTTTGTGTCTGCAGCTGTGATCTGCTGTTCTCCAAAGGCTGACAGCTCAACACATGCATATGGGCAGGAGCCATGCCCTAAAGGCTGCATGTTTAATTACTAATTTCTATGAGAAACCTCAGCATTTTCTTGCTCTCATTTTCTCTTGCGCTTGTGTGTAGCCCACAGCAGGAGACAGCTTCCTCCCAGCAGCCATTTGTCACACAGTGAAAGAGAGAGCTGCCTCCAAGCCAGGCAAGAGGCAAGGAGGGAGGTGAGAGCCAAACACCCACTCTGGCTTCATGCACACACTGAGAGCAGCTCGCTCAGGGGCACTGAGAGCAGCACACGAAGCAAGGCAGCACAGCCAGAAGGCTGCAGTGTTAGAGCAGCCAGCAGGACCTCCCCACCTCACACAGGGGGAGAGCAAACTCAGGGGGATGTAGAGCAAGCTGTGGTCAGGTTCACATGTGCACCATGGCCACGCAGGGAAGCCAGTCGGGCTGCAGCCAGAGAAGTAAAGCCTCTCAGGAGCCCAGCTGCCCTAACAGCACTGGCTGAAAGCTGCTGGACACTACAGGGCTGGCTGTGTGCTGCCAGTGGAGACTGACAGGCAGACAGAATGGGGACGGCGGGAGAGCAGGCAGCGGGGTGGCCACAGCACACCAGTATCTCTGGGCAGCCCCAGGGGCTGCTGAGCTCCCACACCAGTCTGATTCAAAGCTATGCCTCTTCATCTCTCCAAGGGCAAGGTCCTTGGATCATCAGACTTGCAAAGTGACAAAAACATGGAGTCCTCCTCTCGGGCAATACCCCAGGAGCTACAGCAGGAACCTTCTCCTCCTGCCTGCACCCAGCAGGCCCCAGCTGGCCTCGCAGCTGGAGGCAGAAAGCAAAAGCAGCTGTTGTTGCCAGGCCCAGCCCAGAGTAGCCAGCAGGATTTTCCTGTGCTGTCTCCCATGCTTTCATAGCCCTGGGCCCTGTGTCTCTCTGCCACCAGGCCATGCCCACCGGGGCACTGCCTGCCAGGGCATCCACCTGCCAGCCAGGGCTGGGAAGGGTCAGCACACCCAGAAAGTCCCTTGAGAAGTCCCCGTTGTCCACACTGAACAAAGAGCACATCAGCTCCTCCCACCCTCTCTAATTAATAGTCAGACAGGACTTTACATCTTCCCATACTATGAGCTAGCTTGTGGCAGAGCGTTATTGCCATGCTGCTGGGCATGTCACATGCAGCATGGCAACAACAGGACTGGAGATGGGACTTTGCTCAGGGCAGTTACCCCAGGGGCAGTTTTGGCATTCAAAGAATCTTGGGGGGTAACTTTACAAGGGCCAGCCCCAATAATACTGTGCAGTTAGATGGCTGAGCCCTTGGCCTTTCTTGTGTGATACCTGTATCTGTCCTCTCTCAAACATCACAGTTATTGGGTTCAAACTAAGGGTAACAGCAGCTATCCAAAGTGCATAAAAACAGAAACAAAGCTTCTGGGAAACTCCCCAGCTCTGGTTCACTTCTGCATTAGCAGGTGCAAACAGCAATATCCTCTGTTGCCTCGGGGCTGGATTACAGGCAGAACATAATGAGTTCTGTGGATTTGAGAAATGGTTTAACATGCAAGGAGCAGGCAAGACCTTCAACATGGGAACAGAAGAGTGGAAATGGTGATCCAGCATCAGAGCTCTAGCCTACTACTTTTGAAAAAGAGAAATTCTAATTTTCATTTGACAAGCTACAGGCAAACTTGCTGAAAAACAGTCATAAATATTGCCATATTTCAAACCACAGAGAAGAGGCTTACTCTTATCTGTTTTCAGTGTTCTTTATATATTCATCTTGATGAGATATTTAAGACTGTCTTTTCTTCCTGTGTGAACTAATCCCTGTCTTTCTGCCCCCCTCATAACATGTAAGAATATCAATCGCTTATCCTACTGCTCAAACTGAAAAGAAAGAAAATTTAACTCTAAGCTGATTCATTATCTTACAGTGTCACTCACCCCCAGTCCTTTGACAATGAGAATATCAAGGCAAAGTTTCAGCCAGTTCATCTTCCTCAGACCCCCCTAGAGATGTTATTGTTATCAACACAGGCCCTCTTGCTTTATTATTTCAGTATAACAATGCTGCAGCAGTGCAGCCAGCCAGAGGGTGACCTCCTGTGATTAGCTTGCAGATTTGCAGGGAAATCTGGAAAAAACCCTGGGTTTTTAACAATTCAGGGTTTGTCTCCTTGCATTACACTCACCAGGTATTTCCCTGGTGGTGCCAGCAGGCTTCGTGTTGCAGGCAGATATTGCTGGGGACCATGCTCCAGGTTTGCTCGGGACTTGTCACTGGGATGGCTGAGAGAGGCACACTGTCCCCCAGGACTGCTGGCCCAAATCACCATGACAACAGATTTGGAATTGAGACCTGGCATGCTGAGTGACAGAAGGTCACTGCAGCAAAAAAACCCCAACCAAAATCAAACCAAACCAAAAAGGTATTGGGGGGGATGGGGGGGTTGGGGGAAAGAGCAGCTGGGAAGAGATCAAGGGGCATCTCGCAGCATCTTCATCATATTGCAGTTCTCAGTTCATTGGCTCCATGTGCTGGGGCTTTTAAAACAGTGTTGTAAGAAGCAATTGCCATATAGAAAAAAAACCAGCCAAGTCCTGTGAATTTCTATCTGCTACTACTTTTATTTTTTACTGTAATTGAGTAAACAGAGAGCAAAAATATGTTTCTTGGCTTGTGGATCTTGTGATATAAAGACAGGATGAGACACAAGAAGTGTGGTAGGCAGACAAAAGGAGAGGGTACTGAGTCCAGCTCCTTATGATCCATTTTTCAAAGTAATTAATTTTTAGCTCTATTTTCTAAGGAATTGGAGTAGTATAATTGCAGTGACTGCCTCTCCTCCTATCTGCCTTCCCACTGTGCAGACTCCTGAAGCCATCCTGCTATTTTTACCAAATCTGCCAAAGAAGTAGGTGTCTCAAAGATATTTAGTTCCTACAAGGATCAAAAAATGCAGGTGACTGGTAGAGAGGGCTGAGGAAGTGCCCTGGGGGAGGAGAGGAAAGGGTAGCTCAGCCCTCCTGCACTGCAGGAGGCATGGCTCCGCTGCGTGAACAGCATGAGCTTGCTGGCACAAAGGGCAGCACCCGTGGAGCTCTAAACCCCACAGAGCATATGTTGCCTCTTGGGCTGCCAAAAATAGAGAGGCATGACAGGAAGATAAAGCACCACCACCAGTGAGGAATTAGTGAAAACACGAGGTACAGAAATGAGGGAAAGAGTAAGAGATACAGCAGAAATCTGGCCAGTGTTACATGAGGGTGAGTGCAGAGATGATGAGCAGACAACCAGGATGTGTGGGAGGATCATTTGAAATGATCTGTAGGAACTCTGTGCATAGAAACAACACTTGGAATTAACTCTTGTGTGCTGATGAAACTGTGTGCCTGGGAAAACTGCTGGGTTGGAAAACATGGCAACCCTGGTCCCTTCTTTAGATGGGGGAAGAGGTATAACAGAGTCAACAGCAAAACACCATTTGCCCCTTTAGTGCAAAATACCTTCAGGGAAGGGTGAGTTTCTTGTTCACTGAGCCTATTTCCCATTTCCATCCTGGGGTCAGTGCTAAAGTTACTGAGCAGCATAAGTGCAGTGGAAACATTTTGGAATGTGCTCTGACCCTCACTTGCAGAGCCACTGCACTTGAACATGCCTGCTTTCAGCATTCCTCCTGTTCCACATGCACACACAACTGTGCATGTGGAATGCACACTGAAATGCTTTGCTCAGGCTGTGATGCACCTGCAAATGCTCCCAGACATCTGCCTCTGACAAAGATAGGGGGAGTTTTCCCACAGGTATGTCTGCCATTTATAGTGACTATGAAAAAACAAATAAACAATAAATATTTTATAATTTCTGTGCACCTTCATTCTCACCTCTTCTTTGAGAAAGCAATAAATCTGATATTCACTGCTGTAAGCAGCCTTGAATCACACCAGACACCCGCCCGCCACCATGGCTGTCACAGTGCTCTTCCTGTGCAGTCCCTGCTCATCCTGTGCCTCCCCATGAATTCCTCATTAGGTCACACTTGTCTCTAATGTGTGCTAATTTTTCCTGCCCACACCTTCCTACTGTGACACATGAACTAGTAAGGCCATAAGTAGAGCAAAGAGAAGTGCATCCTTAGTTACCTTATTCTGAACAGCAGTGATATCATATACAAGGTAAGTCCAAATTCTGATCATGGTTATTCTTGAGCAGTTTCATGAGAGCCAGTTGTATTTCACATGGCAATTGATAGTGGGATTAAAAAATAGAGATTTACAAGTAAAAACTACTTATTTCATTGCATGGGGTCGGGGTTCCTACGGAATATTTTATTGAGGAATATTACTTTACTCTAAGAAAATAGCTCAGCTAAAAGGTTAAGTTTTACATTTCTGAGGTTTATGTTCATTTATAGATGAAAATATTTGTTAAGCATAAATAACTATGCTCCAGAGAGTGCTGTGCACTGCCAAAACCTTTTTGATCCCAAAATAATTTTGTCTGATGATATGGAAACCATTCTTAACTCCAGAAACCTGGATGCCATTTTGGCAGGCTGCCAGCCAGGGTAAACCAAAGATATTCTGTCCTTGGAATGGGAAAGGTACATGGTTCGCAGAAGCTCTTAGAAAAAAAAAAAATCAGCATCAGGAAGTATCTTGGCCAAGAGGAACTTGGCAGAGCAGCGTTTTAGCTTTGCTGAGGGACTGTGTATGCCCATTGAAACAGTAACATCTGTGGAGGAAGGGCAGAGAACGGGGATACAATGCAGTTTTATGGCAGCACTGCTTAGTCAGGGAAAGGGACTCCAAAGGGAGCTGATGCAGCCAGCTGGCTGGCTGATGAATGGACTAACGATTGTGGAGGAGATCAAAAAGCTATCAAGTGCTCCATCTCTCCCATAATGAATTTCTAAGGATTAGTGAAGCTTGCAGTTGAAGTGTATAGGTGTGATGTCAGGAAACATTGAGTGGGTTTTTTTTATCCTTAAATCCTTAAAAATTTATTTGGACTCACAAGCAAGCCAAAGCAATGACAAAACTCTAAAAAATCTGAAATACGTCATGAATGAAGGGAGTACAGACAGAATACTGTGCTTTTGTTCACAAAATAAGGGCAGAAATTCAATGTATTTTCTATTGGTATGATGGATTCTTGCTGGATTCAGCTGCACACCTCATGGAGTTGCTCTCTTTGCAAAGCACAGCATAGCCTATTTTTTTTTGCAGTGAAATGTGTTGAGTATGCAGCAAAAACAGCATCTAAAGATATTTATTTATGTATTTATTGCTCACTGAATTTTTTATTTTGCCTTTACTGAACTCCAGGGGATTTCTTAATTTTTCTTTCATTTACCACAGTTACCAAACAACACAATTATAGGGACACTGTCAGCTGATCTGTTCCAGAAGTGTTAATTAAAGACATTTCTAACCTTGCACCTCTCCTTGAACTTTCATGCTTAATTTCCATTGTTAAAGCATTAAGCATTTACCTGCTTAAACCTCAAAATGTTCTCTTTTTTCCTACTCTAAAAGAGCTCTTCAAACAGCAGAGAAATTACTTCAGCAAAACCATAAAATTGATTGCAGAGTCATTATGTCAAATGCCTACCAAAACACAGAGAAATATAATTTTTTTCCATATGTTTTCTAATATCATCGTGGATGTTACATTGGTACTACAACAACAAGAAAGGCAGTTCCAGGGAGCACTGAAATTTCCATCTGGCAGTGGTCCTTCTGGTGTGTATTATTTTTTAAGATGCTTTCCTAGCATCTACCAGCTGCCTTCAGGAAAATTTATATGCTATTTTAGTTTGTTTCATTTCTCTTCCCTGCTAATGTGCCTTTGTTATTGCTGTATGGAGTTCATTAACTGTGCCAGGAGATGGCAGCAATGGAAACAGCTTAGTACCCTCCATTCAGAAATGATCTCTCGTGCTGAGCAACAACAACAACAACATGATTATCAACCAATGTTTAAGAATTGTTTTGAAAAACCAAGCAAAGCAGTCTTCACAGTTGTAGACACCAAAAGATATGAAACAAAAAAAAAAAGAGCTATGAAAAGTGGAAGGAACTATGAGATCCCTTCCCAGGATCTGAGGGTCATTTTTTCATCACCTAAGTTCCAAAGGCCACAGAAAGACGTCAATAGATAAAACTGTTGGAAGGCATGACTTTCCCAGGCTACCATGACCAAAAAGGTCTGAATCAGCTTTAATTCACCTGATCTTCATGGCATGGAAGAGAAAGCATTTGAGTCTAGAGCAGAGGAGGGCTGGGGAGCATCTGCAAAAATATCATAAAGGTCAGAGATGGCGTTTGGAGCTGCTGGACTTTGCCCCGTGTCTCTGGTTTGGTGAGAAGAGGCACAGGGAGCAAGCTGCTTATTTAACTGTTTTTATAAAACAGGTGAAGGGACATGCAGAGCCAGACAGAATCTCTACTTAGGAGAAATGAGTGTTTACACAGGCAAATTACCATACATATTTCCCACAGGACACAAGCATTATTAGACCTCTTACAAACTTTGTCAGCAATCACTGAGGAAAAAATAATCTTATTTACCCTTCTAAATACAGACCAGTCTTCAGGGTAATACAGCTGCTAAATTTACTGGCATGGATGGCTGTGTTACAGCCAGGATTTATCATGCATGCTAAATGCAAAACTGTCTCAGCCTCAGCTACAAGCTTTTGTTCCAAGCATATTATTTATTTATTGCCCAAAATTAAGAACATATGGGGAAAATGAGCTTCCCCACCAGGGGGTATTGTTTGTGTGCCACTGAGCAGAAGGAGTAGTGGAGCTGGGGACTGTGGCAAAGTCCCTGTTCTGCCCTGGTCCATGCCTTTCAGCACAGTTAGGACAAGTGTGGGCACATGTCCCCACAAGGGGTTAGGAGGCAAAGGTTGCTCTCCTGAGAAAAAAATTGGAGTGGTGAGAAAACACACAGCTCCTTGTCATGCTTCCTTTCAAATTTGGGGCTGTAAGTCGTCTTGCTGCCTCCGTGAATGAACAGGAACTCCCATCCTGAACAAACATGTGCTTTCATCATCAATGTATCCTCACAGAAAAGTCTGTAACACTTCAAGCTTTGGCTAATTGCTTGTTTTAATGTGACAGATAAAACAACAAATCATGTTTATGGAAATCAATCTGTCCTGCATCGCACTCTTTCCATTAGTGAGAAATTAGTTGTGACTACTGGAAACAAATTATATTCTAAGGTTTTATGGGGCTTGCTTGAGTTAAAAACTGACAATATTGCCAGGAGGAATACATGGTTTTTGAAACTACAAGCCACTTCAATCATGGTAGAGACTTCCAAGCAATTTTGCCTTCTGTAAATTAAAGATCCACAACCCTCAGGGTGAAGGGAGCTTTATTGCAAGAAAATCTCACTTATACTGCTCAGAGATGTCCCCTGTGCAAGCCAGGTCAGTGTTTATTCTGATGTAAAGCAAAACTGTCTAAAAGAAATGCAGATCAAAAGAAGCCTCCTTTAGTTATATAAAAACCTGTAATTATGAGGTTAGTTGATTTTCAGAACAAAAGATCACAACCTCTGGGTTTTTTCATAGTTGAATATACTTTGTGACTAAGAGCACACAAGGAACGTGGACTTTTGCACGTCTAATTGCTCTTGTGGTTAATTTGTATGAGAAGCACCCTTTCTTAAACACCTCAATTGCAATTATGTCCTATTACTACCTGTGTTAAAAATTTTACTACAAGCTACAGTGAGTATTCATCGTACGTGGGTCTATAATACTGTGTTTCTCTTCCTTATTTCTAGCCCCTCAATTGCACCAAAAGGCAACCTGATTTATATTTCCAGCATGTTATCCTGCTGGTCTTAGGTGCTTTTAAATAAAAAATGGAGGGGAAGGTACTTGTAGCATTACTGGTATGTTGTTGATCTCTAGAGTATGCCTCATTCCTCTAGCCCTAATTATATTACATATAAATAGACTAGAAAAATTTAAAGATATTTTAATTATTCTAGGTAGAATTAGAGATAGGAAAATTCTGTGATACAGGAAGAGAAAAACAGTGCCTAACTGCCCTCTGAGCAGTTTTTCTCAATGCCGACCAAAAAGGCCTGGAGAGGTGTGGTATCACAGAGAAGCATGGAGCTCCTGGACAGCAGCATCCATGAAGGGCCTGCTCTGGCCTTTCTGCTCCATCAGTTTTGTCCTGCAGGAGGAGGAAAGAACCTTGGAGGCTTGTGAGCTCCACCCCTCTCCCTGCTTCAGTGTGGGTGCTGGCTGCCTTTAATAGCAGCAACACAGAGCATTTCTGTGAGCCTTCTTTAAAAATGAGATGCCCTCTGAAACACCTGTATTTAGAAGCGGATTTAATATACAGGCTGGAATAGTGATTGGCTCTCACCACCATCTCACCAGGTAAAAGGGAGCTTCCTCTAAATTCAGTGGTGAAATCTAACAACCACAAAAAAAAAACCAAAAAAAAACAACTACCACCAACCAAAAAAAAAAAAAAAAAAAACCCACAAGAAAAACCCAACAAAAATACAAAAATGACACAAATAGAAAACAACGTGATAGAATGACCTTGTCCTGCCTTGTCACTTGATCAATTTTCATAACCACAGCAGTAATATCTTACACAAGACAGTACTGCATTGTACTGTATTCTATCTTGCAATATCTTATCTTATCCATTATAGCCTTGTTCATACTGTTTTCGGTCCTGACCCCATTGTCTCTGTCCTAGAAATAGCAGGGAGACTAGTGGAGTGGAGCTGCTAGATGTAAGGACACCCCTTACCAGGCCTGCTCCTGGCCCCACCACACAGGCAGGCTGCTGTCCCAGCCTGGCCTTAGGCTGTCCCCATCCCCACGGAGGGGCCCGATGGCTGGGAGTAAGGCTGCCAAAAAGACAGTCAAGATCTGAACAGGGCTTTAGTGCTGATCATCTGGAGATGAGGATTTGGGTTTTAATGACATTACTGGCAGGTGTGGTGAGGTGTTGGCATCAGTCTGACTGGTTTAGGGTGCTGACCTCAAGGCAGAGGAATGCTGCTGGCGCTACACGCTGTGATTACCACCTCAACCAGGCAGCTCATGAGGCACTCATCTCTGGATATTTCCACTGTGTCTCTGCTACACTATTCATGACACTCTCAGCATGGGGCATTTTGAACCCCCTCAGGGATGGGGGTGCAATCCCTCCATGCTGCTGCCTGCAGGGACAGCCATCAGAGGTGATGGGGTGGAGGCCGCAGGGGAATCTCTGAGTCTGCAGGCACATTGTCTGTTTGAGAGATGCTGCATCCATGTTCCTTTGAGCGTGATGAGGGTCCAGCAGGCACTATGTTCAGTGGTTTTCTCTCTCATATGAGGAAGCAAGCTGCTGGAGGCAAAAGATCTCACCCATGTGGAGTACACATGTGCAAATACTCAATATGAAACTGATTGAAACTGATGCAGGGACACATTTTTTCTTTTTTTTAAACAGTTTCCTCTTTCCGTCTTACAGTTCTTTTGCTGTGAATAATCAGGAAGACAGCATGTTTTTTACCCACAGACCTCAAATGAAATTTGGTATTTCTGACAGCAAACATGCATGTATTTTCCAAAAGTTTCTCTTGGGGATGGATATTTACACAACACTTCTCATGATAAAATTTCGCTTTTCTTAAGCAACCTAAAAAAATGCTCACATGCTATAGAAAAACCTTGAAAGAATGGGGACATCAGGTGCCCTAAGAGTTTGTTCTTCTGTGTCCTCAGGTCTGAAACATGCTTCAGAGTAGATGAGATCTGTGTGGCAGATAGGCACATCAGTGCAGTGGGTGTGCTGAGTACAGACCTAGAGCAAGGTGACAAAGCTGGGACACGTGGCATAGGCAACTGACGTGGCAAAAGCATTGCGGCCTGTCACGTGTCACTGAGCAGCTGGTTGTGAAAGACACTGTTTAAACAAACTGTTGTGTACATTTCCATGTCAGTACCTGTCTGTCCAGATTCTTAATTTTAAAATGAAGCTCTGAAGCATATTTGAATGAGTCATTATTTTTGGCCAGCATTGACAGTAACTGGAAAAGTTAAACATTCTTGCACTGTACATCCTCTGCACTCCATAGATTGCACAGTAATTTTTTATATGGGTTGCATCCTATTTCTGTTCTGCCCACACCTCTTCTCTATTTGCATCTGAGAGCATTATTTTTTTTTTTTTTGGTTGGAAAAAGCTCTCCAACTCTTGCTGGATACATACTTTCCTCCCCTTGGTGCAAAAGCTCTTCTGTATAGTTTCTCCTTGAGCAAATGGTGACTACTTAGCATTGGCAATTTGGTTCTTTTCATTTTACACATCACTGCTTGAAATGGCAACGCAGCTTTTGAGTCCCCACCTTTGGGAGGTGAAGCCAGGGCCCACACAAACCCTTCAGAGCCATGTCTGCTTATTCATGTTTGCCCGTAATAGGGTCACTGTACAACTTGGCATTCAATCATTTACAGAGTATTGAAAGAATACTACAGATATCCTTGGGCAGGAATCAAGTCAACCAGAAAGCAGTAGCTGTAGCCTCCAGTGAGCACATCCTGCACTTCCAACAGCAGTTGGAATAGCCCACCTCTAAGAAAATAAATTGATTAAATACTTGAGAATATCACAATCTTCTCAGTTCAAGTTCCAAGTGTTCAAATAAGTCGGTGAAAGAGAAGAGGAGCAGCTTGAAAGACAGGAGACTCGTGGAGGAAATTCTGAGGGAAGAGGATACAAGGGACACTGAATCAGCCAAGAAGGAAAAGTGTACCCAGATGTAGATGGGATACAAGGCCTGGAGTGAGGGAGAGCTTGAAGACAGTGATTAGGGAGATGAGAAGAGAGTCACACAGTCATCCTGTGAGGAAGAGAAAGGCAGGAATACAGAAGTATCTAGGATGTGCCAGGATTTTGATCTTGAGATAACCATAAGGCACAAAGCCTGGTACTTCCATGCTTTGACTTTGGTAGAACAAAAGCCATGTAGCTACCATCTCTTTTGATACCACAGAAAAAGGCCAGCTCTCCCTTCCTTGGAAATGAGCCCTGCCAATTCTTTCCCTGTCTTGCTTAATCAGCTCTCTGTAAGTCAGCAGCTGAAACAATATTTTCCCTCCAACAATGAACCACTCTTCATATTTTCAATTTTTAGTGCAAAGAGAGGCATGAAGTCTCCATATCATTCAGAGTGTGGAACATGAGCTTCAGCAGGTCCCTGCAGCTTCAGTGTGACTTGCAGTGAGAAATCACCTTTCATATAAGCAGCAATTAAATAATAATCTTTCAAACAAGCAGCAGTTGCCAGCGATGGAATGGAAAAAGAACTGCAATTACACAGTAGATGGTAGCAGCCTTATTGTTACATTTCCCTCCATTTCAAGAACAGAAATATGATTAAGAAACAACACCTTTCAATACTCATTATTATTTGGACAGCCTGGCAAACGTATAAGCAACAAGTGAGTGACTATGCAACACAAAAATGTGGACTTCTGACAGGAATTTCTTGCTCTTCAGAGGAAGCAGCCTAATGCAGCCACTAATTACCAGGACACCAGAAACAAGGGGTTGCTAATGGAACTTAAAATTGCCATGTAAATTGGAAGGTGGTACCTTTGTAAAGGAGGTTTTAAATACTGCCTAGGAAGAATTGACTATGAAGTCCAGGTTGACAGAAATAAAGAATTAATAACCCATGGTGAAAGATCAAGGATTTCAGGATTTTAAAGCATTTCAGGTGTCAGCTAGGGTGATAATGAACTCTACATCACAGGGAGGGAGGAAAGAAAAAGGAATACAAATTTCAGGCCTGTTTAAAATAAACATAATGGCAGACTTTTTCAGACAGGGTACTTCCAATTGATGGAGAGATGGGAAAGCTATTAATGAGACTTAGGAGAATTCATTTGGAATACTGGTCATCTTTGTTCAAGAAAGAAGAATTGCCATGGGAACCAGTGCACAGAAAGACTTCAAGACCAGTCAGGACACAACAAAAAACAGCACTGAAGCCCAGATTCATGCTGCCCAACTTCAGGCACTTCACAAAAGACACATAAAATATGAGCACAGTCACCAGGGTCTCCTGTAGTCAACAGAAAGAGATGGACACCTCCAGTCATTCAGCCTACCTAAGTTCTGACTTGGCTTCTAAATTAGATGATTTATTTAAATACTCTAACTACAAAGGAAGCATATTGCTCCAGGGAATGTGCATAGCACCCTGAAAAACAGACGGTCAGAAAGAAACCAGCTGCTCACAGAAGTGTAAAGATCACAGAAGAGGTCAAGGTGAGGTTTAGCAGTAAGACAAACTGATACATGCTAGGCACAAATAAATTTTTCTGATAAATAGAAGGCTGATCTTTGGAAACAGCTTTCCATATGTGTGTGTGGGGGGGGATAAGATACCTGCCTAGAATTAAAATGCAGCTAAATGTTAATTTAAGAGGTTTTATGATGGACATACTTGAAAGAGCAAACATTTGGACTGGCAGATACAAAAAGTTCCTGTCTCATCTGTTTTGCTATGCTGTTTTATTTGGATTTTTTGTTACTGAATACAAATAGGACTAATCATTTATGCTGGCATAAAAGGGACTTCTTATAACGTTACATGTGTTTTGAAAAGCAATTATTGGAAAGTGTTGCTGCCTTGTCTTTCTCCATCTGCATCAAGGGGAAGGACAGAAAAATCTGTTTCCTGGGACCAGAATTGCTCAAGACCAAAACAAAAAACAACTACAGCTGAGCAACTGATCTACACTCAGCAAACTGAGAAAAATGCTTGCTGCCCAAGGCAAGGGTGGCCAGCTCTCCGAAGTGATGGGCAAATGCATGGCAAGATGCTGTTTGGAAGGTACAGAAATGCTATCAGCATGCGCCCAGTTGTCACTTGTACAATGTGCAGTAGGGTGTACAACTGATGGCAAGTTAGGCAAGTTAGTGTCTTTCCAGTTTATGGCTGTTGCAGCAATGGAAACTCACTGTCCATGGACCAGCTCCACGTACAAGCCTGAAGTGCTTGACCCATGCAGTTAGAAGTGCCCCAGCAAGTACAAACACAGAGTATCGATCACAGCTGTGCATTGCCAGAAGGGTGGGAGAGCACAGCCAAGGGCCTGGCAAACAGAGAGAAGAGGACATGGGAATGTAAGCATAGAAGGATTTTGGCAGGAGCATTGATAGAAATAAGACTGGGGCATTGTCTCCTGTTATTTAATCCTTCCTGATTTTCAATGGAATGACCCTCTCTGCACATCGACAAAAAACAATGTGGCAGAAACAGGGAAATATCAGATTCTCCTACACTGTTATTGGCTAACCAGTTGGGTCAACAGCATTCTAATGCAATAGCAATATGTGCTAAAAGAAACAAGATCTGTACTCCTGATTATTGTGTTGCATGCTGCAGAATGGCTGTGTCACAGTCCCCTAATTCTATGCCTGGTATATTAACCCGGTATATTAAATAATTTGGGAGGATGAAAGTAATTTTGAAATTTATGTTTAAAACTGAGGCTGTTTCTAAAATTACATATATATTTCATTTCAGAATAGCAGAAGGTAGCTGGTTTTCCTGGGTAATTCTTAACATAAACTTAGTGGTTGATATTAGGAAACAAAATTTTGCAAAAGACAGAGAACTAAGTGAAGCAAGACACAAACTGACAACACACAAAGCCCTAAGACTCATGAAATACATGATCTTACAACAGCTTTACAATAGCAATTACATTCATTATTCAAAGTCATTTGTTTGCTACAGCTTGCCCCACAAGAAAAAATAAGCTAGAGACAAACATAGTCATGTACATTTTTTGTTGAAAAGAATGCAGTAATACTTATTCCAACAAAATCTTACTAGCTATTGCAAAATATTTGCGAGGACTTTACATTTGTCAGAGTCTAATCTTTCTTTTTCCATGGGGTCACAGCTGCTCTGTAATGCTGTTACTGTTAAGGATAATGTTTGTGGTCAGTTGCTATTGGCAGTGACAGTCAAAGTTCGGGTAACCAAATTTAGACATGAAATTAATAATGGCATATGTACCAGAGAGCCTAAGTATCCATTGTTTCTTTATGACTTACCAGGGAAAATTCTTACTGAGGTCCAAGAAAACTTGGCATGAATAAATCATATATATGGAGGGAAGAATCTGCCTCAGAAAACAGAGGTAAGTATCAGTATAACCTAGATAAAAAGAGACAAAACATCAGGATTATGAAGGCAGCTGAAAACCCCTGCCAGGAAAGAAAGGGTAGTGTGCCACTGAGGATGTGCTCAGCTGTATAAATACCCAGTGTTTCAGAAAGTCTATACATACTCTATTGCAGAAATTGTTAAATTAAAAAAGATTGTAAATTTGAGTGCAATTAATGCCTATAGCACCATACATACAGTATGAACAATACTAAGGATGTAGACAGGATTTATGTGTGACCACTAAGCACTTACCTGATTTACAGAGTCATGCCTCTGTTTCAGCAGGCAGACTCTGTAAATCCATCTGCTCACCATAAATAACTGAACTTCATTCCTGACTGCTTTCTTTTCCCTTCAAAATGTCTTCTGTGTGTCCATACACACAGGGCTGCTAAAATCGGGGAAAAAAGTAAGAGCTGGTTTTGTGCCACCTTACTATCACAGCATATGTTGCAGCTGAGACGGGCACAATACACAAGAGTATCACCATACAATTTCAGAAGGCTTTAAGCATCAGCCCATACAGAGTAACACCACATCAGAAGGCTTCAAGTGAATACCCTTCTTGTTCTTTAGCCCAACCTTTTATACCCCTCATGTTGATGCATTGCGCCTGTGTGCCCTCTGTTCCCTTTGGTGGCTGGTCAGTGTCCCTGGGCACTCCATGGCTCATGGCTGTCAATGCTGCTCACCTGCTTCTCACAGCTGTACCCACTGGGGATGAGGCTGGGCCACAGCCCCACTCCCCGTTACCACAAACTGTATACCTAAACCTTACAGCTTTGGACTTCAGCCACCTACAGACGTCATGAGCTTCCCTCAGTGTCTGAAGTTAATCCATCAGCTAAGACCAAAACTCCCACGGGAACTAATAATAGTAACTCTAGTAGTGAGCTTGGCACCACATTTATTTTATTCTGGACTTGGGGTTCTTGGATGTGCTTGGACCACAACTGGTCAGGCTTGCAAAATATAAGCAAGAGGACAAGAGGTAAGTAATGTAAATCTGAAAGGACCTCCAACACATATGGTGTGTATTTTTTGCTAGTGTCATACTGTCATACTCCTGAAATATTATATCAGGAACTGCTTAGCCCTCCAAAACGTGATCCAGCATTCAAAGGGAAAAAGGCTGCACTCTTGGCTACTGCTGCCCACTAAAAATTCTTGTCACTTGCAATCCCTGTCTCAGAAATAAGAGGAGTTCTGCGAGAACTGATCAGATACATCCTGCATGTACACCTGGAAGTACAGGCATTCATCTGAGCACCTTCCCAGTGAAGACCTAACATGAGCTTTCCCTTCTAAGTCTTACTTTCTCCTGAGACACAAGACTGGGTGCCCTACCCATGCAGAGGAAGTGAATGAGTTCCTTCTGCCTGCAGAATCAAGTCAACCCCGAGCAATCGTTCCACAGTAGCAACTGTAGCCAGAATTGAGGGGGCTGTGGCTGTAATTTATCATACGCAATTTATTTTCAGCAGTGTGACTACATGTCAGCGCTGACAGCATTTGTAGCATTAAGTGTTCCAGAGAGAGGAGCATGGGACTGCTTGGAGGCACACATTCTGAAGGCCTGACAATCCTTGTAGTTCACTAAAAACACAGGCATTTTGCAATATTGTTCAGGGAATGCCTTAGCATGGCTCATTCTTCAGGTTTGGATGAGCTTGGGATCCTCTTCTGAGTTCAAAGACAGTCATGTCTTAAGGCCCAGCAGAAAGGAAAAAGAAAATCCAAAGAATTCTGTATGCCAAGAAAACAGGAATATCGTGTCAAAAGAGGAGGAAAACACACCCATATAAATCAAGGATCCATATGAATCCCTCAATTCTGAATTCTTTACAACATTTAATAGTGTACAGAGAGTATGTCTGGCCATGCCTCCAGCTGGTCATAAATTATGATGGTTTACATTTCTTTAAAATAAACTCTGGCACACAAATATTAAGCCACATAAACGGAGTCAGTCACATATGTATGTCCCTCAGCTGGGGTGAAGTTCTTAATTAGACCTTTTCTCGGGGGCTTAGTTAGCATTAAGCTGCCTATGCTCAAAGGCAGCTCTGTCGTGGTGCAGCTGAGTGACCTTGGATTACAGTGCTGTGTGAAAAAGAGCTATAAGAATTCAGGGCCATCTACTTTGCTCAAGAGCTGTGCCTACACTGAAGCACTCTCCCTCAGTCCTCGCCTCAGCTATGTTACAGGTATGACTGTGCCTGGCCTCACACACTGATCCAGACCCTGTCCCTGATCTTGCATCCCTCCCATCACTGTGGGCTTGTCTAATGATGACCAGATTGGTGGCTGGTTGGTCCTGGTTATTGTCATTGAACCTGTTTCTGACCCTGACTCACTGGCTTGGCTTTTCTGGCTTGACCTCAGATCTCCTTGTCACTGTGTTCACTGGGATGGTTACTGGTGATCTGTACTCTTGGCTGAACTTCTAGCCACCACCAGAATTGCTTTGCTATTCTTGCTTTGGTTCTTGCTAGTAAAGCCACTGTCATGCATGCCTTACTGTCACCCTCCACTCCCAGCTTGCCTTGCTACTCCATAAAACACTTTTCTCCAAAGGATGTCACCTCACACCTACCACTGGTGTCATTGGTGCCACTGCGACTGTGACACTCCTGACAAGTACAAGCCAGACAACAGGAAAATGGATTGCAGACACCATGTGACTCTCCTTTTAGCCAAAGATTTTTGTTAGAAAACTGTCTTGAGCCAGCCTACTGGTGCCATGAATTCCTGCCAATAGGATAAATCAGGAGAGTGGGCAAGAAGTCAGCAATCAAGACAAAGAGTCTGCTCTGTCACAGAGAGACAGCAAAACTAAGCAGTGATACACAACTCCTCTTATGTGACCTCACATAACTTGGTCAAATAATCAGAGAATCTCAGTAACCTGAAGAAATCATATTTCAAAAGCCCAAGCAAAATGCAAAGTGGTCACAAACCCAAAGTAGTCACAAGTTCTTTGTCACCTTTTGTAATTTATTCTAGTTGTCTAAATCTGGCAACAGTACTTCATATGTTAGCTGTTGATTCTCCCACCTCATCTGCAGCATTCTCTCTCTCTCTCTCTCTCCAAGGCACTAGCTCCACTTCTCCTGGTGGGACCATCTTCAAGTATGCAAGGGCTACAACACTTAACTCTTCCATCTCCACCGTGAGGTAGCACTGGTGTTGCACCTGAGCTGCCACACAGACATGCACAGTTCGGCACATTATTCAGATTGTCACACCTGCAAGGATTTCAGCATTAAACTAAAATCTTGCTGCCAGCCTCAGACAGCAGTTGCAAGATAGGGCTATAAGCTGGAAGGCAGCAACTTCAATTCTGTTGTGGCCAGTCAGCCTGCACCCCAAAATCAATCTGCATATTACAGGGTGAACGTGGAGGAAATTGTCAGGACACAGCTGCTCTCACTTGAGTGGTGTTGGCATCTCACAGCTCAAGTACCCCCACCATACAAGTTTGCTTGGCTCCTATTGGGTGTTGTAGTGTGCCCAGTGCTGCTCCCTTATTCTAGTAATGTCTTGTGTACCCAAGAGCAATTTTTGCCTTCTGCATTTAATTGCTACTCCTTTGCCAGCTTACTGGAAGGCTGTCCTTTGCTCTAACATTTCATCCCGAGGGAGAAAAACTGGTGCCCTTGAGACATGAATGTGTTGTCCTGTATCAACGCAGTACATACTGGCGTCTGTCTCTTCTCTGCTCTTCTTAAACAGGATGCTAAAAGATCTGACTTAAGCCTTTCCAGGGATTTGAACCTCCCATGCCCATTGCTCATCAGGAGTCCCACACTGACAGCAATGGAAAACATTGGGCTCATGTACAGCCAGCTACCATTTACGAGAAATAGACACTTCCAGCATTTCCCAACCCAGCGTGCACAAATGGCTCACAAGCTCCTTTGTTTTTCATGTAGCATATATAGACAATTGTTATGGAAGTTTGCCTTTCTGGAAGTCAGTGTAAATACATTTTGTACACAACAGAATTCAAACAGTGTAATCACAATTGTGTCTTATGTAACCTTCGGCAAGTTCTGCAAAACTGCCTTCCCTTCCACAAACACTGTGGTTCTGATACGGCCTATCAGTGAACACTTGCAAACATTCAGAGCTCAGAAACATAAACCAATCTCTGTTTGGGGGACAGAAATGCTATTGTATTTCTATTAATTAATTTATTTAGTTGTTTATTTGATATTTAGCAGAGAACATAAAACCATTAATTTTGGATTAAAAAACAGAAAATACAAGTCTCTACATTGGAAGATATAGTTGACAAAACTCTTCTGCATTGGAAGAAAATCTGCTATGAAGGAATAAGGCACCTATCCTGCTTATCTGTTTTTAAATGAGAAAGCACACTGCTGTTCTGGGCTCCTCAGTACAAGAAAGACAAGGAGCTACTGGAGAGGGTCCAGCACAGGCCCACATAGATCATCCGGGATCTGGAGCACCACTTTTATGAGGAGGGACTGCAGCAGCTGCGCCTGTTTAGTCCACAGACCACTGCGAGAGGATCACATTAATGCATGGCAGTATCTCAAAGGTGGGTGCCAAGACGATGGTGCCAGACTCTTTCCAGAGGTGCCCAGTGACAGGATGACGAGCAGTGGCCATACACCCAAAAGAAGTTCCCCTTCAAGGCGAGGAAGAACTTTACAGTGGCAGAGCACTGGCACAGGCTGCCCAGGGAGATGGTGGATTCTCCCTTCTGGGGACATTCAAACCACACCTGGACACGTTCTTGTGCCACCTGTTTCAGGCGACCCTGCCTTGGCAGGGGGTTGCACTGGAGGATCACCAGAGGTCCCTTCCAAACCAAACCGCTGTTTGATTCTGTGAACCCTTCCGGCATTCCCCGCCTACACGGTGAGCAGTGCCGGCGACGGCCCCGCACACCCACAGAGCTGCACACGGCCCAGCCGAGCTCGCCCTTCCCACAGGCAGCCGCGCACATGGCGGGGGCCGGAAGCCGAGCCCAGCCGGCACGCAGGGAGCACCGAGGGAGCCGCCGGGTACTGCCGGGCACCCTTTGTCCCCCGCCCCGCGCGACCTCAGACGCCCAAGCACCGCCCCTGGCCCGCGGCTCCCGGCGTGCACCGCGGCGCAACGCGCGAGGCGTCGCTGACGTCCCAACCCCGCCACTGGGCAGCGGCGCTCGCGCGTCACGAGCTCGCGCCGCTGAGTCAGCGGCCCACCGTCGTAACGCCCGGCCATTGGCTGCGGCGGCGCGGGGCCCCGCCCCCGCAGCCCGGTGGGGCTATAAAAGTGGCTTCGGCGCCCCCTCCGCGCCTTTAGCCCCGGGTGTCTGAGAGGAGAAAGATGCATCGACTCCGCTCACGGGCCTCCACGGGGATTTCTGCCTTTGCCGCCGGTTCGCCCTCCGCCTGCTCTCGCCAATCACCCCCGCTGCCCCGGCTCGAGAAGTCAACCTCGCAGAGGCGTTGGAGTAAAAAGCGCTCCTGCTCTTCTATCGGCTGATTGTCGCTGATTCCCGGGCGGGGGGGAGCAGGGAGACCGAGACCCGGAGAGGGGCCGCGGGAGCCGAGCCGAGCGCCGCTGCGACCATGCCCAAGCCTAAGAAGCGGGGGAGCAACCACCAGCGCGGAGCCGGTGAGTGCGGCCGGGCCGGCGGGTAGGGGCTTGGGGTCTAGACGGCGTTTTCCGTGACCGCGGGAACAGGCCCGCGCTGCCCGGCGGTGCCCCGCCTCCCCGCGGGCGGTGGGTTAGCGGCCGGACGGGTGAGCGCGGCCGCGGGGCTCTCGCTGGCCGGGCCGGGGCCGGGCGGGTGACAGGAGCCGTCCCTGAAACCGCCACCTCACGCCGCTGCGCGCATGCGCCGGGGAGCCGGGGCCGGCGGGCGCGGCCGCGCTGGCGCCGCCGGCAGCGCCCCGGGGCAGCGGCAGCTCGGGCGGCACGGCCGCGGGTCCGCCCGCTGCACCACCGGCAGCTGCTGCGGCTGTGTGTCACCATGTCGTGCCCCGGAAGGCTGCTGTGTCTTTAAAGAAAAAAATCCTTTTCCTTATCCTAAAATGGGATGTTATAAAATATCCAAATGCGGAATGTGCGTGTCTGAGGTGCGGATGCTTGGGACGGAACAGAGGTTTTGTGGGGTGGTGCGAAATTGCACTTCAAGCTAGCATAGCTGTGTGAAGCATTTGTTTTTAATACCCAGTTTTCAGGAAGTGAGCAATTTATAGGGTGTTTCTGTAACTCCTCTTAATTTAGGTTGTGAAGGGCTTGCTGTCGTTCTTGCCACTTCTGTTGAATCCCTGTTTGATAGCAGCAAGAAGGTCGCCATGTGAGAGCTACGAGCCTCCAAGTTTGTTCACTCATGCATTGGCTAGTGGGGTTTTTTTGGGTTATTGTTAATGATACAAGTGGATTCAGCTAAAAGTAGCAAAACTTCCGGAGTGTGAGTGACTTAATTGGAAAGCATTTGGACACCGATCCAACTGAAAGTTGATTCTGCCTAGATAAGAATAGTTTTTTGGGGTCTTGGTAGTCGGGGAGTCTGCTTGAACCTGGTAAGCCCTGTGTGCAACCTTCTAAATAATATAGAAAAAAATAGCTGAAAGAACAGAATTCAGAGTTCTGTAAATGATGTTTTGGGAACTGTTGGAGAAGAAAAATATATGAAAAGGGAGGTGAACATCAGTAAAAATACTACATTTTGTTAAAAAGTCTGAAAGCTGCTGCACTAAGACCCAGTTTGTCCTGAGAGGGGAAAATTTCTATCCCCTGTTAAAGCATTTGATGTTCCGGCTTGTACTTGTAATTCAGTAGTAAAAGAATTGGACATAGCTGATCCTGCACATACTATACCTAATCCCATGTAGCCTGCACTGAACTGGGTAATGTATGTTTGCCCAAAGGTTTGACTTACACTGTCTTGAAGTTCCTCAAAATTAAAAAATAAGGAGTGTATGGCAATTTTTTAGATACCTTATGCTAACAGTTAAATTAACACAGACCTATTTTTAAAGCATAGTCACAGAAAACTGCATTAACATGAAGTTGTAGAAAGATCCTAAATTTACAGTCGGAATTCATCCAATTTCTAGAGTAGGAATTGGACCAGTACTAGGTGGGCCTTTCCTCACTGCTCACAAATGATCTTCCAGAACAGAGCCAACAAAGTCTTCATAGTAGGTGGGAATAAAGGAACCAGCAGAGGATGGAAATGTTCTCTCTGTGTTTGGGATAGGGAAAGCAAATCTGCTCTGGGTGGGTTCAGTTCTACTTTTGGTGCTCAGATCTTCCTTTTCTGTATGAGAAATGACCAAGCTGTTGTATTCATCTTTGCTTAAGGTGGTCAGCCCAGAAACGTGCAGCCTTTTAGTGATGAAGATGCTTCAATTGAAACCATGAGCCACTGCAGTGGTTTCAGTGATCCTGCTAGCTTCACTGAGGATGGTAAATTCTGTTATTTATATTTATTCATCTTTTGAAAACATAAAGCCTGAGCTGATTTACTAGTTTTTAGTAGACTGTAAGTAGCAATAATGAAATAATGACATTATATTAAGACTGCGATGGCTAATCCAGTGTCTGGTTTTTTTGTTTGGTTTATATAGATAAATACTCCAGGTTTTTTGAGCCTTGTGAAACTATCAGGCTCTATTCTACTAGAATAGAATATAGATACAGACACTCTAAGATACAGAGTGCTGCTATAGAGAAAATAAGAATTTTAAGGTGAATTGTAAGACATGGATTTACATAACAGGTAGTTGAAGCAGTCAGAACTGCAGTATAGTTTAAGATGGGGAGAGTCACATTTGCCTGTTTTGAGCTAGGTTTGTGCTTTGTCCCCTTCACCATCTTTGCAACCTAGACTACTCTAAAGTCATTTTGTTGAGAGGAGGGTACCTGAAGGCCTGAAACGGGGATAAGCAGGGAGTCATTGTTAGATATATGCTGTTCGTAACTGAACTCCTGTTGCAGAGGTGTCTGAATTGATGCTGTGTCCTGCTTTGACTCACTGCATCAGCTGTGAGCGCCTCTACATCTACTCCAGGGGTAGATGTAGTGGACTGGATGAAAATGTGTTGATAGGATTGGCTGATGGTCATCAGATGGGGAAAATTTATGTAAGATCTGATTTGCTCCCGCATTCATTCTTGGCATGTGTAAGAAGCAGATCGAGAAACAGCACAAATGTATCAAAAGGCCACTTTTTATGAAGGTATTTTGGGGCACAGTCTGATGTAGTAGGTTTAACACCATTATGCTGCTGTCGTACTGAACAATTCTGTAGCTGTTTTCTGTAGTAAGCTGCTTCCTTATTAGTGTTAAAAGCATTGTGTTGGAACTACTGTGTCTGCTAATGAAATGTGTATCAGTAGGACTAAATTATTTCTTCTGGATTAGGGCCTGAAGTTGATGAAGAAGCCACTCAAGAAGACTTAGAATACAAGTTGAAGGGGTTTATTGATCTTACATTGGACAAGAGGTATAGTCTGCTTTGAAGAAACACATTCATACATTGTTTTCTTGCTTGATTTAATAAGGAAAATATCAAATATTTTTCTATGCTTACTGAGATTTTTACTCTTGGGAGGACTTCTGGATCTAAAAACTATTTCCCTCTACTGATTTTTTAGGATGAGTTAGACTTTCTTTTTCTAATATATTGAAGTAGAATAACTTTCTTTCTGGCCAGCAATACTGCTGTGAACTTTATCCCCAAATAAAATTTTGCTGTCCTTAACTAAGGAGGCACCTCAGAGCATTTCATTTCTTCATAGTACTTCTGTGGATTACTCTTACTACTGGGTGTAGGCAAATATAAATCGCCATAAAGCAAGGGTGGAGGTTCAGCTGGGATGTGCTGATTTCAGGAGGTCTTCTTTTTCTCTTCTAACAGTGCAAAGACAAGACAAGCAGCCCTTGAAAGCCTGAAAAGTGCATTTTCTTCTAAAATACTATATGAGTTTATCATGGAAAGAAGAATGACCCTAACTGATAGTATTGAGCGCTGCATAAAGAAAGGTAATTAACATCCATGCTATTAGAAAGCAATAATCCCTATGAAGTAGCACATTGTTTAAAAGAAATTAGGATTGTGAATGTTTTCTAGTACTTTACAGAGTGGTTAATAATTTAGGTAACATTACTTTCTAAATGCAGGTGTCACATTTTAACTGTCCTAGAAAATTAACTGAAATTATCTTCTATCTCTTGGTTTCTGAATTTCCACTTACGTGCTTTCAGACTGTTATCTTTAAAAGATTAAAGAAGGAAGAAAGCAAGGCAGAAGGTGGTTGCTCATCACTGTGTTAATTAATCCCTAGGTAAGAGTGATGAACAGTGTGCAGCTGCTGGACTGGCTTGTCTTCTGTGTGTGCAGATGGGGTCAGGAATTGAAAGCGAGGAGATTTTTAAGACCCTTGGTCCAGTTCTGAAGAAGATTGTCTGTGATGGAACAGCCAGTATCCAAGCCAGACAGGCTGTAAGTATGAAATGTTTATTTGCCAGGCAGGGACAGAGGGCTGCTTCTGATCAGCTCACTGTTGTGTAATTCAGGACTAAAGGTTACCACGCTAGTGTGTACTCATAATGTTGACATATGCCCTCAATGATGCATAGCAGTTTTCACTGGCTTGAAAGTTCCACCTGGAAGTTGAACATGATTCACTTCTTCAGCTGTTACATGTACTGCTTTGTCAAGTGTCTGAACTCACTGTATTGCAGCTTCCTTACTTCTGGGGACTGATGTTGGGGTCCTAGAAAATACTTTCCCACTTTCCTACTGAGGGATATGTCCTTCCTGTATTAATTTTATTTTATTATTGGAATTTAATTTTATTCTTAAACACCACAAGAATGTTGCTTAAGCATTTACATTTATTTATGGTAAAATCACATATAGCACATCTGGAAACTACATAAACAATACAGCCATTCCACCAAAGGTATTTTTAAGTTACTTTTGCCCACTCATCTCGTCTATACATCGAATGCTCGAAATAGTGAAGGAAGATTGCCCAAAACGCTTGCCGAAAGTTTTACTTTTGCTTAAACTTCAGAGATTTAGCTAATGTTTTCCAGCTTTCCTTTATCAGTATGTGGCAGGCTACTCCTAGTCAACCTATGGCATAACAGATACTGTCAGCTGCAAAAAGGAAATAGTATTAGTACAACAGCAGTTATTTCTACAAACAGACAAAAGCTATTAAAGTTTGTCCTGTTCTAATGTAGTTTTGAGTCCTGTGTCGTTGGTGCAAACATCACTTTCAAATGTTTTTCTTTACTCTTCATAAGAGAAATTGGACTAGTATATGGGGCATTGGAAACAGACCTGCAGGAGAAGTTTGAGTATTCCAGGAAGGGCTTTTTAGGGCAGCATTTTTATGCTATTTAATTGAAATAGTGGTCACAAGGAGAAAATATTTCCCACAGCTGTGAATAAATACATGTAATTATCAGCATAATTTCTGCTTGTAAATCCTTGTGAGATTTAAAATCATTGGGTGAAAAGAATGCCATGTAGAGCTTTCTCAAGGGCTTTGTAAGCTATTTAAAAATAATAATACTTGGAAAGGGAAGGCTTGTGAGTAGCAAATGCTGTAAAATCATCCTGCGAGTAGATGGGAATTGGGAGCTAAGTATTACAAAGAAGGTGAATTAAGGACTGGGGACTTCTAGACTCTTAGGGTTTTTATCTCAAGTTTCTGTTGCTCCAGATGTTAAATTTCAAAGGTCCCAAGTTTGAAACTGTAACATTGTCAAATACTGACACTTTTTTTTTTTTTTTTGTGTCCAGTGTGCAACCTGCTTAGGGATTTGCTGTTTCATTGTGACCGATGATATTACGGTGAGGATGAATGATAACTTTCAAATGTAATAAACTGGCAAGATGAAAATGTGTGACTCCTAAACCACTTCCATGGTATTTTTCCCTGGTACAGGAACTGTACTCTACTATGGAATGCCTGGAAAACATCTTCATGAAGGCCTATCAGCGGGATAGAGACACTAATGGTGTATCGAGTACCCATAATACTGTGCTTCACGTCAGTGCTCTCTTAGCATGGACATTGTTGTTGACCATTTGTCCAATGAATGAAGTGAAGAAGAAAATTGAAATGTGAGTATCTTTCTTGGAAAGCAGAGTTTGTAATGGCTGTTTATATGCTATGAAACAGTGTCAGTAAAATTTAGATCTTAATGGAATATTACTTACTCCTTAGGCACTTGAATAAACTTCCAAGCCTGCTGTCTTGTGATGATCTCAACATGAGAATAGCTGCTGGAGAAACGCTAGCGCTTCTGTTTGAACTGGCACGTGAAACAGATGCTGTAAGTAGATGTCAGCAGCTAAGCCTTCTTTCATCAGGACAATGATGAGACAAATTACTTAACCTGTGTTTCACACCACCCTGGATCTCAACAATTTTATGCAAATAATTCCATGGTTTATGTTCCTTCTAGTGAGTCTGCCCCAGTCTAAGTGGGTATAGCAATAATTCACAGCTATAATTTTTTACACTTAATTTCTATATTGCAAAACAGGACCAATATAACAAAATGCATCAAATGCTAATTAATAGCAACTAGGAATAAGGAATGTATGATTTAAATCTAAATCCAACACCTCCTTTTAAAATAGAATAAAAAAAGATACCTATAGAGAGATTCCAGAATGAAACAGTATTGTTTACTGTAGTGGGATCACTCATCAGATGCTTATGCAGACAAGTTTGAGTAATTCACAGCCTGCACAATTCTGCTGTTGCAGCCAAAAATCTATCAGGTAGAACACATGTTGACTTTAAGTATTGTTTTTTTCAGTATTTGTGCTTAGTTAACTTGAGAAGAGTAACTCCTGTTGCATGAAGGTTTCACAGCATTTGACTATTTTAGTCAGTTAAGAACTAGGCAGTCATTTTAAGGGGGAGATTTTTAAGGAATTGGCACAAATTTCACACAGATATCAGTAATACTTCATTTGGTGAGATTTCTTGGAGTTTGCTTTTGAATTCAATTAGGTGCAAACTGTTCAATATTACCTTGTCCACAGGTAAAGTTGCATTTACATTCTTCAGTATGCCTTATTAATTTTCAGACTTTTTTCTTGACAGCACTGAAGGAAACAGCCTCCCTCTGCTTACGCATGGCACAGTTTGGGAGAGTTGCCCGAAGGGCTCCCCACTCAAGGCTGCTGCGCTTTGCCAGAATGCTGCCTAAAGTGAAAGGATAACTCCATTTAAGTCAGGAATCATGACACACTAGCACAGCATAATCTGAAATAATGATGAGGCTTCTATATAAGTGCAAGCAGTGTGGATTTGAGTTTCTTGGCTATGAAAGTCAACTTTGAAAGGAAAAAAGTAAATGGAAACCACAACTTGATCCTTTATTTGGTCAAGCTGACTGCAAGTAATTAAAATCTTAAAATATGAAATGAGACTATTCGCTACAATCTCTGCTGTTGCATTGAGGAAATGCCCCTTTAATCATTACAGATGATTCTCATTGAATCCTTAACAATTAGTGCAGATTAAAAATATTTGATTTATTTGCCTTCGACCTGATCCTTTCAGAAAGCTTGCAGTAAGCTCAGTCTAGTCAGTTGATATGACAAAACATTGAGATTTAAAAAAACCCTACAACCTACAAAGACTTGTTTGTACGTAAGTTTGCATGCATTCTTCCTAGCCATGGTGAACTAGTGCCAAATTAGGTGCAGCGGAAAAAATATTTATATATATGTAAAGCACATATTTATTAATAAAGTGAATAACATAAAGCTGTTTATTATAGTTTACTTAAAGTGTTTTGTTAAGTATTAAAAAAAAAGTTTCCTCATTTCCCATTCCATAAAAGACTTATTTATAGCTAAATTTTCCATACTGTCAGCCCAGTGATGTCTCACAGTTTGCATCCAGCAGCAGGAATTTTGTGATAACATAAAGTGCCCTCAGCTTGTTGGCAGTAGTTCAGCAGGTTTGTTAAGTAGTTTGAGTCCCTTGGAATTACTGAGTGGAACATATTGGCAGGTGTATATGCGCACTGATGGAGCTGTATGGCTGACCAAACAGACTTTATTAGTGCCCTTCCTGTTAAACTGGGTGCTGTGACTTTGTTCTTGCTGATTTCCATGCTGCAGATGGATCTGCAGAAGTGCTCTCTGTCTTTTTAAATAAAGTAAGAGGTTGTAGAGATCTATCTGCCCAAAATTTAAAGAGACCCATTTTCTTATTTGCGGGGAAAAAGGTAAAGGCCATAAAATAAACCATAATCTAAAAAATCCTAAATTTTTTTTTTCTGGTAACCTAGGATTTCTTTTATGAAGATATGGACCTTCTAACAGAGAAACTAAGAGCTCTGGCTACTGATGGAAACAAGCACCGGGCCAAAGTGGATAAAAGAAAGCAGCGATCTGTCTTCAGAGATGTTCTGCGGGCTGTTGAGGTGATTCTTTTGTCTTAGTTACAATCTAGACCTTCAAAACATATAGTGTACAATTGAGAAAACAGTTTTATTATTAAACAGAATTACTGTTTCAATGAAAGAAACAAGAAAAAGCTGATTTAAGTGAGATTTCATAGATCGCATATGTGGAATAGAACTGCTTTTTTTAGGAATGTTGAAAAAACACTGGGAATAGTTAAATATTGTGGAAGCTAAGGAGAAGGCTTGGCATAATTTGAAGTCACCTCTGGGATTCTGTCTGTAGAAGGATTTGAGTCACCTATTAGCTAGCACTTGTTACATTCCATTGTCCCAAATACCTCTAAGGTAGAGTCTAAATGAGGTTTATAGTCTGACTTAAAGGTGGCTTCTGCACTTGGAACTGGTTTTCCTGGAGATAAGTCCAATTCTTAAAGTAGTTTTCAAGATGAAAGTTGAGCATTTGTTTTTTAAAAGGCTTTGTAGTCATGAGTATCAGCTTCAAGTTCTACATGGGATCTGACTGTAGGTGTGCATCTGCATTATGAACAAATACAATCTTTAGCATATGCACACTATGTTATTTGGAAGGTTTTGATGTACGAAATTCATCAGTCAAAATAAAGTTCACTGAGATGTATAAAATTCTTAGTACAAAAGACTGTTTAATTTAAAATTCTAGATGTTGTTTCCTTTGATTTTTGCGTAGGAGCGCGACTTCCCTACAGAGATGGTGAAGTTTGGACCTGAGCGCATGTATATTGACTGCTGGGTTAAAAAACAAACTTATGAGACGTTCAAGGAGATTCTGGGCTCAGGGATGCAATACCATTTGCAGGTGAGCTGCTCTTTGACAGTTGCTCAGACTGTTCCTGTGTGTCTGGCTTCTTTGATGGAATTCAGTCTGGATTACAAAATCCTGACTAGAACTTAGTGATGTGATGAGCCTTGCATTTGAGGTGTTAAAGACAGCAGTTAAAAAATTAATTACAGTGAGCTACAGCTCTCTGGGTAAGCTGCTGCTGAGTTGTAGCCTGGGTGTGCTAGTGTAGTAATTGATTTCTCCAAGAAATAAGAAATTTAGGTTGAATATGTTTTTAGATTCAGGATATTCCCGGAATCCTTATGCTCTCTTTCAGCAGAGTGGTGTAGTTTTCTGCTGTAAAGCTGTATGCCTCCTCCCTTCCTGTTCAAGCCTGTAAAAGAAAGGGAAAGTTTTAGTCAAAAATAATGAACACAGCTTGCAGCCCAATGGAGACAGCGTTCCAGAAGAGATGGCAGAAATCTTTATCTCTGTTCTGGGAACTGCTTATTTACTAGCCTTCTGTTTACATATGTAACAAAAGCAGGAGCTGTAGTTTAGGAATATATGCTCCCAAATTGCTGTGATAACCATGAGTTTAAAATCATCAGTCCTGTGTTAATTGAATTAGTGTGACTGAGGAAGCTCAGGCATGTAGCAGGTTTTTCAGTTTTTTCAAGTACTACTTTCACAGATACTTTAAAACTGGTGTGTTGTCAAACCATACAGGTCTGTTCAGCTGCCTGATTTTATGTAGAACAGAACAGTGTCTCATTTGCTGGGACAAAAATATCAAAGGAGGCATGAGGAGCTGTCTGTCTTCTCAAGGTGGCTGTTTCACTTTTAGCCTTATTTTGGTTGAAGGAGGAAGTGTTCTTGACTTAATTGCAAAAGATAGCAGCAATTTGCCACAAATCTTAGTATTTCTTACTGGAATATGTGATATTTTACAGCAGTCAACTTTAGAAACTTGATAATTAGAGGGGAAACTAATCATTTGGTGTGTTTCTTGTTTAGTCAAATGACTTTCTTCGGAATGTGTTTGAGCTTGGTCCACCAGTAATGCTGGATGCTGCAACTCTTAAAACAATGAAGATATCTCGTTTTGAAAGGGTAGGTTATTGCACCAAAATGAATTTTCTTTACTTCCTACTCTAATTATTCCTGCACTTCAGAAGCTGTCATTGTTAGACTGTAGTTCTAAGAGTGCCTCATATTGTCCTGAATGAAACCCAACCTTACTTGTATGCATCCATGAACTCTTAAATTTTCCACTGGGCATGTGTCTGCTTCTGTGTTTTTTCCAAGGGGTCTGAAGGTTGATGTGATTGCTGATGCGTGGAGCCTGAATCTAGTACCCATGTGAAACTTGGTCTTAGAGATACATGTTTTTTGGGGAGGGACCTACAGGAAAAATACATCTGTCTCTCTCTCTATATATATACATATGCACACACACAGATTAGCCTTTCGTGCAAAGATAGCATACTATAAACTTCAGATGGCTTACGAGATTACTTCAAAGATTAATAAAAGGTTATTTACATTTGTTTTGTTACTTGAAAAATCTCTGAAGGGCATAAGCCTTATGACAATATGTAATTCTTTTTTCTTTTTTTGTTTTGTAGCACTTATACAACTCTGCAGCATTCAAGGCTCGGACAAAGGCTAGAAGTAAATGTCGTGATAAAAGAGCAGATGTGGGGGAATTTTTTTAGATTCCCTTTTCAATGGGGTTCAATTTTCATAATTCAAATAAATTTGTAACATTTAAATGAATTTTTTAACTTCTGTAGTCAGTTTGCAGTTGTGCACGGGTTTGTTACATAGTCTGTAAATATAATGCATGTTGTTGCTTAGTTGGGTATACACTGTATATAGATTGTAACATTTGGTGCAGGGTTATATTATAATGCTATACATTAGACCCCCACTAGCTCCAAAGGTTTGGATTATGTTGTAACTGATACCTTAAATGGGGTGGATAACTGTAGTCAAATGCTGTGTGTCAGATTGGATTCTTTATATAAAGGTAAAGTCATGACCAAGTGTTCTGATAAGAATATGAGAAGATGACCATGTTTGTGTGAAATTATTTTAGTAACTTTTTAAAACTCTCCAGTGTTTTCTTGTCTGTAGACAGACAAGAAATCCCTATGTAAGTGTAACTTTATCCTGACAGGGACTATGAAGTTCAGTAACTTCCACTGACAGTCAAGTAGTGAATGACAAATACTTGCCTCCATGTAAAATATAAGCAAGGTTCTTGTGTTCCGAAATGGAATATTTAATTTTTGGAATAAAAATGTTTCTCACTGCCTGCTCTCTGTGTAAAAGTAATTACTCCATGAATGAAAAGCTGTAACACTGGCAAAACTTAAAGGTTGAAAGGGATGGGTTTGTTTATTGGTTCAAACACGTGCTTGGGGTATTCTCAGTGTGTTAGTAGATGCTACATGCAAGTCTACCTTGCAGTGTTTCAAAGGTGTCTTCTGCTTACTTGCATGTGTTCTGCACAACCACCTAATCTTGATTTGTCATTGCTTCTCTAATGGTCAAACGTTTTCTAGTTTTGGTGCTGCAAAACATGTCCTTTATCTTAGAGGAACCAGTCTGACTTCCCTGTGTTGATCATGTTGAAAACTATTCTTCTAACCTCAATTTCTGGTTCTATAGGACTGAAATATGCCAGTAGCTGAGAATTGACTTAGGAATTTGGAGGGGGGGAAGTGTGGTTTGTTATGTAATAAAGACACTAAAACCTGGCTAGTTGGAGCTTCTGAACCTGAAGATCTGTAAAACTGCTTTATGTCTAAATAAACATTCTTAAAATGTTTTGTCACCAGATGAAGTAAACATTGCATTGAAAACAACACCACCCCCTGAAACTGTGGTCTGCTCTGATAAGAGAAAGTTGGGTTTGGGGTGGAGTGGTTGAGGTTTTTTTTTCCCCTTCCTAGTTTCTGATTACAGCTAAACCTATTACAGCAAGGCAATGAATACTAATGAGTTGTACTTTCTACTTTAACCTGTTTGGTTTTCTTTTTTCCCTTAAATCCATTATGTAAGAACTTGTTTGTCTTGCAAAACTGATCGCTTGGACTGCACAAAACCTTGAACTGAAAACTGTGATGATGGAACACACATGTCAGTGTGATACAAGTGGAGAAAAAAACCCAGATCCTTGAATGAGGTGGAGCTCTGTGCCAGTAGTTGCCTGGCCAAAGACATTCCGTTTGAGCAAAGCTGTTCTCTGGAGCCTGTTGCTGTCTCCTGTGGTCCCCTTTGGTGTCCTTTGCCAGGCACTTTTGATGGTTCCTGTCCAAGGTTTCTGTAGCACCTCCTGGCAGGGGCCCAAGGAGGTGCTTGTCCTTTTCCCTGTTAACACTGTAGCTGCGCCCCACAGTGACCCAGGTGGCTTCTGGCACTGTTGCAGAGGTGGCTCTTCTGCAGCTCTGCTGATATCCCTTGAGTTTGCTACCTTTTCAGCTGGAGAGGCCTAGTTCCTTGCAATTTTGGTGTCAGGAGTTTTTGGGCATGGAGGCCACACTGGTTTCGGTTTTTGTGGGGTTTTTTTTGGTTTTGTTTTTGGGGGTTTTTGTTTTGTTTTTTTGGTTTGTGTTTTTTTTTTCTTAGCTTGCGCATCCTTATTTGGAGGGAGGACTTCCGGGAAACTCCTGCAGAAAGGGAGCAGTTCTGAGCAGCAGAACATGTCAGCTTAAGGTGGGAAATATGAGTCAGGTGATTTATTCTCTTTTGTTTCCTGAGAGAGAAATATGTTTATGGGCACTTAAAAGGGATTCAGAATTTTTCACATGGGATAGCTTCAGAAAGGATTTGTGGTATTGAGCTGCAGTCCCACAGCCTGTCAGTACAATGTGCTGTAACACTGCCTTCTGCAATGTCAGCAAGGAAAAAAGTGATCAAAAGAACTGTCAGCCAAGGAGCAATTACACTACTTACCACCAGTTCATCAGAGTTTTATCTTTGAACAGCTAAGGATGCCAGACAAATTAATCTACTGCATAATACTGTTCCACTTGAATTCATAAAATGCATGGGAGAAGGGGGGAAAGACCCTGATTTTTCTGGTCTATGACTTTAAACATACTCATGACTTCGGTACTGTAGATATGACTCTTCTGCATAGCAAACTGGTTACTCATAGCTACAGTGTTGTAGATATGACTCTTCTGCATACCAAGGGCATTTTAGACAAGCACTAAAGCTAAGAGGTTTGGCACTGACTAAAAGATTAGTGAAATACTGACCATCAGTAACAACCCTCATTCTCCATGATGGGATATTATCATGGTTCCAATATAATAAAAAAGAGCTGTGTATGGGCTGATTTCTGTTTTAGCAGATCAGTATTGCAAAGTGAGTATACTTGGCCAAGCTGAACTCTAAATATAGACTGAGAGGGGCAGTCTCTTTCACAGCTATCTTTATGGGTACTGCGACTATGGGACTACAAGTAGAGAGACGAACTGCAGAACAAGTTTTCTTCACATGATTTTCACTGGCTGATTTCTTCCATACTGGCACATTACCTGAATGTGATTATGTTGTAAGTAATGTTTCATTCTCATATTTTTTAACATTTTAGATTTTATTTCCTTTTTTTTGCTGTGAAGAATTCTCAGTGTGTCCTCATTTTTTTTTTTTTACCACACTGACTTAGGAATAAATGCAAAAGTTGTAAGGGGAAAAAAGTCTCTAGGCAAGGTTAAAGTACAAGAAAAAGTGAATCCAAAGGTCCCAATGTTTAGATTGTTTTGTTGGGAAAATAATCAATACTTTTATCCAGTGACACTAATGTTTGTATCCTTTTTCATTTGGCACGCCAGTGGAATCAAACAAATGTAATATAAACTTTTTTGAATTATTAATGGTAATCTCCACTGTGTTTACATGTGCAAATGCTTAAATAATAAGTGCAGAAACATAGAATTCATAATACTAATGAATCAAAGGTAGTCACATTTATTAGTCCTCAAGCTGTTAAGAAGAGTCTTCCCTAAAGCTGCAGGGAGGTATTAATCAAAAGAGAGAAACAACTGCTCTTCAGAATCTAAAAATAACCAACATGAGCATGAAGTGGTAACTTTTGGCACACCGTTCAAACACAGGGCTCCATAAAGATTCTGTTGGCTGAGGCTGTGCATGTGGGGAGACAGCAGAGCCAGCCCTGGTGGGGATGTGGCTCTCAGACTGTGCTGCCTGGTGCCGTGTCATGCTCTAGAGGAAGGACAGTGGGCACAGCCATCTGTCCTGAAGTTACTGCTGCATGCCTAAAGATCATATACTAGGTAAGGTTAACCCCTATCATGCCAGCTTTTCTACATTTCCTTTGTACTTTGAGGCAATACTTCTGGACAGAGAAAAAAGTAAGTTGTAATAAAAATCTTTTCTTATAGGCAGTTAAAAAGAAATATGAAAGTATCCTTATAGTCTTGTCAGTCTCTACTAGTAGGAGAGCAAGCCCTGTTGTCAGGATTGCTTTCAGTGCTTACTCTTCAGACTTCCTGAGGCTCATTGAATGTCTACTTTGCAGTGTGCTCACATTTGGGGGAATTATAGTGATCTTCTGAATTTGGTTTGACGAGGGAAGGAGTGAGGATTTTCTGCAAACAATTAGGGTTCAAATTTTAGGTTTTTAATTTAAGTGTTTTATTAGGAATCTGTGTTCTGTATTCCTTGGAGAGGAAGAAAAGACTCAGAAGCATGTCAAGAGGACAGTTAACCCATTTAGGATTCAGAAATCACCCTTAGGTGCTTAACACATGTCATCAAAGGAGGTTTGCATCCCACAAAGTGCTGATTTATGTTGGCAGATAAAATTGAACTTGAGAGCTTTATAAAATACTAAATGGGTAAGATGTGTTCTAATCCAAATTTAAATTCATCTGTGGGGCACCCTCCTTACATTTGCTAGCAAGAAAAATGTACATTTAGGCTGTGATTCTGAGGTGAGAAAAGAATATCTTAGAATAAGAGGGATACTACCTGGAGGAATAGATTTTTCTTCAATAATTACAGAGGGAGTTTTCAGTGACAATTGTAGAAAAACGTGCCTACTTAGAACGCCTGGATCTCCTTATGTTTAGAAGTGTAGTTTGTTTCTGGAAGACATTTTTGCAATCACAGTAGTGTAAAGAAAAGCAAAAGACTGATAAGGAATAATATGCAATACATAGAAGCTGCCTCCCTAGGTATTGCTTATTTTCTATATATAATCTTTCTAAACTGTTTTTTGTTACGAATCATTCACTGAGTTCGTGCACCCAGACTCTGCAGAGAATTTGCTTTTACTAATAGAACATCATCCAGTGCCTTTTTTAAACCAAGGGGTACTAGTCTGAAGAAAAAGCTTTTTAAATTTGTCCAAAACGGTGCAAAGTAGGCTACATTTTTTTTTTCACTAATAATAGCTTCACAGTGATATTCTTAGGTATATAAACAGACATGTCTCCAACATTCATACCTGCTTTCCCTGTTTTATCTCTGAATTACTTGGTGCTGAAAGAAGAGGACCTGAGTGCCATCTTTGCTGGAAGTGTTAGTGAAGGTTTGGCTTTCACTGTGGTCACACCTCCTCTTACCAAGTACTCACCAAAACAAAGAATAATGCACTAAATAAGTACCATTCAAAACAATGCTGGAGCCATTCAAATTGACTTTTCACTTTCTCTCTTTTCCCATACACACACGTATGTGCACAAACACAATGCAAAAATGGAATGTTTTCATCATCAAAGATTTCCAAGAATAAAAAAGTGCTATGTATTGAGTTGTCCCTGCCTTCAAGATCTAGTAAATGTGCTGGTCCTTCAAATCTCTATTTTAAGGATTGTTTAGACTGCTCTGTATTTCCTTAGAGCAGGATACCAACTGTTACAAGTTATTTGCCACAGCCATATGTTAATTTACCTTTTAAATTATTGTTTCTTTTAGAGACAATGGAGAGGAGTTCCTTGGAATTTAAGCTGCCTGATACTCATGAAGAAGGAAAACTTTATGTAGTTGATTCCCTAAACAACCTAAACAAGTTAAATGTTTGTCCAGCTGAATCCCAGCGCTCACTAGGTATGTATGATAGATATCTGTGGATTTCTGGTTATACAATCCATATTGTTTGTCACTGATGTCAACAGCCTAATAGGCCAATAGGTATGCCAAGCTCTGTACTGAAAAAGGTAAGAAAAAGATTGAAAATGGCATAATTTAGACAGATCAGACAATGATTTAACTGTCCCTGCTGAGTATTTCTGCTTTAGGTTCCTGAAAATCCTTGCATTTAGTTAGGGATTTACTTTCAAACCTGAACTTATCTTCTATTTCAGTTGGGATTTATGAGGTGTTCTCTTGCAGGATAATATCTCTAGTAATGCCCAATATACACCTTCTAGATAAATAGCATTATAGCTCTTCCCAAGCACTAAAATTCATATGTGGCAACAGAAGCACCTGAGAATTTCTGCTCATTCCTTTAAGACACATCTCCTAAGATCTCAAACCAGTTACCTGAAATATCCTGTGAAACTCTTGAGCATTTTTCTTCCTGGACTTTCTTTACTCACAGTTTCAGCTATGACTCCCACATTTCTACTGGTTTGATAAGGCTTTTGCCTTTGATTTCTCACAGCAATAAGAATATTTTCACCCAGTGATAACTACCATTTGAGTTCTTTGTGACCTGAAAATATCTTAAAACCTGGAGCTCTTCAGCAGCATTCCACTTAACAATATTTGAGTCTGCCTTTATTTCCCTTTTTGTAATGGCAAATTTGAGTGAAGAAATTTACAGATCAGCAGCTATGTTAAAATGTGGCCATAACTTAATCATGCTTCTAATTTTGGGTCTTAAATATTTTCTCAATGCCTCTGTTTCCAAGTCCCCTAACTTTTCCTAATCCAACTAACTAGAGTGGTGCTGGTTTCCATATTTAACGCAAATATTTTAGACATATCTTGATATTGTCACTTCTACACATGGAAAATTAGACAATGACATGTATAAATTTTAATTTTAAAATACTCCTTTCAGTATGACTGTTTTGCTTTCTTTTGCAATTTTATTGGACAGTATTATTTGCTTTTAGGGTAAATATACAAAGTTCTGTGGAAACATATGTGATTCTCTGGAATAATCGCATGCATGCCCCTCCCTACATTTCAGAACTAAAAAATGGTAGCTTAATAAGTATTTTGTTAATAAATTTGTAAAATCATTTGGTTCCTTCTAGGATTATTCTTTTAATGTATCTTTTAAGCTTGGAGAGTCTGTAGATGTCTCATCCTGTCAGCTAATTTACTCAGCAACATAAAACTCTGGTTCTCTTCCCAGAAAATCAGAGACATGTCAAAAGCTGTTTAAAATGCATATGCTGTTTAGTTGCTTCAGTAGGAGTTAAGCAGTAATTTCATGTTTTAGATGATAAAATGTTCCCACTGCTTGCAGTTTGACAAGAATGTGTGCTCACCAATTCCTCACAGCACTGCAGCCTGGCACGTTCAGCCTGATGAAATAGCAAGAAGTATTCATTAGGCAGAGCTAGCTCAGACCACTTTTGAGACCACTATTGAGAACTTAGGATGCTTGGCAGGCAGCAGAAGCAGGACCTGCCCATCCCTATTATTCTGATTAGAAAGCAATATTGGTGCAGACACTTATTACATGGTGCATTTTTTATGAATGCTAAGGGAATAAGAATAGAACCTCAAAGGAAAAATATGAAAATATTTCAGCTTATTCATAGACAGGAGTGTGTTAAACACAAAATAAAGAAAAACAGAGATATTCTCAGAGATCTGCCAGCTCAGTGAATTGCTCAGCCCTAGGTATGGTCATTATTAAAGTCCTGTAATGGCATATGCAGCCTTTCCTCAGCTTTATCACTACAGGTTCCATTGCAAAGACCTCAGAGATTTCCTAAAATCTAAAACAAGAACATGACCAAGGATAACAACAGCTAAAACAAGAACATGACCTAGAAATACATTTTTCACAGATGCACACACTACTCTCCCTTTCAGAATGGCAAGAGGGCAATTACAGAAGGATAAATTACAGTAATTTGCATGTAATTTTAGTATGTATGAGACTGACACCAAAGTGAAATTACATTAGCTTTCTCCTCCCTTCAAAACAGAAAATAAACCCAAATCTTTATACGTTATTACAGTAGTGTACAAACTTAAGATTAAACAAATCTGGCTCAAGTGTAAATTTTTTACATTCACATGAATTTCCTCATGGTGTTCACTTGACTTATTATCTTTGAGGCTTACTGCCACCTCACACTGATTGCAACTGTTTCTATGAGAGAAACTACTGAATTTCCCAATGTATGCAACACATTCTTTAAAAAGCAATGAACTGGCTCGTTGAGCTGATTCAAGGTCAGCATTGAAAGTGCCTTTCTTTTTCCCCTCAGTCTTCCTGTGCTTAAAGGACAACATCTGTACTCTATGTGAGAATCTGTTCCATTCCTGACAACTGGGAGGATAGGTGCCTCATTTTTTACTGGAATGAAACCAACAAATCCTAAAGATGAAGAAGAATATTGGAAACATTTGTTTTAAGATGAAACAGTCAAGACCTAAATTCATTCTATCCAACATTAGGGTTTTAACTGAGATGTTTACTTTGGGAGATTAATCATCCCAGGGATACTTCTTATTAAACAGAAGAAGATGCATATCTAGAGGATGAATGTGTATAATGACTCTGCACCTTGGTTTTCAATTTGAATTTAGCTTTCTTCCCTTTTGAAAAGGCTAAATGCAACGAAGCCCTTACAAATCTGCCTGATGAAAACTTCATTGCAACCTTTGTACATGTAAAACAGCTGTAAAACTCTGAACTGTAAAACAGGTCAACTTCAACAAAACACTGTATTTCAACACAGAAATGTGTTCTAACAACTATAACAGATGTATAATTTTTTATATTTTTAAATTCAAGCTGAGTTCATAGAGTTGATTTCTTCCCCTTTCATTAAATATCCCAGGGAATAAAAATCTGTTGGCCAAATATATGATGTATTCTGCATCATTTGATGATGCCAGGAGCATTATGGTATGCTTATCCTAACCAACCTTAAAAAACTCTATCACCAAGTGGTTTGTCATCTCTTAACAGATGAGGAAGACAACACTGGTGGTACTGGAGAAAGTATGGCAGGGAGCCACGCAAGCAACCAGCGTTTGTTCCTCGTCACCTTTGTTCTTACTTTGACCGTCAGTTTGGCGCTTGTTTCATTTGTAATATTCTTAATATGTAAGTAAACCAAAGAGTAGTTCTTAAAAATGTAGGGCCAGCTGGAAAAAGAACTTTGCTGGAATGTGTCATGCTACCCTGTAACATGCTGCTCCTGTATTTGCATGGTCAAAGGCTTTGGCTGGTTCTGGGCACTGGGTCGTGGTCCTGGGGGCAGAAGCACAGGCAAACAACACTCTCTCAGGGCTAAAAGGCACAGTTTTATTCTTACTGCTGAGGATTTGTGAGCTTCAACAGCTGTGAAGAATTTATCTCAGCAGCATTATACTGTGTTGCTAAAAATGAAATTAAATTGAAAGGTAATTGTATGGCAGTGAGATACTTTGGCAATGTGCCTTCCATTGCCTTCCAGATAATACTCAGTATTGGGGTCATTCCACTGAAACTGGAATTCCACCCAGGCTAACACTTAAATCAGGCTACCTGAAGGAAGACCTGAGTCTTTGTTATCAAAGTACTGACTGGAAATTGATTTGGAACTAAGAAAGTCTTTAGCAGAAGAAAAAGAATTAGGCATTTATCAAGATTTGCATGTAGCATTGATCTATAGACACAATCACTGTTCCAGTTTTTTAGGACTGATCAGGCAGGTTTAGCTGAAGACATGGCTTGTTAATGGAACCTTTGTCATCTTGGGGTTTTCTGAGCTAATAATATTGAATAGAATCTGAGGTGCATTATTTCAATTTACAAGACTATTTTGAAAGAATTGGAACCCATATGAAATCAAGATTTCTTATATCCTGTAGTAGGGAATTTGCTGAAACATAGCGAAAATCCTGATTTTTCTTTTAGGCCAGGAAATCCTAACCCTCGACTAAATTTTCTTACAAGCACTCAAAGAAATATCAGACAAGTAAAGAACATAAAGTAGATTTTTAGTAACATGATTGTAAAATCCTAATTGAAATATCTCATACTTGAATTTCAGATTTATTTAACATGAAGCTGCTAAAAGTACAGCCTTGGTATAGAAAAATTTGTATTGGGTTGCTCTAGTGCAAAAATTATAAACTGAAGTGAAAAAATTTCTTGCAAGAATTAAAGCAGTTTGCTTGCGCTCAGGTTGGTGGAGACCTGGGTTTTTGAAACTGATTTCTGGTGGTGTTTCAGTTTATGTTACAATGTTTTATTAGATACATCTAGATATAGTGTGTTCTACAATCTGAGGTGTTTGCAAATGACATGCATGGATTCCTTTAGCATTGGCTACTATAGCACTTAAGCTTCAAAATCCATGGGTGAATTTTTTAACTTCAGAAGGCCAAAATAAAAATAGCTCCAGGAGTGCATATTGGCATGCCAGAGGAGGCTGGCCTCGAAATGTCAGCATTTGCAATAATTTTTCTTTTATTTAAAATAAAATAGATGCACTTACTTGCCACAAATTGGATCTCGAGCCCCAAAATAAGACATTTCCCTGTTGACACTAATGAATGTGCTCCTGAAAACTGTAAAAATTATCTGAGCCATAAATGATTTTATTACTCTGCACTAAACTAAAAGAAGAATCCAGCAAATAAGCAAAAAAGAATGCAATGAGCAGGTAAATCCACTACATATATAACTTCTTATTGTTAGGTTTTGTAGCTGTTTTTCTGTTTAATATTTTTAGTCATCACAATTCCTTACAAAGTCTCACAGGAATACAAGTGAGGGTAGTGATGCTCTTGACTTAAATGTTGCCAATTTAATGTGGTACATTCTCCTTTTCAAGTTCAAACTAGAAATGAGGTGGACCAAATATCAAGCAGACTACTATCTGAAAAGAAGAACATAGAAGAGCTGAAGAAACTTAACAATATTATATTAAAGCATCTGAATCAATCCAGAATTAAGGAAAAGCCTTCTGATCTTCATGCTTACTTCTTTACCCATGCTGAGCTCAAAGTCCCTGGAGAATAAATCTTCTTTGGAAAGAAATTCAGCATATTCATAACTCAGACATGTTCACATATGGCACACAGGCTGCTGAAACATGGTTGCTGAAACATTGCTGGAAAAGCCAGCTGAATGGAAAATATTAGCAATTAATATTTTACCCTGTTTTACGTGGGCATAGGTTTGTAATACCAAGCCCATAGGATTCACAATAAACAATGGATTGTCAGCTTGGGGCAAAACTTCCAGATTCCCTGTGCATTATAAATAACAGGGGTAAGGGCCTAGTTTTGCTTTGAAAGTAAGTCAATGATCACAGAAAATCACGAATTCTATTCACATGATTCCAGCATGACCTTGTTCACTTAATCATTCTTCTGTTACCTTTGTGCGAGCTTTCTGTTTGTTTCTATTGCTATTTGTATTTAAAGATAACTTCGGATTTCGTAACTTATAAATGAATCCATTTCTGGCCTATAGTTTTGTGGTTTTCCCTTCTGTG
This sequence comes from Serinus canaria, assembly GCF_022539315.1. Taxonomy (NCBI): domain Eukaryota; kingdom Metazoa; phylum Chordata; class Aves; order Passeriformes; family Fringillidae; genus Serinus; species Serinus canaria. The sequence goes on along the minus strand of NC_066314.1, from coordinate 25,825,605 downwards.
CATCTAAATATACTGATATACTACTCTTTTTGTGAAAAAACCACCCAAACTTGAATAACGACAAACCCTTTCATAAGATGCCATAGTCAGCCCAAATTTGTATTGACAGAGTGAGTGTCCTATTGGCTGACATGGAAAATGTGTTTAGAGGACTCAGTGTGGTAAAGTCACAGCATCATCACAGCCACTCTATCTCAGAGCAATGCCAATACACTGTACTCACAATCTGCAGGTGAAGCCCAAGTGTTTTAATGAAGTGATGTGGGGAAAACACTACTTGTTTTTGTACTCTTCCCTGTAGTTTCTGCTGGTCACCATCAGAGAAGGGCCAGATGAAATACGGTTGGAACCTTCATGGTTTTAATGTTGAGAGATTAGGGGATAAAAGGAGCCACCCTCTCTGAATTCACACTGTTGTGGAGACAGACACCTAAAATTGTGATCACATAAGGGACTGCTGGGTACCTTTGTAATTTTTTTAGTATTCAAAACCTTCTACTGAAATATACATCAAGAAGGCACCTCCATAATCAAGGAATAAATTGGTTATTCTCATCATGACAGTGGAATGGCAGCTGACACTGTGGAATGTGTCTAACATCTTTTGTTTTACCTAAAGTTCTCATTCTCATCCAATTCTTTCTAATTTCTTCTGGACAGTTTAAAAAAAAAAAACTCACCAAACTCAATAGCTAGCATTGCAGTCTTCTTTTCCAGAATTCATGATAATCCTTTCTGGGATGACTACTCCATTGTCTGCAACAAAGGGAAGAACTAAGTCCAGGAGAATTTCTTGGTGTCACTCTACCTGAATTTGCCCACCAATTCTATTCCTGTTATTATGAATGCTTTCCTTTACACATATGTTTTATATCACCTTCTTACTATTTCCTGATTTTTATTTTCCTGATGTATTACTGTCAAGTTATTCACATGCAAATGGTGAAGATTGGTTTCAAGAGTTCATTATTCCTGCTGTTACTTCCCAGCTGCAATTTTAGTTATCTCCTCTGGACATCACAAGTAGTTTTTACAAAGGTGACTCTAATACAGCTATCAGAGAATGAAAATATAAGTGTAGAAAACTGGTAAGGAAAGGAACCCTGAAAGTCTAACCCAAACATCTTTCTGTAAATGCTATTAAATGATATAAGAAAAGGTATCTTAAGAATAAAATCATGACATTTGCAGTGTTGCTTCTCAGTTCTTTTTCTGAGCTGCCACCTGCTTTTTAGTGACAGTGTTAATTTCTCATCTCTTACCATTGTAGCTGCTGTAACTGCTCTCAAGCTCCTGCCTTGCACTGACACGCATCCACACTTGTGAGTCAGGGAGAAGCACTAGTATTTGGCACTCAGTGTATCTCAAATGTAGATTTGTCACATCCCTCATTACAACAGCAGTTATCAGAGCTGTCTGTGGTCCACTAAAACTGATACCAAGAGCCATTAGATTTTTTTTTCTGGCAGGAAACTGTAAAAGAAAAGTGTCCTAGAGCAGCAGTCCCCAAAGGAATGAGAGTTTCCTCATCTCTCTAGTGTTGTCCTCAATTATTCTTAGTCTGGTTGTTTAATCAGTACTCATAATAAATCCACTTTATCTGTCCCTGCTATTGGTTAGAAGTAGTGTTTTTTCATTCCATGGTTTCATCCTGCAAGATGGTGGTGAGTGATCTCAACTGCCCCACACCAGCTGAGTCATAGGAATGTACAAGTGTGCTCAGTATTGTACAGGACTGAGCCTCAAATGATCCTTTTCATATTTAATTGCTTCTTCACTTGCAGTGGTCAGTAATTAAGATCAGTGACTGAAGAGGTGCAAAGGTCAGATGCTGATCCTACTAGTGCTGTTAAAACACAGCTAATGTTGGGAGAAACTTGCAGACACAGAGGGTGTGGGGTAGCAGTGATTAAGGCTGCCTTTGGCTTCTCAGCTCAAGTTAATAATATTTAACAATATCCATTTACTGTCAGAACTGCTTCTATATGCTGTCAGAGCAAGGGCTGAGAGCAGAGTACCACAATCCCTCCACCAACACTTTCTGGAGGACCCCCTACAATCTCCTTTAGGGGAATTTTTCTGTCTAATCTACTGACAGTTGAGTAGTCCCAAGCAAACCAACACTTGACTCAAAACCTCCTACAAATCTGACCCTGAAGTGAATTTCAGCTCAGTTCACAGGCCCATAAACCTCATCTCAAATAAACAGCTAAGTAAACTCCAAGCTCCAGCTGCATGTGATGAAACCTCTGTGCTGTATGTGGATGCTTTGATATCTCCTGCAGACGTGGGTAAGATCTCTGTTCCTGTATCCTGCACATCTCAAGGGCCTTTGCAACGTCTGGGGTTACAGCCAGCGGAAGATGATCTGACAGCTTCATCTTACAGTGATCACAGCTGTTCTTAGTAGTACTGCTTCTTCCCCT